>NC_140909.1:26643936-27243936 GCF_045865225.1 Trachurus japonicus | reverse complement strand
CCCATACTCATCAAACTGCTAGTCTGTGGATCATCAGAGCTCATTCTTAAAGGGATAGTTCAACAATGCTCTCGTGGACAAGTTGTGACCTGCACATTCACCACGCTATGAGATAATAACAGAACGTTACCAGACAGAGTTGTTTTAGAGGTAAATTCATGCAAAACCGCTGATGCTCGTTCCCGTTCGGCAAGCAGTCTCTGCATTTGCCTACAGAACAACTCTCGTAATGTTCCATTATTATCTCATAGTGTGGTGAATGTGCAGGCCACAACTTGTCCACCAGAGCATTTTGGAGTTGTTGGATTGTGTATTTGATGAGTTTGATGAGGGAAACCATGAAATTCCATGAGCCTCCGTAGCGCAGCTCTGAGCACCTCGCGGCTCTGCTCCACCGTTCTAAAAACAGCTTGCACGGACAATTAAAGGTAATGAACCTACTGCTATGACTACAGGGATTATGGCATTGCCAATTTGCCAAAAATGTTGAACTATCCCTTTAACACAAACTCCACTGTTGTTGTGGTGTCCTGTTTAAAAAGAGGATGCATACATAATAGAAGTGAAATGAGTGAATTGAAGCTGATTTACTGTTAGTATGAAGTTATTGTCCTCATGTTTTCAACCCTGGAAAAAAAGTGTGTTTTAATACAGGTGAAACAAGACCTGTCTATCGATCACTGGCGACGGCAGACGGTTCCAGTCATGAGCTGAAATTCTTTCTGTAATGTCACATGTTGACGTGTTTCATAGTTAATGATTAGCAGCAGAAATCTTGCAGTAGAAACTCCAACCCACAGCCCTTGCCACATATGATGCTTTAAAGAGTTGTAGGTCTCTGACAAAGCTGCACACGCTCTCAGAATCACTGATCAGACCTCTTTTGAAAACACATCATGGCTGAGCAGCCACCATAGCCATTTAAAATTTCATCGACACTCGCGGTCCCTCGGACGCAGTCTTCCATAATTGTTTTGAGTGAAGTCATAAAGTGACACTCAGAACTTTAACCTACTTAATTTTCTACATCCTTTTAAGTGCAATTACATCTTTACACCCACAACCCACCAACTGATGTCATTGATTTTTTTTTTTTTAAATTAACACATTTTCAAACCAGTTTTTAAGGCGTTCCGTATCGCCCGGGTCTTTACATGTTGCTTTCAAAGAGATCGGTGAACGGCCGCAGGCAATAAAAACTACGAGTGGCTGCAACTTAACCTTTCAGCCTCTAAGTGAAGGCTGATGGAGATGAAACCTACCAGTGTTAATGGCCTATGATTTTCTCCTGCTCCTTTCTTCAGAGCAACTATTAATGAGGTTAATGGCAAATGGTCTGCTTTGTGCTCAACTCTGACTCACGCAGCAGCAGCAAATGATAGAGTTCAGAGTTTCAGATGTCATTGGAAGGCATTGATTCAGACGACGAAAACCACAGATTACAATTTCTTCTGCCAAGCTTAGTTTTAAGGAGGATATAGGATCATAGTCCGGGGTTATGTAAGTTTAATACCCTGGATGAAACCTGCACAGTGTAATGGAGTCTAGTGCTTCAGCTCTGCCTTGCTATTCTTCATTTATAAGATTCATAATATTCAGCTTTTTGGTAAATCTTTCAAAGAGGTGTCGATTTGAGCTCCATGTGAATGTGAGCAGAAACTTCACCTATCCTGCTGCTTGTTACCCCCGTTCAGAGAGTCTGGCACATCCAGCACATCATATTCTCTCTGATACACGGGAGGTTACGCTTCTGCCGAGGAACTCAAAATTCCTCCAGCGCTGGTGAAGTGATAGATGGATACAGCAGCGGTGGGTTAGGGTAATGGAGTAGTTTTGCTGGCATGTGTTCCAGAGAAAACAAGACAAGCAACATGGTTTTCTGGCAGCGGAGCATGAGAAGTCTCCTTTTATGGATGTCCCTCAGTCTCCAGAACATCTCAGTGGCTCTCTTCAAAGCATGTTTTCTGTCATATCCTCTGTTTTTATTTTATTTTTTTATTTCTATTTTAAAGTAGGAATTGAGGATCAGAGGAATAGATTGGTTACCGGCTCCTGGCTTAGGCTGAAGTCAGTTTGTTTGTTTGTTCTAAAATACAAAGTAGGAGTTAATTCTACCTGTATCATTAGTTGTAATAGAACTGATAACACAGGGCTTTGTTCACTGATGGCCTGGACTTGCACTTTGTCCCCTCACAGTAAAAAACATATCTCCTGCAACCTAACACTTCTCCAGACACGGTGTCCTATTTCAAGGTTTTACAATTCGCTTTAACACTGTAGATCTGTAGCTGTGACGCAGCATGGGGCGTCCTGGGGTTCATGTGGTTTCAAGCTACCCGGGGAGCTGTCTTATATAAAGTCTCTTATGTAAGGTATGTGCCGCTAGCTTCATTGTAATGCGCCCTAATCAAATCATCAGTTTGTTCTTGGGGAGGAAAAAGCATATAAAGTCAGGTATGCAGGAGTTGTTTTTCTTCCAGGATCCTGTAGCTTTCCAGTGCGAGCCAGAGGAAAGCAAAAATGTTTTCATGGCTGAGTCATTTAAGAAACCCCAGATTATGTTGTTGGCACCAGGTTGTTTCTCACATTAATTCATCTTTGTTTACTCATTTCTTTATTTTCCCTGGCTGCTCTGGCTTCTCGCCTCCCTCTTTTGTCTCTCACATTAGTTTCCCTTTGTACCTCAGCTCATATCTGACCAGGAATAGGTAAAAGGTAAAAAAAAAAAAAAAAGTTGTGTTTTGGAAGCAGGACAAATCATTCCTGTCCGCCGTCTGGCCTCTGTGGCTGTAAAATGAAATCCCACTCCTCTCTGCGCGCACCTTGAACACGATTCAAATTCATGGAACTGTTATGATTATGTTCTGGTCAAGAGGGGGAAGTTCAATTTGCGTTCACTTTAAACCACAAACACCTGGAACAGAGCAGCAGTTTGCATTCATGGTGCCTGATGGCTCAGGGAGATATGGTGGACAGGTAGAGAGAGAGAGGGGAGAGAGAAAAAACAAGGGATGGGGAGGGGTGGTGGTAAATGTAGTCTGAACCAAGAAAAATAAGAAAAGTAAAAAAGGAAGAAGTTAACAGATTGCCACTCTACGCATTAATAATAGATGCTATTTTCTTATTGTTGTGACAGTTGTGATTCCACCTGCCTCTCCCCGGTGCTGCAGCTAGCACGACCTGTGCCCGACCGCTGTCAGAGCGCTACTGATTGCTCTGTGACAGCATATTGCGCTGCCCACAGTTCTTCAGCTCTCTTGTGATTTGCAGCCGCCCCTCACCCAGGTGTACTGACCTTGCCACCAGTCTGTTATGGAAGGCTGAGTCACCACTCACACATACCAAATGTGCCCCTCCCCCTCCCCCTCCCTCCGCTGCCCAGAGCCCTTCTCTGAGGTCTCTGTGGCTGCCGCAGCCTTCAAAGCTGAGTGGCAGGACAGGGGACAAATTGTGTAGGAGACCTCTGCATGTTGACAGGACGTTGTCAACACCTTTACTGGAGCTACTCACTGGAGAGGAGCAGAGGAAGGATGATGCTGCTCCAAACAACATGTGTCTAAACTGACAAAAAATGTCTAAACTGATACGTTTCATCTGTGGTGTTAGGATAATGAAATTATACTGTATATAACATTGCCACATTGTTATGGAAGCCTTAAAGGGTCATACATACATACATTTTATTTCCTCTGTTTTCTCATGATAACGAGATAATTCATTTGAGAGATAATGAATGAAATGTCATAGGGAGATTTCCATCACATGTGATATGTCATGCTGTCTGATGTCTCCTTGAACACCAATGTAGGTAACGTTAAAGGGATAGTTAAACATTTTGGAGTTGTTGGATTGTGCATTTGATGAGTTTGATGAGGGAAACCAAGAAATCCCATGAGCCTCCGTAGCGTAGCTCTGAGCAGCTCGTGGCTCTGCTCCGCCATTCTAAATATAGCTTGCACGGACGATTAAAGGTAACGAACCTACTGCTATGACTATAGGGATTATGGCAATGGGCCATTTTGCCAAAATATTTAACTATCCCTTTAAGCCTAGTTCTCTGTTTGTTTGTGTTTTGTTTTGTGTCAGTCAGCATGACATGTCACATGTGATGGAAATCTCAGGCCTTATCACGTTTAATTCATCATCTCTCAAATTAATTATCTTGTTATCATGAGAAAATGGAGGAAATAAAATGTATGTATGTATGAACCTTTTGGGCTTCCATACATTGTCACATTAGTCCCAACAGACAATTTGGAAAGCTGCATCCTTTGGAGCTGGAATTAGTAAAAACAGTCAAACTAAACCTGTTTTTAAAAAAGACCAAAGCCAATTAGCTCCAATGCACCTGTTCTGTGTGACTCATTTACTTCTACACAGTCACATCTTCCTATTACATGTAGTGTAGTGTCTGTGTGCGCGCATGTGTGCCTTTGTTGTTTGGTGACAAGATAAAAAGAACAAGTGACAGTGGAAATAGGGTGCTAATTTAACAGCTCTTTGTAGGTGAATACACATAATGCAGTTTTAATTAGCAGCATCTCCCGCTAAGGGCCCGCAGCTCATGTACAGGATGTCACGCTGTTACAGCGGACGCCTCGTCTTCATTTAAATGACCACGAGTAGAGAGAGCGCAAGGTGTCTTTGAACCATTTTGCCTTGTCTCCCTCCCTCCCTCCCTCCCTCCCAGTAACACAGGGCACTTAGAGCTAAGATTGACTCGCTCTCTGAATAAAAAAAAATTGCCTGGTGGTTTTGATATGTGCTGTATGTTCCTCTTTCCAGTACAAGAGCGAGCTGTCATGCCCTTTTTATGACGCCCGCTGCGCTAAAGGCCAGAGAATCTGAATAGCTGTCCTGGGGAGACTAACTGCGAGAGGAGGCCTCCCGCCAGAATCAGCCACACTGTGTAATGCACAAAGGAAGTAATCAATGTACAGCAAGACATTTGGCATTTTAACTTTTTCCATGTTACGTCATGGACTCAAAGGAAAAGGCTTCAGCCCTCTTTATGTTGCCATTTTTTTTTCACTCTGAAGACCCGAGAACACTCTGTTTTCTCTCTTACACAGTGTACTTGTGTCAGGAGCGACCCACTGTGCTGTTAAATACACCTTTTTTTGACTGACGTGGAGACCCCGGGGTTAGACTGTGTTCCCTGTCAGTTGGAGCAGGTTTACATGGCTCTCTTTACTTGACTTCATACCCCCCCCCCCCAACCTCTGGGCTGCATTCGACAACAGGTGTCACGCCGCTCACATTTGTGCTAAAAACAGCTGAGCACCGGGATCCTGTAATTACAGGTTTGCCGTCATTATTACCGCAGAATTGATGTAGTGTGACTGCAGCGGTAGAAACTGTTGGCAACTTTGCACCATCTCAAATAAATACTCTTAATCTAGATAATCATGATGATTAAAATTTATGAAGCTCATAATAGAAGTGAAGTTAGAAAGATGGGTCATGTGTTTACTATGGCAACCATGCATTAGCCTGTCACAGCCTGGTGAATTATTACACACCGAACTCAGGCTTTTTGTGTCCGATTTTTAATAGGGACGGTATTACAGTCCATTACCACTGGTGCAAAAAAGAGTATAAAGCAGTGGTTCCCAACCTTTTGTGCCTCGTGATCCCATTTTGATACATTTCTGGCGACCACGTGCAGTCACATGATCGCGGCCGTGACTCAAGATACACCAGCTCAGATATGTTTATATGCTGCATTTTATTTGAACTCGATTTATATTCGAGAAAGTGAAAGTATAGAATACAGTTGCTTAAGATTGTGTGCGGTGTTTTTAATCATAATTTTATAAAGAATAATAATCAGTTAAAAAAGCATTTTTATCAATCTTTTTTTTAAATCAACATTTCAGGCGACCCAATTTGAATTCCAGGCGACCCCAAGGTTGAAAAACACTGGTATAAAGCCTCTATAAAGCAGCACATCTGCAACTGTGTTGAAGCTGTCCATCTTCCAGTTTACCATTTACAGGCACTAAAGTCCTGATCTGTGCCAGGATGGTGAGTGCAGGTAACCTAAAACTGCAACTGTTGAAACCGTTAAATGGATATGGCCGGCGCTCAAGTTAATAGTCTGTTTTATCCTTACAGCATGAGTGAAACAGTGATGTCGTTTTGGTGACAGCAGGTCGAGTGCCACTCGAATGCTCCACTCCAGCACAGACAGACAGGCAGATGGTCTCAAAGGCCAGTGCTGCCAAAAACCCAGAGCTGGTGAGGGAGAGAGAAAAAGCAGCTCATGTGGAAGCTCTAGCTAGTCAGCCGTTTGTTTAAAACGACATCAGCCTGCAGCTCAGGGTTGTTTTTTTCCTCGGTCCTCTTCGTACCTCGGCGTGTATCCTCACACTCTGCGCAGAAAACATCTTCGCTGCATCTCGATTTTGCCGTGGCCTTTCTTTTGGATTTTTCCTCCTCCTCCAGCCGACCCGCTGCTCCTGCTTTTTTCTCCCAGTCTCTCTGTTTCTCTTTGTGAATGCAGAGTTCTCTCTTAAAGCTATTGATTTCTTTTTTCTCTCAGCCTCCACATGCTCCAAATGCTCCACTGGTTGTTGAATCAAGCCAGAGCTTGGCCACAGCCTGCTCCCACCCCCCCCACCCCCCACCCCCCACCCCCTGGGCCTTCTGGGGAAAATCAAAGTTCGGACTGTTTAAACGGTGGAGGGTCACTGGTTCAGAGAGAGGCTATACAAATAGATATGCAGTGATCTAGATTAGGTGTGAACACTGTAGAATAATAAATATTTATGATTGTACTGTCTGAAATACTTGTTGGAAAGCAGGACCTGGTTGTTGCTCTGGTTATTAATTTTTCAGAGTGTTAGTCCTGTCTCCTGCCACTTGGTGTGGTGGTGTGTAAATTATTATGCACTGATACACAACCTTGGTGAATAGTACTTGGAGCCTTCATGAGAAAAGGAAAACTGGCTGTTGGTGATTTCCTTAACCTTCTGATAAAAGGAAGTTTAGCTTTGGGTTTAGCCCCTGATGATCCTGGATGAGGAGAAACAGAAGTTCTTGACGGCAGGATTGCTGCTCCTTGATGTTAGAGATCTCTGCATTTTTATTCTTTAGCTGCATGTCACTGCAGTTAATTAAGAGCTGATGAAAGAAAATGAAAACATTTGTGGAGTCAATGTAACGACTGTGGTAATGACAGTGTACACGCTACATGCCCCAGCTGCCGCTTCAATAAGACCAGAACTCTCTGTGTAATCAAAGCTGATGCGTACTGAATAAAACATTTTGGCATCTGTCCATACATACGTATACATATGGAACATGTACAATGATTTATGACTTTTATTCCCCAAATAGTACTGATTGCCACAGTAAGAAGGGTGACTAAGAGCTATGTTGGATTCGCCTCTATTTGACTCTCCAGTATTATTACAACCAGATCTCCATATACAGACTATTTATGAATCATGACTGTGAGAAGAATTGCAAATGACATTCTTTTCAGAGGGGCTGACTTGGCTTTTAGCATGTTTTATTTATTCAGAGAGTTGGTATGAGGTGACGGAGCAAAAGCAGCAAAGACGGAGTCAACCTGAGGTCAGTAGGGGAACATGGAGCTCCAGAGGCTGCAACCTTTACCACAGAGTTATCTGAAGAAGTAGGATGGGAAATGTTCTTCATGGAAATGGATTGTAGCGACTTTGTACATATTTAATATGTCTGGTTGGGAAAAAAAAAAGATACCGAGGCTTAAAGTTGAGCTCTGTGCGGATGCTGCTACACAGCCAGCAGCCTGAGGGCTCCTGCGTGAGATGTTGACAGTGTTATACTTAGCAAAGCCCCAGATAAAGGTCATTAGCACTGGATATTAAAAGAAACCAAACACTTGTTAATTGTCAGATCCAACTAATTTTCTACCCCCACCTCTCTGTTTCCTTCCGATGCAGCGAGGGTCGTGTGGAGGTCCTGGGAGGAGGCAGTCTCCAGATCTCCAATCTCACAGAGGAGGATGCCGGTGTCTACACCTGCATGGCGGACAACTCTAATGCCACCATTGAAGCGCAGGCCCAGCTCACAGTACAAGGTACCCTCATCATCAACCCACAGAGTCTGCTTTTGTTGTAGGACCAGAGGCACATGGCATTTACAGGAGCAAAACCATGAGAACAGTGAGAGATAGTGAGTGAGGATGCAGTAGAGAGTGGAGTGGAGCTGAGTCACTGCAGGTCTGAACTCTGACTCTGATCCTCCTGCCTCCTCCGCCACTTAAAACTGTTAATTTTCACCTGATTTTTTTTGTATTCTATTCTATCTAATTCTATTTTTATTATTCTTATTAAATGCCCCGAAACAGAGCAAGTAACGATTTCTTTTGAAACAAAATGAACAAGGTGTGTTTCTTACATGCAGATTAGGTGTAGAAATTCAGTGTGGCAGCCTTATTGAGATGTGCTGCACACCATGAGAGGAACACAGGAGCCGTGTTCTCTGGGAGCAGCAGATTCAACACTGACATACCCAACACATGGAGCGTCTGTTTATATCTGCTGTTTCACATAACTCAACCCCTCACAGGAAGAACAGAAAGAGTGGAGCTTCACACATCCCTGGCAGGAATAAGAAAAAGAAAACAAAAAATAAAAAACTAGACAAACACTAGAATTAGAAGATGCCGAAAGAAAAGCTGGCAGTAGTTACCAGACGACACACTGAGAAGATGCACATGCAGCACATCAGTGTGATGGAAACAGGGTTGTGTGTTTTCCTAGCTGTTGCAAAATTAGTCACAATATGTTTTGCTCCCTGCTACATTACAGCAACACCACACATTCTTGTATCTATGTCTGCAACCAATTGTCTTGTAATTATAGCAATCTATAATTTAGAACTGCAAATGATTGGCAGTGTACACACTCATTCTTCATCTCTTACTAGGTCAGTTCTGTGAGGAAACAGGGCTGCTGATGCTGTAGTATTTATCACTCAAAAATTCAGCGCTAATGAGCAAATTTGAATTGTAGACATCCTGGAATATGAGACTTCATTTTTGTATCAATTATCACACTTTCACATGAAACAGCTGCTAATTCCCAAATGAATGCTGACTAATCTTCACTTTCAAAGTCCCAGTCTGACAGAAGGAACTTAATTTGTTTAAGACTTGTCCGTAATAAATAAATAATAATAAATAAAAAAACTCAGCACTTGCTATGAAATACCAATTTTTAACAAATAAAGCATAAAAGAAAATGTTAGAATTTGAGGTAATAGCTGTCTAATATCTAATTCATTTGTGCAAAACACATCAGAAATTATGAACAAGCCTGTTAAGGTAATGATACTGCATCATATTGTTGATTTTTCATTATTTTGGGAAGGCAAAGTATTTTACAAATGATCTACCTTCATTTTAGCCCAAACTGTGAAGCAGCAAATTTAAGTGCAGGAGTTAATTTCAGTCACATAACAGCTCGACCTGTGAAATTTAAAAATAATCCAACCAATAAATCAAAAAACTGCTTGATATCAGAGAGACAGTGTTTAGAGTTCAGATTAAAACTGACATGTCACCCCTCATATTGACACACAAATATGTCTGGCTGTTTTTCAGTTGGTTTCTCAAATGGCATTGATCCTTTTAAGTGATTGATCAATTACCAGTAGTGTTTCTGGTGTAAGTAAAATCATTTCAGTAGATATTTAATATCTTAAACACACAGAGTGTTGGTGAGGCAAAAATACACAGGAGCACAGATGTCTCCTGTGTATTAGTGTGCTTTTCCCGGGTGAAGCAAGTCAACAGGATTTGGTGTGAAATAACTTTAGAATGGGGAAACACCCCGAGGCTCATTCTCGGGTTCATTGCATTTCACACACACCCACATCATGCTATGACTCCATACTTCCCTTCCCAAATCCCTTCATCTCTCCGTCGCCCCTCCACCACCCTTTCATCATTCCCCGTCGCTCACTGTGATTAAAGGAGACAGTAATGGAAAATCGGATCAGGTCACAGGAGGACATCTGACTTCACTCGTTTTCAGTCTTCAGGTCTTTTCGCTGAATTCTCTCTGAAATCCTTCATGTCTGTGTGACCTGACCCCTGGCAGCCCACCTCCCCTTTCCCTCCAATGTGACGAGACTGCACAGGATTGATCAGCACTCCTGAGATATTGTTGAAAGACATCAGTCATTGAAACACAAAGAAATAATCTAATTAGTTCCCATGCTGTAGGTTCATAGGACTAATTGCATTTGATTCCACCAGATTTATGAAGAAACCAGATTGTGGCATTGATTTGCTCCCTTGACAACAGAGGTGACACTTTAAAGGTCAATTGATTCGCCCAAGAAGCAGTTACACCTGTGAAAGACACTAATACAAATCAATGTGGTATGAATCTATACAAAACATTGTATATGATAGGCTCCTTCTAAAACACCGTAGGGCATCTTTTGCTGGTGTAACAAGGAGAAATTGTGAGTTTACGGTCAGTAGCTTTTGGTAAACACTGAATGGTTTCTGCTTAGGAAAAGGTGCAGGGAGCCAGGCGGGGATTTGATGTGGTAAAACACTGTTTGGTTTTCACCTGGAGATAGCTGGAGGGTTTGTGATGCAGCTGGTGCTTATCTGTGAAGGGAGAAATGCATGGGGTTTACAGCAGGTGTGCGTACACACACACACACACACACACACACACACAATCACACAGGCATGCATACAAAATGATGCCACACCAGGTCAATTATGCACTCACTCCATACACCTGTATGCAGTCAGTAAACAAATTCACTTGTTCATGATTTCCAGACTCAAATTGTATTGAAACACTTGAGTTAACTGGAGCCTCCTTGGATTTAGTTATTAGACTTTTATTTTCTATGAGTGATCTTATACAAACTGCTGCATCTTATTCCTCTCTGCCCCGGAGCTTTCTTTTTTTTGGAAACACAAAAATGAGTTGCAGTGTTGAATAGAATGTCATGTTTTTTGTTGTTTTGTTTTTTATAATCAGCACAGACACTGTGAAGTATAATGTTGATATATTGTTGCTAACATACATCTTCCTGCTGCAGCTTAGTGAGTACCGCACTGATAATACCTCACAAATAAATACACAATTCCGGTTGTTTGAGTAATGTTTGCAAGAAACTGTGTTTCAAGGTATCTCAACAGTAAACTCGGCTAATGAGAACCTTATACTAGTTACTATGGGAGAGATGTGCACTACAATGAGCCTTGATATGAGGATTTACTCTGACCATGTAGGCTACCTGCTACACATTTGGAAGAGTGCTCCAGTAAAGTCTAGACAGATGAATGACGCCGTAGGTCTCTTTCAGGAGAGTAAGACTTCATCATGGCAGGTCTTGGTAGCAAACAACCGATAGGCCTACAGAATTCTGTAGGCCCTTATATCTTAAGATGCAAAATTAGCCAACATTGACATTATAAGCTTTCTAGGCTACTTATGAGATGAAACGTGACTTCATTCCTTCACCTGCCGGTGGCTCTTTCCAGTGTTGGAAAGCCATCT
The DNA here is from genome assembly GCF_045865225.1 of Trachurus japonicus. NCBI lineage: Eukaryota > Metazoa > Chordata > Actinopteri > Carangiformes > Carangidae > Trachurus > Trachurus japonicus. The sequence goes on along the minus strand of NC_140909.1, from coordinate 27,232,414 downwards.
ATTTCCACCACTTTTAGTCATAAAGTTAGCATGCTAACCAGCTAGCCCAGCCCAGTTAGACCACGTCATCACTTTACGATACCGAGTCACTGTAGCATCTGCCTGAAGAAGTTATAGCCTACTCCTGAAAGGGTGTATTATAATCACAACAGTCTACTGTAAGTAAACAGCGGTTAATGCTAACTTTGTTTACTTATTACTATGTAGTAATAAGCAAACTTTACCAACAGCTCCTTTAAATTAGCCTGTAAATCACATATGCGGACAAAACTGTAGAGATAAGTCAGGCTAGGAGACTTTAGAATGTTAGGGTTGTCATGGTGACAATAAAGTAGACCAACGTTTCCTGGACCTAACAGCTGGTGTGTCTCTGATAGGCTCCTGCCTCCTTACGTCTTGACTTAGCTTTAACGCTACAACAAAAACCACTGAGCAAACAGGAATCTCTCTTTCCCACATGAAATAATATACAAAAAGCTTCAGAAGACAGAAGTCAGTGGGTGTCGGAAATGAACAATCCACGTCCTGGAGCAGTGTTATTATTACATATAATTAAAGTGCCAGCACCACACAGTCTTTATTTCAGTACACAGCAGCACTACCTGATGCTGTAGAGAAGCTAATACTGGAAAACTTCAAAGTTTAATTTTTAAGGTTTCATTTTCCTGCTGGTCGTCCAACAGAGCACCTGGCCGCTCCAGGACCTAGGGGGCCGGGTTACAGGGTCTTAAAGGTCACATGGGGTCTGAACATTTTCCATGACATACTCCAACAGGACTCCTGGTAGTTTCGAAGGATTTCAGGCTGTAAACATGATCATTAATAGTTTATGCTCAGTTCATCCATCCACTCGCATCTACAGTACTTACTTGGCCCTGCACAGGGCCAACAGTTGTGTGTTGACACACTTCCATGTCTCCGTAACATTACTGTACATTTGTGCGAGCATGTTCTGTTCAGTGAGACTTTGCTGTGACATCTCACCCTCTATTAGAGCTGGCAAGAGGAAAAATGGAGCCAGAGGAGACAGCAGCTTTTGATTATGGTCTTGTGTGACTGAGGCACCACCCAGACCTGAACTCTAAGTGTGTGTGTGTGTGTGTGTGTGTGTGTGTGTTTGCAAGACAGAAATAGCTTCTCCACAAACATATATGCTTCCAGTTTTATTGGGCTCCAACTTAGTGGCCCTCATCTATCATGGCTTCATGCTATCATGCCATCAACTTAATTGTTTGCGCTCCCATGCAGGAAATCCCTGCCCCCCGTAAAAGTTTTGAAGCCTTTCCTATGAGCTGAGGACTTAGATTTATGACCACAGACAACAGGATGGTTTTACCTTTTCTAGAAATAGAAACATAAAAAAACAACAACTAGTAGTTACACTCAGCTTGAACTTCCACCTTTGTCTTCTTTACCCTTTTGTAACAAGAATAGCGGTTTAAAAGATAAACCACTGATTGTATCACATCTACATATTCTGAGCAGCTCACATTGTTTCATCAGGCCAAAGGTAAAACAAAAATACAAAAAGTACTACCTAACAAAAGTCGAAGTTTGTGCAGAGTCAGTTGACATATCAGTAGAAAATCCCATAGAGGATTTTTTTTCCCTAAACTGTGCTCAGAGTATTTTTGCTCACTAGTGACAGGAATAGTTTGCTGCAAATGACGCATGGAAGAATTGCGGCTTTTGTCAGATCTGGTGGATGTTTTAGTCTGTTTTTACTTAGGCACACCGCCTTCCTGCCCGCCCTCCAGTGTCACAGTGATATTCTGACTGAAATAACATGAAACTTTCCATTTAGCTTTTACAACAGCAGGAGCAACACCCACAGTCACACACCTTTTCCCTTTTTTTCACCGGGGTTTATCTTAACCAGTGTGTCAGTGTCTGACTCTTCTCTTGTGTCTATCTGTAATCATCTGTGGGGAATCAGCAGCCATATATTTATTTTAGACAAAGCCACATCTGCATGGCATCAGGAACACACGAACAACTGTGTACGCCTCTTTGGTGTTTGGGTTGTGTTTTGCCAGAGTCACAGTGTGAGTCAGCCGTGTGTTGCTGCTTCTGCTGGGGAAGCTGATCCCCTTTGGCCTGACTCATTAGATAGCAGCTTCTGAACGGCATCACTCAGCCCATGTAACTGTAAAATGGAGATCACTCAACCTCTGTTTGGTTTTGAGGTGGAGATGATCTTAAAGGGATAGTTCAACATTTTGGCAAATTGGCCCACTGCCATAATCCGTGTAGTCATAGCAGTAGGTTCGTTATCTTTAATTATCGGTGCAAGCTATTTTTACAACGGTGGAGCAGAGCCGCAAGCTACTCAGAGCTACGCTACGGCGGCTAATGGGATTTCTTGGTTTCCCTCATCAAACTCATCAAATACACAATCCAACAACTGCAAAATGCTTTGGTGGACAAGTTGTGACCTGCACATTCACCACGCTATGAGGTAACAAAGGTAACGAACCTACTCGTAAAACTATAGGGATTATTGCAATGGGATTATGGCAATGGGCCAATTTGCCAAAATGTTGAACTATCCCTTTTAAGGGAAAAGTTATCATCTATCTGTACCTTCACATAAATATGTATTTACTTATATCTGGTTATAAGAACTGGTCTGAACTGTTACAGTATCAGGATTTAAGTCAAATTAACCCCAATAGTCAAGTTTATAATAAAACACATTACATCTGATGCACCAGATTGCCAGGGATTCCTTAATGATAATTGATGGATCAATAGTGCATTTTAAAGAAGAGTGTCAAGTATACAACACAAGGGATTGATCGAATCGTGCTGTGTTTTCAATACTGATCCTGTAGAAGGTTTAGAGTTGTTCCTGATCTAAAATGAACACACCGCACAGAGGAAGTGCCTTGAACTCCTTGATATGCCGGGACCAAACCATCAAACCAGCTTTGTTTCAGTGTCTCATGGACGATCTCAAGCCTCTGCTTCCACTTAACTCCGGTAATTTTAGAACCATCAGAGAGAGTCCACAAAAAACACTCAGATTAAACTCCTACTGTATGACTGCCTATAACGGGACATTATTTTCTACTCAATGACTTGGAAAGCAGGCACAGAGCATCTTGTTTGTTTTGGCCAGGATTAAGAGTAAAGCTGTTATCTTTGCATGAGCAGGATGGGTAATTAGTGCAGTCCGAGCTCCACTTGCCCTCAGAGTAAACCCTGCCTGCCCAAGAGCTATTGTTTAACTTTATGAAGCTAACTGGCCTCTGGCCAAACGTGCAGCATACAGTAGTAACGTGACTTTCATATTTGGATCCTAGACTGCAACAATTGCTTTCTTCAGGTGTTTTGATTTTGATATTTTACTTTTTATTTCTCGCTCAATAGATGGAGGCTGGCCTTTCACTGAGAGTATGTCTCTATTCACTTCACTCCTAGCTGTCAGTGGAGGTTTAAGTGAAGTAATCTGCCCAGAATCCCTTTAGGAATCCTATGAGGTTTTGTTTTAACAAGCTCACAGTGAGACACACACATGACCTTTTTGTGGCCCTCTTTTAACAGTTCACTGGAGTCAGTGTAAGTCTGCATTAAAGCTTCTTTTACTAAGCCACGAGCTAAAGAGATAAAACCAGCTCCAAAGAACTGGCATCGGAGTTTCTTTCAGCTATTCTCCCTCCTTTGTATTTGCCCTGATGTTTTTTCCTCCCTCTTTTATGTATCTGCACTTCCTCTGTTGCTTTTCTGTCTCTGTTGGATTTCTGTTTCATTAAAGAGTGGTATTTATGTTCAAACACAAGTCGGTCCATTTAGAGGCATTCCAGCTGGTGGAGCTGAGCATCTGTGTGCCTGTGAACTGTAGACTATAGGAAAACATGGACTTGGCATCCTCTGACATCATCCATATGTTTACAAAGGGACATATTTAGTCCATATTTAGTCAGTGTTACTGGATCCAGAAAATCCAAATTTGTGTTAGAGCTGAAGCCAGGCACTGCAGCGGCTAAAGAGCTACTGCAGAGAGTGTTGAGACACCTGCCAATCAAATAAATATGCTCCGAACAACGCCCTCTATAACCATTTATAGCTGCACTGCCATATTGATTTTTCTTATTGTATTGCTATGGTCCAGTTCAAAGACCAAAGCAATCGCGGGAAGAGTACAGCATAGATTAATTTAGCAAAAAGAGTTTTATTTTACAAATTGATTTTAAGGCAGTAATTTCAATAAAAGAAGACAAAGTAAACAAAGCACCAGTAATTTGAATTTGAAGTGAAATGGACAGAAAAACGCAGTGCCAGGTAGATGAGATAATACAAAAATTAAGCAAAACTAAACTACAGAACAAAACAATTGGATGCCAGGGCAGAGAGGGAGTGGGGACTGTGTGGATGGACAGGCTTCATAGAAGTGGAGACAACGGTGAGGTCAGTTCCTGCCAGGACAATACCACATTGAAGAAGACACATACTAAAAACAACAACAACAACACAGCAATCCCTGGCTGAGGCCTTACAGTAGCTCTGACACATCTCCCCCCTAAAAACTGGGTCCCCTATTTTTATTTCATTATACTTAACCTTACAGCTCTCATCTCCTCCCAGCAACTGGTACTTGTATATAAGAAGAAGAAAAAGGGATTTTAAACAAAGAAAAATAAAATAAATGAAAATGTGCTCAGTCAGATATTATATATTTTATATATTTGTTGAAACTTACCTTGTTCTTTGCACGTTGTAGCCTTTAACAGAGCATTATTGCCATGTCTGCTTCCTGAGGTTGTCAGAAATGATACAAACATTTCGTTACTACACTGCTAGTGGTCAGAAACATAGCTGGTTCCTATAAGGTCCTGGTAGTGACCCACTTATTTTTGGAACAAAAGGTGGCTGTTTTACTTCAATGCTGGTTGTGTAGACTGACAGCTGGCATCTAGTAACACTTCCAAGGCTGTTCCCCTCTGGCAACAAAACTCAGCCCTAGTGGTTTCCTCTTTTCTTCCAACGTGCATTATAACTCCATGTGATGACATATGAAGGAATGCGTCACTCCATCAGTCCTATACTGTACCTTGTTTTTTTCACTGATGAAATGTTTCAGCGAGTCACACTTTGGGTTTTAGTTCTGTTGCCGCATTAGTCAGCAAAAATCCCTTTTCCAAATGTGATGAAGTCCACCTGGTGCTGCAAACGGACAGTAAAGGAGGTCACAGGCATGTTGTTGCACTGAGTGTCTCCCCCACACACACACACACCCTTACACACATGTCACTCTCTCCCCCACTCCGTCTGCCTCACCCCCCACAAGCTTTATTGGTACATTTAGGCGTTTCTGCTCATTGCTCAGTCCAATAGGTTCCAAATGTCTGAACTCCATTTAGAGAAAATGGTGCATGTCTGCTCAGTTGGAGAGAGGAAAGGGGTGGTGGTGGGGGGATGGGGGGGGCTTAAGATGGAGAGATAGACAGGGAGTTATAGGAAGATTAAGAGTCGGGGAAAAAATGGGCGACTGAGTGGTGAAACAGAGAGAGCGAGGGGGAGATAAAGAGAGCCACAGGGGCACCAGACACCATCAAAACCTGTCACAAGCAAACCTCACCAGGGGGCTCTGCACATGCATGCTCACGCACACACAAGTGTGTATATACGGTGTGTGTGTATGTATGTATGTATGTATGTATATATATATACGTATATATATACTTCAATGCAAATGTAGTGAATGTGCACAGAATGAGACAGCATGCACTTACAGAAACATATGTTCTCATACATAAGTAGTCACTTACATATACATACACACATGCACTTAATGTGATATGCAAACGAAATCCACCCATACACATACTGCCGGCAGAGTGTACATCACACACCACCAGTGTTAATGGAGTAAAACAAGTATCCAGGCACGTTTTTAAAATTATTCATATTCACTCATGGCGCAGTCAGACAGCCACACACCCACACACACACACACACACACACACACACACACACTCATACAGATTCACTGGTGCTTCAATGGCGTGTCCCTGACACACCAAAGTGAACCAAGGATTCCACCTGCCTCTGCTACTAGAGGCAAATATCCAGGGGACAGCACACTGTGAAACACATTATTCACAGCTCACACATCCCCCTGCAGGGAACACCGCTACACACATACAGTAGATACACATACACAGACACATATGTGTACACCAGCACACAGAGCAGGGGTCTGAGCTGTTTTGACAGTCATACAGTGATCCAGTCCACAAGCATCACTATCCTCATTTCCATTCTCGGCTCAGTCGTCAGTATTTGCCCGTGTAGCTCACAGGAAAAACACCTCGACACTCATTAAGCAATGTGAGATGAGTTTTCTTTGGCAGTGTTCAGGTGTTTTGTATTTGACCTATTCTGTTACATCGTGTTGCTGGAAAACTGGAATTTGTAAGTCACAGAAGAAGAAAAAAAACAAGATACTGCACAGAGGGATACAAGTTTTTTTTCTTATTTTATTCTGTTTTCATTTTGTAGCATCAAACCTGAAAGGGAACTACACTGTTAAGTTTGTTAAATCTTTTCTACTTCAGTTAATAGTGGATCATGTGTACAATTGTAACCCCAAATTAAAGCCCAGGTCTCTGTCTATAACCAACACCAGCTAAAAACATTCACTTGTTGCACATTTTCAAAAATGTCTGACATATAATGTTGAAAAATCCTTCAGTGTATTTATTTATCATCACACACGATCACAACTGCCACTGCTGTCCCGTTGAAGCTGTTAAAATGATTGCACACACTGATAATTACCCATAATTATCCTGTTTACATGATTTTCCGGAGGAAGATGTGGATCTTTCTTTTATGAAATTGTAAAGAAACACAGGATAATCATAGTCTCGCTGTGTTACCTTTGGCAATTGTAACAGCATCTGTTAAAGACTAAAATCACTGCTTGTGGGGAAGTGTGTTACCCCTGTGGACAGAGCTCCGTGTGGGAGGGGCCTTGTGTCGTCCTCCCGGAGAGCTCCTTCTTCTCCTGAGTTCCCACCTCTCCTCCCTTTCCTCCTCCATGTGCTCTGTGTTGGGTATGAAAATACCAAACAGATGGAGAAAGTGCACCTCAAGGTCAGGAAAATACAAAACGCATCATTGAGACCGATGTGTCCTGTAATTGCACCGCTTCTTGGCGTAATGAGGTTATTATTGTTTGAGAAATGTGTGTACAGTGGATTGCTCCTTTTTAACAGATTTAATTACAATCATCTATAATTTGGGAGTCTTATTTCTCTTGCTGCTTTTAACCACATATCCTACCAGCATGAAGGATAATCCGTGAACTAGAAATGTCACGTTAAAATAAATTAGCCACGGCTACATCAGGCACACGAGGAGGACTTGACCCCACAACTTGTTAGTCAGCTGAACAAAGCCAGAAAGGGACCTGATCCACTCGCTGCTGCTAATATCCAATCAGCTCGTGTGAATAGCCACAAAATAGATGCTAATAACTAGCTATCACAGAGCCCAGGAGGCTGATGGCCAAGCTTGACACACAGCGACACACTAACAATACAGTCATTTAAACCGTGGTCAGCGAGGTCCCCGCTTATCAGAGGAAAGCACAGAGGCAGCAGAGACACCCACACACACTGTACACTGGACGCACACACACAGAGCCTGTTTCGCCCGCCCTCTCTCTGTCTCTCTTCCCCCCCTGCAACACGTACAGTCCAATTACAGAGAGAGAGGACGGGGCCTGGGCCCTGTGCTCCCGCTGACCTTGTTCCAGGACAGATTGATGAGGAGCTGTATCACCGCAGCAGATCAAATAACTCCTTTCTGGCCCTCATTACCAGGACGAGGGGAGATCTGCAAGTGCTCGGCTCTGCCAGTGTAGCATGCTAACGCGCTGCACTGATAGAAAACGGCTGTTATTCCTCACCCATTTCCTGAATAAGAAAGATCAGAGCTTATTGAAACCTTTTTATCAAATAGTCCCGAGTGTTGCCATCTGCTGAACAGGTCAGAGCTGTGTGAAGGGAGGTTGTTGGTTGATATTGTTTGTTGCTTTTTCCAACCTAACCCTTAACTGGCAGTTGAAGAGATATGCAATCATCTGGTCTTGTTCATTCCAGGCAGAGACCAGAGCTCTGTTTTTTTTTTTTAAGCGCCTGGTTAATTTTGACAAATTGGTTACTGGGTTACTTTTGGAACAAAAAAAAGAATTATTCCTACACATATTTTCCCATCATCCCTTATTTGCCCATTTGCTTTAACCGTTAAAACAACTTCTCTGATTTCTCTGTCTCATCTTTTTTCCACAGTCCCCCCACAGTTTGTCAAGCGACCAGCCAACATCTACGCCCACGAGTCCATGGACATTGTTTTCGAGTGTGAGGTTTCAGGGTCTCCAGCTCCCACTGTCAAATGGGTCAAGAACGGTGATGCTGTCATCCCCAGCGACTACTTCAAGATAATTGTACGTTTATTTGGCCCTTAAAGGGATAGTTCAACATTTTGGCAAATTGTCCCATTACCATAATCCCTATAGTTTTAGGAGTAGGTTCGTTACCTTTAATTGTCGGTGCAAGCTGTTTTTAGAATGGCGAAGCTGCTCAGAGCTATGTTAAGCCGTTGACCCCCTGAAATTAGCGGGTCGACGCAGGTTTTTTAAATGCGGGTCGACCCGCTAACAATCGGCATTTGCGAGGGGGGGACGACACGCAGGATAGGGCCGCTCGGCGCGGGATTCAAACCAGGGTCGCCTGCAGTGAGGACCATAGCCTCAACACATGGGGCGGGTGCTCCACCAACCGAGCCAAACACCACCCCGAAAAGCCGATTATTACCGGGTTTAAACAGGTTTTTTGTCCAGTGGGAAAGGGGTATTACAGAGGCTAATGGGATTTCTTGGTTTCCCTCATCAAACTCGTAACTTGTAAAAAATAGCTTGCACCGACAATTAAAGATAACGGACCTACTGCTATGATTATAGGGATTATGGCAATGGGCCAATTTGCCAAAATGTTGAACTATCCCTTTAAGTTGCACATTCCTATATTTTCAATAATGATACTTGTTATATTAACTGCTCTTTCCTCCTCATCCCTTCTGCTCTGTAGAAGGAGCATAACCTGCAGGTTCTGGGTCTAGTCAAGTCAGATGAGGGTTTCTACCAGTGCCTTGCGGAAAATGATGCCGGCAACATCCAGTCCAGTGCCCAGCTCATCATCTTGGATCACGGTACGCCACTCTCCAACACCACACATTTGTTAGCTAATCAGATGTCTCATTTTTTCATACAAGAACATCCTGCAGTGATTAAATAATCAATGTCAGGAACTACTCTGAAATGAACCATGTCTGATCAGTGTTGCTCAGGCAGACAAACATGAGGAAAAACAATAATCTGTTTACAGCCATTTGAATATTTACTACATTTTGTAATACAGCAGCAACACACCTTATGAATCCCAGCCATGGGAACTGGAGCTGTCAGATCTTAACAAGAGATAATCACTGTTTTATCTTTGGTAAAATGCCTAAAAGCTTAAAATGTTACAATCAAGTCCAATGGCAGATCCAGATTTGTAGCTCAGAAAATCCCAGTATTCTGTTTGGGCTGAGCAATAAAAGACTAAAAACAATCTCTGCAGAAATACTCTAACAACAAAGGCTTGTAAAAACCCAAGCTAGCTCAGTAAAAGGGTGGGTCCTGTGCTCTCTGTATAGTTTGCTTTATTTGTAAAAACCTTGATGCATTCTGGAGGCTGAGCACATCTGTGAAGGTGTGAGGAGAGAAAATGAAATGAAACCACTGGGATCTTGTTAAACCAGAGGTGACTCAGAGGGAACTGAAGTATATGTGGGGCAAACGATGCTCGGTCTTCTACACGGTCCATTCCACGTCTAGTGTTACAGAAATGTTGCGAGGACTTTTGGTTGTATGACACAACGCCCGCCTGCGCTTTGATGCAGCCTCCCCAGCCCTGCAAAGGCCTCCTTTCAGCAGGGAGCTGCACCTAAACAAGAGCCCATACGCTGGGTAGCTGCAGCAGTCTCTTGTTGTACTATTCCCTTTAAAGCTAAAAGAGAGGTTTGAATGCTAATTCCCAGAGCGGAGCTGCAGAGTGCAGAGTACAACAAAAGCCAGACACCAAGGGTAGTGGTTAGAAGCACCAAAACTAAGTGCCTGAAAATACAAGAAAATGTGAAAATCCCAGTGTTCTGGGTGGACTGGTTTCATTACCTCTGACCATTTGGGGAAAATGTAATATAACTTGGATTTGAAATCATTTGTACAGTCGTAATAATAATAGTCTAACCCACAGGCTAGTGAAAAAAACACACTCTCCACAAAACAACAAGAAATAAAAGGTAAAAAAAAAGTGAGATACAATTTAACTGCAAAACCTAATGTGACTACAATAACTAGGTAGAACTGGTGGGATAATAAAACAGCAAGGGGAATAAAGGCAGAACTTAATACAGCAGAAATCAGAGTGTTTTTGTGTCTATTAAATTACAATCCCTACTTCAGTGTTGACTCAGACTCTCCCAATTTACTGAGGAAGACGGCGAAATTTAATCAAGCGTCAACTCCCCCTCACTTGAAGCAGGTGGCTATGGATTAGCATAGCAGTGTCCAACTGGTGGCCCCCCAGCTGTGTCATCCCCTCTGACTGGAGGACATTAAGTCAGAAATAATGATGACCTGCAGCTCATTGTGTATTTGTGTTTGACACTATTGATGAGGGTTTTGCCACTTTACATGGCCCCAAGTCTTTTCTTTTCTTTCTTCTTTTTCTTTTTTTTTTTGTGAGTGCGAGTTGATAAATGGGGTGAATTACTCCGACAGCTGCCCTTGCACGCGGAGGTTGCCCCTGAGCGGGGCTTTGAAGAAATTAATCTCTGTTTAATCCATAAATATCACACAGAATCTTTCTTTTCCTTACTTTTTCTGAGTGTGCATCTGTCTCAGTCACGGTAATACTAATCCAAACACACTCACCAGCAGAAAGTTTTCCATTTTCCTGTTTATTCATCAGTTTATTATCCCGTCTCCAATCTGAGGCTCAGAGAAAATCACCGACGTGGCAGTGACACAGTTTATTCCTCCTCCTGTACATTATTGACGATTTATCCGTATGCAGACGCACCCAGTACGGCGTCTCCCCGCAAATGCTTGTTGCGCTGTGTCAGTAAAAGTAATTTCCCCTCTCAAAGGTGCAATTTGTGACTATAAATGGTGAATCAATGAAAACATGTTTGAAATCAGCTAATTTTCTACGGCCATTTGTGCTCTGAGGCTCAGTGATGTGAGGCTGAAGTCTTTTTCAGACCTAGAAGGGTCGTCTCTCTCTCTCTCTCTCTCTCTCTCTCTCTCTCTCTCTCTACTCACTGTCTTCATTCTTTCTCCCTTTCTTCCTGTGCTGCTGATGAGTTCGGACACACACACACACACACACACACACACACACACAGCTCCACAGCCATCTGCCACCATTCTCACCACTTCCACTCACTTTCTCTCTCCTTGTCTTTCACGGCCACCTGCTCTCTGTGATAATCCAACACACTGGTCTTTGTGTTAATTGTGCTGACCTGAATATTCCCCCTGTGCCCCCCCCCCCCCCTCACAGCTGGGCATCTTTGTCCACTTCACAAACACTCCTCCTGCTCTTTGCCTCCTCCTGCGTGGCGTACCTCAGTCAGGTATCCCGCTCACACCTGCCAGTCTGGAATCCTCCTGAAACGGGGCCAGGAGAAGATAAGCCTGGGACTTGCCACAGGGATGAAGTTGTCTTCCCCCAACAGGGAAATCAATGGAGTCGAACTGCTCCTGAACCCAGCGGCCTCCTAATATTCATTAGCGGTCATAATCTTTGCATCTTGACACTGCCAGCTGCAGCTAATTGAAGCTCGGATCATGATTCCCACTTGTAGGTGTTTGGAATGGGAAAGGTTCAGCTGTTGGCATGTGTACAGGATTTTTGGGCATGTTATGTTCAGTGCTCTGTGTCAGTACACCTGACTTTGAAGTTGACAGTAGTACGTTTACATGCACAGCTATGCTCAAAATTCGATTTTGGCGTCTAATCGGACTTCTGTCCTTGTCCCAGTTTACATGGGGGGGGGCAACCGCCATTTCAGGCTGAGAATAGGATCCATTTTTTTTTAAATAATAAGACACAACCTCTCGCTGGTCGCACTGTGTGAAATGTACTAAACCAGTGCTGACTTTTTTCTTTACTTGTCCAGGTTCGGGGGCTTCTCTACTCCACTTTGTGCCGTCTCTACTGTTTTGGAGCATGTGCACATGCATTGTCCAGTTTCAGTCCGATTAAGGTGAATACATGCTGAAGAAAATCGATTTCCAATCACATTATCTGGGTGTCTAAATAGGAGTTGGAGAACTCAGATATTAGTCAGATTAATGTGTTTACATGCACTTCAGTTGTCCAATTAAGGAACTAATTAGTTTTTTTTACAAGGATTTGGGGAAAGTGAAGTGTTTTCACACTACATTTCCCATGAGCCTCTGCACGCACGGTGAAATTCTTGGACCAGCGCAAGACGGACGAAAGCGAAAACATTTACATGACATGACGTTACATGACATCTTTAAGTGTCATGTAAATGTAAAGTGTGTGTGTGTGTGTGTGTGTGTGTGTGTGTGTGTGTGTGTGTGTGTGTGTGTGTGTGTGTGTGTGTGTGTGGTGTGTGTGTGTGTGTGTGTGTGTGTGTGTGTGTGTGTGTGTGTGTGTGTGTGTGTGTGTGTGTGTGTGTGGTGTGTGTGTGTGTGTGGTGTGTGTGTGTGTGTGTAAAAGGATCATCAGACTTCATCTTGATTCAGCGGTTTTAAGACCCTGAGAGCTGTGAGGTTGAGACGTGTTTAGGGGAGTGCAGGTCAGAAATAGAACCTCAGATTGCAGTCTCCAGCAATTTTCCTGGACATTCCACAGTCATGTGCAGTATGGGTCAACTAGTTGCAAACAGATGTGGGTAAATAGGCGCACAAATGCCAAACGAGGACCTTAAGGGGACCTAATTATGCAGTGAAAGGCGGGCCAAGTGAGCGCCTCTTAATGTCCCTTGTAAAGCTGCCACGCTCAGACTGGTTGTCTTCAGGATGTTTGTGTCATTGTGTGCCTGTTGTGAGTTTTCTGTCGTGGGTCGTTGTGGTGTTGTCGGAGTTGAGGGGAGCGACGGCTAAATTTGGTTTGACTTTTCCTGACAAAAGTTATTCATAAATGAAAGTTACTCATTAATGATTATTAACTGGTTAGAATCAATAAGGCGGCTTCTCCAATCAGGAAATGTTCTCATTAACAAGTTGATCCAACATTTGCAGAGGTTTTACCATACCCATCCTCTCCCCCCCTAACTATAAACACAGTGACTAATGGCTGCCATGATGATCTCTCGCTGGCGCTTTTGATCCGTGCTGTCCACCTGGTTGTCACAGTAAGAGTCACAGTAACTGTGAAGGAGAGGTCAGTCACATGCAGAGGACATATTTATACATTTTTAACAGAGCAGCACCATAATAAAAAAAAGATTAAAAAACATAAAAATGATGTGAACTATAGCACAAAAAAGATAAAAATGCCAATGACATTTTCATTTATAGTCCAGTACAATTTAGTTTTAACAATCCACGTCACTCAGCTAAACATCTACGTGTTGTGTGTAACATAACACCTTTGTATAAAAGCTGTGGAGTCATCCATCCCCTTATGTAAACCTCCTTCAGTCTCTGAACCCATTGACTTGTGGTTGGTGCTTGTCGATCTTTCCAGTTCGCTGTAATCATTTTCTTGGCAATCAGGATAAGTATCTGCCGAAGGTATCTCTGATTTGCATCGTACATGACTTTTGAACAAAAAGCAGCAGAACACGACGTGTTATGTAAGAGATCTTTGTCACATGTCATCTATAGACATCGTGCGGCAACAATTCTGCGGCCTTTTCCAGGCCCGTGATTATGTGAACTGTTTATGCGCCGAGCAGCAGAAGGCGGCAATTACAGCCGGGAGAGGAAATGGGTCACGTTTTTTAACTTTGAAGTCGTACACGCCTAGACAAAGCATTTGTTTATATGATTGTCATCTTCCCATACACTCTACAAAGCCTGAGGTTTGTTTGAAGTTTGATAAGGTGGCACACTGAAATGTATATCCAAGTTTTGCTGTGCGGTTACTTTGTGTGTGTAGTTGTGTAGCTGAAACAAATGTTTTTTTTTGGGGGGGGGTCTCGTTGCCTTCTAGAAGTGGAGAGATGCATAACACAGCCATTTAATTTTAGAAGCAGACATTGGTAGGGGGAAAGAAAAAGCACTCTGTGGTTTTCAGTATTTTATATGTGTACAATACAAAATCCAATGCTTGGGCACTGCAAGTTTAAGATTCAAGCACCTAAAAGCTTGATATAAAAAATGCATTTAACATTGGCCAATAAAAGAGAAGTGGATGCACTCCTCTCTTTTTTATGTTTGCATAAATTTGAGAGATGCACTTCCATTTGCATGTGACTCTTTATTCCTTCCATATGCTGCGGTGGTAATACAATATGAAAACACTCCTCTGTCTGACTTTGCCTGTCCCTCCATCCCTTCTCCTTCCTCCTCCTCCTCTCCATTCCCACAGCCTCCCTGAATAATGTTTTGACATTTTGCCTCCTAGTGCCCAAGCCAAGTACTTCACTAAAGAGCCTCCAAAGCTTGTTTGGGATGTGCAACCCCTCTGAGCTCTCACGCTGCTTTGGCCGCAACTGTTGTGAGTGAATTTCAGCGACGTGAATGAAAGGGAGACGTTTCACACAATACTTAGCCAGCAATCACTCGGTGCTCAGTGCAACATGGCTGCAGGGATTGTACTGTACTGTAGCTTCTTTCTCCTGCAGCTGTTCCATGATGACACAAGTGATGCATTATTTCTACTGCAAATTCATTCATTTGAGCTTTTGTTAAACTGGAAGCTTATGCAGGTGGGCTGTCCGCTTGGATCCCTCCCTCTCTTTCATCTCTCTCTGCTTCTCTTTCCCTCCTCCTCTCCCTTCATCTCCCCTTCATATCCCGCCATGCTGCCATTAGTTTTCCCCCTCCTCCCCCTCCCTAACCCCGTGGCAGCAAACAGAAGAGCCTTGTCCTCCCCTCCCATCAGAGGCACCAGACCCCCGCTGAGAGATGGAGATGCCGCGTCACCGCCTGAGCGCTCACCGTGTCTCTTCGTTTTCCTCTCCCTCCATCACTCTGTGTATTTATGAGCACAGGCATCAGGAGCGCTGGCATGATAAACTGGCGCGAGCGCCGTCCCCATCGCTGTAGCAGACAACGTGACAGGAATAGGGAGATGTGTATTGCATCGCACATTAGCAAATCAATTAAGCAGATATCTATGGGAAATTACACAGAATTGTATTTTATTTTATTTTTGTAATAGATTTTATTGATTTTTATCGAAACAAATCATAAACAACATACAAGTGCTCTCTGTATTCACAAAGATTTCCAAACAGGAAGGAAAACAAACCACCATCCAAACCAAAATGACTTCAGGTAGACGACTGTCCTCACCCCAAAAAGTCAAAAGAAAAGGAGTCCCACTGTTGCATCAGTCACCCAATACACATACTCTCATCCATGTATAGTGGAAGTAAAAATATAAATTATACAATTACACAAGACAATAACAGGGTGGATGACGGAATAAACAAGTAAATGAAATAAAGACAGATAAACCACAGATTGTATTCAAGAAAAAGTCAAGAGTGCTAATTCACAACTTTTGGAAAATAAGAGTGTGCTGCAGATTAGCTGTGTCTGTGGAAAACTTGAGTTTAACCTTTGTCACCTCTCTGAAATGTTTACAAGACCGTGCACACAAACCGACTGGCAGGCCGGCGGTGGGTAGCGCTGCTGCCCTCACACAAACAAAGAAGGTTCAAACCTGCTGGAGTTTCTAAGTCCCGCTCTGTGGCTGTGTGGGTTTCCTCTGAACGCTCCAGTTCTCTCTCACAATAAAACAACAGGTAAATTGGCACCTTGTATTCGCCCCATAGGTGTGAATGTCAGTAGAAACGATTGTTTGTCTTTATATCAGCCCTCTGAGAGACCGGAGACTTCTCACCCACTGTCACCTGTGATTGGCTCCAATCCCCCTCCCCCCCCAACTACCCTAAGAAGATAAGCTGCATGACTAATGAATGCAACCAAATGAAGTGGAAGTTAAACCTTGCTGGAGCCTCCTGTCCTGTGGTAATAATAACTACATCTGTATCCATGGCTTTTAAATGAGAGAACTGACCCTGCATATTTTTTTAAAGGGATAGTTCAACATTTTGGCAAATTTGCCCATTGCCATAATCCCTATAGTCTTAGTAGGTGTCTTTGTCGGTGCAAGCTATTTTTAGAACAGTGGAGCAGAGTCGCAAGCTGCTCAGAGCTACGCTACGGAGGCTCATGGGATTTCTTGGTTTCCCTCATCAAATACACAATCCAACAACTATAAAACGCTCTGGTGGACAAGTTGTGACCTGCACATTCACCACGCTATGAGATAATAACGGAACAATATGAGACAGAGTTGTTTTCGAGGCAAATGCAGAGACTGCTTGCAGAAAAACTGCCCCCGATGGGAACGTGCATCAGCGGTTTTGCATGAATTTACCTCTAAAACAACTCTGTCTGGTAACATTCTGTTATTATCTCATAGCGTGGTGAATGTGCAGGTCACAACTTGTCCACCAGAGCGTTTTGTAGTTGTTGGATTGTGTATTTGATGAGTTTAGTGAGGGAAACCAAGAAATCCCATGAGCCTCCGTAGCGTAGCTCTGAGCAGCTCACGGCTCTGCTCCGCTGTTCTAAAAATAGCTTGAACCAACAAAGACACCTACTAGGAATTATGGCAATGGGCAAATTTGCCAAAATGTTGAACTATCCTTCTAAGAAGCACTGAGCTTAAACAAACAAAACCACTAAATGATACAGGACAATAGAAAACTCAGCTCCAACAGCTGTTGTTATTGAAAATGAATGGAAGTGGCCTGCTGTTTGGACTTCAAATATTAATATTAAATATTGCATGACAGTAAACTGAAGACACACTGGCCAAAGGAAGCTGCTATGGACAGACCTGCTTGCCAGAAGCAATTCTGCCCACACTGTGAACACAGAGGAGCAGGGCAGCCTCCAAGCTCTTGCACCTTATGTTCAAAATGTTGTACTTAACCTCAAAAAAGATGGGGTTTTTTTGGTTGTTGTTTTTTCTGTACAGAGCTGATATCTGTAGCAAATTTGTACACTCAAATATTGAAACTATACAAGCAGTTATTATTTATTGCCCATGTGTTATTATTTCCACATGGGCAATTGATACACAAGAGAGATGGGAGCACATCCATTGTTGTGGCAATGTGCAAATATCTGAGGGAGAGGGTTTTCGGTACAAATATGGATGTAAATATGTATCTGAATTTTCAAGCCGAGAGAAACATAAAAGGCGAAACGCTTAAAAGTTTGACGTCAGCGTGGATCTCCGCATTCACAGCTCCAGCTGGTTCACTTCATTATGAATCCATGTCATATAAAATGTAACTAGATCACCATTAAACGGCAAAGGAACTGAGTGAGTTTCAGTCAAGTTGGAGAAGACAGGGCAGTAAAAAAAAATCAAAAATCAAACCGTAGACGGTGGAGGGGGGGGGGGGGATCCTTCCACACATCAGAGCACCACCCTTATTCCCTGTTCAAATCAAGAAGTGAGAATAGGCTGCTAAAAGACCCTTCCCTCCAGCCAGACTCCACCAGCACTGAATAAAAGCTCGGGCCCACTTGAGGGAATACAGCGTGCTCCATCATCTGCTAGCAGGGTCAGGGCCAGGCCACGGGGAGCGAGCGTGTAACGTTGTGAGCATGTGAATGTGTCAGCACAGTGCAGGGCTCGGCACCGTGTTTTCTGTTGGCACCGGCTCCGTCCTAAGTGTATACCTTCAACAGCAGGCAGCGCCGGCGTGAAAATGTGACAGTTAAGCAACATGTCATGTACTGCTGGGAAGCACGTGCGCGCGTACATATGGTCACACTTCTTTTTTTTTTTTTTTACTTGTATGTTGATTGCCTTTAATGAGGTCACAGGGACACGAGCTAATGTGTGTTTACCGATTGATCCTGCTAAATTGTTTCTCGGCGCCGGTTCAAGCCTGCATTCATCATGTCAAGGTTGCTCACTCGCCTTGACTCCCTCTTTTCTCCTGCATCCACACAGGTGACAGCATATTGTATACACATATATTAGGGGGCGGATAAAATGTCTAACAGGAATGTGTGACAGAGTAATGGACGCCCATCCCGCAACAATTACTGCTTTCATGAATTTTTTTTCTAATGCTTCAGCTTCCCGAATCCTGGTCAGTTTTGAGGCTGTGTTTGTTTTCAAAAATTGCAATTTTCCAAAAGTCAACATTATATTTTTAAATGAAGTTCAGATTAGAGCGACGCAGCAGAAGCAGAAGCTGTGTTTCAATTAAAGGAGGATGCATTGGATGAAGGTGTGACTGCGCATGGCCTCGTAGCCTAGTTCATCAAGGCCAAACTTTGATGAGAACGTCTGACCTGTGAGGGATTTTGCTTTGCTTTGACTCCTGTTACCTAGCAACCTTGACTAATTTTTCCTCTGCAAAAAAACTTGACGAGGCCCTCGCTTTTTTTTTTTTTTTTACAGTTGTACCATGAGGTGTTGAACTGAGCTAAAAACCCAATATTTACAGTGTATTCCTCGGCCCCCCTCTCTGTGTCTGTCTGTTGTTTGCTGCCAAGTTATTTCACCAGTGCTGAATGAATCTTGGGGAGAAATTGCCCAGGAAAAGAAGAAAATGTACCAGCGGAGGAGGAGGAGTTTGTTATTGGCACCAATTACTGGCAAATATGGTGCAACTGGGAGATAAAACTCCATTTCCATGAAAAACATAAATAAACACCAGACCCACCTGTTCATTAACGGCTGAATTTTATGTTCAAGTCATGTAGCGCTGGGTGCTATTATAATAAGTACCTTATCTTAACTTACAGTGCACAGAGTATTATCTGCTGTTGGTGGGTTATGGTTGATTAAACAAATATGGAAATTTTGTCGTTTTTATTTAGAACATTATAATTATATTTATAAATGCATGTGATTATTAAAAGGGAATATAAAACAAATCAGGGACATTTGATGGAGAATATTAATCATATGTAAATTTGAATATATTCCACTAAATACTGCCTGATAGCGAAATATATTGAAATTCAAATTTGGTGTAAAGCCACTAAAACGAGCACACGGTGTCTTAACTACACACAAACAAAAATCTCTCTGGCGCGCACACTCGCGCTGTGTCAGTGATAGTGATTAGTGAATGTGTTCCTACACTGGAGGCTGTAGGAAGCTGATCAGAGGGATTGTAGCCCAAATTGATTGTGAAGAGCTGAAATCAGCCTCTACCAAATTGCTGTTTGTACGAGCGGCTGATGGCAGAGTAAGTGTTTGTGTTGTGGCGCTGTCTCCCAGGGATGTGGGGCTGAGTGTGCATGTGTGTGTGTTTACAAGCCCAGGCTCTCAACAGCACCGGCTGAACTTTTCTATGGGTTGTATTTACTCAAGCGTGGTGAAAGGCTTTGCCTCATTTATAAATGGTCTGTCGCCTAAGTGCTAGCTGCAAAATGTTATGGATGCCTGTTTTGCTCTTGTTCTGCACAGGGAAGACTTTAAAAAAAAAAAGGATTAAAATAGCCCCTAGTACCTGCGTCAGAGTTTTTTTTTTCCCCCTGAAGGTCAGTCTTGTTATCAACACCACTTTTAGGCCCTGGCTTCATAGGTACGTGCGCGAACTGCTTTTTCCTGGCAATCGGTTTTCGACAGCTCACTAACACGTGCCCTTATTTACGACATAACGCCATCCACCTCCAACACACACTCATCCAGGATGCCCA
Source organism: Trachurus japonicus (assembly GCF_045865225.1). Taxonomy (NCBI): domain Eukaryota; kingdom Metazoa; phylum Chordata; class Actinopteri; order Carangiformes; family Carangidae; genus Trachurus; species Trachurus japonicus. Next base: position 27,212,466 of record NC_140909.1, on the reverse strand, counting down.
TCTGATGCTTTTGGACGTAGGCGCTCCTCTGGGTGCAGTAATTGGAAGTACCAACATAGCACAAAAAAACATCACTTTTCCTTCACACCCTTTCCCTGGCTGCAGGCAGCTGACCCCTGTGAGTGAGTGAGCGGCACCACCAAAGCTGGAGCTTTTATTTCCCTGTTAGCACCCCCCCCACACCACCACCACCACCACCCCCACCCACCTCACCCCCACCTCTCTCCCTCTCTACTGAGCCTCCCTTTTTCCATAAGCTAAAAGTAGAATGGTGTGTAACATCACAGTGGGTTGTGTGCTAGCGTGGTGTGATCCCTGCTCCTCTGGAGGTTTTAACCTGGAGGGGGGGGGTTGTTTTATTGGTGGGAGTTTGATTAGCTGGACTGTTTGATAGCAAATCTCCCCAAAGGGGGGGGGGGCAGCTGCTCCCACTTCTACAAACATCCTATCTGACCTTTTCCGTCCATTTCTGGTTGTTCAGCTCCGCTCACTTTATACATGAAGTGTTGTGAGCGCATGTGCACACACACATAGAGCTTTCTCTGAAATCAATTACTTCATCTGTTTCCCTGGAAGGGAATTGTATTTGTGTACCTCCAAGGTAATAAGATACAAAGGCGGGAGGAGAGGTGGGGGGGGGTTACGTTGTATACCATAGTTGCACATCTTAATTAGCATACCGAGTCTGGGCAAGCAGCTGTTGGCCTCATGATCGTGCATGTTCCTGCAAGAGTGTGTTGAAGCAAAAACAGCGTTGAGAGGAACAAAGCAATCCCACTCAGATGAACCAGCAGTGGCTCATGGATCAAGGGGCCTACATGTGTTTGATGGTGAAGGGTACTGTACTGTATGTAACCCTGTTCAATTACAGCCGTCATTTCCCACGTGTTGGGATCTGTGCATCCTCTGGGTTTTATGTGGCACTCTCTACATTCCCATTAAACTCCCCGCTCAGTGTTTATTTTGAGGACCCAGAGCAGGGATTGTCACTTCATGAAAACCAAATTACCAGGAAAGTAAATTTGCCGGAGGGGGCCCGAGAGCGGATGCAAACACAAGACCTCGACCCATCCAAAACACATCCCATACAAATGCCTTTTTCGACTTGTTTATGTAAAACCCACGGTGAATGTGAGAATGTTGATTTTGGACGTGAAAATGCGAGATAAATGTAAACTTGAACAAACTGTGCCATTTAAGAGAAAATAGCTGTAAGGTTTCAAAAGGACAGTTTTCTATTTGATAAACAAGAACATGTACACGCCTCTGGAGTTTTCTCACCGCCTCCTGATAAAGAGAGTGTCCTCGGAGGCACAAACACCTCCCTCCTGCTTACGTATTTAGTATATCACCACATGGCATCCAGGAGTCCCATGGATCTGTCAGATGGGTCTTTTCACATCCCACTTTTTTTTTCTGCAGCAGCAGGAGCATTTAGGGAGCACAGAGGCATAAATACATCTGTGACCCACTGCTTTAGAGCAGCATTTAAGGTCTGTGTTCATTCAAGCGGAGAAGCCGTGTTGTGCTGCTTTTAAAACTGGGTTGAATGTTGACCGACACACTTGTGTAAAATCAAAAGCTTTAAAAGTCCCATATTTCAGTATTCGGAGCATGACCATGATGGAAGCTCTGACCACTCAGAGTTATTCCTCTTAATTTGCTCGACTTTGATGTGTCCCATCTGGCCTCATCATCACTATCATCATCATCGCTGCTGAAAAATTGGTGCAGAAAAATATCTCATCCACTAAAGACTTAATGAGGAGAAAATTCATACATTTTTGAGATTTCCATGTATTTCTTTTAATTAATAAAAGCTTTATTTCTCTCCTGGGGAACGTGCCAGATTTCAAACATTTTTCGACGGTGGGTGAACATGCCCTAGAAAGTGATCGGGAGGAATGCTAAGGAGAGGCTGTTTAAAAACATTTTTGTGGAGAATCAGTTTGAAACACAAAGACTTTTTTTTTTGTCTCCTTCCTGGATTATGTCAGCAAGTTGGAACACCTTGTCATTTTTTAAGCCTTTGTGAGGTTGGAGCTGCACTTTAATCTCGACTGTCTCTGATTATCACAGCAAGAGGGAATGTGTGCAGTTACTGATACGCTCCACCCCTCAGCAATCTGATACTATATCTCTGTCGGTTTCCTCTCGGCCATAGATAAGGTGTCTGAACAACAATGCAGAGTGCAAGAAATGTCCCACAACAAAGCGTCTATCCCTAACAAGCGCCGTCCCCGCGGTGAAATGAGCAGGGGTTTAATTATTTTCCCCTGTGCACAAAGCAATTTTTATTCTTTGTTGATGAACGTCTCTGCGTTTTTATTGGTTTTCATTTATTGTTCTGTTGCTGTTGTTGTTGTTGTAAAGCACTTTGTAGGTGTTGTAAATTTTGTTAAAAATGGGATTTGTTGTTGTTGACAGGCTGCTCAGAAGGAAGTGAAGAAAAGCTTAAAAAAAATACACCTCCATAACCGGTCAGCCTTCTTCTCTCACTCCTATCGTTTCACTCTTCACCTCTCACTTTGTCTTCAGTGAGACATCTGTGCTTTCGTTCTGACCCGGTTTCCTTCGTGGGCGCGTTAAGGAGCTGCTCAAATGTCATAAGCTGTCAGGCTCGCTCATCTTTCCAATCTTATCTTGAAAAGGAAGCGAAGGAGACGTGATTCTAGGAGGGGGGGAGAAAAAAAACAATCAGAGTTGTCAGCATCTGCTCTAAGGAAACCAAAAGTGTTCCACTACATTTAATTGAGAAGTTGTTGTAATTGTTAATTTCATTATCTGCATCTCAGTAATTGAAACTCAGCTGCATTCATAGACTCCAGTTTATTTATTTGTTGCTGAATGTGAAGCTGCCTGCAGCTCTTTGTGCAGCCTTCTAGTTTTCAAGTGACAAGATCTGATTTCCTGTGGATGTTATCTCATCTTTGTCTTGTCTTTCTCACTTCCTTCAGGATTATACTGATAGTTATCTCCCTAATGAATATTTAAATACACTTTTTGGTAAGTTTGTCAAAAAATAATTCAGTTCTGTGACTCCTGTCAGATTGTTTGGAGCTGTTTGCAGCAGCCTCTGCCACTGTTGTAGCCACTCTCCTCGGTACATCTAATCCTTCATAGCCTTTCTATACCAGACACTTACATGAAGGTCTGAATGCAGCCTCCTGGGTACATGAGAACCTTTTTAGAGCTATTGAAGTGGTTTGTGCTTATACAGTATTATCTTCACATTTTAATGCAAAAACGTCTCCATACATTTTGCCCTCGCTCAGAATAAATCTATGATTTCTCTGCAATTACGTTCCTGCACTCCAACCTTTTTAAATAAAAAATAAAAATAAAAACCTTGTGCCCACAGATGTAACGTACAGATTATAATTGCACGTTTTCCCATCATACGCCTTTTTTGAATGTCAGTGTGAAACACGACAAAGATTGTCAGTTTGAACCGACAGCCTGCTTTTGTGTTGGTTTTCTGAAGGCTCTGTTTCCCTGATTTCCCAGCGTTTTGTTTATTCTCGCTCCTTTCATTCCTCTTTTCTTCGGCAGATAAAAGTAGCGACTCAGTAATGGACCATTAGCATTGTGCTGGGATCCGTCTCTCGCATACTTGTCATTACAGAACCACATTAGACATGGAAACTAGTCCTGAGAAAATCCATTTTTTGCAAGAGCTTGGCATGGGCCCTGCTGGATTTCCTCTGAAAAAGGCTATCTGTAGGTGCAGTGCTGTTGGTGCCTCTGGCAGATATCTCCATTCAGTAGATTTATGCTCTCTTGGTGGAGTTGTGTAGTCTGAGCCAGTGAGGTAGGCTCTCTTATCTGTGGACTCAGACCAGATGATGAAAAAAAAAAAAACACTTGGCGCAACTTTACAGCTTCGCTCTCAGGGGAGCACAGCAGAAGGATTGTGGAGTTAGCAACACAAGATAAAAGTTTTTGTTAGGAGTGTTTAATCAGAACTTTAACACTACTGCAATTATTTTAATTTTTAGAAACAGGCTTTTACTTCCTCTGAATATTAAGATGAATGCCTTGCTATGCGTGTCTTTGTCCCGACTGTTTTGCGTATTGCTTACCTAGATTTATTATGCAGATCTAGAGTAACCTTCCTCGTTAAGCCTTAATGCCAACCATTCATTACCCCTGGCACAGAGACTAATGACACTATTAATCAGCTATGAATAGAGCTCTGCGGTGGCAGTGGGAGGCTGACACCTCCTCACCAGAACAATCCAAGGCGTGCATGTACAAGACAGATTGTCAGAAGGACACCAAAAACTGCTCAGTGTGTCAATTACCTACACATGATGAGGTGTACATAGATAGAAAAACTACATCTGATGGGGGTTTTTTTTATACCACTTCCATTTCCTATCCCACAATGCAACAGGGTTTTACTTCTGTCTGACCTGACACTGTTTTCAGGATTTTTTTTTTTTTTTTTTTTTTACACCACAACTCAGCTCTTTTACTCTGAGATCCACACCAGGTGAGGGCACAAAGAGTCGGGCAGACAGTGTGGCCTGTTTCCACTGCCACTCATAGTAATTCCCTCTGACCTCTGAGAAGCCCCTCTCTCTCTCTCTCTCTCTCTCTGGAGGAGCACTCAGGGCTTTATCTGCCTCCTTTTTCCTCCCACTTAAAAGATTGCCCTGCTCCAGCTCCAGTGCTTCTGCAGAAACAAAGCTAACAATAAGTTAGGGTGTTGTTGTTTCTGGATTCGCTTCCACATATGTTGAAAAGCTCATCTTGACATGTTCTGTCTATCAACAAGTGGCTCAACTCCACACCAGTGAACTACAAGACTAACATGAAACACATTGTGGAGACTTGTCTTACTTTAAGTGTCGTTTGCTCAATTCAAAAGAGGAAAATAGTTTTTAAAGGGAAATCAGCTTTCAGGTCTCTGTCAACTCTTAATGTCTTAATGGTGATAAACAGTGATTTGTAATATATTTGTAATCCGGAGCACGTAACGGCGTAGGGTGGACAACAAGGGCCCTCCTGGTTATTGAGATGTGCCACCAAACGTTCAAAACGTTACAATCGGTTTTTACGCCTTATTTCTAAATTGTTAATTCCATTATCTTTATCTCAGTAATTAAGAATCATTTTACACAGCTGCTTTCTTAGAATCCTATTTATTTATTTTATTTATTTTTCTGAATTTGCCTGCAGCACTTTTTAAGCAAGCCTAATTTTAAATGGACAAAATGTGATTTCCCGCGGATTTTATCTCATCTTTATCTTGTCTTTTTCACTTCCATCTAAATTACACTGATACCTATCTCCCTGATGAATATTTTAAAACTTAATTTGGTAAATCTGTCAAAAATTATTAACTCTGTAAGATAGTTGAATTCTGTCGTATCAGCTTTCAATTTTACTTTTACCTGCCTACCAGTATTCTTTTTTTAAGCTCTTTATCATTGTTTATTCTGGGAACAATGACTTGATTCCACCTCTCCTCATCTCAACCAGATGCCCTCTGGTTATAGATGTGACAATTAGAAGTTAGTCTATTGCTAATTCAAGCCTCCTCCGAATTCATCTGTCTACAAACACCATTCAGTGTTAGATATATTATTATTTTCTGTATCTTTTATGAATGTGTTATTGTTAAGATGAACACTAATTTGTGACAGTAATTGCTGTGTATCCTCACTTCATGCCCCTCATCAACAGAGAAGTTTCCAGCTTTTATTTATCCCTTGAGCCTGGTTGTTGTGGTTGTTGTGGTTGTTGATGTTGCGATAACCTCATAACCCGGGCACGTGAGACACCAACGTGTTGTGCTTTTTTTTTTTTCTTCTTTTTCCCCCTCTGTTGTGTGTGTCGCTGTGTAAATGAGGATAATTATTCGGCATCTGGTAATTTACACTGCAGTCAGAAAGAATTAGGACAATGTGTTTTTCATTGTTGCTGGCTCTGTTCCCATTGAATGGGTTTGAAATGAAGCTGATTTTTAGGTTGAGGCTATTTGAGGTTTTTACTTTTTTATTTTTTATTTTTTTTTAGTAACAAACACTGCAAAAATCAACACTGACCATATTAGGCTCCTAATCTAATCTGGCAGGCCCACCAGAGCATCACAAGCAGCGATTTAATATATTTGTGAGTTAAAGCTACAGCTAGAACATTTCATATGATGAATTTGTAACTTTTTTGTTGTATGATTGTATCAATTCATCAAATTTGGGGACAGGAGCTGCTCTTCCAAGTCTGCAGCGCCAGACAGCACAACACCTGCATTGTAATGGGAGCGGTTTAAATCCAAGAGGCTGAAGTAGAACAACATAGAAAAAAGTGTCACTGTCTAAAGTGTGCTGAATGTACTCAGTCAGCAATGTGGAGCTGCAGCTAAACCTCGTCAGAGATTTGTACAGATGCACAAGGTCAGACCTCGACAAACAGGGTTTTTTACTGTGTGTGTGTGAGTGACAGTGTGTGTATTTAGGTGGTTTTGTACAGGAGAGTGTGTTAGCAACGTGTAATTCTCTGGAAGAAAAAATATCGCTGCAATCATAGAAGTGAGTGAACCCTGGGAATTTGAAATGTAAACAAATATCGAAAGCCAAATTAGCAGTTAGTCCACACACGCCGTGACTGACAGTCGCCCACCGGCTGTTTTGCATTTTAACGCAATTTCTCCAGTAATAATACACTATTTGCACACGGCGCTCGCCGCACTCCTTTGCCTGTATTTCAACTTTGCCTTCCAGTCAATTTCCCCGACCTACAAACAAATGGAAATGTCATACATGCTGACATTCTTTCCGTATGGTTTTGTTTTGCCCACTTGCCAGGCAAATGGAAAGCAGATCTCGCAGAGTCCGACCGCAGATTGTTCCTCCAAAAAAGAAAAGGAGAAGAAAAAATGAAATCACAAACATTTCTGTGGCTAGGCTGTGGAATGTGACGGCAAAAGTGTTTAAAAACATCATATGGTGCGTTATTTGAGAGCATCTAGACACAACTTTTTTGGGGGGGAGGGGTGGGTTACTCCTCAGTTGTTATTGTCTGAAATAAAAACGGTATGATTTCCTGAACGCATAGACGGTTTTCTCGTACGCATTTGAGGGGCTAAAAGGTGGCTTTGTCCCTGTCAAAACAATGTCTACCTTTGTTTGCCATTGAATGCCAGCCAGTTTTTTAGTTAGTAAAAAATGTCATAAGAAATGCAAACCAATCATTTTTAATCAATAAATGATTGGCGGGAAAGTCGTCTATGAAGATTCAATGTATGGCATTATGTCCTGCTCCCACTCCCTTTACATTAGAGAGCTGTGTGTAGACTTGCATGTGTAGCTCCCCCCTTGTATCGTGCTTTTATTTGTCAGCTTCGTGAGTGTAGTAGAAGTGTTTTATTTCTGTGGTTCCTTGTCATGCCAAAAGTCTTTTTTTGTTACGTTGTTGTTATTTTGTTTTTTCTTCTTTTTTTTGTTTCCTTCCCTCCTTTCGTTTCACTGTCATTTCCATTTCCACTCCTGACCTCTCCTCCTCGACCTGTTCCTTTCGGACTCCTCTGTGCAATACCCTCCCCCTTCCTCCCTTCCTCCCTTCCTCCCTTCCTCCCTTCCTCCCAACGCTGCTGTGTCCTGTCTCCCTACACCTATCCCACCAACCCTCCCTCCTTTCCCCCTCTCCCTCCTCCCTCCCTCCCCTTCCCTTCCTCCTCCTCCCAACCCAAAGACGTTGCCCTGCCCTCTTCCCCTCCCCCCTCACTGACTCCTAACACTACTGACCATGTAACGCCAGGCTCCGGAGGTGTGGCCAACCCAGCAGGGCCCACCCCCTCCGCTCCCCGAGACGTCGTGGCTTCACTGGTGTCCACCCGCTTCATCAAGCTGACCTGGCGCCCGCCGGCCGAGCCGCACGGAGACGAGTTAACCTACTCCGTTTTCTACAGCCAGGAGGGCACCAGCAGGTATACACACACCAGGCTGTACAAGTACACACATTGCCTCTGGCATCAGCAAGGTGCTAATATACAACCACTCCTGTGCCGGACTCGTAGACCACTCTCAGAATGTCTAATGCAGTTAAAGCTCTTATCACGGCAGTAAGTGTTCATTAATTAAAAACAAATTCCCTTCCCTAAAGGATTACCTTTTTAATTTTGAAAAAATCAGTTCAAACACTGTAATTTAATTTTTTCAAGTAGACCTGTGATAAATTCTTCTCAGCTGCTTGGATGGAGGATTTACTGCACATGACTGAGAAGGAAATTCAAGAAGCTGAGAGGATTTTCCACAATTGCCACTTTTCATGTTTCCGCCGTAAGACATTAAAACAAGTTTCAGAAACGGGCTCAAACAGAAGTGTTTTACCCTCTGCTGGTGCTTGATGTTTAAATGCAAACATTACAATAATGTATGAACAAAGGCATGGAATGTCCACAAGTCTTATATAACTATAAATGATTAAACCAACAGAAGACAGACATTTGATTCAGTTTATTTCATTGACGGATTGATCAGTTGATTGACTAGAAATGAGTTCATCTGAGACATTTAAAAGTAAAGATGCCTGTAGTCGGCTGCCTCCTCCTTATCAAAACTCAGAATATTTCAATTTGAGTCCTGTAAAACATCTTTGACTTATTCCATGACCTTTTAATCCAAGAAATAATCTAACCAATAATCAAAAATGATTAGCTGGTTTAATGCACCAGATATCCACATTTTCTAAACATCTGTCACCAGGATGTTACAAATACTGTTCAGCTACAATGTAAAGGAATGCACCTACTATGTAACCAAACTGTCTGCAGGTCTTATCCCGCTGGAAATGGTTAGTCAGTTTGACTCACACAAACCTGAATCCAACAAATATGAGACTCTCAAATCATCAGATGTTGTTGTGCGTGTTCGTCTGCATCAGGGAACGAGTGGTGAACACCAGCCGTCCAGGAGAGATGCAGGTCACCATCCAGAACCTCATGCCAGACACCAAATACCGCTTCAGGGTTGTGGCTCACAACAGCAACGGCCAGGGAGAGAGCTCTACAGCGCTCAAAGTGGCCACCCAGGCTGAAGGTAAAGACACACACACACACACATGACTTTATATGCACACAGTAAACAAGACACACAAACATAAAAGCAATCTCCAGCCAGTTTGTTGGAAATGTGCTCAACACTCGCACACTGAGGCAAACAGGATGCACTCAGAAGGAGCGCGCAAATGTGCAAATAAACATTCACGCAAACAAATATTCACTCACATACAGCGAACGCTCACTTCAAACAGAGCCCCGCCCCCCGAGCACACACACACATAGAGGAGGCTATTTAGTGCTGAGCGTTAGTCGGACCACCCAACAGCATGGCAGAGAAAGGCAGCGTTTTCTTCTAAGCCACTTCTTGTTTACTCCCCAACATGTACCGTAAGCCCTCTGTGTGTGTGTTTTGTGAGTGTGTGTGTGTGTGTGTGTGTGTGTGTGTGTGTGTGTGTGTGTGTAGCTGCTCTAAGCCCTGCCTACTCCAGCGAGGAATGTCTGACATTAGTATTCCTTTTAAAAATGTTTCCCCTCATCCAGCCTGTACAGAGATGCTGCTACACTCACACAAGTTCACTACATTATTTTGACTGGAGGACACATAAGAGTCATTGAGAGGAGAGAGGGGGGGGGTGAAGTGGTGTGTCTTTGTGTGAAGGTGTGCGAGCTTCCCCGTGGCTGCTCCTCCAAATCTCTCTGTGTTTTTGAAAGTGCTGTGAATGGGGTTTCCCCACCGTCCCTTCACCTCCTTGGCTCAGCTACAGCTCCGTCACTGTGGTTTTCTAGGTCAGCTGCTGTTCCTCCACCCGTGTCCTTGGTTGGAGGGCAGACAGAACAACACAGACACACACACAAATACACACAGTACACCTTAATGCCTGCCAGCAGGAGCCGAGCCACCCATGGGGATAGCGGTGAAGGCGGGCTGTACCCGTGCACTATATCTCTGTCGCGTGGCGTGCACTTTTAGTGTAAGAACATGCTACGAATTGGAGCTTAAACTGTTGACCCGCGTCTGAGCGCCAGGCGTGTGCACACCAGGGCTGACCCGCATCTCGTCTCCTCAGAGAGAGTGCTTAATACACCTGGACACACACACACTAACACACACAGAAACTCAGGAGACGCACACTTCCAACATCCATGTGCGCTGACAAATGGGAGCTTCTCCTGTTCTGTCAGGAACACCGGCAGCTAAAGCTCACAAGATGTGTGCAGCACAAGACATAGATCTGTGTCTGACAGCCAGCACTTCAACCTCGCAGTCTCATTTTAAATCCAATGTGGCACAGCACAGACACTACAGGAAATCACTGTCCATATACTACGCGCTGACACAAGAGAGCTCTGTGTACAGTGGAGTCACAAATTATTAGGGTAATGATGCATATTTTATCACGGTAGCTTGGACCTCCAGCATAATATAAAATGAAATGTTTACTTAGTGGGTAAATTGCTGTCTGCCAGCTTGGATTTGAGTGTGTTTACATTTGCATCATGCTGAACAGTGTAGGAATTATAGCCCTATTTATCCATAGTCTAATGTCAGGTGGTATAAAGTAACCGGACAAGCTCACCTAAACTCATATTTACTCAGTATATATACACACACATTTATGCTTATGTTTTCATTTGTTAGTTTTTATAAGCTGTTAGATAATCTTCTCTCCAAACACAGTGCCACATGTGTTTATGTAAGCATTTAATTTAAGATACTATTACTAAGCATTCAAGATGGACATATCTGCACTGCTGCGCTTATCTTACCAAAATAGAGCTGCCTAGCAACCATAGTATAAAGCTGATGCACAGACACACTGTAATACACTCTCTGCCTAATCCTGCCTCCTATCTTGACTAACCAAACACAATGAAATAGACTGTCAACCATGCCCACTATAAGCTAAAAGCAGATGGTGCTGGAATGCAAAGGATGGCACCATGATGTTTTTGAGGAGGCACGCCTCCAGTTTGTTTGTCATGAAAGGACATGTGGCTAAAGTAGACGAGTTTGTTGGCAGCGAAACTCTGAACATGAGTTATGTTCAAAAGTGCTCCAATTTTAAAGGTTTCTAATTTTTTTTCCCTCTGCTGTGTTTTGTCACCAGTCCAAGTGCCCGGTCCTGCTCCCAACCTGCAGGCTGTGTCCAACACGCCGACGTCTGTCGCTCTGAGCTGGGACAAGCCGCTCACCGGCAACGGAGAGATGCTCACCTACAAGTTGTACTACACTGACAAAAGTGTCGGCATTGAAGAGGTAGGGTGTCGCTGTAGAACATCTGCAGTCACTCAGCTTTATTCATCAGTAGTAGAATAATCCATTAATTCAGTGATTTCAACCTTGGGGTCGGGACCCCACCTGGGGTCGCCTGGAATTCAAATGGGGTCACCTGAAATGTCTAATAATTGATAAATAAAATTATTGATAAAAATATTTTTTTAACTAATTATTATTCTTTATAAAATTCTGATTAAAAACACCCCAGACAATCTTAAACAACTGTATTTTATACTTTCACTTTCTTCAATATGAATCGAGTTAGAGCTGGTGCGTCTTGACTGACGGCCACGATCACATGCAGTCACATGATCACGGGATCACCAGAAATGTATGATGTCAAAATGGGGTCACGCGCCACAAAAGTTTGGGAACCAGTGCACTAATAGATCATATGTGGTCACTTTTTTGGGTATCCAGGGCATATACGCTTAATGCAGTTTTTTTCCCGATCTGCCCAATATGACTTTAATTTTTATCATGGATTTGCTAGTTATTAGGTGAATAAACACATTTGAAGATAAAATGATAAAAAGCTCCCAGTAAAAACAAGGCTGGAAATTGAATAAACAAAAATCAAGTAACATCTGGACATGCTTAAACTATATTTCAAAAGAAAGAAAAAAAGACATACTGGCGCTGTTTTTTTAATGTGTTTTGCCTTTTTACTGACATTTCATTTAATGCACTTAGCGTAAATGTAGAGTTTGGACAGAAACATACAGCTAATGCCATTACTGCAGTCAAAAAGGAGAGGTGGTGTATGCAGCTGACGCTTGATTTTGCTGGGTCCATTAGATTAAAAGTGTATGACTGCATAGTCTAATGTAAATTGTGATGAGGTAAGAATTTCCTAGTCATTCACCAAAGGACTCTTTGTCCCGGTCTTTAGCTGCACTCTTGATCACACATCTGACACAAAAACACATATTGTGCAAAGAGAAACCAGATATGATTCACCCAGTTCTTCTCTGCAGGTCTAACTCTGTCACAAGAGTGAAATCTAGCTGCTTAGATATTGAGTCAGCCCCGGCAGTAGCAGTGTGCAAGCCAGTGAGGCATTAAAAACCCTTTAATATGATAATGGATGAAACGTCAGCCAGCGCACTGAGTAATGATGCCTCAGCTCCCCGGAGAAGAGAGCCAGAGATGAGGTGGAGAACGGGGAGATGAAGGGAGGGATGAAAAGAGAAAGAAGAGGTGAAGTAAAGGGACAGAAGTGAGATGAAGTTAGAGAGACACAGTGCAGAGACGACATGAAATATTAAAGGACGGGGAGAAAGTCAGGGAGAGCTTCTCTTCAAGGGTGATCAGGTCAGAGCCAATCATCTGACCGGAGTTCAAAGGTTGCGATTGGACGGCTCTGGAAGCAAGATTAGATTCACGTTAGACTCGCGAAATCTCCTCTTTTCACTCAAAATGTCACAAGCGAAGAGCTGAATGCAAATTGGGCATGGGCCAGCGTGGCCAATTTGTAAAGCAAAAAGTCGTAATCACAGAAGGCATAATTTGTGTCTCAGTGGAAGATGACATTTTTACCAACTGAAATGTTAGTGTGATGAATTGATGAAAGCAGGCGTCACTTTTTGAAGCTGTGCCACATTTAAGGGATTCGCCAGAGCTGTTAATCTATTGGAAGTTTTTATTTACAGCGTTTTACTTCCATCGCTAAACTTATCAAACAACTGTCAGCAGAGAAATACTCCAGATCTGTTTGACCTTATTTTGTAGATGATATTTTCAAAAATAACACATTCACCATATGCATATAAGCTTTGTATGATTTATTCCATTGTCATCCTGTCTTCACATAATAAAATGTTACTTATTTATGAGAAGAAAAAAAACATAATTTTCTACCTGACAATTTTTAAATCTGAGTTGCAGACAATCGTGGGTATTTGCAGTCAGTTTTTTGCAGACAAGTTTTAGAAGGTAAAGCAAGTGTCTTGTAAATGTCTCTCTTCTTCCCTCATTGTCTTTCAGGACGTTGACATAGATGGTCAGTCCCACACCATGACTGGGCTGAAGAAGAACACTGAATACAGTTTCCGTGTGGTGGCCAACAACAAGCACGGTCCAGGCGTCTCCACTGAGGACATCATAGTCCGCACCCTGTCTGATGGTCAGTTGGTTCATGAAGACATTGAACATTATTGACTGAAGTCATTACCTATGTGCACCCTAATGGAAACTGCTGTTCACACCCAGTGCCTCCTTGTTTTGCACTGGGCAGCACAAATTGTTCAGCAGCATTTTTTACTTGTTTTAGAACCCTTTTTTATTATTATTACATATTTAATTTTCAATCACAGCTTGGGTAAGCACAGAAATAATTTGGTTAGGTTAAAGAAAAGATTATAATTAGAGTTAAAAACACACTCCTGGTTGTTGCCTTCTCCCATACTGCATAAACAGCCACATTGGTGATTCCCCACAGGTGCAAAAAGTATAGTTACCGTAGCTACAAACATATAGGTGCTTGTCTCTACTACATGTTCTATTGCTATATGCACCCAAGTGTAAATAGCTATATTATTGTAACCTTTATTTAACCAGGTTTGTCCCATTGAGATCAAAGATCTCTATTGCAAGAGAGACCTGGCCAAGAATGGCAGCACATACAGTTTCAATGTCATTCATGTCTATGATTAATGTGACTTAAACAAATAGAATACAAATAACAATTGAATTTACAAGATTAGTCAAAAAGATCCTGTAAATTCAAACAGTTGGGTGCAACTACAGAAGGATCTGCTATAATTGACTAACTGCTTCAACTCTTCTATCACATGTGTCTGTTTTGCTTTATGCTGAACAAAGTGTGTGTTTTCTTGTGCTCCACAGTCCCAAGCGGCCCACCACAAAACCTCACAGTGGAGGTTCAGAACTCAAAGGTAAGTTTTAAATGCCATAACTGAACCTGAACCCGGTCAGCATTTTTTATCTTCCTCTGGGGCCTAAAGGCAGCCATGTTGGTTACACACACTTTCTCAGCTGCAGCAGGGAAACAACAGACACAGCTAAACTCACTGGACTGGTGTACAGAGTATGTGGCCGCTTCACCAAATACACAAACGCTCATGCAGACAAACAGGTGAACAGATCCATAGGCTGCAAACCAGGACACTGCTGTTTCTCTGTGTGATTAGCTGCGTCAGACGCCTGCAGCCCCGGCTGGTTAAGAGGGTGTGTGAACCTTCATCGATCCTCTCATCGCCAGGAGACTCTCCTGTCACAAGGTTTTAGCCTCTGAATAACTCTCCATCTCCACAGGATCCGGCAAAGTAGCCCGAAGCTCAAATCTAAAATGGATGTGAAAAAACATTATCCTGGGAGACATTGGCATGCTAGAAATGATACAAAGGGAGTTGAGGTGTCGGTCAGGCTATCCGAGGAAGCATTGATTAGCTGGTTTACAGGTGAAAAGACGTGTAGGCATCCAGAGAAAAGCAGCCGAGGTCTGTTTTGAGAAGTTTTTGTTTTTTTAGATGTCAAGTTACTCATACCTGAAAATGTAAACTCAACCAAATTATCCCAATAATCTTTATAGATGTCTTCTTGTATCTAAATGTTCATATTGTTGCTTATTGAGTTACTATGATGTAAATCTACCCTTCTAACAGCCACTTTATCATCGATCGATTGATTGATTGATTATTTGACATGTTCTTTTAGCTGACAGGATATGTAAGAAAGTGAAATTTGTTTTATCAAGCTTTAATTTTTCTTTGGATGAGAAATAACTTTCAAATTCCTCACATGCAGCGACTCCTGCTGTGCCTCACTCTTTAAATGTTGTCGTTAAGTCAGATTTATTACATTGAACGTAGTGTAGGAACTGCACCACAAGGTGGATGCAGGCTACGCAACAGGCCTCTGATTAAACAGGAAACCAGTCTCTGCTGCCTATCTTTTCGCCCATTTGATCTTCAAACAGAGAGCTGTAGGCCTTTTTATTGTATATTTCCACCCAGATGATGGATTTAATTTTTTTTTACAAAAGCTGTTTCTCACTCATGACACATGAGACAGCAAGTGCAAACAGAGAGCACCGAAAGAGAAGGAGATACGGAAAACCTCAGGGTGCCTGCAGACTATGAAAGCAGCAGCCAGCATTTTTAGCCCTTTGCTGGTCGATGCCGAGTGAGAGAGAACTGTCAAAGCAGACCGGGGAGAGAAAAAAAAGAAAAACTGATAGAAAATCCTATCACACACTCCCAGCTTGAGTGAGAACTGGCCACCCATGCTGAGGGATACTCAGCAGAGATTTGCAGAGAAGCAAAAAAATTAAAAACCTGATGCTAATGTTAAAAGTAAAATAAAGACGGTTCACTCTGTGGAAAGGACAGGATTGTTTTCTGAATGGATAGTGTACATCCAGCTGAGCTGTCCCTTCCCAGTTAGACCCACACAAACCAATTTAAACCTGCAAAACTGACATCTTTTATTCCTTAAAGGGATAGTTTTAGGAGTAGGCTTGTTACCTTCAGTTGTCAGTGCAAGCTATTTTTAGAACAGCAGAGCAGAGCCGCGAGCTGCTCAGAGCTACGCTACGGAGGCTAATGGGATTTCTTGGTTTCCCTCATCAAAAGAAATTCTAAAAATAGCTTGCAACCCGCCCTTACCCTAACCCGACAATTAAAGGTAACGAACCTACTCCTTAGACTATAGGGATTATGGCAATGGGCCAATTTGCCAAAAATGTTGAACTATCCCTTTAAAATTATTAAAATTAGTCATATTTTTCTGTCTCTGTTGCCATTGTGTTAAATTCTGAATGTAAACAACCATCATGTCAGTTTATAGATACAAAGCATTTATGTAATTAGCCGACGTGATGTGCCCAGCCAAATAGAACTGGAAAGATAACTAATTAACATGCGTTTCATATCCAGCCCTCTCTTTGGGCCTCGTCAAGCAGAACCTCGCATCTTTTTACCTGGAAGAATACTTGAAAGTCATGGTTATGTGATCTTTTTTTTCTCTTTTTTTTTCTTTTGGCATCTGGCTTTCACACTTCCCCTTGTGATTTGCCAAAAGTCAATTAAACAGGTTATCCTGATGAGGGAAAATAAGGGAGAGAAGCAACACAACATAGCAAGCTGCAGCTGATAGTGTAATAAGAAAAAATGGAAATAATTGAACACACTTAACACAAATTTAATTTGTGCAATTCCTCCAACTCGGCTGGGGAGGAACACGTGTGTTTGTGTGTGTGTGCGTGCGCCCTGTGCATGTGTTCACGCTTTTGTGTCTCAGTGTGACAGTGGGGAAGCGTTAATTAACTCCTCTCCCACGCTGAGCTACCCCCAACCTATCTCTTTAAACACACACGCAAAAATTCAGATGCATGAATCCCACAACAGTGCAACACAGGCCCGCCAGCAAAAAGTCCCGCATTCATCTCTCTGTCTGACCACACACACACACACACACACAAACCTACATGTACACACCGCATGCTCACCACACCCAACTCATCAGGAAACCTCCTTCTATAATTAATCTGTTTGTTTTTCCTAACACGTCAATCTGCACTGCGTCACCCACGCTCAGAGGGGTGGGGGGAGGGACAGGGACAGGGAAGACGGCGTCCCTGCAGGACAGTAAGCCCACAGAGTCATGTAAACACAACTTCTCCAAGAAACGCGTGATGCGTGGATAGTAACGAAGTAGATGTACTTTGTTACACTACTTTTTTTTTGAGGATCTGTACTTTACTTGAGTTTTTTTTTTAATCTACTACATTTAAAAGTTAAAAAATATACTTTTACTCCGTTACTTTGACGTTTTCCACCTCATTACTCGTTACAAATTAAAATAGAAAGGACCAAAGTATTATCTGGAATGGGGATGTCCGAGAGGACAAGAAGAACAGCGTACGGTACTCTGGCAAAGATTAGACGTAAGAGCAGGATGATCAACATGGCTGCCTCCATAGCTAACGCTGATGAGGAAGACATGGAAGACGTTGGCACAGGAGGCACTTTGTTGTGTTGTCAGGCAGACAGAAGCTTTATTTATAGTCATGTTCTCAGGCAGACACCAGACACTTGATTCCCTCACTCTACACGTTTGCTCAGGTGTTTCTTTGTTTTATCAACCACATCTACTTCATTCACCTGAAAGTGAAATAAAGAGACAAGGGGAGAACCATTATTGGTTGTTTTGCTTTTTTTATGCGTACTATAAAAATACTTGTACTTGTACTTTTGATACTTGAGTATATTTTTTCACAAGATACTTTTGATACTTAAGTACATTTAATGTGAGCTACTTTAAGACTTTTACTCAAGAGATTTTCTTATGGGTGACTTCATTGTCATTGTCAGTTATGGTATTTGTACTTTTACTTAATACACCTCTGGATGCTACCTACTATTCCACGAAGTCACCTCAACAAGACCGAGAACACACAATCCCACTGCTAAAATGTGATGTTTTGTCTCATGTGACTCTTCTTCTCCAGAGCATCATGCTTCGCTGGCAGCCCCCACCCCTTAACGCCCAGAACGGGGAGATCACAGGCTACAAGATCCGATATCGGAAAGGACCCAGGAGGAGCGAGGCGGCCGAGACCACGGGAGGCACCCAGCTTAGCAAGCTCATTGATGGTAATGGACTGTGATCTCGCAGTTAGCTCTGGATTTAATAGCCAATTTCAGAATGAAAGTGCAGTATGATACCTGCTGCATCATCAGCCTGAGGTGTTCATTAAGCTCCACTACTCATTTTGTGACGGAGTTAGCTTTGTTGTCTTCCATTGCAGTTTTCTCAGAAAGGCTTTTCCATTGATCTCCTGCAGGTGGGTGTGAATATGGTGCAACTTTTAGTGTAGAAGCTGTAGAGCTTTAGTTTCCATACCTAGCATTGTACATCCAGTTACATCCAGTTTCTGTGACTAGATGTAGATCCAGCAGAAAGCCGACCACGGTTCACACAAGGAATTAAAATTCATTTTAAATGCATCTCGAGTCAACATTTATGGTGGAATTTCCCGTCGCCTCTCATATTTGGGGTAAAGTTTGACTCCCTGTGATAGAGTGTGGACCTCAAACGAGCCAAGATGGGGCCCGGGCCTCGCAAAGCCTGCATGGGATAAATGAGGTAAAGACGGTTAGAAGAAGTTACGGACGGTGAATTCTGGCGGCTGCAAGAAAGAAGAGAAAACATTTGTAATATCTTCAGCTTATGGCTGCAAAGAGGAAAAAGATTGTCACTGTTTGCACTCAGGGTGGATAAATGGAAAAAGAAAAGTGGCAAGGCAGAGAAGAGGATGGAATAAAGAAGAGTGAATAGGTTACCCTAGTTATATTACAAATATTAAAGGCCTCCCTGTGATTGCAGCCTGTGTGACGCTGTCCTCAATGTGTCTCGAGGTGTGTTCACACTCAAGTTGACAGCTGTCCACTCTGTTCAGGGTGAGTAGGGCTGTAGAAGTGGTGATGGCAAATAGTAATTTGTGCTCCTTGACTCAAAAACTCAGCTCAACCCCTTGCAGCATTATGTCCAGGACGAAAGACTCCAGTCTCCTGCAGCAAATATTTTAGATGTCATAGTTGAACACGATTCTTAAGATGACAGATCTCTTTTTTTGTTGGAACCCTCATGTTCCCTCTTGAAGCTTCAGATGTGTCCAGATTATTCCAACATAAAAGCTTTCATGCTTTCAGACTCCATTTCATCTTGTCACATATATTTCTTACATGCCGAGCTGTTGTTCAGAGTTTAGCGCCGCAACGTCTGTTTATTTAATCAACGTCTAGATTTTCCTCTAAATACTCCGAGGTGGGGTTACATGCTTTACTGTACCCTAGCATTATCCAACACTACCACCAAAGTATGCACAATATCACCACACAGACACACAGCAATGGTGATTAATATTAGATGTTGTCTCAGCAACTTTCAAGTGGCCCCGGCCTCATGCTGCGCGCCGCATCAAAGAGAATACACACTTAAAAGTTGATTTTTTAGAACATTCTGGGGGGTGAAACAGAGGAGTGTTTGTTGGTTCAAAAGCGTTTAGAAGGAGATGTTGTAGCCTTGGAGGCACGGATGGTTAGGCAGTCTTCAGAAGCCAACCCCCAAGGGCGGCCCAGAATAGGGGGTACAGAGAGAAAAGACTACAGGATTAGCATGTAGCGTGCAAATGGGACAATGTGACGATGATGAAATTTTTTTTTCTACAGCAAATTAATACAGCAACACATCATTTGTCAGCAGGCATTCCCTCTCTTTTCTGAATAGCAAAGCTGGCACCCAGCAGTGAAACGGCTCTTTTCTTGAAGCAGCCGCGGCTTCAAATATGAACAAATCCAGACTCCAGAAGTTTTCTCTCTTTTCAGCCCCGGAGTGTTGCACTTTTTGTGGTAGCTGCAAATAAATTTTCACCAAAAAAAAGTAATCACTTTTATGATTTTGAGTGGAAGAGAATTAATTGCACCACAGAAAACTTGACTTAAAGATTTTCTCACAGCGGTGTTGGGTGTCTGTTTAGAATGTCTACGCTTTCAAAATATTTATTGTGTATTTATTTTTCAGCCCCACTTGACCAGCCAAGTGGAAGCACCTTTCAATTCAAGCCTGAGAAAGAGTGTGAAGTTATAATAAATTTAATGCTGCTTGAGATTCAGTTTTAGCCACAGCACAATCTTAGATTTGGATCTAAAGCTGCATATGTTGTCAATCCAGGTCTGGAGCGTGGGACCGAGTACTCTTTCCGTGTGTCGGCTGTGACGGTGAACGGCACCGGACCGGCCACCGAGTGGACCACGGCAGAGACGTTTGAGAGCGACCTGGATGGTAAAATCAGATCCATATCTCCTGTTTTTGCAACAGGTTGTCCCACTGAAAATGACAAACTGCAGCTCACGTTATTTTTTATTTTTTTGACCTGCGTTTTCATCACCAGAATCCCGAGTACCAGACCAGCCCAGCTCTCTCCATGTCCGGCCGCTGGTCAACAGCATCGTGGTGAGCTGGACGCCGCCGGAGAACCAGGACATCGTGGTGCGCGGTTACACCATCGGCTACGGCATTGGCAGTCCCCACGCCCAGACCATCAAGGTGGACTACAAGCAGCGCTACTACACTATTGAGAACCTCGGTAAGAACAAACCACTCTGGCTGATTTGCTTTGATTTGCTTTGATGCCTCTGATAGGATGACTTGACATAATTACATCGGAGCGTCCCAGGTGGTTGAATACCAAAAGTCTAATGTTGACATGACCTGTGGGACTCATTAATCATGTCCTCATTTAAAACACCACAGTTTTATCACATAAAGTGGTTCAACCTGACACCTTATACACTATTCTAATGATGTTATTATACAATTATAAAAGCATTTTAATTACTTACGAGGAAACATACACAGAAACACGACGGAGCGACTCATCTGTAGGTCATAGTAAGATTTAGAGAATTAATGAGATCTTCTCCACCACAGGCCGGAGCCACTAATTACACAGATTGGCCTAATGGGGACACAGTAATTAAGGGCCATAATGTTTGAATAAGGCAAATTTGTTTTGGTGATTATCACATTTCCTCCCATCAGACTACAGGAAACATAATGTTTGAATTCACATATACTTTACGGATTCTGCTTCTACACAAGTGTAATTTTTCTGCATGGGATCGGTCCAGCCATTAAAGGGATACTTCAACATTTTGGCAAATTGACCCATTGCCATAATCCCTATAGTCTTAGCAGTAGGTTTGTTACCTTTAATTGTCGGTGCAAGCTATTATTTAGAACGGCGGAGCAGAGCCGCGAGCTGCTCAGAGCTACGCTACGGAGGCTCATGGGATTTCTTCGTTTCCCTCATCAAACTCATCAAATACACAATCCAACAACTCCAAAACGCTCTGGTGGACAAGTTGTGACCTGCACATTCACCACGCTATGAGATAATAACAGAACGTTACCAGACAGAGTTGTTTTAGAGGTAAATTCATGGAAAACCCCTGATGCATGTTACCGTCAGGGGCAGTTTTTCGGCAAGCAGTCTCGTTATTTGCCTCGAAAACAACTGTGTCTCGTAACGTTCCGTTATTATCTCATAGCGTGGTGAATGTGCAGGTCACAACTTGTCCACCAGAGCGTTTTGGAGTTGCTGGATTGTGTATTTGATGAGTTTGATGAGGGAAACCAAGAAATCCCATGAGCCTCCGTAGCGTAATGTAGCTTGCACCGACAATTAAAGGTAACAAACCTACTGGGATTATGGCAATGGGCCAATTTGCCAAAATGTTGAACTATGCCTTTAAGAAACTGGCACTAATTGTGTTGAGTATTCAGATAACTCTAGGAAGCCGCTTATTTCAGTGAGAAGTGGTGATCCCATTGCAAAGTAAGACGACACGATTACAGATTTTGTTCTATGCAAAAATCCACTTTTGTCCTACTGTGTCCGTTACAGTAGCTCACATCCTGTCATTGGTTTTTTATCAATGTCATAAATAATCGCCATCAGCGACGCACCAGTAATCAAAGGCACGGGAAGGGGTCTGGAAGTGGATTATGAGTTAAAGAAATAATCTTAGGAAATGAGGAGATGTAGCAGAGGAATTGTTGCCAAATATCTGTATATGCATAATTGAAGCCTTCATTACAATCACAGTGAGAGGGACGATTGTATTCAAATACTCTCTGTGGCTAATATTGCAATTATGAGCTGAGAGTCTCGAGAGTTTTGGCTTGATTAGATGGCCGCATCAGTTTATCTTGCTCTTCTGATCCGCTCGCTACTCTCTGTGTCTTTATCTCACAGACCCCAGCTCCCACTATGTGATCACACTGAAGGCCTACAATAATGTGGGCGAGGGGATTCCAGTGTATGAGAGCGCCATCACCAGGCCACAGTCAGGTATGTATCATCTAAATCCACCTGTGTCAATGCTTGCCTAAAAATAGAGTGCATCTCTCCCAAGGATGAAGTTGATTCCTTCATATGATCCCTCTATGGGAAAAACTGTGAAGCGCAAACCACACACAGTATTATGGGATATGCAGTGTTCACGTGGTGTAGCTGTAGTCACTCACCCAAATAAAAAAAAGACCTCAACTGACATTTATCTTTGCTCCCTCTATCCTGAGATCAATAAAAGACGGATAGTGTCTGGACTCCAAATTACCACAGAGATCACGTGTCATCAGGGCGTCTCACTGCTCTAATTAACTCTCCTCTTCCAGTCTCCTTTTATATGTTCACATTTTGCCCCTAGATTACCACTTACACCGATATTAGATGATGGAGGACAAGCTCCTCATATGTTAATGGAGCAGATATCCTCATTAGAAAGGATCGCTTGAAATATTATTGCAGAATATTCTGGGTTCAGAGGGGCAGATGAGTGCACATCCAGTCCTATATTTAAGCCAGATGCAGAGATTCAGTAGAGGAAAAGCAGAGACACTGGATTGTAAGCTGCTAAACTTTACCAGACTGAACCAACAATTCACAGGAAAAATAATATTTTATGCAGCTCAGTTCAACAGCAGGAGGGCTGATATCTTTGTTCAAGATTGTACGACAGTGATGTCAAAGACGCTGTGCGTTTGAGGTGATTTAAACACAGTTTTTTCCCCAGAGTGACTGTAAATTATTTCTCGCCTGCAAAGCAACGCCTTTAAGATAAAAAATGTTTGTTGATATTTTTATATAAAGTGAAGCTTACTGTGTTTTTAAGCCATTCTTTACATGTGAATCACAACATAATGAGACCATTGGCCGTAAAAGACTAAAAAATGAGGCACAGCACTCGCATAACAAGAGAAACAATATAGTGACATGGATTTAATTCCTGCCTAATGTTCCCGGCTTAGTCATTTGCCTGCAATGTTGCTGTCCCTTTCAGGCCAAATCACATTTGTTCTTTATTTGTTTAATATCAGCATTGGCCTCATAAATCTAGTTAGTCGGGCCAGGCTCTGTGACACAGCTGTCCTTGCCATCTCTGTGCAACAGAATCAAACAGCTTTGTTGCATTTGTCAGGAAGACTCCGGACAATCCAGCCACACAGCCCGTAATTCTTTAAGCCTCAGATCACAACCCTGTTAACAATTAGATATAGACCTTAAGCCCCGATCCAGTGTGCTTTAAAGTACGAAACACTGCCAGTCAGACTGAATGCGAGATGGGTTCACGCAGTTTATGTGACAGTGTCAGAAGACAAGCAGCACCATGCTCCCCGGGGTGTCACAGAATGTGGGCTGCACCCGCCTCCTCTGCCATGCAGCCTCCCACCTCCCCGCTCAGCCTTGATCACTCCAGTTTGTCTCCGCAGCAGCAACTATTGCTCCGCCAAGCTTGAGAGGGGTGGGGATGCTGGATGACATGAATCATGTCAACATGCTTCAAGGGGGGGTGGCAGTCTAAGTGCGCACATACACCCGTGCACTGTCATACTGTACTCTCTCTCTCTCTGTGAAACTCTCTTCCTCACATCCTCTCCGCACCCACACATACACACGCTGCACACATGCAGACCCCCTGTGGTGGCTTTGGCAACCCTTCGTCAGATCCAAAAGTTTCCTCTCAAAGCAGAACCAAAGCCCACCACCATCGGCTGCTGCTGAATCCTCGGGGGCGCGTTCCCTTCCTGCCAGTTTGTTCAAGTCGGGATTAAAAAGACGAGCTGACCTACATAGTACTTACTTACTTTTGAGAAAGAAAAAAAAATACTGAGGAAAAACTTGGTGAACTTAGGTTGAGAGAGAGCTAGGTTGTATCTGTTAAAATACTCTGATGTCTTAACTGAAATTCAGGAAATGAATGATTTTACTCTGATCTGTAAAAATGTTACAAAGCCAAGTCAAGCTCTCTGCTGCAGCGCATTCAGCTTGTTAATACTGGAGACTATATTCTTCCAAGCTGTGTCAAGAAATGCAGCTTGTGTGCCACTCTGGAAAAAAAAAAAACCTCAGTGCCTCTCCACAACCACATGAATCCTTGGATCTCCATCATGCACGTAAATGCACACACACAGACACTCTGACTCAGTCTGGGGAATATAATGAGGGCAGCTCTGTACAAAGAGGTGTCAAATAGAGCGAGGAGAAGAGGAGAGGAGAGGACCCACTAGTGATGGAGGAGGAGTGTCATCGCGGGTGACTGACCAGAGCTTTTTCTTTCATGGCATCCAAGCTGAGGACACAAGCAGGAGCGATGAAACCAGTGGCCAGGAAGCCATCTTGAAGCATTTCTCCTTCACTACGCTGCCCAGAGGCTGCTTGTTGAAGCCTGGGCTCCACACACACACACACACACACACACACACACACACAGAGGCATCTAACACACAGATACAGTCAAATCTTCTTCATGCAAGCCAAACACACAGATGCTCTTACAAAAACAGATTGTTAAGCAACAGGTCGTTGCTATGCAACATACTAAGTACCATTTATTGTATTCAAATGCTGGACTGAGCTGTGTGTGGGGAGACCTTTAAAGTGATTACCACTAAATAAATCCACTGATTAATGCAGAACAGAAAGGTACAATGTTAATGGACCACTAAAGATTATTATGCTTGTTTAATTACTTCTGCTATATTTAGCAAGTTAACATAAGATTCTGATGTAAGAATCTTACATCAGAATGTATACATCCATATGTTAATTTTTCTTATATCATTAGCTAAAAACTTTTCTTTTCCTATAGTTGTTTTACATGTTTTTTTTCTAGAAAATTAAATTTATCACAACATATATCCTAATAGGCAAGGCAATTTTATTTTTATAGCCCATTTATACAAACAGCTTGTCTCTAAGGGCTTTACAGTACATAGCATCATAACAACATCCTCTGCCCTAATAAAAATGATGCATACCAACATAGGATATTTTAAGGGTATGGACACTGTTTTGCTATGGCTACAATTAAGACAAGACAAAAAAAGAGAACTTGCAACACTGTCTTCTCCCGAAATAGAAAATATGTTTATTCAAGCGCTACATATTGAAAGAGACAGTGTTTCGAGCAAATGGCTCTTCGTCAGGTCAATGATTGTCAATGTCAAGGATAGAATTAAGACAAGACAACAATACAATTTAAAAAAAACACAAAAAACCCTTGTCAATCAGCTCTTACATAGTCACTTATAGTCATATTAGTAAAGATAACATAACTTACAGTCTACAATGTTTGTTACTAATTAGAACATGCAGCGCAGCAGTTCTTGATGCACAGCATACAGTACAAAGCAATAATTGCAGCTGTTCCCAAAAGGATAATTAGGTTTACGTGTCTGTCAGAGGATTATTCTGATTGTCCTATAGGAGCGCTGCATGATCGTCATTATTCAGCTCCGACTAATAAGCGATAGTGGAATGTATGGTCACAGGAAAGATCGAGCGCTGCCTCTCACCACGAGCTCGTCACCAAACGCTTCTGAGCCTCCGATCAGAGGCAGCACTCAGCAACACACACATTCAACCACCATGTCCTCCTCTCCTTTCTGCTGTTTCTCTCACTTTAAGCCACTATATTGTTTCCACAGTTTTCAAGGACACGATGGCACCTTGTCAACATTTCCTTGCTGTGGGAGAATTGTCCCGGTGCATTCACTGTCCTTTTTATTTGCTATACAATGTCATGTAAAGATCTGCAATGTAAACATTTTAGTGCTGTGATGTTGTGAAAAGATGAGGTCAAGGAATGTGCAAGTTTTGAAAAGTGGGCTGTAGGATCGTGGTTATCTTTTCCTCTATACTTTTCCCATTGACTGTAGTCTTCTCTTATGAATAGAGTATCTCTTTCTCTCTCTGTGTAGAGCCACAGTAGCTATTGATAGAACACCACATACTGTACAGTAGCTTCTATAACAACAGAGTCTGTAGATTCGTCCTATTGTAGAGGTCAGTGTCTGTTTTTCTAATAGAATCTTCTCTCTCTTTCTCTTCACCCTTCCCAATCCCATCCTTGTTGCACCTCCGTTATCTTCCTCCTCCTCCTCCTCCCTCATCGTTGTCCTTCATTTTAACTCATTAACCTTATTTTCTCCTGTTCTTCCCTCCCTGCATCCTGTTTTGACTTCACTGTCCGACCAACCCACGCCACGCTTCTCTTTGTTTTTAATTTTGGTCATTTTAATTTGTGCATGCGTATGGGTTTCCTGCCCGATATCCAGACCCCATAGACCCCGATGTTGACCTGTACGAACTCTTCCATGCTCCATACACCCCAGTGCCAGACCCCTCTCCCATGATGCCACCCGTGGGCGTTCAAGCCTCCGTGCTGAGTCACGACACCATTAAAGTGACCTGGGCCGACAACTCGCTGCCTAAGAACCAAAAGATCACAGATAACCGCTACTACACGGTGCGATGGAAGACCAACATCCCTGCCAACACTAAAGTCAAGGTAAGATATCATGTTAAAGTATTAAAAGAGCTGGATTCAAAAGGCTCATTTCATCATCACTTTTATTGGCCACATTGAATCTTTCAAACTTTGGTGCTTATCCTTTCATTTCATGCAGTAGTCATCAGATGTCTGATGTATTGATGCTGAAAATAAAAAAGCAGTCACGTCAGGACACATTACAGAGGTTTTAGAAAACCCTCCAAACACAGACATGAAATAATGCCTCAGTGTTTCTGGAATTAAAGAACCAAACAAATAAATAAATAAACGAGGGAAAAGAAAAGGAATCATGGGAGCTTCAGTCTTACAGTCTGCAGCCAAACACACACATGCAGTATCTGTTTGGAAAATTCATCCCAACCGCTGTTGCAGAAGTTCCACACAGGTGTCGTACTACTTCCTGCAGCATGGTGTGATCCTAACAGTCCGTCATAGTGTACAGCTTCAACATCATAACCCATCATCGCCTTGAGGAACTGTTTGCTTTGTCTTTAAAGGCTCCATTCGCACCCTTTTGTTGTAGGAAAGCTGGAAGTCAACCAGTGTTTTCATCCATGTTTTCTTTGAAATTGAAATGATTTTTCAGTTTTTGGTGACTGAAACTGTTTTTTTGTTGTTGTTTTTTACCTTGAGCACTTCACCACTTTGTTTTGTACCATTTATAGTTTGTTTACAAGGACTGAATAGCTTAAATTTCAATAAACGCTGGACAAATGTAGGTGCTCTAAAACGTTTGACAGGTCGTGTATTTACTTAAGTATTCCCACAGCAGTGGAGGCATAATTCTGGTACTTATAAACCGAAGAAATTATTTATTTTCACTTTCAATGCACTATGAAGAGAAGTAGTTTCCTTTCCCTCTCTTTTACTGTTTCGACATTATTTTAGATTGTGTTAGTAACAGTTTAAGGATCAGGTCAATAGTATTTACTGAACAAGTTCTCACTCAGTCGTCCGTCAGCTGGATATTCACGGACTTAGTGTTTGTGGTTAGTTAATTCATCCTTTTCCGTCCTATGAGAGGTTGTTTGGGTGCAGAGCTCAGTGATTGGCTGAGTCAGCTCGTCTCAGTCTGTAACTGTAGGGTTTAGTGCTTTAATTAAACCATAAAGGCGTCGGTGGAGTGAATTACGCTAAAGCCTCTTGATGACTGCACAGTAGTGTTTTCCACTATCTGTTAAAGTTACAATCCTTAAGATTTACACCCCGGTTCATTTAGTAGTTAACAGGAGCAACAGGAAGTGGCCTTTAATGCTACAAACAGAGGAGAAGCTTGTGTGTGTTTACACTGCAGCCAAACAGAGTCATTTTGTCTTGAGCAGCAGTTACAAACACAAAACACTTTGTTTTGCTTTGCATTTTTGATGAGCCGCTGCTGTCAGTGCTAATCACAGTGACTAGCGCTGTTCCTCTGGCTGTGTCACAGTAAAAGCCACTCTGTGTTTAGCCTGCAGCAGCAGCAGGAAATCTTACTGACAGTGATCCAGCTCAAGGATCGTGAGCAGTGAACAGTGAGGCTGAGGTCAGAAATACATTGATTTTCTTTTTCCAGAGAAAATGCCTTTCGCAAATATGATGAAAAATGGAGTTTGACTTGATGAAAGCCTGGATTATGACTTCAATATCAGTCTTATTCCACTCATCAGCTCTCCTGATGCTTGTTCTATTGGAGCAACAGGTGATTTCCAGGGATACAGACACATCCTCACATCTGAGAAAGTAAAATATGAACATTTTTGATGGATTAATGAAACGGTGATAAAAACTGATTAGTGGTAAATGAAAGTCTGTTGGAGCAGTTATTATTATCCTGAAAAAAAGGCTCATTTCCCAGAGTTGGCGGTCAGTGAAATGATGAAGTGCAACACCGGAGTATTACACTGATTTGCCTGTGATCGGTGTCATACAAATGCAAAGCTAATGTTACTGTGCAGCCATCCGCCTGAGTGTAATGTATTAAACAGAGTTCAAATATTTGTCGAGAGTCACAGTCAGCCGAGCCTGAAACAGGGTGTTTGAGGTTCAGCTTCTAATTCTTGCTCAATTCTGCAGCTCAATTATGATGATTGCTTATCTCCAAACACTGGATCGCGGTGTGTGTGTGTGTGTGTAAGTGTGTGTATGTGCGTGTTCATGGTTGCATGCGTTTGTGCAAACCTGTGACCGAGCAGAGCTCAGATAAAGGCCTGCGTTGGCTGATAAATTATTCAACGAGGAAAGGACAAACTGAGAACTAGAAAAAGAGGGTGTAGATCTGACAGTGCATTCCTCATACAGCTAACTCAGAAGGCACACACACACACAGAGAGAGAGAGGAGCAGAACCTTGTACAGGATGTTCACACTCAGCACTTTGTCAGTCGTTGACCTAGACATCCAAACTCCTACCTCCTGTTTTCTTCCAAAAAATCTAAAGAGATTTATGATTTATTAATTGTTAATCACAGTAGAATGAAAGGCGAATATAGGACAGGTGGTCCGATTATGATGATCTGCATCAAAGTCGCAAACGGAAAACAAATCCTCAAAATCGCAGCAACATGGTGTACAGCTCAGCCCGTTTCCAGAGGAGATGATACACACAGTGTGACAGTAATTAAAGAACTCCACTGGCTCATTATGTTTCCTTCCCATTAACTACATCCAGAACATTAACAAGCCTGTTTCAGGGCTCTTCTCCAGTGCTGCTCTGGAAGCTCCGTCCTGTATATGTACAGTATGTTAGCATATCTGTGGAGAGCCGTCTAACCAACAGTGCTGCCTTCGCCCCAACACCACTCTTCCTCCTGTCCTGTCCTCTCTCGCAGCGAAGCCAGACAAGCTTGTACATTATTGAAGAGACAACTGCTCTCAAACAGGCTGCATGTTTCTAAAGAACACAGTGTTTTCTCTTCCTATCCCACTGCCCTCGCTCTGACAGCCCCCGCCGGAGCGCTGCACTTTTGTCATAGCACGCAACCTTATACAGTAGATAGGAGGACTGTTGCAGACCGGTGGACCTGCGTCACTGCGGCTGCAACACCTACATGGCTAAAGCTCTCTTCTTAGGCTGGATAAATAGTTACATAACCCAAATCTGATAACATTTTGAGAAACCAGAGAGACGATAATCTGTCGGATAAGGTTTTGCATTTTATTTGTAGCAGCTACCCTTTTCTTTTTGTGAGTCTGTGTTTCAGAATAAAATTAATAATTTAAGGTTTTGGAGTGTTAGTCAGAGAAAACAAGAAATTCAATGGTGTCATCATAGGTTTTATGAAATAACAATGTCTCCATTTTCAGGCATTTGATACCCTGAAACGAAATAATCTAATCAATGAAAATAGTAATTATTAAAGGGGACATATTATGGAAATATGACTTTTTGAAGGCTCTTTAACATATATTTAGTTTGTCTTGCCTTCTGGCCCCCAAAATATGAAAATTGACAAAAATATTTGTAATGTTCAGGTTCCCTAGGTTGAAATCCATGTGGTTTTATGAGCTGTTCCCTCAGTTGTCTTCCAGTGATGTAACTAGGATTCAAATTTGCATAATACCACCCCTACCTGGTACCGGTAGAAGGGGCGGGGTGGGGCAAGCAGTGGTTCATTTGCATTTAAAGGGACACACACTGAAACCAGCAGCTCTGAACAGGGCTGTTTTGAGAGGATGAAAAGAGCTGTGATGTTTGATCGTTGGGGGATTTTGACCAAATCATGTCACAGACATGTCTTTAAGACACCTGGGAACTATTTCAATTTGTGGAAAGAAGGCAGAATATGTCTCCTTTAAAGTGTAAACATGTTTAAAAGGGTGGATAACCAAGTGCTTTTGTCTTTTGCCAATGCACTGAATTCCTGTTTGTTTTGTTGTGTGTGTTTGCCTTTTTGCCCAGATGGCCAACACCACCAGCCTGAACCACATGGTGACGGGTCTGAAGCCCAACACACTGTACGAGTTCTCTGTCATGGTGACCAAAGGCCGCCGCACCAGCACGTGGAGTATGACTGCACAGGGCACAACGTTTGAGACAAGTAGGAGCGCGCACACACACACACAGAAAACATTGCTATATTCCTATGTGCAATATATTTAGTTGTTTTTGTATGTTTTTTAGCTCTCCAAATTCTCTTGTATACTTTTCTACAATGACAATAAAGGCTTTTTGTTGTTCTATTGTATTCTATCCTAAATGTACAAAGCAACAAGGACATAAACAGAGACCACGTCCAGTGTAAATAGCCTTTGGCTGGCTCAGAGTATTATTTTGCTTTCTACAGCCCAACTGGAGGAGAGGTCACTCCTGTATAAAATCAAGGTGGCATAAACAGTTGAAACTAAACACTGAAACGAATGTAAATATCAATAGATCTTACATTAACTTCAAACGTGGAACAGATTTGATGATGGGGGAATATTATTTAAGCACTGCTCTTGACTAACATCCTTCCATCTATAATTAAATACACAAATGAGTGATTGTGACATGAATAATGTTATATAAAAAGAAATGTTGTCAAAAAATTGCACCATTTTTCCTCCTCCTGGATTTGGCCGGTGGGTGGGTGTGTTGACCTTAAGAGCAATAGATCCACAAACCCAGACCTGGTCCTTTTATGGCTTCAAGATCATAGAACAAAACACATTTAATGTAGCTTATTGCTTCTCTGTTTTGTTTCTGTTCATCTTCCATAGGCCCAACCTTTTATTACCTTTTGCTTTGCACAGTATCAGGGGGAGGACAGTAAATAATTACCATCTCCCCCGAGTCAGCTGAATCACAATCGTATAAATTGACTGTATCAGTGTTAAAACTACCCATTGCAATCTAAAGTTCATTCCGCATAGAAAATCTACAATACCCTGTGTATTTGTTTATGATTCCTGCAGTGTTGTGAACCTAATGGATACTTAAATCTGCAGGCTGGAGAGCGTCCAGACCCATACTTTATTATAAGGCATAAATGCTTAAAAGATAAGGATAAATCTGACATAAAAAAACAAAAACTAATTGTCTTTGAATCCACTTATACATGTGGATTATTGAGTTTAGATTTACTTGACTTGGACTGTTGTGGGACGTTTTTTAGCTGTTTTTATTGTTTATATATATATATATATATATATATATATATATATATATATATATATATATATATATATATATATATATATAAGGAAAAAAGACAAGCCAGATTTAATTTCAGCACAGCCAGGGGTTTATGTCACAAGTGTTCAAGGGGATGATATCTACAAGATCATAAACACACACACACACACACACACACAAGAAACAAACTATAGATTACTTTGCAGTGGAACACTTTGGGCATGAAATATGTTCTTAGGTGCACAAGCAGACACACAGTTTGCTCATATATTCTAGTAAAAGTTAATAGCGTGTGTTGACGAGTTGAAAACTAAACTTGCACCACCTTAACCCCTCTCGTCAACATAACAAATGTCCTGTCTCAATCCACCTCTACAGTTCCCAGCTCCTCCCCGAAGGACGTGACTGTGGTGAGCAAAGAGAACAAACCTCGCACCATCATCGTCAACTGGCAGCCTCCCTCTGAGGCCAATGGAAAGATCACCGGTAAATCTCAAAATCTGATGTTTCTGGGATGGAGTAAAAGTAGGAAACTGCCTCGCTGTCTAGAATTGTGACCATTTAGACGTCATAGTAGCAACCCTCTATCAATCGCTGACTAATGAAATCACATTAAGAAGGAGAATTGATCCACAATCAGTCAGTCATAAGGAGTCTTATTTTGCAGCATTACGTCCTCTGAGATGTAAAGAATGTGTCTGTCTTCCTCACCTTCTCTACTGCAGGCTATATCATCTACTACAGTACAGATGTCAACGCCGAGGTCCACGACTGGGTCATTGAGCCGGTGGTGGGCAACCGCCTGACTCACCAGATCCAGGAGCTGACGCTGGACACCACCTACTACTTCAAGATCCAGGCCCGAAACTCAAAGGGCATGGGCCCCATGTCTGACGCTGTGAATTTCCGCACTCCAAAGAGTAAGTTTCCACGACGGGCCACAAAAGCAGGACTGGAAAATTGCATCTTCACGAATGGCCGGTTGATGATAAAAGGAAGTAGTGTGAAACATTTCAAGGTCCTTTTTTTGTGTTTTATGTTGCATCTTCCATATGTATGATGCAGTAGGAGATGGTGAAGAGACAGATATTTATCACAATAGTTTCAGCTCAGACAAGCTCTGTGAGGAGAATCAAAACTGGATTTAGTGGATTTTTGTGAGTCGGGTTCACAACTTCAGATGAATGATAGTGATGCTCTGTGTCTGGCGGATGTAAAAATAGATAACTGTTGGTATTATACATCATACATGACATCAGCTTTATTAGATAGTTGTATGTGAGGGTTTGTGGCTTGCTGTCTGTGTTGTTATTTAGCGTTCAAGCTAATCTAGCCATCTTCATTTTACAGTGGTGATCTGGTAAAAGGTTAAAGGGATAGTTCAACATTTTGGCAAATTGGCCCATTGCCATAATCCCTATAGTCATAGCATTAGGTTCATTACCTTTAATTGTCGGTGCAAGCTATTTTTAGAATGGTGGAGCAGAGCCGTGAGCTGCTCAGAGCTACGCTACGGAGGCTAATGGGATTTCTTGGTTTCCCTCATCAAACTCATCAAATACACAATCCAACAAGCGTGCGTTTTGGAGTTGTTGGATTGTGTAATTGATGAGTTTGATGAGGGAAACCAAGAAATCCCATGAGCCTCCGTAGCGTAGCTCTGAGCAGCTCGCAGCTCTGCTCCACTGTTCTGAAAATAGCTTGCACCGAATATTAAAGGTAACGAACCTGCTGCTATTACTATAGGGATTATGGCAGTAGGCCAATTTGCCAAAATGTTGAACTATCCCTTTAAGCACAGTTAAAACCTCATCACATCCCCATTGTGCCTGACAACGTGCTGCCCACCTTGGATAATTTCCCCCTGAATTTTTAACAAATCATATGATGTGACAGCGCTGACTTAAATACATTTTTCAATTAACACTTCAGACAGATTCTCCTCTAGAGGTCTCTGTGAGAAAGTCTTCTGCTGAGCTGAGAGCATGTTTCCCAGGCTCCCATTATTGCTTTGGGATGACCAAATTACTGCAAAGTCTAGTCAGCAAATTTGCACCCAGATCAGTGCTCTGAAGAGGCCATGCTAGGTTCAGTCTGGTGGTGCTGCATGCACTCTATTTTGGTTTTGTTTTTTGTTTTTTTGCACACATAATTTATAGGGATTTTCTTCCTCATAGGGTGTTAAATAACATATTAGTCCTGGTTTTGTAGGAAGCTGACATCATTTTAACATAGATGCTTTGCTCTTAATGTCAGCTTGGCTGTGTCTGAGATTCACTCTTGCTGTTTGGTTTTCTCACTATTTTTCATTCTTCTAGTTTTGCCCCTCTCCTCCTCCTCCTCACAATTCCCATCTCATGCTTTATTTCTGTCTCCCTCGCTGCTCTTTTCAGCTAACCTGTTTTTTGCTTTTTATTGTCTCTCCCTCCCTGCTCTCCTTTGGCCTGTTAAAGCTGAGTCCTCTGACAAAATGGCTAATGACCAAGGTAAACTGCCCTTCCACACTGTATCTCTCACTGCTGCCTCTGCACCTCGTGCGTCTCTCTTTTCTAAAAGATTTCCATCTCCTGGGCTGATGAAAACTCAGGCGGCATGACTGGCAGAATCAGCTTGTTTGTAGAAATTTTCAGATAATGATGTATCTCATAAAGGCTTGGCATAAATGTGAGAGTAGAAGACACCATGTAAACACTTGACAGTTTCAGTACAACATATTTTTTCTGTCTTTAATCAGCCTCAAATCTTCTACCGAAGCCGCCTTCAGGCAGCCAAAATACACAGGACACTGGGACATCAGTTGGTAAGATTTTCCTCCTACCCGCGTTTATTAACTGTCCTGTTCAGTTACCACACTGTCAGTCTGGAGCTATTGGGATTTAAAAAGGATGAAAATTACATATTTTGTCTCTGTCGAGTGCATTTTTAAATCTGCAATTTGAATTTAAATTAGATTTTTATTTGCATATTTCTGTTGTAGTTAGATGTGACGCTTGTTAGTGTGTCGGCCCAGCGGATTTACAAATGTAACTCCAGTCTAATCCAGTCTTTCTCCTCTCGAGGTAAATCAGGGGTGGGAAGCAACAATGAAAATCACATCCTGGTCATTATCATCATCATCTCAGTGGGAGCCTTCACCATCATAGTGGTGGTGGTGGGGGCCTTCCTGTGCACAAGACGCACCACGTCCCACCAGAAGAAGTAAGTGGCTCGGTCACACCTTCACCTTTTATCGCCTTTTCCTTCTCTCTGTACATCATCGTCTTCTCTGGCCACTTTTCTCACTTAGTTTAACCCTTTCTCTGCAGGAAGCGGGCCGCCTCAAAGTCCTCCAACGGCTCCCACAAGTACAAGGGAAACTCCAAAGACCTGAAGCCACCCGATCTTTGGATTCACCATGAAAGACTGGAGCTCAAACCCATGGACAAATCACCTGAGCCCAACCCGGTCATGACCGAGACACCCATCCCTCGCACCTCGCAGGACATCACCCCGGCTGACAGCAGCCTGGAAAGCAACCCCCACCTGCAGCAGAGACGCAACTCCTATCGTGGTCAGTCCTGCCCAACAGGGAAAACTTAATATTTGATGTTATGGGAAAGAGATCAAAGGGGGAATGTCACCCTTGCTGCCTGAGCTCACATGCATGATAATGCTGAGCAAACTCGCTGGCAGACGAGAAACTACATTTTGAGAGCTTGACTATGAATACAGTTGTTGTAGTTTTTTTTTAAGTCAGGAAATGTGCTAACACCCTGAGGTTTGCTTCCAGGAGCATGACTGGAGGAGTCCGGGAGAATTTACAATTGCGATGTTTTTGTTTCACAAGTCAACACTTTGTCTTTTCCTGTTGCTTTTTTTCTTTGATTATCATGCAAAACATTTCATGCTTTTCATACATAATGCCCATTGCTTGTCATTATTGCGGTGCTGCGAGCGCACACTGACGCCACTGCAACTTCCTGCAAGTTCAGTAAACACACTGAATGAGATAAGTCCACAAAAGAAGAGTGTTGGGTATGACTACGCTTTAGAAGTGCAATCAAAATGCAGTGATATCAAACAGATTCAGGATCCTGAATTCTGCAGATGGATCATTCACAAAAAAAAAGGAACAGCAGAGTAGCAACTCTTTCTGATTGGCTGGTTTCCATCGTACCTTTTAGGCCACGAATCAGAGGACAGCATGTCTACACTAGCAGGCCGACGAGGGATGAGGCCTAAAATGATGATGCCTTTTGACGCACAGCCGCCTCAGCGTAAGTGTGTGTGCGCTTGTGTGTGTGTGTGTGAGAGAGAGAACGAGAGAGTGTGTTATGATAAATCTGGGAGTTACAGCATAGATACTTAGACAAATAAACAATTTCCAAATATATCTCATGCTATTTTTATGTGTAATCAAGGGAACAAGTCCATTTCATGCTTCCCATAAAATGTTCATTCGTACTGTTTGTTTTTTTTGTCCTCCTTCCTGAGTTTAGTGACAGATTATGAGAGTATTTCACTGTTTACTAGCAAAGTTGCATGTCTCTGTAACTCAAAGCAACACTCCCACATCCACGTTCATTATTACAGCTGGTTAAACATCTCATCCTGTGTTTGTGTCTGTGTGTATCCACGTCCATTTCCATTCACAGCCGTGATTAGTGCTCACCCCATCCATTCCCTTGATAACCATCACCACCATTATCACATGGGCAGCCTGGCGTCACCGACACGAAGCTACCTCTACCACCAGGGCAGCGGGCACCCACGCCCGCACGCCTGCGCCACCCCCATCTCCCATCTAGACAGGGTGGACTCCTCAGGTGAGACAAGACAAAGACACTGCCCCCTGCTGGACGGCTGGACAGAGAAGTCGGGACATGGTTGCAACTCATTCATTGATTTGTCGTTTGTTCATTCATCCACATGCAGCTGCCATCTTGTCACGTTCATATTTCAGTTGTCCAGAGTATGACTAATCCCTTCTCTCTGATTTCTCTCACTTCTGAGGTTATTTTCTTTATGGTCTTCTCTACTCACCTCAACTTTTCCTCTAGAAAAAAGAAAAAACTCAATTGAACCATTAAAGCAGCAGACAAACATGGCAGTGATTTCAACTTATTACTGTCTCAACTGAATTACAGTTACAGTATTGATGTGTCAATTCAGAATCATTTTGTAGTAACATATAAAGTCGACAGTCAGTAAAGGTATACTACAGTTGAATCAATATGTTTGTGATTAATTGTAGGACTTTTGTTACACTGCAGTAACTATTTTCATTATTAGATAAATTGAATAATCTATATAATAATAATGATAAACTTTATTTGTATAGCACCTTTCAAAACACAGTTATAAAGTGCTTTACAGAACAAGTAAAAATAACAGTCATCAAAAACATTAAAAATGCTGAATTGTGTAAATAGAAAAGAGAGAAGTCACTTCATAGATCACAAATCTGATGTAGAAGTTTTCCCAGTCAGTCAGTATGATAAAAAAACTCCTGTGCTCATTATATCCCCCCCCCCCCCTCCCCCAACGTCTGCTCCCTCTCCAGAGTCAGTGAGGAACACGCCCAATTCAGAACCTCTCCCCCCGGCCACCGCCTCCTCCCAGGCCTCCTGCCCCTCAGAGATCATGGCCGACCCCGAGGGCAGCTACCACGGCTCCACCACCACAGAGGAGGAGCCCAGCTACTCCAGCAACCTGCCCCCGCACCGCCCAGCTCACCCGCACGCCCACGCCCACCCACTCAAGAGCTTCGCCGTGCCAGCCATCCCCGCCACCAGCCATCCATCATATGAGTCGCCCGCCCTGCCCAGCACTCCCCTGCTCGCTCAGACCGGTGAGGAGCAGCACACACACACTCACACTAACAACTTGAACACTGAGCTGAGGTCAGATGAGAGCAGGAAACGAGCCTCTGTCACCCAAACTGTCCACACAGTGACCAGGGGCAACAGGGAATCTCGTGAAATCAGTGGACGACAGTGTGTGATGATTCTCAGCCATTAACCTCAGTGTCACAGATTAGATTTATGGATGAAGATCAACAGTATTTTACAAATGCCTGAATTCCCATTTGTCAATATTTTGATTTGATTCATTTTGAAATTAGATTTATATTGAAGGTTATGTGACACAGCGAAAAGTGGCAGTTGTTTTGTCTGTTTTATATTTATATATTTTCATTTACATATTTATTTAATCTATGTATGTATGAATCCTTATTTGTTTGAGGTGAAGGTTACTTTTGGGGGGTAAAATAATTTTAAATGTGTTATGTATTAATTAACAACCATAAATTTTTTTTTTTTTGTGAATTTAAAGGAGACATATTCTGCCCCCTTTCCACAAATTAAAATAGTTCCCATGTGTCTTAAAGACATGTCTGTGACATGCTTTAGTCAAAACCCCCCAAGGATCAAACATCACAGCTCTTACTTTTAATCCTCTCTAAACAGCCCTGTTCAGAACGGCTGGTTTCAGTGTCTGTCCCTTTAAATGCAAATGAACCACTGCTTGCCCCGCCCCTTCTACCGGTACCAGGTAGGGGTGGGATTATGCAAATTCGAAAACTAGTTACATCGTTATCAGACAACTGAGGGAACAGCTCATAAAACCACGTGGATTTCAACCTCGGGAGCCTGCACATTACAGAATTTTTTTTCAACTCTTTTTTTCTTTTTTTTTTCTTTTTAGGGCTTTTTTTGCCTTTTAATGGATAAGATAGTAGAGAGAGAGAGACAGGAAATGGGAGGCAGATAGGGGGGGAATGACATGCAGGATAGGGCCACTCGACGCGGGATTCGAACCGGGGCCGCCTGCAGTGAGGACTATAGCCTTAACACATGGAGTGGGTGCTCTACCAACTGAGCTAAACACCGCCCCTTTTTTTATCAGTTCTCACATTTTGGGGGCTGGAAGGCAAGACAAACACCCAAATATAAAGAGCCTTCAAAAAATTATATTTCCATAATATGTCTCCTTTAAAGGGATAGTTCACCCAAAATTAAAATTTCACTCATTATCTACTCAACCCTTAAGTCGACTAAGGGCTGGGAGAAGTTTCAGAGTCCTCCGTGCCTTCTCTGAGTTACAGGGCGGCTTGGCGCAGCACTGCATGTCCATATGACGGTTGAGAACGGAGCTCACTTTTCTTTGTCCAAAAAGACACACGAAAAAACATCCAAATACCTCCATAGTGCTCGTCTGTAATGTCCCTCTTGTATTGAAGCCCCGACATGAGACATTGTTTGGAAAAAAATTAAATAAGTATAATGTTTTAAGCTTGTTTGTAGCGGAAGCTCCCAGTGTTGCTCTGCTGGAATCTTGCGCGATTTATGGAGCCGTGAACTGGGTGTCAATGCAAATCGCGCGAGATTTGGACGGACCAGTAGTGCTGGGAGCTTCCACTCCAAACAAGCTTAAAACATATACGTATTTTATTTTTTTCTGAACAATTTCTCATGTTGGGGCTTCAATACAAGAGGGACATTACAGACAAGCAGTATGGAGGTATTTGGATGTTTTTTGGTGTGTCTTTTTGGATGAAGAAAAGTGAGGCCCATTCGCAACCGTCATATGGACATGCAGTGCTGCACGGAGCCCCGATGTAACTCCGAGAAGGCACGGAGGACTCTGAAACTTCTCCCAGCCCTTAGTCGACATGAGGGTGAGTAGATAATGAGTGAAATTTGAATTCTAGGTGAACTATCCCTTTAACATACAAACTATGTATTCACTCATCCTTGAAGATTTCATTCATGATCAAATACGGAGCCAGATACAGATGTTTGGTGCCTTCACTGACTATTGTATTTGTACGTTTTCAGGGCCTCCCACTCACCCCCACGTCGTTAAAACAGCCTCCATTGGAACACTAGGAAGGACACGAACACCAATGATAGTGAATGTGCCCAACGCCCCTGATGTGCCGGAGACCAGCAAGATGCTGGAGGATGTAGACAGCGTGAGTATAGCGCCCCACACTGGCAGCTAGCAGTAGTGCAATCTATTTTGTTTTGTTTTTTACCAAGGTGGTAAATATTGACTATTGAATATTGATTATTCAGTCTTGTTTTAAAATTAAACCAATCACACATTCCTTCCAAATCCATGTCAGGTTTTATTTTGGGCACTGGATTATATGGTTACATTGGTTTTAACCACATTTTCTGTTTGTTCTTTCTCTCTTTTTTATTCTTTCCAACTTCAATCTACCATTTTTGTGGTGTTGTCGGCTGCATTTTGATCAATTCATTTCAACTTTTAATAACTGATTTTAACAAAACCCATAACCGGAATGATTTTATTTTGACCATTGAACCTTCACTCCATGTCCTAATCTTCTACTGGCTGTTGATCGTTCATTGACATCTTTGGTTTTGGATGTTTTGCTTCTTGTCCGCTGCTTCTTGTTTTTGTCATTTACGACACCTCAGTACCATTGACCCATCCCCCAGCTCGCCTCACCCCACCCATTCGACTCCCCCCGTACCTCTGTGAAAGATCCCTGACTGACCCTCTCCTCCTCTCTATTCCTTTCCTCTCTTCTCCTCCCCCTTCCCCTCCCTCCAGGTGCTTGCCTCCCTCCCCCCCTGCCCCTCCCCCGCCCCTCGTAGTAACCCTGTTCCTCTCCCTCAGAGCTACGAGCCCGACGAGCTGACCGAGGAGATGGCCCACCTCGAGGGCCTGATGAAGGACCTGAATGCCATTACTACAGCGCCATGAGCATGCACACACACACACAACACAGCTGCGCACACACAGACATACTTTCTCTGTCGGCCGCACATACAGACACACACAAAAAGACACACAGGCTTACGTCAAACAAACACACCCCATCATAAACCTTGGGAGCCAGAAGCTAGTGGACACAAAAATGGCTTCTTGTGCCCAAGAAAACTCTGACACCCCCTGCAGAGAAAAAAAAAAAAAAAAAAAAAATTCCAGACTGAACCTTAGGAACTTTTTTCGGCTTACCTTGCTCAGTCTCAGGAAGGAGATTGCCATGAGAGGGAAGAAAAGTGAGACGCTTCATCTTTTAATGAAGTACCATTCTCAGAGACAATGAACTTTAAAACATTGGTCGCTTTCAGCCGGAAGATTGTGAATTTTTTTCCTCAGCAAAAATACGCACGGTAGGTTTTTCTTTGTGTGCGAACGCTCACTCAAGATGAGGCAACGGTTGATTCAATGTCATGTCGAATGGAGAAAGTCCAAAAATATGCTGGTTTTGATGTTGGTGCTCATGCGACGCAGTCTACACACAGTGTTTGTTTGATTAGTGTTTTCTTTGTGCATTTTGTATATCTATTGGGCAGTTTCATTGAAGTGAACATTGGATATCAGTCTCCCTTTGCAAGCCTACATTATTCATGAACATGGTCATTCTTTTGTTTTTACCCCCTTGTGTCATATATTGTGCCATGACTTTTTATTATTTTCTATGTTATTGTATTATTTTTTTTTACACACATATCCTTATAAACATGTATATATGTTGTTTTTTTTAAACTGCCTCATTCTTTTGATGTTTCCCATTGTTTCATTATTATTATTTGGGATGAAAGTGGGATTACAAATGAGTCCTGAAGCTCAGTTTTCATATCAACATGAGAGAAGAGAGAAGCCTGATGTGTTTCTACAGTACATTCTTCTCTGGCATTGTGTTGCCCCCTTTGTACATTAAAATGTCTTCTGTTTCAGTCTTTTGTTTATTGTGGGAGCTCCGTTTTAAAAGCCTTACCAACGTGTTTGTATGTTGGATGGTCGAGACGACTCGGCCCTCCACGCTCACTGCCGTGGCAGTTTTCTGTATCGTTCTGTGGGTCTTGACAGTATCTCCTCACAGGTCTGGGGTACCTAGGACTCAGGGCGCTGACCCTCACCCCTCCTTAAAAAAGAAAAAAACTAAAAAAAAAAGCAAACAACGAAAAAAACATCACACAAATAAAAAAAAACCTCACATGGCACTCAATCAATCAATCAATCACCTGCAACAGACAAGTTATCTTTTATACGAGAAGTTTCAATTGAATGTGTATGTCATTTCCAAAAACCAATATTTGGTTTCAGAATATCTGTAATGCTGAACCACGTGTGCATTTTACCCACAGTGGAGTGTGTTTGCTGTTTTTTCCTGCTGGTCTTCATTAAATGCCACGCCCTGGTTCTTTTACAAATCTTATACGATGCAAAGATGTTGGCCTTTTGAATGGGACTCCCAGATTTTTTTTACATGGTAGGTTTTGTATGAAGAAAAAAAGAAGCTTGTTCTATACACAAATCCGATGTAAAAAGGAAAAAAAAAAAGTTCATCTAAGAAACTAGTTTTTCATTACCCTCTTACCCAAAGAACTTTGTCATTTGCAATCATAGTAATTTGCTCTACTTTTGTGAATACCATGTTTCTCATAAATGTACATCGTCATGAATGTCAATATAACTGTAAGAGATTTTAACTATGGATACAAACAAGGAACAAGTTTTTTGGGGGAGAAAAAAAAGATTGAAAACAAAGGGGGGAGAAAAAGGACCGGACTCCATTTGGGAAATAATCTATTGAGTTGTAAACAGTTGAACCTGTATTGCACTTTTTCACAATTTTTAAAGTACATTTCTTACATATCTTGTGTTTAAATATCAAAAGCTGTTTGTGTAATGTAGTGTCCTAGGTAAGCAGCAGGCAGCTGGTCTTGTTTTTTATGTTTTTGTTTTGTTTTTGTTTTTTTGCTTCAGAGATGATATGAATTTGAGCAGCCGAGTTCGACTTCGCAGCTCATGATGAGGAATTCTGTTGTTGCTTGTTCATGTACAGAGCTTTCTTTGCTTTCTGTAGAAAAAACAATCTGTGGCTTTTTAAAAAAATGTTGAAAAAAAGTTTGCAAAAAAAAGATGTTTTTTTATTGGTGCTCCTATACATTGTGTATACAAACTATTATGAATACTAACAAAGTAAATGTTTCTGCTTGTCTTCCTTTCATCAAACACAATGAGCACAACACAATGAACTGAGCTGAAATGGGTTGTAACTACTGATGCACAACCCAAAGTCTCCAGTCCTGTCAATAGTGGGGAGAGCTAAGCAGAGCCAAAATGATCAATTAGCAGAACTAATCAGCAACAATCTAATAATCAATTGATCACTCTGAAGAATTTACTT
Organism: Trachurus japonicus; assembly: GCF_045865225.1. Classification (NCBI taxonomy): domain Eukaryota; kingdom Metazoa; phylum Chordata; class Actinopteri; order Carangiformes; family Carangidae; genus Trachurus; species Trachurus japonicus. Next base: position 27,169,552 of record NC_140909.1, on the reverse strand, counting down.
TTCTTTAGCCTACATTTTGAACCACATTGTTATGGTTTTGTTAATTGACTTTCGTCATAAAATTCTATCAAAATGATGATAATTGCTCAGTTTAAGTATTCCCTCTTTCAATTTCTCTTCGTGTAAAACCTCACTGAAGGAGAACTGCCAAGAGTGTCACATTGTCTGTTGTTCACAGATCTGTATTTTAGAAAAAGATGATTTGATTGTAGGCTGCAGCATTTCACAGTTGTAGTTGACAGTAGTTTTGTTAACCATTAGTTGTTTGCTCAGACTTGTAGCTTTAGTTTTCTTATCATAGTCATGGAATTGGATGCAAACAGGCTTTCTGCCAACGTGGCTGATGGAATCGACTCGCTCTGTTGACGTAGCGGCAAATTGTGGCATGATTTTGAAATAAAGTGCAACACATGAATCCCTGATATTTAAAAATGCTGACACGTGAGGCTAAGTAAACAAGGACAATGACATTACACATTAAGCACACATTAAGACAATCTCTGACCGTTCATGTGAGTGTGACTGGAATTTTAAACAGGGGCTTTGGTGTACCCACTTTATTTGTTCATTTATTCTACTCAGAATGGCTGCACAAAGATGAGAGCTAGTGTCTGTTCTGCTGTTTCTTGATGTAAAAATCAGTGTTCCACTGCAAAAATCATTTCGGACCCCAGGTAAGAGAAAAATTAAAAAGGTCATCAGCATCATGAAATGGTTTTACTCTGCTACACTGTAAAAGTGTCCATTAAGAGCTGTACATTTGGGTAACATCCACAGCTCGTCTGGTCTCACCAGCAGTTTGACTTCAAAATCAAATGTGAGCAAAACAGGTAGGTTACAAAAACACCAACTCTGTCTGCAATACGAAGTCCATAAACGAAAGACATTTCTTGGGCAATAAGATTGGGAATTAATGAGAATTAGACTTAATGCATTTTCAATGTATATCAAAACTTTGGATTTTACTAGAACCTGACTGATAAAAAGGCACAAGTCGTTATTCATCACCTCTACATACAAACATGAATCTTTATTTGCTGATTTAATATGAACACAACCGACTTAGAATGTGACCTAGCTACATCAGAGGTCCGTGGAGGTGCTGCAGGGGGGTCGTGGAATTTTTGGTTGATTAGACAATGTTTTATGTTTTAGTTTCCACATTTATGTTTCAAATAAAATGTCAGTTTGAATAGCTTGTCTGCATGGTTATCATGCAGTTGAGAGACATAGTTGATATCAGCATTGGTATCAGTGAACAAGGTCTGTTTATAAATGGCAGAGGGATGGCCACCCTAGGCTACTCACTGTAGCTTGTACAACATGTTTAGAAAAAACATGAATATAAACCTGAAGCTTAGTATTGAACATACAATAACAAGCTATGTTAATTTATGGTACTGGGCCCAATTTAAAATAAAACACATTTTTTAAATACAGTAAGGGTCCCTGCTTTATCTCTCCGTCAGTTTGGGGGTCCTTGGCCTGAAAAACGTTGAAGACCCCTGATCTACAGTAGCCTACATCATTGAAATGATATAAAATCCTATGTCATCCAGGGTGCAGGGTGCCCAGCGTCCCCTCCACCGTGACCCTGCATGTAGTTGATACAATTTAAAATACAAAGAGAATATTGTGTCAATCCGGAGATTTTACTTATTTTATTCCATCTCATCTCATCTCATCTCATATTATCTTGTCAAATCTGTCTGATGAGCTGCCATGTTGTTCCCTGACCAGCAGGGGTCGCTGCAGCCGTTAGTTTTCAGCTTTTGCCCCCTGCCTCCCTCGACTTCCGCCTACGTCAAGTGTCTCTCACAACAGGGACTATGGCGGCCAGCTCAGACCGGAATCCTCCTCCTTTCCCCTCCGCCGAGGAGCCCGACGCTGGACCGCCGGACATGGCTGATGGAGACAGCGACGAGGGAGAGGACATTTTCGTCAGTAACGTATGTGGGCGGCTCGGCCGTGTCCGTGGTGTTTGTAGGAGCGGGGAGGGGAGCGGGTCCGAGCAGGGCAGTCAGCCCCTTTATCTGCTCTGAGCTGGCAGCTGGAGACCCGCTGACAGGCCCGGACACGGGGACAGATTTTCTATAAAAGCAGCAAAACTGTTCCGTGAACTTAGCTGAAGTTCGTCAGCAGGGGACACAAAGAGCTGCCTTGACTCCTGACTAGCTCGTTGTAAGTTAGCTTTTGACTGTGTGGTCCTCCTCGGCCTGTGTCGGTGCTCAGCTCTCAAGTTAAATAGTTAACCCAGATCCCGGTCCAGCCTCCTCTCGTTTTATTGTTCGTTAGGAATTCGTTAGGTTTGGTTCGGCCGCTGAACTAATCTGCAGCTCACATGACCCCACCCAGCCCGCCCCTGATTCCTGCTTATCAGTGTCCAGTGGCGGAGGTAGAAACACCACCATGATAGTGTATTACCGCACAATTACAAGTCCAAGTCCTTCATTGAAGAGCCAACACAAGGGGACGTCCACAAGTGTCATCATCAAAATGTAGGGAGGGGATCAAAAGCTAAAGAAGTTAATGGTCTCCTCTGCTGTGGCGTGTTAAGAGCCACTGATGTTAAGTAACATTTTACTGCAGCTGCTCAATTAATTACTTTTATCTTAGTGTCTAATGTAGTCCAGTGAAGTCTCAGGCCCATTCAAAGGTTCATGAGATCAGTCTGAGGGATCGTGATCTGGGTCATGGGACAGTAAAGAAGCACAACTTAAGTTCTGATTTACCTCTTAACAGTGTGTTGTGTTTATCATGAGAACGTCAATGCAATGTGAAAATCTGAATTGTAAAAATAACTATAGATGTCAGGTAAATATAATGGTATAGTTGAGTAGAGGAGTGTAGAATGGAAAATTAATTAAAGGAAAAGTATTTCAAAGTTGTGCTGAAGTGTAGCAATTGATTATCACTTCAATGATTGCACTTGGCACTGCTGCTGTCTGTGTTGGTCAGGACACAGACAGACCAAGGACACGTTTGCAGTCGTCCTCTCTCAGTGGCTCATTCAGACCTTCTCCTCCCACCTGTCTTCAGAGCAACCCTGTGGCTGTGAGTCGAGGGGTTTCTCAGCCAGAGCACGTCAGTGACGAACCTCCGGATTTGTTTGGTGAGGAGGAGGCGAGCAACACGACCACCAAATCTAACGGAGTTCACTCTGATGAGGACAACGACCTGTTTGCCGGTTAGGAGACATTTTTATTTTCCAGCGTTTACAGACTCTAAAACGAATCCAGAGTCTTGTGAGATTGTTTATTTTAAGCCTGGGTCATGCAAGACTATTTAAACATAGATCTTAAAGAGACATTCCACTGATTTTCAACATAATATATTACACACTGTTGCACTCAGATGTTGGGTTTGTCTTGTTAAGTCGATCGTTATGGTATTGATAATTGATATTCGCCCTGGTATCAAAACATCCAGCTGTAGTGAATGCTGCACTAACTGCTGGATGCCCCTCGCTGTCCCATTTCCACACTATGAGGATAAATTACAACCAGCTGTAAGGAGACTTTGCCAAAATAAAATATGGGAAGACTAAATCATAAACGGATAGTTCAACATTTTGGCAAATTCGCCTATTTCCATAATCCCTATTCGTAGGGGTAGGTTCATCATTACCTTTAATTGTCATGAAATAATAATGTTCGAGACGAATGCATAGCTGGAACTATATTCCAGACACGGCTGCGGGGTGGAGTGATTTCGAAAGTGCAAATAGTTCTGAGTATTTGCTTCATGTGTCGTAATGATACATGATTATTTCATAGCGTGGTGAATGTGCAGGTCACAACTTGTCCACGAGAGCGTTTTGGAGTTGTTGGATTGTGTATTTAGTTTGATGAGGGACAGGAGACCTGTACCATTCATCTCCATTGTGTTCGCTGAACAGCTCACGTCTGTGCCCCGCAGATCTTAAAACAACATGCATCGATAATTAATGGTAATGAACCTACTACTATGACTATAGGGATTATGGCAATAGGAGAATTTGCCAAAATGTTGAAATATCCCTTTAAGTATTAGCAAAATTGTTTTTTAAATCAGGGACTATTATGCAAGTGAATTGAAAAAGTATAACTCGTTATTTTGTAACAATACAATTGAAATGCATTATTTATGCAGATGCAAGTTTAAGATTTTCCACAATGAGTAATTAAGCAACAAGTGCACTGTTGTGGATGAAGTGAGTGTGGTGCTTCTTTGTGTGCAGCGTGTGTTCTGTCTGAAGTAGCAATGCTCAGTCATCTGCTTTTCCTCTCTGGATGAAGAGGAGCCTACATGAAAGTCTTTTCTTCCCCCAGAGGCACACGTGGAGCTGAGCACAGACAAACCTGGCAGCTCTGGAAGGAAGGAGCTGTCCACCTCCTCCGGCCCTCATGCAGCTTCCTCGTTAACTCAGAGCCATGCACCTATGCACCCCACCTCCTTGGAGCAGGTAGAGCCACAGCAAAGCCTCCCGGGGAAATGCGGAGCAATTGCATGTGCTCTTTTGCAACGCTTATGATTGCCAAAATACTTACTCTGTCTACAGACTTTGAATTGTATCTGTTCTTCTCTTAAAATTCCAGCTGGAGGAGGAAGAAGCCGACGATAGTTTTGATGTGGACGTTGCTGTCACCAACCCTGAGAAAGTTGGTCAGTCCTTGTTTTTTTATACTGACTCAAAACCATAACACAACTATCTGTAATTTCTATTTGAAGTTTTGAAATTAGCTGGATCATTATAGCATAGAATAATCAGTGTGTATGAATAAACTTCATTCAGGAAGATGAAATCTCTAAATGCTCCACTGCAGCCTTATTAATTCTCATCTTCATTGTTTCTGTTGTAGGTGATGGCATGAATGCATATATGGCCTATAAAGTATCTACAAGGGTCTGTAGTCATATATTGTGTGTTCTTACATGACTCATAACATATCTAACTATCTCACGATTGTTTCTAAGTGTCTGAAGTTCTTTGCTTTCTGTGCACCACCAGACGTCTTTGCCCATGTTCAGGAGTAAAACCTTCTCTGTGAGGAGGCGTTTCAGCGACTTCCTGGGTCTTTATGAGAAGCTGTCAGTAAAGCAGTCCCTCCACGGCTGCATCATCCCTCCGCCACCTGAGAAAAGTGTCGTAGGTGGGTTCCCACATCTCTTCTTTTTGTTTAAAGTAAATTTTTGCACGTTTCTGTTGTTTGATTTTTGTGACTGTCATTTGTACCACAGGAATGACCAAAATGAAGGTGGGAATGGACGACCCGTCATCGGTGGAGTTTGTGGAGAGAAGAAGAGCAGCACTGGAGAGGTAAGGATCCAACATTATATTCACACTGGTTCAGCCGTAGTGTGTTTATGTTCCCCCCATTTTAACTACATTTCTGTCCAGGTCTGTGTTTTATGTGCAGGATTTCATGCCCTTTTTCTCACTCCTTTCTGCTGCTTCTTCTGCTTTTGTAGATATCTTCAGAGAATAGTGTATCACCCCTCGTTACTACAAGATCCTGATGTTCGAGAGTTCTTAGAGAGAGACGATGTGAGTTTCATAAAAGTCTCTGGTGGTGAAGAGTTGTATAAAGACTTTTTAAATTTCATTTAACCTTTATTTAACCAGGTATGTCAATTGAGAACCAATTCTCATTTACAAAGACAACATAAGACATACATAGATACTTTAATAGCAAGGAATCCAATTACACAAATTCATATCAAAATGTAAAATCACTCATATTTACAGCAGTTCTGATTTTGAAGGGCAACTAGAAGCAGGAGCAAAAATCACAACTGTTCGCACCAAGTTTGTAAAAGAGGAAAAGGGAATAAGCGAGCTGAGGTTTAGCTTCTGTTGCAACTGGTTCCAGTCAGCAGTAGAAGAAGAAGTAGTAGTAGTAGTGGCAGTCAGTAGTCAGTAGAAGCTGCAAAGTGAAATGAGAAAGAGATTGATTGCTGAGAATGCCAAACTGCCAAACTCGGGTGCTTTATTGTGTTGTTGTTTTTATTTCCAGCTTCCCAGGGCAGTGAACACACAGGCACTGAGTGGAGCTGGTTTCCTCAAAATGATCAATAAAGCATCAGATGCTGTCAACAAAATGACCATCAAGATGAACGAGTCTGACACCGTAAGTTGAAAAGGTCCTTTTACTGTCTCAACTGAAATCGCACTGGTCGGATGGTTACAGAGAATTGTTGTCCTTTTAATTGTAGCTACTGCATCTGAAATTATAGCGAGACAGACAGGTCTATCTGTTCTAGTGGCGATGAGCTTGTTTGGTTGTGTCTTGACGGCGTCCTCTTTTCTGCCGTGTGACTCAGTGGTTTGAGGACAAGTTCCAGGAGGTGGATAACGAGGAGCAGCAGTTGAGGAAGCTCCACGCTGTGGTCGACTCCCTGGTCAATCACAGGAAGGGTGAGCTGCATTCGACTCTCTTGACTTGTCTTTGTCCAGTTTGTTTATCATCTACTTGTCTCAACCGAAGAAACCCTGAGTGCGCTGCAGCTGCTAAAGGCTTTTGGGGTGAAACAAGCGGACTGAATACGTTCTCTGTTCCCTCCTTTGACGCCAGAGCTGTGTGGGAACACGGCAGTATTTGCCAAAAGTATGGCCATGTTGGGAAACTCCGAGGACAACACAGCCCTGTCGCGAGCCCTGTCCCAGCTGGCAGAGGTGGAGGATAAGATGGAGCAGCTGCACCAGGAGCAGGCGGCCAGCGACTTCTTCATCTTCGCAGAGCTGCTGGCCGACTACATCCGCCTGCTGGGCGCTGTGCGGGTGAGCTGACAGCTGCACAGTGGTACAGTAGATAGGGAGGAGGAAGTCGTGAAGATAAGATGAGGTTATGATTCTTCAAGACTGCTGAACACACTACACATAACAAGATCAAAATAAAGACAAAAACACATCGCTGTCATCCAATAAAAACAAATCTTAAAGAGGAACTAAGTAGGATTTTTGCTACATTTTGACCCTAATTAAAAAGCTCTGGAGGAAATTGTGAAAGTTAACTACATGACTTGTGACTCTGCGACACCGTGACACAAACATGCTACGTAACCCGCAATCTTTTGTTTATGACAGTTAAGACAACACAGATAGACACGTCGTAACAACGTATATGTTATATAACGTTATCCAATGTATTGATTTTTCGCCAGTTTTGTTGTAAACAAATGCACATGGCCGAGAGGAGGGTTAGCAAAACAGCAGAGAGACAAGAGCGACCAGACTTGCATAGTTCCTCTTTAAGATGGTTTTAGATGAGTATGACAGCAAAATTTATTAAAACAAAGACACAATCAAAACTGGATCATGTGTCAGTTGACTTTAAAACAAGCTAAAATTAACCTCTAATCTTGTGTGGAGTCTCAACTATTTCTGAACCCTGTACTTTGCTAGAATATACGGCAATTAATGATATCTAATAAACCAGGGACAAAGTACTAAGTCCTAATTGCAAGCATGCTACCTGTCCTTTGGTTAGTGGGACGTTCAGGTGGTGTCGACTTGAGAAACGCCTACAATATGATTTAAACTTCATGTCCTCAGGGCTGCTTTGACCAGCGCATGCGGGCGTGGCAACGATGGCAGGAAGCTCAGAGCACACTCCAGAAGAAGAGAGAGGCCGAGGCCAAGCTGCTGTGGGCCAACAAGCCGGACAAACTGCAGCAGGCCAAGGAAGAGATCACTGAGGTAACAAACACAGCCGATGCACAACTGACCCAGCTCACAGAGGTCTGTACGTTGATGCGAAAGATGTCACAAGTCCTCTCATGTCGTTTAAAATCTCAAAAACAGCAGGCAAGTGATCTCCAGGTTTGATGGGAAAGAACTGTGCACCACCCAATTGTAGCTGCAGTCTGCTCTTTTAAAGTGGATCTGTTTGTTCTGGCTTAACGGTTGATCTTTTATCATAAGAGAGATATCTGAGTAATTTCTTCAAGATTTTGCAGCCAGATAATCAGTGACAGGAACACAACAGTTGCACAGATTAAACAATCAGTCGACTGTGCCTGTAGTCCTTCAGAATAAGCAGCTGATCTGCATTTGTTTAGTGTTTAAAAATACCAAGTGTCGTGTTCTAAAATGTGAACATCACATGTTGGAAAAAATCAAGACAGTCAAACATAATGTAATTGTAATTTATTTTTCCTCCTCATGTACGTCCACAGTGGGAGGCCAGGGTGACTCAGTACGAGAGAGACTTTGACAGGGTCGGCATGACTGTACGCAAGGAGGTCCTCAGGTTTGAGGTATGTTGATGTGTTTATAATAGCTGAGAAAGGTAAAGAGGACAAGTGAAAAATGTTATATTTCATTGATGAAGACCATTTCATCTCAAAGGTTTTACAGGAGCTGTATATTTGAACGTCTGGCTTCTCAGTTAGCAGAGCAGCGAGTTTCAGCCTGTGACCTTCATCACATTACAAAGTCTCCCTCTAAACTACAGTCAGCTGTTTACAATCACAAATCATTGTATTTGCTTAGTGGCTATTAAAAGACTGAGAAGTCCTTCACTTTGTTGGTTATTTACTTCATTTAACTGATTGTTTATTACTTATCATGTTCAATAGAGGTTCTATAGGAGGGGATTGTTGAATTATCATGGGGGGAGAAATTTCAGCACGCAAAACCTGCTTCAGTGGATTTTTTTTTGAAGATGAACAAATACAAGAGCCAGGACATTAAAAAAAAGTCTCTCCTCCTCATCCTTACCCTTTTAAATAATATATTTGATGTTGACCCTGATAAATGGCACAAGCCAAAAATGTGTTGGTCTCATGATTAAAGTTGTGATGTTACTTGTCATTGTGCACTTCTGACCTCCTCAGATTACTTCCTTCTCTGTGCATGTTGGAAATATGTGGAATTCCCAGCATAAATTCCCTCTACTGACTTTTCCATTGGCAGAGAGCCGGAGACATGACAAAACTTTTTGTCTTTTCAGAAAGAAAAAGCCAAGGATTTCAAGAGCCAGATAATCAAATACTTGGAGGCAATGCTGCAGTCCCAACAACGGGTAATCTTTTAACTATTCACTATTGGTTTTACTTTGTACATTGCAAACTTTAAAATATTGGTATGATTTTAAAGGTAGTGACCGTCAAGTATTGAAACCATGCACTGCACTGGATATTTATTCTCCTTATTATATTGCAGCTTATAAAGTTCTGGGAGGCGTTCCTGCCTGAGGCAAAGGCAATAGCTTAATGAAGAGAGAGACTTTTCAAAGACCCCAACTGCCTTTTTTGAACACTTTACCTCTTGACCAGCAACTGAGAGGACAATTTTTGAAACACAAGAAACTTCCATCCATTTTTTTTCTTTTGTCTTTTTAATCATAGTGTATTCTCTTATCTTGTACAGTTCTTTGATATAATAAGCTGTCGCATTTACATAACATTTCTTTTTCTTTCGTTTGTGACTTAAAGATGGTATAATGCAGGTATCCAACAAAGGGTAACATGGCCATGGTGTTTGTCAAACTCTATCACTCTCAGTGGGATATGTATTTATGTTTCTTGCTTAAACCAGTATATTAAAGAATTAACACTGAGGTACTGCCCTAGAGTAACATTGTCTATAGTTTACATTAGAAGATACGTATGTAAGTCATTCCAGTCTCTAACAGCTTATGTCGATGGATGCATGTCAGATGTTTTTGATGCACTAAAATGTATTGTACAGTCAGAGAAGCTGTTTGTTTTTCTAATAAAATACCACTATTGATGACCAAGGTCATTTACCAGGAGTATTAGCACATTGTTACAGTGTATCACAGTGAATATTAGATCATAGAAATCATATTCAGACTCAGACGTCACAAGGTTACAGGCTTGACTGAAAAATGAAATGTAAGATTACAGTGAGAGCAGGTAGAGAAGATGCAATCACTGCTTTGTTGGTATTTTCTACGATGATGCATTTGCTAGAATTGTGTTTATGATATTATTCAATTTCTTCCACAAGAGTTTTGAGTACCTAGATTTGTTGTGTCAGAGATTGAGGCCCAGAGGAACTCATTTGGAACTGCTGCAGAGATTGTTTATTGCCCATGATGTAAATGACTCTTGACATGTATGTACACATGTACAGTACTTGAATTGAATCATACAAACTCTGTCAGATATTATTTGTAACCATGCATTTTCATTTTGTTGATAAATTGGTTTAACCATGACAGAAAGGCACAGACATTCAAGTAATCCGGTCCCTTGTTTTCTTATTCAGCATTTGTAAGTGTATTTTTTTCTGTCATGTCATATTTACGTAAGAATGTGCTTTATTTTTGTAACCACTTTGCATTAGCACACACATTTTCCTGGAAATGCTATACAGGTAGATGTACAAAATAAAATATGATTGGTTAAATCTTGGGCACTGTTTTTATTTCATGTCTGTATCTTGTGATTTTTGCTGTGATTTCAGTTCAGAAACAGGGATGAAACAACCCGCCCCTGATCTCTTGCAATTTCAAACAGTCGAGTCTTTTCTAGAAATGTTTTGAAGGTTAACAGGAACTGCAGGTTGAAAATTACATCTGATCTTCAGTATTTTATTCATAGAAAACCTGTCGACACATTGCCAAAGCTTTGTGACACAGCAGATATACATTTGACCTAAATCATGAAACTGATTAACATGAAATGAAATTTGAACATCTACAGTCCCATTGAAGTTCATATGATGCATTCAGGAGTTCCAGAATAGTTCACAGATGCACTTAATTTTTTTTTAATTATTATTATTATTATTTTTTTTTAGTAATTTTGTGAACAGCTGTCTCCAAAGTCAAGAATAATCATTAGTACTGAGACTGCACTCTTTCTGCAGTTTATCTAGGCACAATATGAAAGGGCCTGTGTGGAGATCTGGAACAAAAAAAAGTAACTTTTGACTGAGCTCTCCAACTTCCTGACAAGACAAGTAAGTTGTTTATCAATTTGTCTGACAACTAAGTATCACTATGATCAATTGTTTGGCCTTTAAAGTATCAGAAAGTAATTTTAAAAAACAGCTCCAGAAGCCCATTATCCCAGAGAATAATCTATAACCTACATTTTTGTATTTGCACTGCATAAAATAAACAATTAAAAAAATCCTCAGCATGAAGAAGCAGGCATCCGTCAGGGTTTGCATTTGTTTAAAATGTGACTTAAACACATGAAGTGATGCATAAAATCAGATTTTTGCAATGCTGGTAAAGGATACATTTTCTTTATTCATAAAATTACAGTCCCACAATGGGAAATATTATTTTGGAAATATGAAGAAAGCAGTTTTGCGCCTTAAGATTATACAATAAAAGAACCGTTCTTGAGTAACTGCACTACTTTGACTGTTTGCTCTAGGTGTGTGGTTCAATATTGTTATTACTCCAAAGGTCTGATGGTTAATTCGCCTCCATCAGTCTGACCTGGAAGTGTGCTCGGTGAGGCGGGCGGTGCCGTCTTTCTACATCCGGTGCGCTCGGACCTCTCTCGGGCAGCGAAGGCAGACGAGCGGCGAAGAATGGAGAGCGCTGCTGCCGCTAACGACGCTCCGCTGCTGGCGTGAAACACCAGCGACAAGTCACAGCGAAAAAAACCCCAGCACACTTTAGCCCCGGCCACTCGTGTTACATTTTGGCGTGACGGATACACGAGCCGCGTCCGCATCGTGTGGATTCATCACGGCGAAGGTGAGCCTGTGGTGTTCGCCAGCAGACCAGCATTTAGACAGGAGGCTTCTGGCTGTTAGCTCGTATTTTCTCTGCTAACGGAGCTAATTTCCTTGTTGCGCTCGGACCAGCTGTCACCTACCTCCCCACCAGTGGGTGTTAGCAAAGGCGTTAACACCAGGCGACGAGTCCGGCGGCTTTATTTGCTCACCGTTGACTAGCTCGGTTTATCATTGACAAGAAAACGTGTGTGGCGTTTTTTCTTCTTTTTTCGTATGTAATATTTGAAGCCCAGAGTAACAGCCACTGTGGCTAAGCAGTGTTTGGCTAACGTTAGCTTTGTTTCTGGTCAGTTGGGTTTTCTGTTGGGGAGCTGGGGGGGCTGGCTAACTTGGCTGACGGTTAGTTGGATCACTAATCGATGTGACCATCACTAATGTCGGGGGCTGTCAAGGCTGCCTTTTGTCCGTAAAACACAGCCCGCTTCCTTGTTTTGACCGTAGCGGAGGCCTGCTTACAAAGGATCGATCATCTTGATATTAGCCTCAGCTGCTCTGCCCTGCACTTCCTCACATATGTCCTGTTATCTACACTCCTCGGTGCACGCTCAGGGATGGACACACAGGATGGGACAAAATATAAAATTAGCCTTTTTGGGGTTTTTTTAACCAAGGCCCCTTCTTCAGCCTGAGCAAAGGTGTTTTGAATCACTCAATTGGTCCAAGTTTGATTGTAGTGGAAATATTAAAGTTGGATTGTACCTCCCTGCCAGTCTAGATAAATATGTTCTTTGCTCATTCAAATGTGCACAGATAAGGTCGGATTTCCCCTGGCTGGACTGCATACATGACTTGTTTCAGAATCAATAGAGTCGTCCCCCTATCTATCAACATAATTGGTTATCCCATTTTCCACTAAGTTATAGTGTGGCATGCTCTAAGAGAGCAATGCACACACCAGCCCTGAAGTTGACATTGCATTCATAGACCTGGATGTTTGTCCAAAAGCAGAGCAGTGTGGATCCATGATGAATTATTGTTGGCAGCAATCAGTGAAGTTCAAGCAGGCTAAAACGTTGTTATCACGAAATGGGAGATATACTTCTGCTGATGGTGCACTATTTGTGAGATTTGTAGATTAAACCCGTTCTTGAGATCATAAGACTATTTTCATAGATGTGGGTGCATTTCACACACAGCAGTCGTATATGTGCTCGCGTTGTTCCGAACGAATCGATGGCGCAGGAAAAGTATGGATATTGTAGATTCCCACCAGTTGTAGGTGATCAGTGCTGGTTTTAAGGAGAGAGAGAGGCAACTGCTGGCTGGCGCTGCCACAGTAGGAGTCTGCGCTGTTGGCAGCAGGGCCCCCTCTCAGGCTGATCTTTCCACTGAAGGTTAATCACTCTGCTCGGAGCCTTTATGTTCTGTAAAAATGAAAAGATGTCAACAGATTAGTCATTTTTTTAATAGAGGCTAATCAGCTAGAAGCATTTCAGGTTCTCAAGATATGTTGACAGGCAAATTTTCATCCCCCACCTTTTGTGTGTCACTGAAGGAAATGGACTAGTGAATGATGCTGTATTTTAAAACTAGCAATAACCAATTTCATAATTTTTTCCCCCAAACATTCAGTTTGGATTACAACATCATCGTTTTTTTTATCTTTTGGGTGTCAGTCTTGCTGCTATGGTTTTCATGTACCCTAACTGTATCTTAATACATTAGTAAACTAAATATCTGCATGTGCATCATAATTTTCAGGAAAAAAAATCCAGAGAATTGAAAGTCAGTTGCGTATTTTCACCTGATATCATAAGTGACACCCCATAGATGAGAGAGCGTTGAAACATTTTATCTGTAGTCGCAGCAGCTTCATGTTGATAGCATCTCTAGCTATGACAACTTCTGTTGGTGAATGAACTTTTATTTAAAAGTGTAAAGTGGTTGGACGTCCTCACAGTGGAGAATCACAATTTCACTTGAACAGAATGAAATACATGTGGTTGTTCAAAAATAATATGCAATGGTATTTCTGTTCATGCTAATTTGCATTGCACGTATGAGGTTAGCTCATGGATTAAATAATTATGACTGCAGTTATCTTGGAAGCTAAATGAGTCACATTCTAATGTGTAAATTATTACAATGCTAAATCATTGTGTATGTCTTGCATTTAATGAGAAATGGGTTCATTAGTCGACGCGCGTATTGATGTCGGTATCTCTGGAGCGCTCATGCTCCGGCCATGACAGCATCAGATTAACCTATCTAACATCAAGGCTGTGCTGTCATGCAGCTTTACCATCAGCAAAAACAGGCAGCCACATTTACCACACATCTACTCTAGTCCAGCACATAAACCAACTCAAGTCTCCGCCATGAAAGTGTAATATGACACTCCATACACAAAGCATGGACACAGTTACAACAACTGAGCACCAGCTCAGCATTTCTCCATCATGCTCATCAGCTCAGAGCTGCACCTGGAGATGTAGGGGTGGGAATTAAGAATCGCTTCTCATTTAACCTCGGTTGTCTGTGGTCCGATTCCTGTTAGTGATGTAGCTCGGTCAGTATCAGTTCCTTGTATTATTACATGCACAATACAACATGCATATTGCCTATACTGGGGCGCTTTAATGTGCAACTTTAGAGAATGCATGTACAACTGTACTCATTGGATCAAACAGGACGAGGGCTGTCTAATAAGGCACTTGTTTTGCCTTCTTTTTTGTTGTTGTTGCATATTTTTTTGGGGAGCTGTTGTGTATAAGCCCATATTGGGTTTTTAACTTACTATTCTTGTTTCATTTCTGTTTTTGTAATTGTACTTGATTTTTATGGTGCAAATAAATAAAATTAACTAAACAAAAACTAAACTCTATATTTGCATTGCAAATTTTAAGCAACTCTAGCAATAGTATTAGTAAAATGTAGCCTACTTGATAGATTGGTGCAGAAGTTGTGAAACTTTCAAATGCTTACAAAAAAGATGGTAAATAAGTCAGTAAATAATAGTGTCAATAAGCTAAGTCTGTAATGGCATTAGAGTGTCTAAAACCCTTTGATGTTCTCCGCATGACAAACCAAATGACTTTAATGCGGTGCCAAAAGGTGTGTATCCTCAAACACGTGCTCGTTTATCAGGAGACACCTCCACCGGGATAAAGAGCTGGGGATTCCCCACCTTACATCAAAACTGAAGCAGCCATTAAGCACAACCCGAGAAGCCATTTGTACAGACCACAGAGCATTTTCTATTCCACAGTAACAGTCCAGCAGATTGCTTGAATTCGTTCTCCACTTTATTAATTAGGTGGTCGACGGAGATGAATTCACACAGACTTGAATGCAGGATAATAAACTGCAATTTAATGCAGATACTCCACGGTGTTTATTTTGCAGTTGGCTCACATGGACACAAGAAAAACAACACACTTCTGAAATGCTTGCTCCCCTCACAACGCCACCTCTCATTATGTCAAATACTATAGCACAGGGACAGAAGCAGTATGTAGTTGTATTTGGATTGTATTACATTTCACAGCTGTATGTAATATTTTCACAATAGAGTGCCGAAGCGGAAGCAGGAAGTAACGTCGCCATGGGTCCTCAACTCAGAAAAAGTCTCCATGTAAGTGAACGCTAGTCAAAGTTTTTGTGTTTTTGTGCCATGAGAAAAAAATATGACCTGTTTAAAACATCACGTTTCATGTCGAGAAATTAGCAGTTTATCGTAAAACGGCAACAGAAGAATGTATTTTGTGTGACGACGCTCTACGGACTACAGATCTGGTGTCCCAAAAAAAATACGTCACCAACTGACACGGGAAAGGGCGCCATGTGGTGACGTCACCTACACGACCTGTAGTCTTTCTGGTTACGGATTCTTCTGAATTTTATTCTACAATAGTTTTACAACAAACTGCTGATTTCTCGGCATGAAACGTGATGTTTTAAACAGGTACAGGTCATATTTTTTTCTCATGGCACAATTCAATTGGATCACGAAATAAAACTTTGACCCCCGTTCATTTACATGGAGACTTTTTCCGAGTTAAGGATCCATGGCGGCGTTACTTCCTGCTTCCGCTTCGGCACTCTATACATTTTGATATATTTACACGTGTTTCATAATAAGCACATAGCATTAACCAGAAGTATGGATGACTCATTAGAGTCTATCATGTGCTTATTGCACCTTTGTAATTAAAGGGTGCAGATGTCTACCCCCCATCATGAAGTGTAGAGTTGCTGCCTTTTATAGCATGAATTAAGTTCTCGTCTCACTTTAATGTGTATTTTCCCATCCTAATCCTCAGCCTGGGCATGTCTGAACATGTTTCAGACACAGTGCAGCTGTGGTGATACAGTGATACAAATCATAAAAGCAATGAAGCTTTATGTCCATAAGTCAATTTACACTTTACACATACAGCAGCACCTGTGACACAAGTGTTACTGTGCAATTCAACACCAGTCAGTGGTTCATGTTAAAACACCTTTAAGTGGAAATTGCACATCATTTTCACCATAACCGTAACAAACAAGGTGACGTAGGACTGAATGATGTGCAGAGGCTGTGTTATTAAGTATTCATTTGGCAGATGTTGCAGTTGTGATCACATTGCAGTCATAATTCTGTTAGAATGACAATTTTGTCATTTTACGTGCAGTTGTAAAAAAAAAAAAAAAAAAAAATTAAAGCGCATAATGTACCAAACCAGCATGTTTCTTTCACATCTCTTCAGCGCCATGATGCTTCCTGACTATGACACTTCATTGATAATATTTAGATTAATAATGCACCCTAGTCTTGTGCATTACACAAGAATGTTGCACTCTCATGTGTCAAAACAGGATTTTAATATCGATTTTAGCATTATCGCTGTGAAAATGAGGTAAGTCCTGAAATATTTGATCAGCCCTAATTTTACTCCCTCTGCATGAGCAGAGACAACTGTCCAGTGATGTGGCAGCCATTCATCAGCTGACCGGTTAACATGAATCACGCCCCTCTCTAGCTTTAGTACCCTCCATGCTAACGTCTAGCCAGACGCTCCACTGATTGAATCTTCAGTGTAACAATCACAATGTGAAAGTTAAAGCTGCATTTAGCCGTGTTATAAGGTCAGGGTGTGATTGTGCAGCTCAGCAGTGATGTGTATAAAACCACAGTGCCTGCCTGGGCTCACACCGTATTCTGCTGTGACCAGGCCGAACACAGGTTGTGTGTGTGTGTGTTTTTGTGTCTGCAGCACAGCACAGCACAGCAGTTTGTGTGTTTGGGGGAAAAAAAAGGGTAACCTGAGCAAAGCTAAACACCAGTGCACACGGGATGAGACAGGCTTACAGATGATTATTTGCACAATGGAAACTGTTACAGGCCCGCCACTGGTCCTTGCTGCAAACCTGTTTTATGGCCATGTTGTTCTGTTCCTGGTTTTATGTAACAGCAACAGTGCACGGTTGCCCTTGAGAGCAAACTAGCTGTCTTTGATGCTGAGATCTGTGCAGGCAATACTGAGCATGAGTCATCCGGAAGCCCACACACAAATACTTTGAGCAGCAGCCTTTGCAGCCGTGCTCAGGAATTACAACATTGTCATGAAAACATTAGTTGTTGTTTTGTTTTTTTTCATTGAAAACATAAAAAAGTATCTTTTAATAGAAACCATAGAGCAGTGGTTCGTTATTTTTTTGTTTGAATAATTAGTTGTAATCGTAATGAATGGAACTGGCAGTCTGCTTAATGTATCGGCAAGCTTCTCATCTGCAGTTTGCTTCAGTCCTTTAACTTAGTGAAGATTATTAACACAATAGGAAGTCCCTAAAGAGGCCATTTTTTTAACACCTTGTCTGTGTGTGTGTGTGATTGCTTAATCACGCACCAAACAGTCTCTGTTTTTTTTTTCCAACCACATGATTTAATATAATTTGCATAATTCATGCCCATGGTAGAAGGGGGGTAGATTGAACTAAAATGATTTTGCTGAGCACTTGATAAAATGAGATCAGCCTCCATCAAGTTGAACTTTGGCGTCATTGCGGGCGCACATAGCTTTATTTAATTGTTTACATGATGTTTCTAGCTGATGCTGTCCAGAGTCTTCAATGTCTTCGTGGTCACAGACTGTGACTTAAGGTTTATGTTGATGCTTCAACTGGCTGCTGTGTTTCTGTGATCACTGAGAGCTGATGACTATCTCTGTAGCACAGAAGCACACTCACCATCTACCACTGTCTACTTGTAAACAGTGTGTGTTATTTCTTATGACCTTCAGTATGAGTTAAACTGGCTGTCATAGGGTGAAGTTAGAAAATTGACACTGTTAAATTGTAATTGGGGAAATATTTCTTCACTTAATTCAGCATTGTTTCAACAATTTATTCAGCTCATTCAGCTTCCAGCTTTCAGGATTCACTCGTATTTCCTTCAGGAAATGCATTCTCTAGTTCATTATGTTAGTGGTCTTTTGTAAGATTTTTAAAGGGATAGTTCAACATTTGGGCAAATTTGCCTATTGCTATAATCCCTATAGTCATAGTGGTAGGTTCATTACCTTTAAATTATGGGTGCATGTTGTTTTGAGATCTGCGGGGCAGAGACGCCAGCTGCTCAGCGAACACAATGGAGGTGAATGGTACAGTCGCCTGTCCCTCATCAACTCAAGAAGTTGTAACCTGCATATTCACCACGCAATGAAATAATCATGTAACATTACGAGACAGAGTTGTTTTTGAGGGAAATGCATAGACGGAACCACATTCCAGAATAGGAGTGTGCAGCCAGTGCACTATTAGGATTCGGGCTTTTAAAAAAAACTTCAGATTCAGATTCGGGAAGAAACCGGAAGTGGGCGCACTGACTGCAGCCGAGCTAGTGCTACGCTGAGCTAGCTGGCTAACTAACACTTTAGCTCTCGGCTAACTAGCTTAACTAACGGGAATAAAATAATTTAATGGTGCGGCTCTTCTAGACTTCCGAAACGTAATCAGACTGAATGGATCAAATTCTGGTAGAGAAACGAGTCGTTTCGCGGGGTTGTGACACTCAAAAAAAATTATCCACCGTTACAGCCGCTTCTTTTCCCATTTTTTTGTAATGCAATGCATGCAGGGAGTTGCTATTTCTTAACAATCCTAACGTGAACTGAACACAAATGAAACAGGGTGACTCCCGTCGCGGCAGCCGGCAGTGTTGCCTGCTCGTGTTTGGCGCTCTACTCGTGTTGTGCTTCTATGGCGGCGCACCAACATTACGGTGCATTAGCGAAGAAAACAGACTTTGTTATATTGAGATAATTAAATAATGAGTAGTTATCACGAGAAAACTGCAATAAAATAAAAACATGTACGTGGCCGTTCTCGGCTTCTGTGTTCTTGTGAATATTAAGGAGGATTTTTTTTTAAGGATTTTATTTCACTGACCCAGGGAACAGCTCCATGTTCCATGTGCTGCTCTGTGTGGAGAGTTGAAGGTCTTATCTCCGTGACACATGCTGTGCTCTGTCTGCTGCAGGTCTTCCACCTTCTCCTTCCTGTGACAAATGTTGAGGCCAGAGATCAGCCTGTACGACAGCTGCTAGAGGTGACGGGGCGAGGACGGGAGGAGCGCTGCTTAGCCGTCCCAGGTTTTGTCTCATGAGAGTGACTGTGCCGTTCAGGCACCGCCAGTGACCGGGGCTGTGGCTGTGGTGGGCCCGGCCTAGGAGGCCTTTGTGTACATTGCTCCAGGCTCCCGCCGACCTGTGCACCTCACACCATGGATCAACAAAGAGATAAATATGGTGAGCGGCCGGCCAGGAGCACCAAGGTTTCCCAGGGCAGCCGCAGCGGACACTCGTCCCGACCGTCTGGCTCCTCAAGTTCCTCTGGGGTCCTCATGGTGGGGCCAAATTTTCGTGTGGGCAAAAAGATCGGCTGTGGAAACTTTGGTGAACTGAAGCTTGGTAAGTTGACTCTGGCTCAAGGCAAAAGTTGAAACTCATATACAGCAGTTCTTGGTGTGTCTGTGTGTAACTACACACACAACAGCCTCTTCATGGCAGTTATTGTCTTCAGTCTGCATCTAAACACCTTTAGGGAGCGCCGGTTGCACCACTTCTCACTAAGTGTTTACTAACCTTAGTAAATGTGTTAGTGTTTACTAAATCAAGATTTAGTCATTACTAAATTAAAATGGGTTGCACCAGTTTTACTAGGAATCACGTAGAGCTAGTAATTACTAAGTGTTTACTAAATATTTACACCTACCCGAGGGGTTGTGTAACTGTTTAATAGTTACAGTTTGTCGACACAGGATCAAAACCAACTGAAAAAAAACAACAACAACTAGCTTAACGGCTCGTTTAGAGAGGTTTGCTTTACAAAACAGAGAACCTGCCGTTAGGAAAAGGGTTTTGAGAGACAGAATCCACCCTTTACATGTATATGATGACTTTGATATTTACTGTTGGTACCGTTTAAATACGCGACCACATAATGCGGATCACGGACATGGTCCGAACGTGGCTCTACCTCCGTTGCTACGTTACTTTGCTACGGGGTCGATGCAAAATATGGTTGGGGACACATTTCAAGTCTACAACGGTACTGTGTGTCGGGTGGCGCTGGCGCCAGTGTGAGCACCTCAATGAGTACGTGCAGCTGCCCGTGCAGGCAGAAATTAGTAAACAACTAGTTGCAAACTAGCTAGTAATTACTAAGGGTTTAGTAGCGGTTTAGTAATTACTAAATCCTGAATTTAGTAGAGAGATACGCCAAACTGGTGCAACCCCACCCTGTTGCTTAACTTCACTGATTTTGAAGGATTTAGTTGATGATGCTGTTTAATTTAATTACTGTACAGATAGAGTGTGTCCTCACACCATTATATGAATCAGGGTCTCTCTGTGTAAAAGGTCTAATCTGTCACAGGGCTGCACCATTTAATTTTAATGAAATTTAATGAAAATACGTCTGATACAGGATGTAAATCCTCTATATCAGACTCAAAATTATGACAATTCCAAAAAATAAACACAAATAGGCCATTAGAAACTTCAATAACCCGTACATAATATCACTTAAATGCATATAACAGAATAATCCAAAATTAATCTCCCACATTACCTCAAAGAAAAACAACAAAACAAACAAAAACAAATAAAATACCAAGGCTACAAATTCATAACCTTGCTTTATAATTATATATAAAAAACCCTTATTGACCAGAAATGATCAAGTCTATTTTAAAAGAGTTCACTACAAGAGTGCACTACATCCTCAGGAAGCTCATTCCATACTTTTACAGCCCTAAGTGCAAAACAATGTTTTCTTTTGTCACAATGATACATTTTTGGTAGGTGTTTAAGGAGTTCCCTCTTAGTAGACTGTGTTACCTTTGCTCAGATGGACCTAAAAGAGTATAAACTCATCGTAGAGCTGCATTGTTGCATTTTCTGTCCTCCAACTTTTACTTGGACTTTGCAAAGTTTGGAGACAATTTTTATAAAAATCCTTCTCTTCACAAATAGTTGCTTATTCCCTGGTGAACATGATGTCAACACTTAAAGTGGTGTACTTTGCTTCTGAATGCCATCTAACGGTAGCTTTTCCTTTCCTTCTATTTCAGGTAAAAATCTCTACACCAATGAGTATGTAGCTATTAAACTGGTAAGTGCACTGTGAGTCCTCACCTTTGAATACAAATAAATCCTGTACAAAATGACAATGATAAAATCAACCAAACCTTTAAAGTCAAAATGTGAGTGTGAGTATTAATAAATTACATAACATTAAACAAAGAGTAGGTTGTTTTTTTTGTGATTGTTATTGAGTTGTATATTTTTTCTTTTTTTTTTTTTTTTAAAGTAGCACACAGTGTTGTTGATTGTAGAGATGCTTCTAAAATGTTGCTAATAAGATATAATAAATATAATGTAGACACATCTTACTGGATGCCCGTGCCCTTCAGAGTTTGTTTTCAGGACTAGGACTAGAAATCACTTGTGCTCCAAACAAAGTGAAGCCAGCTGCAGTGAGGCGACCATCAGGCTCCACTGCTCTTAAAGGGAAATGTGAACGAGGTGTAGACGCTTGGCTAGGTGTGGTTTTCCAGTGGCTGCTGGACTGGAAGTCATGACTCCTGAGTCATGCCTTTATCATCACTCACTAGAGACTCATAATTTCACTATCAAAGTATTAAGCTCGCCGAGCTGGATAGCTTCAGCCACTCACACTGCTGCGGTGTGCCGACACAGACACACTGTTCAAAACAACCTCGCTGAAGTGGGAAGACATTTTTGGGTTTCGGAGAAACTATGTGACCTTTAACAAAGTCTTTAGTTCATTACCAATTTTCCTAAGAAATGTCTTTTCTTGATTGTCTCTCTAAATTCTATTATAATCAAAGGTTGTTTTGGGATGTGCTGTTTTCCCCCCACACTGAATGGGATGTTTGTGTCGAGTGCATCTTGATAGACTTGATAGTTTATAAGGAGACGGGCGTAAATGATTGTGATATGGAGACTGAATGAAGCTTTTCACCAAGATTCAGACAACAGAGAAGTTTGCCGTCTCAGAGTTTCAGACAAAGATGACAGAGATAAGGACACATTGTTAATCGCAGCCGTCAGGATGTCATATCTATGTTTGAGATTTTGGTGATGCCTGGGCCTGGGGAGAATTAATGTTTGGATTTGGCCTCATATGCAAGATTAGTCATCGAAAAATTGGTGTCACCTCACAATAATGATACGGATAAAAGCAAATAACTTATTGTGTTTCTTTACTGATTAAACATGTGGCTTTAGGTGTTGTTTTTATTGTTTGTGAGGTCGTTGACATTAACCGACGGGTTTGAATGTGTCCACTGTGCAGGAACCAGTGAAGTCGAGGGCGCCACAGCTGCATCTAGAGTACCGGTTCTACAAAACACTGGGAACTACAGGTAAAGTCACAGATTTGTTCTCCATGCCTCCTGGTGTTTGTGTCTTGACTTCCTGACAAAGGCGCGACTGTTTTGGGGAGATCAGCACAGGAGATCGCTTCATTTCCACAACAAGCGATTACTGCTCTTGCCCCGGGTTACGTATTGATATAAGGATGGGTCAGGGGCTTATTTTAATCTCCAGGCCTTTGTGTACGTGTATGAATTCCTAAACATGCGTAGAGAGCATGTTGAACAGTGACCTTGTTGAAAACAGACTTACCGGAGGAGCAGGTCAATTTGAAGCTTCTTATCCAGCCACAAAACAGATGCATGCAGCAGGTGTTACAGACAATATTCAAAAAAGCCATTTGCAACATCCACCGCTGTGTGTTTGTAATGTCAGTGGTGGCCAGACTGCAGTAGATTGAGTAGGCTATGCACATGTCCAATGCCCAGTTCAGATTCAGCTAATAATAACTGTAACACAATCTGTATTATTCAGTGTGTCACACACTGATGCAGCGTTGGTCTGCATGGGTTCAGTCCGGAGGCCATCCCTGCCTGAAGGCGATACTGATGAGAGCAGTGTTTTGGACCAGTAATGCTGTAAATGCTCATAGAGCTAAAGGTGATCTGTACATTTCACATGACACGGCCATTTGACGCATTATTGATGACAGCTGGTGTAAGGTCAGCCAGGCCAGCGAGGTGTGACTGTTGTGTACATTTCTATCCGACTGAGTAAACACTGCATTTTTACCCTTGTGATTTTCTGTTGTCCTACATCCACATGTTACACACAAGTTCCATTCACCGCATGAGCCTAAAGGATACAGTCAAAGGTCAGTGCTAAGGGCACACCAGCAGACCCCTTTAAAGGGATAGTTCAACATTTTGGCGAACCTACTCCTAAAACTATACGGATTATGGCAATGGGCCAATTTGCCAAAATGTTGAACTATCCCTTTAAATGATCATACTTAACATGCATCTGTGGATATGAAACTACCAATAACTTTACCGTAACAGCCAATTTCAGCCAGTGCTTTATTTTCACTGCAGTGTGCACGTGCATATCAACAGGAGTAGTGCTTCTTCATCAAATGTAGTGTCAGGTCATTCAGGCCCAAATGACTACCACCCTGCAGTACATTTAATATTTTTTAATAATGGCTGTCCTTTTTTATTTTACTTATGTTCACACAAGAAATAGAAGTTTCTCCTTAACACTGTCTGGGTCATGGTGTTGACCCTGAGTGTCACGCCAATTTTTTACATCTTTTCTTACTCGATCCTCGTGTGTTTTTTGTGGGGTTTTTTTGTGTTTTTTTGGAGCCGTGCCATTAAAACTTTATTATCCAGGATCCTGAATGAAAGACAATACAATAATCACTGCTTCTCAACTTCTCTTCCCTTAACTCTGCTCTCTGGAGATTTTTTGTTTGTCATAAAAGATTAGTCAAGGTCTGCTGACGCATCCCTGTTACAGCAACCACTGACAAGAATCTTGTGAGGATTGAATGACTGCAACAGAGAATTAAATTAAGGGCAGACATTTTTAGTCTTGGTAGGAGAGGATATGGGTGGGAACTCTAGAAACAATGGAACAATAGAAAAAAAATTAGTTTCATGCTGTTCATTGCTCTTTGGTAAAATTAGTAAAATAATAATGTACACACATAGTGGTGTTTGTGACGGGGATATATCTGAACCCAGATCAGTTTGATCATGACAGCTGTGACTTTATCAACCAAAGGTGTTTTTTTCCCACAATACAGTGATGTGACAGTGTCACCGTTCAGCAGGTCTCAGGTCACAGTTGGCGCAGAGAATGAAAGCCATGTGTTTGTGATGTACGGTCCTTGACGTGCTCTTTGAAGCTCCACGTATAAGATAACCAGACCGGGACTATAATGGCTATTGTTTTGCAAAAGGCAAGGGCTGGAAAAGGCCAACTGTGCGGAAACTCATTAAATATTTAGATAGTGGGTCTGCCTCTCTTAGTACTAACCTGCCTCTGTTCTCTCCTCCAGATGGGATAATGTGACCTCATTTTCTTCTTGGCTGTGTGCTGTGCCACATTCCTCTCAGCCAATGTGGTTGTCACAGTATCTGCGCGACAGAGTCTTTATGAATTATGTGGTTTGACTCAGATGCTCAATCAGGTGTTGTTATCTGATGCATAACCAACCGTCACTGGATATTAATGAGGATGATTCAATTAGGAGTCAAGCATCCCCTTCTGAGCGTGACGAGAGAACGTTTGAGTCGTTTCTGCGTTCCTCTCTAAGACGGCAGACGTTACCGTGGCGAGGACAAAGATGTTGTTTTTTTTAAGAGCAAGAGGGTTTGTTCAGGGATGGGTGGATCCTATTGAGCTATTAAAGGTATTGGCCGCCAGTCTTCCTCATGAAACACTACACCAGCTCTTTAACCATCTCAGTCCCAGGGAGGAAATATTTCCAGCAGTGGCAGACTCGCTTGATTTTTACAGACATGTAAGGGAAGGGCCAGAGGTCTTGTCCTGGATGTGCGTTTTCTCTGGTGTCAAAGCATGAATCATAGGAAAGAATAAGAATAGAACTTAGAGAGCAACGTTTCAGGCGACTTCATGAAATTTTTACTACCTGCAGTTTACACAAGTCTCACTGGTCAAATAAAAAAAAAAACAGCAACAAACACACAACTGTCGAGTTGTGTTAAGCATCACATCAGTGAAAAATGGACTGATAATGTTGACGTCACTCTGTCCACACGCGTTTCACAGTTCTGTTTGGTTAGTGTCTTTAATTCAAAACAAGTGAAACTATCTCAGAATTGACAGCAAGTGCTGCATGATGACTAGACCATCCTCTGTATTTGTGGCCACAGTCACACCACCATGACTAAACAGTATGTCACCTTTATTACTGCTGAACATGATCAGGCATTGTGGTTTGACAGAGTTGATGTCATGCTCTTGATTGGATTATTAATAATTCAGTTTTTCAGCATTTTAACAAAAGAAAAAAATCTTTCTGTAAATGTCCAAACCATCCAAAAATACCCCTGTGTCCACTGTGCATCAGTGTTGCGGAACAGTTACAAATGTTGATTTCTTTTCTTCAGAAAACAACGTTCATAGCTGCTCTCAGACTTTGTTTCATTAACTTTATTGCATCAGCTTCATCACTCATGTGGGCACCTATGAATTTTCCGTTCTTTGCCAAAATTATTGTGGCATATTATTATTATTTTCTAACAATAAACACTAATGGCTGCAAAATAATATAATAAATTGGTAAAGTAAAAAATCCAACAAGTGATGACATGGACAGAGCAGGGTTAGCCAAAGCAGCATCTGAACTACAGGATTTATGTCTTCATGTTAATTTGAGTGTAGAGCTTAAGCAACCAATCACAGGCTGGAAAGAGGGCAGGCAGCCAATCAAAAGTGGATCAGCACAGAGCACAAAACTTCATGTCAGAGCTGGCCCTACTCCACATGAGACATAAAATATTGTGCAGAACCAGCACGAGGAGCCGGTCTCTCTCCTCAGGCTACGTTTCTCCCTCTGGTCCAACCCACAGTTTTTGCAGTGAAACACACCTGTCATAAATTTTACAATGCGTAAATCCATCTTTCCACCAATCTTAAAATTGCTTATACTGGAGCAGTGCAACCCACTGCAGCACACTGGGTGAATAATGGGGTACACTCTGCACTGGTCTAACACATACACACGCGCACTGATAGAACTTCGCACTCACACCTACTGCCAGTTTAAAGTCACGAATTCACATGACCTGTGTTGCTTTGGACTGTGGGAGGAAACCCACACAAGCACGAGGAGAACATGCAGACTCCACATGGAGAGGTAGCACATAATAAACCTGACTTCACTTCTGTGACAACTTCCCCTTGACGATGACTTTTTTCCATAGATATTGATATACATACCTACGTGCTGTGGTCGTTTGGAGAAGCATCCATTTCTTATCTTTCCTGAATGTATTCGAAAATAGAGGACGACTGAATACATGATTATTCCATAGTGTGGTGAATGTGCAGGTCACAACTTCTCCATTAGAGTGTTTTGGAGTTTAAAGGTGATGAACCCACTACCCCTATGACTATAGGGATTATGGCAATGTGAATTTGCCAAAATGTTGAACTATCCCTTTAAAGGCAGGTATAATATCGATAGTTATTACAGGAGCAGGAAAAAGCTGATAGTTGACTAATTGGCTGTCTGATACCCCACAAAAACAGCACATTACGAGTTGATGGTCCTGACAGCTCAGTCACCCAGCACATCATCACAATAACCCAGTTTGTCCCCGGTTGAAAAGACCATGACAACACAAGCAGCTCATCTGTAGAAAGCTCCACTTCCAGGATGGAGGCAGTTTGTTTTGTATTTATTTTAGCGGCCAGCGTTAATGTGAAGCCCTGTTAAAATCTAAATGATGTCAGGTACACAGTGATGTTACCCTGAGATGATGCAGCCTTTGCTCATGCTAAACCTGCCTAGGCTGAGCAATCTGCCCCTCTGTTTGTCTTTGAAGACCCTCTTCACATGTTTCAAAACCAACAGAGAGACAGATTGTGCAGGTTTAACATGAGCAAAAGCTGTGCAAACCGGAGTAAATCTGGACCCTTGTCTCATGCTAAATTCACCT
This sequence comes from Trachurus japonicus, assembly GCF_045865225.1. NCBI lineage: Eukaryota > Metazoa > Chordata > Actinopteri > Carangiformes > Carangidae > Trachurus > Trachurus japonicus. Next base: position 27,142,328 of record NC_140909.1, on the reverse strand, counting down.
TTAAAGTTGGTTTTTAAAAAATTTTCCCGGGGGAGCATGCCCCCGGACCCCCCTAGGGGGTCAGTATCTTGTCACCTTTTTTACCCCTGATGAGTTTGCACCCCTGCTCTGCTGATAATGTTTATTACACGTCTTATAGGCGCCAGTCAACCTCTAATTTGTAATTTTTTTTTTCTGAGCATAGCGGTGGTGCTGTGGCTTATCGTGGCATTGATATTAAATGTTTTACATGGCAGTATAAAATAGTTGAACAAAATATTTTCTGAAAAAAAAAAAAAAAAAATCAAATGTGAAAGTGGATTTCTACAGTCTTTTTTTGTAGCAGTGAACGATAAATTATTAATAACAGAATAACTACTAGCAGATGGTCAAAATAAAACATCCAAGCTCAGGACTGGTCTCCGCTCACAGTTTTTCAGAGTCCAGACGAAGATCTGGTGTTTGACAGCTGCTTGAAGAATTGCACACACACAGAAAATAGCGTGCACAGAGATTTGGGTGGTTGCCTCTAAGTCAGGCTCAGAAGCAAGTCACATTCATTCATCACACATTCAGCCTGTTAGCCGTTTGTTATAAATGACTGCAGCCAGTTCCTCATTAGATCAGAGTAATGCATGGGTAAATGTCTTCTTTGATCTTTGTACTGTAGATGAGCAGTTTTATTCAGAGTTTGTGAGAGATGATACACCTGTGAGTGAAACCTCATGTTATTGTGATTTTTATATTCAGGTATAACAGGTAAGTTACACTGCATATCTCCAAAATCAGGCAGGTTTACAGGATGCCAATTGCCTATGGCAATTGCCTATGAGAACCGCTGTCAAAAAGGAAAAAAAGCTTCGAAGCTTCAATTTTTTTGGGTCAGCCCTAATTATGATATAGTGTGTGTGTATATATATATATATATATATATATATATATATATATATATATATATTATATACAGTATGGAATAGTATTCAGATTTTGCCAATAAACCTTGACAAATATTACACACTGTCCCTTTAAACAAAGGTTTATACATATTAAGAGAGCAGCTTTTTTTTTTTTTTTTTACAACTTTATTTATATTTTCTAAACAGGCATGTGAGTACATGTACTGTACATAGTGGCCTGTTTACACAATGGCCCACACTCCCCTTCCCATCCAGGTCCATACAAATAGATAAGAGAGAAAAACTGAAAGGACAACAAAGATGGAGATGAATGGAGATAACCCATCTTGATCTGTGCATATTCATAAATGAACCAGTGTATTGATGACAGATGACAACAACAAGTTATTCAAATGGCAATTGGCAAATAATGGAGGCCATTTACCCTCCAACTGAACAGGACAAGTCGATGGGCAACAAGGGAGGCAAAAAGCCCTCTTCTGATTGGACTACCCTGAAAATAGCAGTGAGGGAGTTGAGTTTTAACATTGTCGGGATGAAAACCACTCAAATGTTTTAGTCCAGAAAATGTTCAGGGATTGACAGGAGCAGAATATAAGTTTATTTAAGAGTGCTACATGCTCCACTTGTTCACAGCACTGTGCAACACAACATATAGGCACTGAGCTGGTTTTCAAGCAAATTGGAGGAAAGTAGTCGAAAAGTGGTACCCACGAAATTGTTGTCTGACATGGTGATTCGAGTCCTCCCGTATGCTCGGCTCGGGGTGTACTCTGTCTGCAGCAGAGGACACGCAGACTCGATCTCTTATGAGGATTGTTTTGCCGTAGATAATGATGGCTCTGCCTTCCCCCGCTTCCCTCTGCTTGTAAAAAGCTTGTTTTCAATTGTACGACCGTTTATCCAATTATTTACAGCAGATCTCCAATCTGACACATTTTTAGGCCTCCCACAGGCGCCCGGGGTTTCAGGGCACTCATTCCTATGGTACAGTTAGCAACCCACAGAAGTGCATAATGGTGTCCAGAAACGCAGGATGGAGCACAGCATGACTCCTACAAGCCCATATGCTAGCTGACAGCATTTGTGCCACCTTCCTCGCTGCAGTGTATTTCCCATTACCCAGCTGGCAAGTCAAATTTCTTTAGCAGTATGTTCAATATTCAGGATTAGTACTATGATATTTTTTTTATATGATCAGCCTCTGCTTAAATTACCTGAAAGAATAATGCATCTATGATGGAAATGTTGATCCTTCTCTAAACACACTCACGACTCCTGAGACTGCATATAAACATGATGTAAAAATACATTAAGGTGGAACCAGGAGCCTGCTCTGATCAATATTTTTATGATAGAAATGTATCAAATGACTGTATAATGGGAACGGTGTTACTCACAGAGACAAACCAACATAATAGTATCTATGTGCAGTTCCCCTCAGCTCAATGAGTGTTCCACCGTCATCTCGTTGTTGCGCTTTCACAGCCGGCAACTGAACTGTTATGATTCACTCTCGCCATGTTCATTGACTTGTTTTCCAGAGCAGCAGGCAGCTGTTTTCAATAAAACAAAAAAAAACTCTGATAAATCCACTGTTCACAACTTCCCCAGCAGCACAGACTGACAGACTATAGACGGTTAGTGTGTAGTTGGTGAACATAGAGGAGCAGTGATGGATTCAGCCTGGCTTTTTCCTCAAGATGGATAGAAAAACTTCCTAGTAAATATAGGACTTGGATTTGACTCACTGCAGCGGTATTATAAGATGAGAATAGATCCATATTGTGTTTACAGCTTGTCACACTGTTCATCACACTGTTCCTGTTTCCCAAGGAGTTTTTTCTAGTTGCTGGAGTCTGCAGATGCTCAGAATGAAGGGACCGACTGTAGCAGGGACATGAAAAGAAATCAGGGCATCCCTACTTTTTTTGTAACTTCCAGGCAATTATATATTTCCAAGGACTGAGCACAGCTTAAGCAGTCTGATAAAGCAAGGTCTGTATGATTGAAGCGCCGGCATTTTCTTTGAAGTCTTTTCTCGAGGAGACCTTTTTTAACAGCACTGTGGCTAGCAGTAAGCAGGGGCAAGCTCTGAGTCACGCTTCCCTGAGGGCACTTAAAAAGTTTGACCTGATTTCTCTCTCTTTGAAACCAAAGTTCAGGATTTGGTCAGGAGGACAACAAAGGATATACAGATATAACCAATTACAATTGATTCTAAATGAACAGCAGGGGTTATGGTGTCGGAGTGGAGGCCTTTTGTTATGATCTTGGAAATCCCTAGTGTGTGCTTATTAGGTAAAAAATTAACCCGATTCACACCCTGCATACTCTTGTATTAAGCTCACACAAGTTCAACATTACAAGCTATTATTCAGCATTACCAATAACCCATATGAAGGAGTGCAGGGGTCAGAGACTCAGCCCCGCCATTAGTCTGAACTCACAACAGTAAAATGCACGATGACAAGAAGTAAAACAAGAGCCAAGGTGACAGATGGAAGGGATTTTAGAGCAATTAGAGAGAGTAGAGCAGAGAGAGGATGTGATTCAGTGGGGAGGTTGTGATGTGAGGCGGTGAATAGATTAGTTTCCAGCCTGCTGCAGAGGAGTGACACAGTTGTATTTGCAGGCCCTGTGTTGTATTTTACTTTGAGGTTAATGTTTTACCTCCCCAGCTTGCCTCGCTCTCTGTCCTTGGTAACCTCCCGGTGCCCCTCCTCCACTCGGCTGTGGCCTCTTGTGGTCGGTTACCTTGGACCCAACTTAGAAATATCATTAGTCAAGGGAGACGGCAATAATAAACACTTATGCCACCCAAACGCTCTCTGAACTCCCACTGGTATATACAACTGAAAAAGCCCTGGAGCCACAGTCCTCTCTCTCTCTTTGTATCTAATAATTAGTTTTTATACTAGCTTTTATACTAGCTTTTCCTCCTTGCAGTTTGCTATTAACTGTGTAAGCTGTGAACAGTCATCTTGTCTCTCTTTGATGTAAATGCACAGGTAAACAAAAAAAGACTTGGGATGACTCACAGTGCAGGGATTTAGGTCTCATTTCTTTCTTCCTGTGTGTGTTTTTCTGTTTTTAGCAGAGGGAGTGCCCCAGGTGTTTTACTTTGGGCCCTGTGGGAAATACAATGCCATGGTTCTGGAGCTGCTGGGCCCGAGTCTAGAGGATCTCTTTGACCTTTGTGACAGGACCTTTTCACTGAAGACTGTCTTAATGATCGCAATTCAGCTGGTGAGTACAGAGCACGACACAACACAATGTTTTGAACTTTTTGATGTTTTAACTTTATTATATGGTAACTCTAAGGGACAGTTCAACATTTTGGCAAATTGGCCCATTGCCATAATCCCTATAGTGTTAGGAGTAGGTATGTTACCTTTAATTGTCAGTGCAGGCTATTTTTAGTTCAGTTTACTTTAGTTTAGTAAATTCATGTAAAACTGCTGATGTGCATTCCCGTCGGGGGCAGTTTTTCGGCAAGTAGTCTCTGCATATTGCCTCGAAAACAACTCTGTCTCGTAACGTTCAATCTCATAGAGTGCTGATCCTCCATAGCGTAGCTCTGAGCAGCTCACGGCTCTGCTCTGCCATTCCAAACAGCTTGCACCAACAATTAAAGGAAACAAACCTACTCTGAAGACTACAGGGTTTATGGGAATGAGCCAATTTGCCAAAAATTTTGAACTATCCCTTTAATGATTCAAAGCAGAGTCCTGCACGGGTCCAATTTTGGAAACTCGTGCCCGCCCCACCCGTCGATAAAGAGACCCGTTACCTGAACCGTTACCCGCGCCACTAACAACAACAATATCCTCCTGGTCTTGGAGGAGACCGAACTTCTCCCAAACATCTGATTTAGCCCTTGGGGATTTATTTTGGACCAATTTGGACTTTACCTAATCCATAATCTCCTGTGTCTACTGACACAGCAACTCAGTCAGTGACATTGTCTGTTTCGTGTCTGCTTTTCAAAGTAGAATAGTTACCTGCCCGGCCCGCATTACTTTCAGTTCCGCCCGTACCCATACCTGTTAATTTATAAAAGTATAATTTTTACCTGCGGGTACCTGACCCATTGCAGGACTCTGATTCAAAGTGTTTTACACAGAGGAATTATAACAGCAATTAAAATACATCATAGAACATGAGGAAATGAAAAACACTGACACAAAAAACATTTTTAATTTATCATCTTCTTGTGTAAGACTGAAATGTGGTGTATTTCTAAATCGATGTGTGGAAAATCAATCGGGCTTCAGACCTAAAGACCAAGTACATGACTATAAACTGCACTTCAGGTAAAATCAGCACAGCATCATCCCTATAGATGCAACAACATGATCTTTACTCAGCACTGATGCGAGCCTCTGTCACGATGCAGAGGAGCCATTAGACTTTAATCAGCTGACAGCTGAGCAAAACAGATTTGGATGAAAGCTGGTGAGTCAACCTACAGCTAAGAATGATCTAATTGTCAAATTGTTTTCACGGCCAAGATGGAGGATGTGATTCTTTTGATATCGTAGCTGAATAGCTGAAGCAAAAAAAAAAATCAACATTTAAGGAGAGCTTCTGAAATAGAAGATATGATGTGGGACATAATAAAAAAAAACAAGCCTGTCTCACAGAAAAGCCCTGGTGTTGCTGGAAACAAAGTGTAGTGTAAAATTAGTTGGATGATCTGTAATGCTGTTTTATAGCGTTTGCATGAATACAAAACAGGCCATGTGCAGGTGGAAAGGTTGGAGTACCAGTGCAGAGAATTCTGTTACCCTGCCTGCAAAATAGCACTGTGTCATTGTACTGTACATGTAGCCTACCACTGGGAGCTGTTGAAAGCAGCAAAGCCATCACCGAATCTCATTAGGTTTAAGCAGTTCAGAGGGCACTTTGGCCCGCTCTCCTTCAGGCGCCTGAGACATCTCAGAAATTTCCAACACTTAATTTTGTCAGCACTAAACCTGCAGCGCTCTTGTAAAGCAGACAGCTCCTGCAGATTAGTCAAGAAACATACAGAACACAGCACAACGTAGGCAGGTTGTGTCAGAGCAGAGACACCGGCATCTCTGCCATCTTTTCTTTGTCGTTTTCACAAGAGATGCCACAACATCAGTGGTTCCACTGGTGAAAATAAAAAGTATCTAAACCAGTGGTTCCCAAAGTGGTGGCACAAGTGGTGGCACAGGGGGTGGTGAGATGATTTTCAGAAATCAAATCAAATTTTAAACTATTGGAAAATGGCATATTTTAGCCATAATTATAACAAAAGATTAAGTTTGGTAATTACCCCGTTAATAATAATTATTAATTAATTAATTATAATAATTACTGCACCCGAACTCCTGCTCTAAAAAGATGTTTTATAGAATTAGACCCAAACTTAAAAAGAAAAGGCCTATGAAGTAGGCTAATTGTAAAATCACTATACTGATAAATAATGAAAAAAAAAAAAACATGTTCTGATAATAGCAGGAATTTCATAGCATGATGTGTTTTTGATTTTATGAATTGTGTCTTCAAACCTCTCATTATGCCTTTTAAAGAGACCTCCCTCCATTAAAGTATTGCACTGCCGTAAAGTGAAAGGATGTTGCAGAAGCAGAATGACATCCTGACTAGTGTGGGTCACTGGATCCTTCAATGACCTCTTTCAGTAAATGTTATTAAATTTGACCAAGCTCAATAGACACAATACAACCATTTAAAGAGGCTGCAAAGCTCTTATCAGGACTAGTAAACTGATGACTCTACTGTTTTTTGTCTTGCCAGATTTCTCGAATGGAGTACGTGCACTCGAAAAACCTCATCTATAGAGATGTAAAACCTGAAAACTTTCTCATTGGACGGCAAGGGAATAAAAAGGAACACATCATCCACATCATTGACTTTGGCCTGGCCAAAGAGTACATTGACCCTGAGACCAAAAAACACATTCCATACCGGGAACATAAGAGTCTGACTGGCACTGCCCGATATATGTCCATCAATACACATTTAGGCAAAGGTACGTTTCACCTATTGCTCTGTGTTGTGCTGTAGTGTTTTTAAGTGTTTATTGCAGTATGTAAAGCAAGTTTGCATTTCATTGTTGAAGTTTCTCAGTAAAATGTTGTCAAATCTATTCATACAGAGCAAAGTCGGCGAGATGACCTGGAGGCCTTAGGCCACATGTTCATGTATTTCCTTCGTGGGAGTCTCCCTTGGCAAGGACTCAAGGTAGGAGAAGCACATGGAGGGGCTCCAAAACCTGTTATCCCATGTAAAAAAACAAACAAAAAAAACATCATTCTAAACTAATGGTGCTTTTCCACTAGTGAGGTACAGCATGGCAAGGCACGGCTCTACACGTTTTTTTTTTTTTTTTGCTTTTCCACTAGCCCCTAGTACTTGGTACATTTTTGGTAATACGTCAGCCCCGGTTCCAAGCGAGCCGAAGCGATACTGAAACATGACGTTAACCAACTGCCTTCCACTGATTGGCCAAAGCATCATCACTGGAAGAGTGTTCTTTCATGTGACCACGCTGTGGTCCGTGATGGAGGTGCAGACGACGAGTGAGTCTGGAGCTGACGAGAGGATTGAAAAAAGAGAGCGAGACGACGCAGCCATAGCCACCGTGGTATGACGGCCCCGCCCCTGCTGAGAAGGGACTCTGAAGAACTCAGCACCTAAACCGAGCCGTGCCGAGCCGTGCAGTGACTGTGTAGTGGAAAAGCACCATAAGAGGAATGAGAAGCATCAGTAGAAATTTAAAATGAACCGTCTCTCACCAGTCAAAACTTGAATTTCCCTTTTATGCCCTGTACACACTGTGCGATTTTGGCCGTCGCAGACGAAAGACGACCATCGTAGGAGAATCGTGGCGAAATCGTACTGTGAGACAGGTTCTAGGACGGCCGGCGTCGGCGTCTTGCGACCAAAGACAACCTGCGATTAAAACTGCTACGACCTACGTCTACTAATCAGCTGATGGACGTCTATCAGTTTTACTATGGTGGCGCAGATGATAAGGATGAGAAATGATTTTCGAGTAAATAGTCATTCAATTTAAAAAAAACGTAGGTATATGTAGTTTATATCATCTTGTCTGGAAAAGTGTAAATGTTCCCTTTTGCTGTCGCAGAAGGAGGAGGAGCATGAGGACTCATACAGCCATCAGAAAAGTTGTGTGTGAATTTAAACTATGTCAAAAAAAAAAAAGAAACTCAAGGTGCGCACTGTGATGAGAAGCGGCAGCCTACCGGAGAATATTGACGTGTTTACGCCGGGAGACGTGACTTGGTCCTCATTTAGAAGTGCTCTCATTACGTGACGATACCACTGTGATGTTCTCCGGTACCAATACAGGTCGTGATTTCATTTTTAAATAACGGACAGCGATTAACAACAACTGACGGTAGCTACTGCTCCTCTGGTGCCGGTGACAGACAAATGTGTGTGTGTCTGTGTGTGAAAGGGAGGGGGGGAGGGGGGGGGGTGACCTGCGATTCAGTAGAACGATCATCGTACAGTCTGCACAAGTCAAACTTGACGTCGTACCAAAGATGATTAGATCCATGTCGCACAGTGTGTCATGCAATAGTCTTGTAAGACTGCTAAAATCGCACAGTGTATAGAGGCCATTAACCAGTTTGTATTAAATAATAGGATCATGTGTGACAAATGCTTCCTAGACATCAGAAATGGTTGATATGTTCAATGTCTTGGCTCTGCTGCAGGCCGACACGTTGAAAGAACGATACCAGAAGATTGGAGACACAAAACGAAACACTCCCATCGAGGTCCTCTGTGAGAACTTCCCAGGTACTGTACGCCGAAGACAGCTGTAGTTTGTACGTGGATGTGGCCGTAAAGCTTCTAACCACATTAGAGACTAAATCATATTTATTCTTTGATTACCTCAGAGGAGATGGCCACCTACCTGCGATACGTGAGGCGGCTGGACTTCTTTGAAAAGCCTGACTACGAATACCTGAGGACCCTGTTCACCGAGCTGTTTGAGCGAAAAGGATACACCTTTGACTACACCTACGACTGGGTTGGCAGACAGATAGTAAGTCGACCGTGAAGCCGCTGGACGAACCTTTCAGCAGGTCGCGCCCCTGCACAGCTTTTAACTGAGTGTCATTTCCCCCCTCAGCCCACACCAGTGGGGTCTGTCCATATAGACTCCGGAGCGTCTGCGGTCACGAGAGAGAGCCACCCTCATAGAGACCGGCCCTCGCAGCACCCACCAATCAGAAATCAGGTACACCAGGGTTTGTTTGTAGTGGTGGATGTGTGTGTATGTTTTGTTCCAGGGGAAGCAACCCATGCTTTTAAACCTGAACTATATACCTTATATACGTACATAAACATATGTGAGGGCCACACATGAGCACCGGCCCCCTGATGGTGACATGCACAATGACAGGTGTAAGACAACATCCTTAAAGGTACATTGTGTAAGTTCTCCTGTTATCTATTCACGAAAATCGATTATTTCATTCAAAAGTCTGTTTTTCATTAATCAGTAATCCCCCCCCATCAACGAACTGAAGTGTTCCGGTAAGCTCTGAATTAGCCGTTCATATCATTCATATCTACATGGAGCGGGTAAGCTCGGTGCTGGCTGCCATGTGGTGTCGCCATGTTTTTACGTTAAGTGGCGGAGACACACCGGAGCTGTCGGCTCAGGTCGAGGTGGCGTCTGTGAAAAGTCACCGCGGTAACGCAGTGAGGACTGTGAGGACGCAGCATTCAGGTGCAGTCGGAAAGACGGCCGTCGGTAACAAACCAGATGTAATTTTAGTCACAGAAGTCAAGAGAAAGCCAGTAAAACGTGGGTCAGGTAAACAATACCACATCGCCATGACAACATATTGTCACATGTATTGTTTTGCCTCGTGCTGACGGACCACTTGTTTACAAAGAGGCTTGTTTAAGCTGTTACCTGCAGCAGCTGTTGTCCATCTGGCATCTAACTGATTTCACGTGAATGCAGCATGAAAAATACGACTGAGTTGCTTGCGATATACAACCGCAACGCTAGATGGGAGTAATTCTTACACAATATACCTTTAACAGCCCAAATATTGTTATTTTTCAGGGTCTTATCATTATTTCTGCTTATAGTGTAAGTTTTAGGCACTTAGTTATTTAAGAAGGAAGGAATTAATTAATAAATCCCAGTCATCGCTACATTAAAGGGATATTCCAGCGTAAATTTAACCCATGGTCCAACGCACCGTAACACTGAGTTAGACCCCCCCTCGAGAGATGAAGTCTGCTAACCGCTAGCTTCTCTAGTTGTAGCAACTTTAGCAATGACCGCACCATAACAAACAGCGCAGTATACGGATCCAAGCGCAACCGATCAAAAACCAACTTATAGCCTCAAATAATGCTCAGAACAGCACCAAACGTCATCAACAGTACAAACAGGGTCCCAGCACATAATACGAGGCATCAAACATCTGTTAGCTTAGCCTGGTTTCTATTGAAAAGAGAGGAAAACAACTTACCCACTCTGTTCCAGTTATACGCTATGCAGCAAACTTTCCGTGTCCAGCATAGAGTCCAGGCACTGACAACACACGTTCGAGGCCGACTGGCAGCACAATCATCTGGTTTCAGTGGCCACCGACAGGCAGTGACCACCAGACTGACCGCTTGATTATCCATTTGACTTGATGATCCATTATAACTGGAGGAGAGTGGGTGAGTTGTTTTCGTCTCACCAGCCTAAGCTAACAGATGTTTGATGCCTCGTATTATGTTCTGGGACCCTGTTTGTACTGTTGATGACGTTTGGTGCTGTTCTGAGCATTATTTGAGGCTATAAGTGGCTTTTTGATCGGTTGCCAGTGGATCTATATACTGCGCTGTTTGTTATGGTACGGTCATTGCTAAAGTTGCTACAACCAGAGAAGCTAGCGGTTAAACTTACGCCGGAATATCCCTTTTAATGTTTGGAACAAATTTTTAATCATTGTGGCTGTTGATGAGTATTTCACAGTGGACATTGACCGTAATCACGAAAGTGATGATGACTGATCCAGTTCCAACACTGTAATGAGACAGGGTAAGAGGACGGAGCATGAGTATGTCAATTAGGAGATGTGCTATGGTTGTTTGATGTTTCTGTAATGGTTTCCTCTGTGTAGTTCATTTTTGCGTATTGTCGTAGTTTGCGGTTGCCTAAAAGGCAAGTTCACAGCTGTAGCTCAAACTCTTGTCATGTTTTCACTCTGTATGAGTGAAGTCAAATTTGAAGTTTCTGCTTTTCAGTGATTTCATTGCTCAGTGTACTGAACATTTAGTTTAGTAAAAGGTTAAAACCTTGTTGACTAGTGTTTAGTAGTTACATTTCTGTGCTAGTAGTGAGTATAATCAAGGCCAAAGTGTGCGATGTAAGAGCTTACCTCCATTTGACCTCATTAGTTTTTAGTTCTCTGGCTGAAGCCTTGCTTTGATTTTGATTCACTCTTTTATTTTGTTACGTTTTTTTTTTTTCTCCATTTCTCATGCTGCTTTGCATGGTACCTGGCCTCGCACACCCAAATACCCATCTTTCCTAACACAATTATTCCATCACTCCCCCTCCCCCCACTCCCCTCTCCCATTGCAACCCCATTCCCACTTCCCCTCCCATCACCGACGCTCCCCCCACCCCCCTCCGTCCCTGACTCCTGAGCAGACAGCGGTCTCAGATCGACGAGGAGCATGGGAGGTGCAGCCCACACGCCAAGCAAACTCCTCCTATCTGACCTCTCACCTGGCAGCGGACAGGCACGGGGGCTCAGTGCAGGTATACACCCCTCACCTGGTCAACCAGCAGCCCCCATTCAGTCTCTATGGAGTCAGATCTGTCTCATAGGATCTAATCCCAAGTAATGAGAAAGAGAGAGCGCAAAAGAGGACAAAGGCTTTGGATCTATTTAGAGTTGGTCGAGGTTGTTTTATTGATAAATGAGGCAGAGATTGTATTTGTATTGTAAACTAAAACTAACAATACTCAGCTGCATCATAATCAATAAAATACTCAATGATCAACTCAGAATATTTGGACTGCTTCCACCTTCAAGAAAAGCGATGATTGGATTTCTATTACACAGTCAATTGTGTACTGTCGTAATTGATCAGAAATGAATTGATAAAAGAAAAAACAGTGCAAGTTATTGGTATTTCAAAAACAAATAAATGCCAAGGAGGATATGGCAATTGATTTGTTTTTGTTTATTTATTTATTTTTAGTCTTTTGTGTGTGAGACAGATCTACAACCATATACCCCCCCACCCCACCCCTTTTACCCCTGGCTGGGAAATGTTATTTTTCTGCACCACCAACATGCATGTCATCAGGTGCCACGACGCCCAGATTGGTGAAAATTTGGTTAAGCTTTATTATTGGTTGTGGAATTTTGGTCTCGGGGAGGGGGGGGGCTCTTGGGCATTCCTCGCAAGATCAAGGCTGGCTTAGCAGGCTCAGTGCATGCTCTGAAGTCACGCAAAGGTCATTGTGCTTAAAGGATAGTCCGGTGCAGGTTTTCTCTCCTTTGCCATTACCACAGATTGTCCCTCTGTAGTCTTGTTTGTACAGGTGTCTGCACCGTGTGCTTTTAGTAGATCTCCATTCCTGCTACTAAATGCCATTCATGTTGGAACAGTGTGGAGCTGGTAGTAGTTGTAGTCATTTCACTACAAGTAAACAAGTCATTTCCTCTTCTTCTTCTTCTTCTTCTTCTTCTTCTTCTTCTTCTTCTTCTGGTGTTTACTCTCTACTGTTTCAACATGTATGGGAGTGAATGGGGAGATTTACAAAGGTCGACACTGTTTACACCTGTGCACACAAGACCACATTTTAAAACAATTATAATGTCATTTCTTCTACAGGTTTAACAGTTCATTCATCAACAGCTATAATTTGCATATTGTGGATTTTGTGTGTCCGTCGGCTGACTATGTTTCTGTGCTCTGGTGGTGGTGTTTGATTATCTCTGTCATGCTGTCAGTTGTGTTTGGTTGTTTATCACTGTTGTTATGATTTGTAACGCTCATATTTTTTCATTTACCAGGGTTAAAAGTTTTATGCGTACACAGAGTGAGTGCACAGTGAAAGACAGAGAAGGTTTGGTTTGATGCAGGTCAAATCAAATGTATCACGGCCTAAAACGCATAGGTAACGTCACATGTTAAATGAGTATAGAAACTATGGTAACACTTTATTTGACGCCTATCTCTGTAACATATTATAACCATACTTATAATGAATTATAATGCAGTTATAGCACTGTATAACTATAGTTATAAACACTAAAAATGATCATAATGCTTTATAACAATAATCATAACACACTCAGGGTTTTTCCTGCGTTCAAAATTGCGTGGCGGCCCCCTCCAGCTTATTTTGTGCCACCCCCAGCTATATGCAGGATTTTTTCTGCATTATAAATTTTGAGGCGGCCGCCGCGCTGGAATCCTAATTGAAAATCACTGTACTGTAGTTCTATGGAAGCTCAGCGGCACTGTTTTCAACTAGGTTCAACTCGACCGCAGCAGAAGGGGTGCGTTAAGCTCCGGGCCGCGAGATGGCGTTCACGCGCGGCTTGTGCGCCCGCGGGGCTTATAGGGGCTCCGCTCCATTCAAACGTTGTGCTGAGCGTGAACAAACAGCAGACTGAAGGAGCTGGAAGTCTGCGACGGCCTCTCTTTTTTTTCAGCGCTGTTGTTACAGGTGATGTCTATCCGTGTAGGTTAAACGGTTAGAGGTATAATGCTCTATAATGTGTTATTAAAGTCTTATGATTATCTATTATAATACCTGACCCTATAAGTCATGATAAAATGCTTTATAGTGTGTTATTGTTATGAAGAATTATGATCATTTATGAGTGTTTAAAAAAACTATAGTAATACATTGCTATAAAGTAACTCATTATAAGTATGGTTATAATGTGTTATAGAAATAGGCGTCAAGTAAAGTGTTACCAAAATGATTTTAGAGTGAGGAATGCCCTGTTAACAGACTTGGAAGACTTTTATTACAAAAGTAAGTAATAAATGTGGTATTTAAAAAAAATATTTCACTAAATACAAGGCATCTGGGTCACATTTGTGTTATCAGTGTGTTTTTCCTTGTTGTTGTCCGACATGTTTCCCCAGAGGAGACGATGTAAGTTAGAGAGGCTCTCTGTCACAGCAGCTCATGTTTTCACATTCTGGCCAAACATGCTAACATCAAACTGTCGTGTGCAGACTGGTCCAAAACGTCCGCGGCTCGCTCTGAACTCATGCCCGTCTGTGCCGCAGGTGGTCAGTTCAACCAATGGGGAGCTGAACGCAGATGATCCGCTAGCCGCGCACTCCAACGCTCCCATCACGGCTCAGGCAGAGGTGGAAGTGGTGGACGAGGCCAAGTACGTGTCGCACACCTGCCACACCTCTCCTCCATGATGTCCATCTGTCGCTTCCTCTCTCTCTCTCTCCCGCTCCTCCTCTCTCTCTCTCTCTCTCCCCCCCTCTCGCCACCCTTTACTATGCTGTGGAAATGTGACAGCCCCCACCCCGAGCTGTCATCCTGCTCCTGTGCCTATTATCTTCTGTCTGTGTGGGTTTTTGACTGCTGACTGTCTCGTATGCTTTTCTCCCAACTTTTTTTTTTTTAAGAGAAAAAACCCAGGGTGGATGGTCTTGTCAGTCAGACCTCAAACAGTTTCTCATATGTGGAGCAGTCAGCCATTAATAAAGGTTACACTCAGTGGCAGCCACTCAGGGTGTGCCTCATCATCACCTCTCAGCAGCACCAGTAACCATCAGGGCAGTGCAGTCCAGACTCCAGATCACACCAGATTGTAAAGTCCATGTGGCCACTTGGTCACATGTATGAGGATGACACACATGATGTCATTGTCCTCTTCCTCTCTCCTCCCCTGAGAGACAAACATGATGCTGTTGTCAGCAGTGGTCGGGTTCAGTTTTTTCCAAGAGCAGGTAGCAGCAGCTAAAGATCTTCTTCAGCATCAGTTGCTGGAATGAAGCCACGCCGCACGGCCGGCCAGCCGCCCGCTGTGTGGAGATGCCGCCGCCGCCACTGGCTGAATGTCATGTTGTCGAGTTGACTGAGAAGAAGTCAGCGGTGCTCCTCGAAGAGAGAGACACACACACAGACCTCCGAGAGAGAAAATATAATAATGGAGAAAATCATTACTATGCGGTTGTTGGATATCACAGAAAACAGCAGAGATTTTTTTCCCCCTCCTCTTTGATAAAAGTGCAAACGGAGAAGGTTTAGTTACGAGCTTCAAAAGCAGAGAAGCTACACATGCTGAGATATTTAAAAATAGTGCTTTGTCTCTAGTCGCCAGCACGACCACACTTACTTGGGTTGAGCAAAAAACTTTTTATTCTGAGTCGGCTTTGATTGAGAAGGAGAGCAGGACTTGGCTGCAGGCAGCTTTGTTACCATCAACACATGTCAGCCCAGTAGTCAGCCCCTGTAGTCAGGCCGCAGAGGAGACGTTGTTGATGTGGCTCCACTGGGCCCATTGATAAACATTAGCTACATGGACCCAGTTAGTGTTTTTGGGTAGTCGTCACTAGTGGTGGTGTTGGATCTGAATGAACACTCGGAGCAGGCAGATGTTTATTCCTCCCTCAGTAAACACAGGGTTCATTAAAAAACTGGTACATTAAAGGGATATTTCACCCAAAATCGATAATTCACCGTCACGCCAAGGAAGGGTTTGGAGAACTTTTGGAGTTATCAAAACGCTTTTGGAGTGAGTAGATGATTGGTGACTTATCGATTTTGGGTGAATTTAATAATTAAAACAATCGTATTGTCTAAGGTTTTAACAAAAATATTATATTTAATTAAAAGGACAACGAGGAGTTTGTATTTGGTTATAAAAAAGTCTCATATTAATGTGGATGAATCTACGTTACCCACTTGTGTTAGTGTATTTGTATTTGCACTTGTATTAGTGGTGGAAATGCTGGGCGAGCTGACTAGCGTTTCCTTACTTTCGGTTTCGCGGACGCTGCCCAGCAGGTCATGGGAATAACGCCGCCAAATCGCAGTTTATGGACGAAACTACGACGGTATCTGATCGTCTTTGAACCTCTGACTTTCATTCTTGATGAATGAAAACATTCTTGGCAAGACGTCCGGTGTCTTGCACCGGTCCAAGAATTTCACCGTGCGTGCGGAGGCACTCATGATAAATGTAGTGTGAAAACACATCGCTTTCCAAAACTCCTCGTTGTCCCTTTTAAAGGTCAGTTCCGAATGGCTGCTGCACAGAGCAGGTAATGTTGGGTCAGTCATCACTTGGGCAGCTTATGTTATACATAAAAGAAAATGATTCCGAAGAGTTTCTTTCAGCAGCCATCAGGTTTCATTGTAGCATCTCTTACTGCACTATTGCATATCCCAGTACGACTTGTGTATCTTGTCATCGTGCTTCATAGCAGGGATTTAGCATCTTCCCACTATCAAAGCCACAGTAGAAGATTATTCCCCTCCACTAGTCTCCTCATGAATCTCCCACAGGTTCATTCACTTTAATCTGTGCTTGTTCCCGTTTGTGCCCAGACGGCAGGGCCTTGCTCCTTCCGTCCAATCCATTCACACACTTGTTTGATATGATGATTGGTGCGTTTACTGCCAGCCTCTTTGATACCTCGTCAAACACGCTGATGTTTGATATACGAACACAAAGTAATACATCTGATGCAGTTTAATTAATGTTTTGCCTTTTGGGAGGGAGGGGGGAACAGGTTCCTATGGTGAATTAATACCACTAGGTTAAAGTTTTTATTTACTTTCACAGGCCAAAATTTGCTTTTGACTGTCAAACAGTAACTCATGTTTTTCAGTCTGTGCAGGAGTCGGATTAAACTTGCTGTGGATTTTGGTTTCCATCAGTAATGCTTTAATGTGCAATTCATAAAATCACAGGGTTGTGCATCTCCCAGTTGATTTGTAGCAGTAGACGGTCCATGTTTTAGTTATTCTAACATTATCAGACAATAAGTAGTAGACTTTCTTACCTGAAGATGCGCTGTAATGTACACCCAGTTTTAACTGTTGTGTATCTTACTGAAATTACTGAGAAGGCTGATAGGATCTCACTATGAGCTCTATTGGCTTTTTAAAGAGTTACAGGGGTAATTGTCAAGATGTCAAATATACCTCCAGTTAATATCATTATGTTTTACTAATTATTATTATATAGAATATATTATATAACCTAATAGCTCCAGTTAGCTCATCTTATGTGAATATTTCCCTTTATGTGAACTGGAAGAAAAGGACTAACTATCCAAACCCTTATTGCTCTCTATTTTCCTACCTATATTTTACAAGGGTTACAAGCTACATTTCTTCAAATCTAGCCGAATATGTAAACTCCCTGTTTACATGTTCAACATATTCAGATGCGTTGGATTCAGCAGTGCAACAGATGTTTCCTAGCAACTGCTGTGCACATTACTAAAGCCCATATTCACAAAGACGTGTAAGATTTAATGATGAGTAAATTAATAGTTAAAACCTGGTCACTTAGAGCTTAGGAAGGACTAAGCAGAGTAGACTTAACCCAAACCTGGACTATTTCTGTTCCACTTGACGTTTTTCACATTCCAGCATCCTAGAGGTTAGGTTAGAGACCGGTGTTCAATGTCTGACGTCAAGAAATATTAGAGAATAGGACTTGAAAACATGGAAATGGAATTATATATGAAGGATCAATACCTATTTAGAAAAGCAGACAGGGTAATTGTTGAGACAGGATGTTAAATGTACATTCAGTTATAGCACATTTTGATATTTTTAACCCATTCCTCTCCAGACGCTCTGGGAGACATCATACGCTGCAGAGCAGACGCTCTGTGATCCCTTCTCTCCGAACCTTTCCCTCCGTGTCCACCCGTGTCCTGTTGGTGTGTTCGTGTGCATGTTTAGTGTTGCATGTGCCCAGTCCCATCATCTTGGTCTCGCTGTATTAATCTATCTTTCTTTTCTCTTTACACTCTTTCCTCTCTCTTCTTCTGTAGCTGCGTGAAAATGCTCAACCTGTGGTGAGTCCCTCTCCGCTAGTCCACATCAAACTCATGGGACAGGGAGTGGACCAGCCTAGGCTGGGCAAAGTGGAGTTAGAATTTGCAAATTTGAACTAGTTTGAACTAGTGTCGCCGGTACAATGGTGTTATATACTGCTGCGAACACTGTCTGACGTGTATGATTCAGTCTCCCTTTCAATTTGAAATAAGACTGTAAACTGTGCTGCCATATGAGCAGCCATACTACTTGGGCAAATATCACATCAGGGTGGAAACAATAAACAAGAAGTACTATAAAGGGATAGTTCAACATTTTGGTAAATTGGCCCATTGCCATAATCCCTATAGTTTTAGGAGTAGGTTCGTTATCTTTAATTGTCGGTGCAAGCTATTTCTAGAACGACGAAGCAGAGCTGCGAGCTGCTCCGAGCTATGCTACAGAGGCTCATGGGATTTCTTGGTTTCCCTCATCAAACTCATCAAATACACAATCCAACAACTCCACAACGCTCTGGTGGACAAGTTGTGACCTGCACATTCACCACACTATGAGATAACGTAACGTAATGTTACGAGATGGAGTTGTTTTCGAGACAAATACAGAGACTGCTTGCTGAAAAACTGCCCCTGACAGAAACGCGCATCAGCGATTTTACAAATTTACCTTGAAAACAACTCTGTCTGGTTCTGTTATTATCTCATAGCATGGTGAATGTGCAGCTCACAATTTGTCCACCAGAGCGTTTTGGAGTTGTTGGATTGTGTATTTGATCAGTCTGATGAGGGAAACCAAGAAATCCCATTAGCCTTCGTAGCGTAACTCTGAGCAGCTCACGGCTCTGCTCCACCATTCTAAAAATACCTTGCACCGACAATTAAAGATAACGAACCTACTGCTAAAACTATAGGGATTATGGCAATGGGCCGATTTGCCAAAATGTTGAACTATCCCTTTAAGATAAGTTTGACGCTAAGCTCCCTTTTTGCAGCGCATTTGGCTTCAGATCAAAGGCCTTTAAACTCTTGTTGCATGATGCACCATTGTTATTATTAATAAATTAATCCAAGACGACCCAGTCATTGTCCTATGTCTTGATCCACAGCTTTTTTTTCTTGTCTCTGTGTGTTTTTATGACCATTAAGGCTCATCCTGTCTTGTGCTCTTTGTGTGCACTGCTCCATTTATTTATTTATTTATTTATTTTGCAAAGGAGAAATATTTCCTTCAGAGTCACTGCAGCAGTTTGTAGTTGAGTCCCCTCTGCCATTTTGTTTTTGTTCTTAAAAAGTGAGAGGTGAATAAATGTGCAAACACTCGGTGGATGGAGATACATCCATCTTTGTCCTCAGTCCTCATGTTTTACTAATCAAACCTTCTGGCAGCTGCAGTTCGCATTCATATGACCCCCCCCCCCCCAAAAAAAAAAAATTTAATAACAGGCATCTGTCCAGATTTGGTTTACTGAAATTAAACAAATTAGTAATTTGACTAAACACTTCCGGTACTTAAAGCAACCGTTCCTGTTTATTCTTTCTTTTTGCTTCATCTGAACCCTCTCTCATCTACCTACCATTGAATGTCCGTCTCTGTCCGCAGGTGCTGCTGCTTCTTCAAGCGAAAACGGAAGAAGAACACTCCGAGGCACAAATGATCATCCACCACTTGCCTGAAACGTTCCAAGTGTCCGGCTCAGTTGATTGTGATTTCAGAAATCAATAAGGTCCCATTCAGATAAAAGAGGCAACTGAAAGATCGTGATTGAATTGTCCTCTGGAGGGACCAATTAAAAAACGGTTTGTAGAGATGTACAAGATGCTTGTGTCTTTGATGGGAGTCCTATTATAGAGTTTTCTTTTTTTTTTCGTCCTCCTCCAAGATGTGTGGGAATGTTTTGCAAGCCAGTCGGCCAAATGGGGAACCTATCAGTTGGAATTTTGCAGAGGATAATCTTGTTTTTGTTTTCCCTCCCTATGATGCCCAGCATTGTATTATTTTTTTCTTCATCATGTTTTTGGCTTTTTTTTTTATTGTTGTTTTTTTCCCCTCCTCTGTGGTATTGTAAAGGAAGAGATGGATCTTCCTGTGGAGTCTTACCACCTTCAGCCCTCTACATACCATTCTTCGTTTGTTTTCACTCACAAAATCATGTTTTCGTTTTTTCCTCTGTCAAGTCCCAGTTCAAAGCGGTTTGCCCGTCGTTAGTTTGCTAACTCATTCTGACACAAAGCCCCTTCATTCCTCTTCGCGGGGCTGAATGTGAACCTGAACAAGGAGCCAAGAGTGTAACAGAGAGCATCAGTCAGCCATTTGGCCCCTGCACTTTTTTTCCTCCAAAGAGGTCGACCCCTGGCGCCGGGACCAGGGCCTGAGAGAACAGAAGACCAGAGACATCTTGCGCACTGTGTTCTCTGAGGACGATTTTTCTGCTCACGCTGCTTGGTTAAAACACTCCCCTTAACCACGCCGCCGTCAAAATACACTACAGTCTTTTTTGACTCTCATGCAGTTCTGCTCCCGTTGGCTTTGTGATGATGAGCAGCAACCTGACACTTGTAGATGTGGCTGGAAAAAAGAAAAAAAAATTGCTATTTATGCTATTTATCTCTCAGTTGCCACCAGTTTTCTTCCTAATTCTAAAACATACACACTGAATGTATGGACCGAAAAAGTAAAAGACTTTGGAGCATTCATATAATCTGTTATGCGCATGGAAAGGAAATAGTAGTTAAGGTGTTAACGTTCAAAAAAAAGGCGAGACCAAAATTCTAAATGGATGGGTGGGTTGGGAGTCTTAATTGTTCTTGATCTTAATAATGTGATGGTTGATGATGGACTCTGAACCAGTAGACACTGGGGGATGAAACTGGCATGATGTGCTATGGAGATTGAATCACAGCCTCTCGATGCTACAGTCCAATGCCTTAACCCCAACCAGTTGACCGCCACGTCACACCACACCACGCCACGTCGCTAGCAGGATAAAACCAGTTGGCAGCATGAGGGCTGTGAGACTTGCAGCGTGGTCACCTGTAGAATAAAAAGCCCAACATTGCAGACTGTTCTCAGCCGGTATCGGAGCAGGCAGTGACCTCCCTGTGTAACACTGAAGACGTTTCCCTTAAGAGAGCCATGCCAAATGTGAGGTTTGGTGTTTAATAATGTGTTTGGTGTTAAGACATCCCCTGCCCCTCCCCTCCCCCTGCGTGTCCAGTCTGAAGACCCCCCACCCCTCCCACTGTGCTGCAAAGCTATGTTTGATGTTTGGGTCCCTCTCGCCAAACGCAGAGAGAGAAAAGCTCATGTCGGCCGTGAGCACAGATGAGAACATGTTCATACCATTTGTTTTATTTTTTTTATTTTTCATTTAGTGTCATGGAGGACTGCCTTGAAACAATATCCTCGATACGTCACCTTGCCTATCCTCCTAACAGAGCGTGAATAACCACACATAGGTGTTTTTATTTTTTTATTTTATATCTTGCTAATGTGAATTTTTTTTTCTTCTTTTGAATGCATTTTTTTTAGTTTTGTTTGTTGTTTTTTTCATTCCTAATAGCCATGGTTTTATGGGGAAAGAGAGGGTAACAAAATTAAAAATAGAAAAAAAAGAAAAGCTCCAAACCATGACTGCACTACATTTGTTGACCCCGGCTTTCCCTGACAAGACCCTGCCTTCTTAATACTGTAACTTTAAACGTGCTTATTACTTTATTTGTAGCTGCCTCATGTGCTAGGCCTTCCCTATAGGGTGCAGGGAATACACTTTAAATTTGTTTGTTTTTTTTTATCCCCGCCCGATCCCCCTTTTCGTGCCATGCAACCCTCATCTTCTCTGCACACATACACATTTACACACATACACACACACTTGAATCCCAGATGAATCAACTCTCAGTGGGGTGTTAGATTTGGCGTTTGTGGACCTGCTCCATCATCTTTAGAAATACGATGTTGTAGATGTTGCAAACTATCTCAATGAATCAGTATGTAAACCTGCTTGTTGCGTGTATTTACACTGTATAGCTTTTGGTTTATTCTTACCCCTGACATGTCAGTTACTCCAGGGTCTAAGTTATTGTGTTATTGAAAGTACTTGAATATGAAAATCTATGGGACCTTTTCCGTTTGTTCATTTTGTTCTGTTTTTTTATTGTTATTATTTTTCTTGGTCATTATCTTATGAATTTCCACAAATAGGATTTTTAGAGGAATGGTGGGAAAACAGGCTATTTGAATGACAGGTATTCATTTCTTTGAGATGTCTTAGTGCCTCTGGAGGGTGTTGGACAGGTGAGGTTTGTCACGCTCAGCCTGTGGAGTCCAGCACCGGCTGCTGTGAGCAACTGGGCGAGGCTGGCGTCAGCGCGGCCGGGGCCCAGGGGAGGTGCAGGCTGATGCCGGTGTGGAGGGTAACATCACAACTTTGTCTCTGTGAAACATTCATCGTTGTGTGTTTTTATGTGGTGAGGGTGAAACCCCACCCCACACAACCACCCAGCCAACCACAACCTGCAACATCTGCTGCCTGTGAATCTCCACACTGAGCATCAGCTGCACCCGGAGCGTCGTGTTGAAAGTATTCCTGTGTAGTGAGATGGATATCCAGACTATACAGCCTTCAGTGTTTCCCCCCTCAATTCCTCCAGTGCCATTCCTTGAGACTACTACTTTACTAGCCCATGCCTTTTACCTGTGCCAGAAAAATATGAAGTTGAATGTTTTTTGACCATTGCATTCCACCTTGTGTCCTTGACGTGTCCACTGTCATTTTGAGAAACCACAGAGCAGCGTGGCTCTTTTTTTTCTTTTTTTTTCAGTACCAGGAAGTGTTGGAGTGTGTCCATAAAAAAGTGTTTGTTTTGTTGTTGTTTTGAGTCGTTTCTGTTGAGTTTTCTTTCTTCTTTTTTTTAATTTATGCCAAAACTTGAGAGAAACCGACCAATTGAATTATTATTTCAGAGCTGAATTTGTGACTGGTTGTCTTTGCAACATTTGCTTCCTCCTCAAAACTGTGAGTGGCCTCACTCCTTAGCTCACGGCTGAAAAACGGTAGATATAGACATATTACTCTGATGTATTTCCTTTTTCTACTCTCTGGGCCTCACGCAGAGCGATATAGGAGAACTCTGTGTGATTTGTATGTGCATGGCTTCTGTGGAGACGACAGCGAGTGGCCTCTCTCCTGTCGGGCTCGTGTGCTGATGGATCACTGAGATGTTATGGCTTCCAGTCTTCATGTAAATTAAATAACTTTTCCACGTCTCCTCACGGCTCATCCCATTTCAGTTCCTTTTTATTTCTCGTACGGTTTACTTCAGACGTCAGCCTCGTCTTAACGATTGTGGATGTGTGTAACTCATTCCTGTGTGTCGAAGCTGTGTAAATCAAAGCAAAGGACAGTTAAAGTGTGAATGAATGGCTTCGGTCTTTTTGGGTTCTCTGGCACTTTTTCCTTGTTGCTGTACTGTAGAATTGTCTTCGATTTACTGTATATTTTTCTTTGAGGGAGAGGTTTAGGGTGACATTTACTGCAATATTGTGATTATTTGAAAATTGTAAATTGTACAGTGTTCACAATTGTAGTCTTTGTTTTTCTGTTGGGATTCCATATACAAGATGTATTCTTTGATGATTATTTTTTTGTTTGTTTTTTTTCTCTCAGACTGTGGAAAATCAAATTGTACAGCTCCAAGAGTTTATCCTCCCCTCAGCATTGTCTTTTTTTCAGAGCTATGATTAAGAGAAATCTTAAATCTGTAAATAAATATTATTGTGTTGAAATATGAATGTCACTTCAAAAATGTATTTGAATGAGTTAGTCAAGGGCTTCAAGAATGAAGGACCCATGTTTCTTCTTTTTATGGTTTCTTATTTTTAATTTGCAGAAAGGTAAAGGTCCTTTTTATCTGAGATGCCTGTTTTTTTCTCCCTCCTTGAATTCATATAATACAATGTGTCACACATGAACCTTATAAAATCACTTTTTATTCCCTCCACACCTAAAGGGAAACTCCAGTTTGCACCCTTTTTTATGTAAAATAAAAGATCTCTCCACCTTGTGGGACTGTCTTTTGTCAAGTTATTTGTATCAATTTATCTTAACACTCTAAGTGTTATTTCTCATATTTAAGATCAGGGCGATTCTTCAGGTATATACAGTATCTCACAAAAGTGAGTACACCCCTGACATTTTTTAAAATATTCTATAGGCTACTATATCCTTTCATGGGACAACACTGAAGATATGACACTTTGATACAATGTAAAGTAGTCAGTGTACAGCTTGTATAACAGTGTCAATTTGCTGTCCCCTCAAAATAGTGAGTACACCCCTAAGTGAAATTGTCCAAATAGTGCCCAAAGTGTCAATTTTTTGTGTGGCACTGGCTACCATTTTTTTTCCAGCACTGCCTTAACTGTCTTGGACTTGGAGTTCACTCGATAGCTTCACAGGTTGCCACTGGAAACCTCTTCCACTTCTCCATGATGACATCACAGAGCTGGTGGAGGTCAGACACCTTGCGCTCCTCCACCTTCCATTTGAGGATGCCCCACAGATGCTCAATAGGGTTTTAGGTCTGGAGACATACTTGGAATGTAGTGATGGGCAAATGAAGCATTGAACCACTTGAGCCAATTGTTTAAAAAAAAAATGGGTTCATTACTCGAAGCTTCATTTAGTGACCTCTCCTGGCGAAGTGCGAGGCTGCAGTCAAAATTAGGCAGTCTAGTGGGTGGACTGGAGGGTTTTAATTGCGCAATCACACATGCACACACACCTCAATGAGCAGAGTTGGTTAAATTACTTCAGTAGATGTTGTGTTGTTTAAAATAAGCAGTCCTTTAGTTCTGTTTTATGTTTACTTTATTAACACATTTCTGTCAGCCGACATCTTGGTTTACCTTCCGTTCTCCGTTCTTGTTCTCTACTCTCGTTCTGGCTCTCTCGAGATATCTCACAGTACTAACTATACTACATTTTCCTCCCTTGTTTAGAACAAAAGCTATCTCTAACATAAAAGCTTCATTCTTATTCTTCATTCTTATAAATCTCCAAACAAAGTACATTGTTTCAAACTTTCTAAATCAAAACATTTTCTTTCCAAATCATTCTTTTTTTTTCTTTGTAATGACAGTACCACAAAACTTGTCAATAAATCTAAACATTGTCATTTCCATTTTACATGAACAAACAAAGGAGTCTCTTTTGTTATTCTTTTTCCTTTTTTTTTTCAAGTCTCTGTATCTGATGGGCTTTCTGATAACACAACCCTTCCTGGGGCCTCATTTATCAAAGAGGGTGTAAAACTGCTCCTTTCCAAAGTTTTAGTCAAGTGTACCGGCAATTTAGACCATTTCTGACGATTTTTGTAGAGCCACAGTGTATTATATATTATTGCCACCAACACATACTGTGGCCCATTTGAAAGGTGAAACTTTATGCTTCAAATGGCCACAAACCATTTGTTTCTACGTGCCTCCGTTCCTGAGAAAACTCAAGCTAAACATGGCTGTGTTTCACCAAAATCCCTGCTTTTTTTCTAGAAAAGGACACAGACGCACCGTGCCGTGTCACAGCCTCTCGCCGCGGAGTGTGATGGTCTCTCGGCCACAGCAGGTCCGGAACACTGGCCCCACCGGTGGTCGCGGTCCTTCTGTGGTACGGGTCGGTGGTGTCGGCCTGCTTTGGCCGAGGGACCATCGCATTTTACCGCGGGAGGACACGGTGTTGCTCGAGATGAAGACCGGGCAGGAGTGTCGGCTGACAGCTTCCTGTTTGGGCTCCGAGCTGCTGGAGCCTCGCGGGTGAGAGCGGAGCAGCTGTGCTGCATCCACATGCAGAACTCGGTTTGCAGAAGCCGAGTTATGATGAAAACTTCCAGATCGTGAGCTGTCAGGAGTTTTTGATCGTCATCTATTTCAGTTCTGCTCGTCGTAGAGTCCCCAAATTTACACATAAAGGTGTGTTAAAGTGTCTCTTTTCAACAACAAAACTAACAGTAAACTTAAAAACTGTATCAAGTCAAGTCTGCAGCAGCTGAAGCTAAAGATAAGAATTACAAAGTGAAAGTTGGAAAAGAGAGGAAATGTGGTGAAATGGAGCCGACGGTAATTAAGGTGATGGTGAATATGACGAGTCCAGCTGGGTCACTTCGCCTGTCATGGGTCGTCATGTGTTATGATCCGACGGTCAGAAAGTGGAGGAGAAAAGTCAGAACACATAGGAGATATATTTATTATGATAACAGGTGTATATGTACAATACTGCTGCTTCATCCCTCTGACTGCAGGTAGTAATGAATGCAGTGCAATGCGCATTTGTGCGCTTGAACATCAACCTGACATAACAGTGGCGATGCTTCATCACACACAAGACTACTTGGTGGGAAAAAAATCGATCTCATGCCCTGTGAATCGATATTGCAAAATCTAAATTAAATCGATTTTTTTTACCCAGCCCTATTAAGAACATTTAAAAAATAACTGATTTTAAAACCCACTTACATCTCATACTCCTTGGCAGCATCCTCAACCTGAACAAACAGCTCATCCAATCCACTTCCTGTGACTGCAGACACGCCCACCACCTGCACACACACAGACAACTGAGTCAGGATTCCTCTTAATACATTTCACTTGAGCCCATGGTGGCATCCTGATCCCAGAGCAGGTCAGCAGGCCAGGTTACCATGGTTACAATCTGCCCCGATTATGAGCTGACTGTGTTATACCAGCAAGGCAGCGTGTCCACTTCAACACATCACACAGCAGCTCCTCGTCCATTTACACTTTACTTTGTGTCACTGTGTGCGTCATCTACTTCTACTGTGCGGTGTTTGTATCTCTTGAGTCAGTGCTACATAAATAAAGTTATTTTTGGGCTGCTCCTCTTACCCTCAGGCTGGTGTAGAACTCGTCCAGGACCAGACTCATGGAGCGGGTCAGGTTGCTCACATACGACGTTTCCTGGTTCAGAGCATCCTGGAAAACCTCAAAGTCCTGCATCCACTCCACTGCAAAGCTGTGGTCAATGATGTCAGTCTAAAAAAACAACAACAACATAAACAACAGGACATTGTGACTGAACATCAGAACAGAAGTCAGACAGGAATTGACCTTACCTTGTTCATGACGACGATGAATAGAGAATACTGCAGGAGAGAAAGGACCTACAGTTACTACACATCAGAGGGAACTTGTCTTTGTCATGGCTGTTTTTCCTTCAAATAAACTTATGGTACGTTTCATTAGAAATTGGATTTTCCAAGTTCCCGCACCGCTACATCGTCAGAAATAACCGCTGGAGTTGGAATTCCTACTGGGAAATTCCAGAGCTCTCAATCTGTTCCTACACTGTGCATCAACAGTGAGGAAAAACTGCACTTAACACTATTTATCAGCCACTTCATTTGTTTTTGTGTCATTAAACTAGTCGTAGCGACAGTATTGTGCAGCTTGTACCTGTAGAAATGCTGTTATGTTGCCATACATATTATATTGTTTCTCTCACGCACAAACTATCACAGTGTGTTGCTTTCAGGTGCTACCAATGCTAACAATAACAATAACAGCTAGGGGTGAGCTAAGTGGTTGCGAAAAGAGTTAAAACACCCGAATTGGCATTAAATAACTGGTCATTCTCCATCCCTTTCCTGATCTCACTCATTAGGCTGCGTGCACAAAATCACCGCCTCTCTTTCAGGGACAGTGCAGCGATGACGAGTATGAACGAGTATGAAAAAAAAAAAATGTTGAATCAGTGGAAACCCGGCTTTACAGGCAGGGGTGGATGAATAAATAATGGAAAAAACAAACAAACAGACAAATATATTGCTCCAACAGCCTATGTGTGTCTGACACACTGAATCTAACAGAATTTCTTTGGGTCTTGATTCTGAAATATACAGATGTTTTTCATGACGTCACTTTGTTCATCGATTTCAGACATAAACGTGATGAGCACTGTGGCCACACGTACCTGCACGCACAGAGCATGTTGGACATGAACGTGACGGGGTTGACACTGCGGGAAGTGTCCGTCACGTAGATCACCACACAGGGGAAGGATGACGCCTGAAACAAACACACACATAAATAAACTAACTGTAACAGTATCTACGGAAGCCATAAAGGGCCAAGTCCGTATAAATTTTTTTATTATCGTTTTCTCGTGATAACGACTTATTATTTCGTTATCTCGAGATAACAAAGTCTGTTTTCTCGTGATAACGAATTAATTTATTTCGTTATCTCGAGATAACAAAGACCGTTTTCTCGTGATAATGAAATAATCATAGAATGTGTGGTTGACATGGTTGCCTAGCAACATGTTTCCCCGGTGCAATCGCTTCTGCTTACGGGGAAGTAGCAGCTGGTTAGCCGCTGTATGTTCGTAGCAGGGGGCTACTACGTATTAACTGACTCGCCGCTCTGTGTGTGTGTCGCGGTGATAATTTAACCGTGAAAAGTAGGCTACAACACACACAACATAACGTTACAGCCGCAGTGTTGTGAGTGAATCATGTCGGGACCAGAGCGATTGCTGGTCTGGACAACCAGGCTTCATGAATCCGCTTCACAGACCCCGGTGCTTGGCCGCCGCCGCTCTAGTGGCGGCCGGGCACCGGGGTCTGTGAAGCGGATTCATGAAGTCTGGTTGTCCCGAGATGATTCACTCACAACACTGCGGCTGTAACGTTATGTTGTGTGCGTTGTAGCCTACTTTTCACGGTTAAATTATCACCGCGACACACACACAGAGCGGCGAGTCAGTTAATACGTAGTAGCCCCCTGCTACGAACATACAGCGGCTAACCAGCTGCTACTTCCCCGTAAGCAGAAGCGATTGCACCGGGGAAACATGTTGCTAGGCAACCATGTCAACCACACATTCTATGATTATTTCATTATCACGAGAAAACGGTCTTTGTTATCTCGAGATAACGAAATAAATTAATTCGTTATCACGAGAAAACAGACTTTGTTATCTCGAGATAACGAAATAATAAGTCGTTATCACGAGAAAACGATAATAAAAAAATTTATACGGACTTGGCCCTTTAGGGCTTCCGTAAGTATCAGTAATTGAACACAAACAGATTTCGACCAGGTGAAGACCTCAGTCTGACCTGGGGTGTCGATCAACACGTACCTGGAGAGGTCAGAGCGCATCAGACACAACACAGAATCAAGAAACACAGTAACTTCCACAACACACTCAGTTGTACAAGGACACACACAGGTGATACTGATACTTACCGATGATTCTGCTGCTTCTTCTCTATGAACTGCATCACCTGGAGAACACACAAACACACACGCGTGTTTTACAATCTCATTTTCTTGTTTGTGCGAGCGACCACTTTCGCAGAGTGCAACACACGTGCCGTGCTCTGCGTCCGTCCGCCTTGCTCTGTACTTTCGGCTGTCATGATTTTTGTTATTGTTGTGCAGTGCACGCCTACATATACGTATGTATGCATGCACTGCACTTGTCTTATTTTTTCTATACTGCACATTGTCCTTTTAAGTATGTGTGTGAATGGGACATATACACCTGCTGCTAAGTCTGCAATGTCTTGGTCCACCCCAAGCGGCAGGAGAGGGCCATCACATCTGGATCCATCCATTTAGACATGCACTTTATCTATTTAAACTTGCACTTGCACTTTAAAAACTGGCGCTTTACACCCGGCACTTTATAGAACTCATGCTGACATGCACTTTATGTATATGTATGAATGTTTATATGTGAATCACTGTATAACTCTTTGTGTATTTCTCTGTCTGTTTGTTTATTACCTGCCAAGGGACTGCTGGTGCAAATTAGCAGGCTGCTAACTCTGACACATTTACATCTGTACACCCATACTGATGTTCATTAATGTGTATTGTCTCTTTTAAATAAATAAATAAATGATAAAGTCATTTATCAAAGATGAGATGGTAGAGACAAACTGTTTTTGTGACAGCTTTTGCAATCGATAAAGTTGTTTTGTGTTTGAAACAAGTTTATGTGTTTTCTGAAGCTGCAGTGAGTCGATCCCTCAAGGCAACTGTACAAAAATACCTATATGCATGGGTCAGAGAGCTGTCAGACCATCCCCATGCAGAATTAGCTATTAGCAGGTCTGCTCTGCTGTGTAGTCATGATTACTCAGGCAAAATTTCAGTGTTAAGATTTGCATGTTTTCGAGTTTAATTCGACTACGGTGTTCGAGTTACCTGATCGAAACGCGTGGCAAACAGATTGAGAGACGTGACGATGCCACCGTTGGGTCCGAGGCCGTACTGCTTCATCACCTCCTTGTAGTATATTCTGTGTGTGTAGGAGAAAGGCTTCTCCTGGTCCTCACCAATGTTTGCAGGGAAGGGCACTTCGTGGACGGCAGGGTCGAGGTTGATGACATATGGAGGAGTTTTGAGAGTGTGAAGGTGAGCCGTCAGCCTCTGCACAAAACACACAACTCAACACAAAACAGAGCAATGCCACAGAAAGAATAACGACACGCGTAGCCCTGACGACCACAGGAGCGGGTTAGGGTTTAAACCTTAAACCCGCCGTTTTCTGTTGTCAGTTGATGACCAAGAAGAAGACCTGTCAGTTTTTAACCCCACCTAAAGCCCCTATCCCACCCACACACGCTGACTGACCTGAACAAAGGTGGTCTTCCCGGACCCCGCCATCCCCAGCACGATCAGACACGGGTTTGTCCCGGGCAGCAGCCCCCGGGGTCCCGCTGTCTGTCCCCGCCGCCGAACCCTCCCGGTGTCCCATCAAAACCTCCTCGGGACCTGGGGTGTGCTGCTCCGACGCTGCCATGTTGTTTGGTGTTATGACAACCGGTTGCCGTAAAGAGCCCGGGACCGTCGTAAATTACTGGACACACTCCACACGTCAGTGAACGCCCCGGTCTTTGTGGTAATACGACAACTCCGCCACGAGGAGGCGACAGCGGGGAACACAGAGAAGAAGCACTTGTGTTCTCCTGTCATGATTTTACTACTACTACTACTACTACTACTACTACTAGCTACTACTACTACTAATAATAATAATAATAATAATAATAATAATAAACTGTATTAAAGCAGAAGTAAGTGATATATTTGTGTTAATATAAGTCTTAAATAGTTATATCTTCCGACAGCAATCACTTACATAGAGTGTTTGGACGGAAACACGGGTCCGTCAGTCACTCTGCTCTGCTCTGAGCCGAGGAGAAAACATTTATCGTATCCTACAGTTTTTATCCAATGAGGAGAGAGAACGGCATGCAGGGCTGTGTGTGTGGTGCAGCCAAGGGACAAGTGTATCCGTCTGCGGCCTGCAAGAGGGAGGCGTGTCGAGTAGTAGGCACTGTAGGAGGCGTGTCGCGTAATGACGTCACTACGCGACACGCCCCCCGCCACTACAGGGAACGCCCTACACACGGTTCTTAAAGGGATATGAGCCCACTACAGTTGCATGTTGCATGCAAAAGTTAACGACTTTGCCTACGCGTTCTTTGCCCTATAATGAATGTATTCAAAAGCTTACAAATGTTATTATTACATTTTTTATTGGGTACAAACAATTAAGGCAGGATTTCATTTATATTAAAATTTAGATGTAAAATTTTCTGACTTTGTCACAAGAGAAAACACAAGATAATTAACAGACAGGAATTCATGAGCTAAATGTCAGTGCTTATGTGGGAGTAAGAGCTAATGTGTTGATATATAATATATGTAATTATAATATATATATATATATATAAGTAGTGGCCTAGCTTATATTTATTTATATAAATAAATAAAAGTAGTAAATAATAATGTCAGTGCTTATGTGGGAGTAAGAGCGTAATGTGTAGATAATAAATAAATATATATATATAAATAAAAGTATGGCCTACATAACAAAATTAAAATAATGTGATGACAATAACTTTTATTATTCCTTAATGGGGAATTCATTTGTGAATCTCTCCATTCTGTAGGTTACTGAGCAGTGTTGCTCCCTTGCTTTCTCTCTTGATATCAGCAGGGATCATCAGCAGCATTCTCCTGGAGCTTGAGTTGCTGGCCCCTCGCCCTCTCTCCTACCTGCAACACCTCTTGGGCTTTGTTTGGTATTCTGATTTCCTTTATTTCACCCTACAACACACACACACTACTGTACTCATGCACTCACAAGCACTGATCATCGACCATAACTTTCTTTGTCATGGTCGTTTTGTGACAAGTAGCAATTCATCTCAACTATATTTGGTCTGTCAAACGTATTTGTAGTGAAGAAGAGATCTATTTAAAAAAAACCAAACCAAAACATTCAAGGCTCATTTTTTTTATTTATTTTTATAGCCTGCTCAGAAATGCCTCAGAGGAGAGGCTTCTTCCAGTTTCTCCTTGTAAATTTGGAGCTTCTTTGCTCCCTCCTTGGACATGTGCCCCACCAGGGCTTCGGCCATCACATTTAACTCACTGTCAAAAAAGAACAATAAAGGTTTTCAGCCTTACTTCCTTAGTCCATCGCTAAACACAATTATTATATACATTAATCGATGAATTAATTAAATTACACTGACACTTACAGTCTGCATATGTTCGGCCATTCAGACTAGTCAAGTTTTACGGCGGAACTGGTTTACTTCCTGTTTTGTTATCCGTTTTGGCGGTCTCATTTTACATCTCGCGTGGTTCAACGTGACTTTCCCCGTGTGGAGGGGCGTGTCGCGTAGTGACGTCACTACGCGACACGCCACTACGCGAAACCGAACGCCTCCCTCTTGCAGGCCGCAGACAGACCCTTCTCCCAAGGGACGCCGTGAATGTGGCGACGTAGGGACGAGGACTGTTATGGTGCGTTCAAGGAAACTCGTATTTTTCCGACCGTGAAGTCGTACCAGTTCGATCTGGTACGAGTTCACCGGTCGGAAGTTACGAGTGGCCGTTATAGTGACTTTCACCGGTAAAACAGGTCAGAAAAACACGAGTGGGTTGCCTGGAACGCTACAAAGTCGTAAGTTGTGACTTGAAGCTGTAATTTACGATTTCAAAAGCCTGCCTGGAACGCAGCATTAGCGAAAACGACCGGACCACTTACTTCTGCTTTAAATACCATCTCGTAAATGCAGTTCAAAGAGCTTTATATGAGAAGAAAAAAAGAACAGAAATAACAGCTACAATAATTAGCTAGGCCTACATATTAAAGGCTCAGATCAGTGGGAACCATTTCATACTCTAAAAAACAGGTTAAATAATTTAAAAATCTCTCACTAGCAAAAGCACAGACAATATTATAAGTTTAGAAAATAGGCCTACAATATGCAGAAAATTAGTTTGAACTGTCTTTTGTTCCAACATTGCCACCCGTCCCTTAAAATACGGAATCGTTCCGTATTTTGAAATAAAATAGTGCGTCCCGTTTTGAATCAATACGGGACGGGCTTTGTCCCGTATTTCCGAGTTGTCATGAATGCAGCATCACTTCGCACGTGTTCTGTAAAGATCCAGCATTTGTCAACTACAACAAAGCAGAGATCTCTCTGTAGGACACTTTCTATCCATCGCTCTTTCACCGTTATTGACGCTCTCTCTCTCTCTCTCTCTCTCTCTCACACACACACACACACACACACACACACACACACACACACACACACACAGAGCAAAGGGCGCATGCATGACATCAGTGCGCGGTAAAAGCGAACTCATACGGTCCGAACGCGGACCCCCCGCGCCCCTCTCCCTCGTCGGACAATCGGACCACCCGCCACAGTCTCCTTGCTTTATGTAGGCTATCCATAGATGTAAACACGTCCTCGTGTTGTCTTTTATTGTTGTTGTTTTTTTTTAATCCACTCCGCTGCTCTCTGCACCCGGACGCAGCACAGCAGCAGATCGTGAGGGTGATGTCCTGCACCCCCGGCTTAAAAAAAAAATCCTAGAGGAAACACTGCTCTGCTCCATGACTATACTAAATAAATGTGCCTATTCAAAATCACTGTGCTAATATTTCAGTGTGCACTCATCTGTCTATTTTCCAGGTTAAAGCAAACTGATGTGGCATAGTTTTTCCCCTCCAAAAAAAAAGATTATTTAGAGCATTGGTTCCCAACCTTGGGTCCGGGCCCCCCTCAGGGGGACGTCAGAGATGTCAGGGGGTCCACAGAGCTTTGTCTGTTCTGACGTTGTGAGGTTATCAAAATTAGATTTGTGCATATTGATATTTTAAAATTCCAATAACACATCCAATTGGATAATCAAAATCATCAAAATCAATAGGAACAAAAACCTACATACAACCTACCTGCTTATAGGGACGTGATAACAATTATGACACAACAAAGGAAAATTGACATAAAGACAAAATAAGGATGGCACAAAATAGAATAAAAAGGCTTGTCTTTGACAAAAGCAAGGGGGGGGGGGCTTTGAGGAAAAAAGGTTGGGAACCACTGATTTAGAGGAATGTAGCTACACCAGAAAGAGTATCTGAAGAATTTAAATAAGAGAAGTGTTCAGAGGTGTTTTTTTTGTAAATGACTAATCGTCAACCAAAAATTAATCGTCAGATTAGTCAAAAAATAGGCATTAATATGTATGACTATTATATTTAAGTGGGATATTGCAACTTTATGTTTTGGATCAAACAAGTAGGCTAGCCCGTCGGCCTTAGCTACGTCAAGTGATAACCTCAATAAGGTGCACTGTACCTGCCCCCATTCCAGTTTAAAATATGTGTTAATATAAGAAATTGAACATGTACAAAATACATAGCGGCCTATATGAAAAGTGTGGCGTTTTGACCCGTGTCCCCCCCCCCCCCCCCCACCCCACCCTCCGGTCGACATTTGGTCGAGTGTCCCTTATTTTCAAAACTCAAAGGTGGCAACCCTATCCAACACATTCAACCCAAATTAATGTTGTGCATTTACAGGAAACTGTTTCATGGTTCTTAGTGAAAGATCCTGTTTTGCTGCTTAAAAACAGTCCTCAGTGACGTCAGATGTTTCTTTTATCTCTAACAAACCTTAACCAAAATGTTTTTATTGCATAAATCGAACAACTGAGGTGAATTGGCACAAAAATCTTATAACACAATTACCAAAATAATCACATTCTATAAGTAGCCTAACCATAACAAATTGCAAACATTTGTCTGTAAGATGGCAACAGATAATAGACCTCATTGGACTGTGCGTGACCAGGGCTTGATGTAAGATGACCGAACTCCCAACTCTCTGCGAAGCTCCTGAATTCCTCGCTAGCATATTGAGGACCATTGTCTGAGATAACAATGTCAGGGATCCCATGTCTAGAGAAAATGGACTTCATGGCAGTTATTACACCCTTACTGGTAGCGTCGCTCAGGCTCACAATCTCGGGGTACTTGGAGAAGTAGTCGACACACAGGAGAAACTCTGAACCATTGTTGTGAAACAGATCAGTGCCGACCCTCTCCCAAGGTCTAGTTGGTAGGGATGTGAGATCAAAGGCTCCTTTTGATTACTGTTCCTATTCTCATTGCAGACATCACACTGACTGTGCTACCACTCGTTCAATTTATGTGGACATGCCCTGCCAATATAAGACATCTCTGGCCCTTTCTTTACATTTGACCAGATGTTTTCCAGTGGTTTGTGATCATTTTCAACCTGGATATCTCTGCCATACTGGTGGAATTCTTCACATCTGTATACAATGGCTAGCAACTCTTTTTCTTTCTATCTGTGCATACCTGCTCCGTTGACAGTCTGTGAGTGCTCTACTGTAGATCTGTATGCCACAGGTCGTTCATCTTTCAGTATCACAGCTGCGATGCCCTCCGAGCTGGCATATACAGACACCGTCAAAGCTTTTTTGACATCATAATATTTCAGAGTGGGAGCTCTTGTGATTAGCTTCATTCATTCATTCATTTTCTATACCGCTTATCCTGCACTAATGTGATTAGCTTTTTTAACAATTCAAAGCTTTGCTGCTGCGACTCCTCCCAGTGCCATTCTGTTTCCCCCTGCAGCAATCTCCGTAGTGGTGCAGAGATTTGGAATAAGAGTCTCTTCACCATTTTTAACTTTGTGTACTTGTCTCTCTTCTCAAGTATTGCTGGAGCAACTTTCTCTATTATTTCAAAGTCAATCTGGTGTTTTTGACCTTTGTACTGGCATGTGAGCGATGTTTTGCCCAGTGGCTCCATCTTGTGGCCTGAGTATGCCACTATTGCAGCAAGATGCATGAAGCTTGTTGTCAAGTTCTAGAGCCTGAAATGTCTTAGCTGAAATCACATTACAGTCAGCTCTGGTGTCAATCTAAAATGTAACTTTCTTTTCATTTATTATCAACTTTTCAGACTATCTGTCATTGTCACTTTTGCTTTTTCAAAAGCTCCAATACGTTTTATCTCGACAGTCCCAATGAACATGTCCTCATCATTGTCAGTACATTCCATTGAACAGTATGCATCTTTTGTGATTTCTTCTGGCTGCTTGCACAGCACGTTTTTGCAAAATGATTTTTCTTTTCACATTTTATTTATTTATTTTATATTTATTTATTTCTTGCATGTTTGTCTTGTATGTAACAACATCTATTGCACGTCTGTCCGTCCTGGGTGAGGGATCCCTCCTCTGTTGCTCACCCTGAGGTTTCTCAGATTTTTCCCTGTTAAAGGGGTTTTCCATGGAGTTTTTCCTCAGTGGATGTGAGGGTCTAAGGACAGAGGATGTTGTTACGATGCCATGTAAAGCCCTTTGAGACAAACTGTTTGTAAAAACGGGCTATACAAATAAAATTGCCTTGCCTTGCCTTGTCCATAAGCTGGGCATTTTCTTAGGTCATGCCTATAGCCACACCTGTCACAGTTAACTTTCTTTTCACTGGTCATAGTGCTTTCCTTCATGCTGCCACAGTTTTTGTTTGCTCTTTCTGTGCTAATTTTCTGCACATCAACTTCTTAATGCAAGACTTTCATTTGGGTGGACGTGAGTTCACTGGCACGGCACACATCGAGTGCTTTGACAAGCATGAGTCTTCCAATTTTCCACAAGATTCCCTTAGGGTCAAGCTTGGCAGTGGTTTCAAGTGTGCCATTCTTGCCGTGTCTTTCCAAGTTTTTCTTTTGACACCATGTTTGGTGTTATATTAAAAACTTGACAGAGCGACCAAGTTTACGTGCAACTCTTAGCTCACATTACCATAACATGGCTCCAACCCAGAAGTATTGTTCTCCCCAATCTGGTTACCTTTACCTGAAAGTAACAGTAACAACATAACAATACACTACATATTCAAATGACTACACAAAACCTCCTATAGGCCAGCTAGGCATGCTTTAAACTGAAGTTGAACAACAGCAAGCAGTACTATGCTGCTCTCAGGGAAGTCCTTTAAATGACCAGCGCGATCGAACTTTGACATCAGTCACGTGAAGAGCGACCAAAACGTCTAAAAATATTTTGGCGCTTTGGAAGCTGTCTTGTCTGAGCGCATCCTCGGGCGACTTTGACCCTTTGGAAGCTTTTGGTGTGAACGTACAGTAAGGCTCCTAATCAAATCTGTACAGCAAACATCCTGTTGTTCTAAGAAAATGGTGTAAGATTGTACAGAGCTGAGATTTATCTACTGGGTAAGAGTATAGCCTAATATATTGCTGTTCATTGTGAGAATGTATTTTGTTGCTTTTTCTGCTTTTTTTCAACAGAGTTGATTATTGATTAATTATCTTAATGTTGACACTGACAGCCGAGGCATATGCCAATAAAAGCAAGATGAGGACTGTGAACAGTGTGTAAGAGAGTGATCAGGGGCAGCTTTAATTTTTGTTACTTTTGGGCGCCACCCCCAGATCACTGTTGTTACCCCGTTTGCCCCCACCTCTGGACCCGCCCCTGTTGTTCTTGTTTGTTTCTGCTTGTAAGACAAAGCACTTTGTAAACCCCGTCTTTAAAGTAGCACTATCGCAAATGCAGCAGTAATAGCTATTTTTTTTAAAAATGAAATATGCAATAAATAGGTCCAGGGGAGCCATAACTACACAAAATATAGCAACGGTGTAGTGCCTGTGGAGCAAATGCAGAATTCCTTTTTGTTACTGTATGAGACAAGTCGGCCCGGCGCTTAGCTCCTGAACGGCACGCTATGTAAACAGGACGAGAATGTTTACATCTGATATGCTGCACCACCGGCCCCATCTAGTGGCCGAATAAAGTATTGGAATTTGCGATAGTGCTATTTTAGAGGTGCTGCAAAAAATAAATCAATTATTGTGAAGTAAACAAAAGTGGAAAACATTAAACTAAAATAATATCACTGTACATCATGAACAATGAGTCTCGTCTGAACGCACAGGCAGACATTTCACTTTCATTTTGAGAGTTTATTTTTACTTCCAGCTCACCCTGCTCATCGATTTTAGTCACCTGTGGTCTCCATTTCAGGTGGGAAATCCAAGTAATGCAAATAACAGCAAAACAAAACATTTTGTTCCATTGTGGAGTCTATAGGCATGAACATTGGGTCTCCCTGTGAGTTCAGGTCACAGTCCTGCTGCAGGATGAGTCCTTCTACAGTAAGATGCACATCGGAGGTTGCAACATGTCTCTGAAGAGCCAGTCATTCCTCCTCAGTCAGACTGGTAGAGTCACAGTAGATTTAGTTCAGTGCAGGCATCCAACTCCAGAGTGAAATATTCCCCAACAATGTTTCAATGTGGGTTCAATCCACCGTGGATCGTTCTCCGTGTTGTAAAAACACCATTCTGTACTTTACATCAGAAGATAGGCCTGGTATCCCTCCCCTCTTACTCGTGCATACACATGCTCACATACTTTCACACCTATTTTTCCAAGATAACAGGTCAGAATCATCCTGTTACTCGAGATCTTCAGAAAACCAAGGAAAATGTAATAATTCATTGGAGATCTGTTGTTGAACAACGTGACGTTGTTGAACAACGTGACGACGGTCAGTATACTGAAACACACTGTGTGACCGAAATCTCAGGCGCATCTTAAATTAATTGTGTCATTATCCTAGGCAGTTCCTCCTCTCAAGATCTTTAGAAAATGATCCCATTATTTCAGAAAAACAGAGGACATAACATGTATGAAGTAATGTCCATTTAGGGCTTCCATATTTTTGCCCTGATTCGGTGAATGTAAATTTTACTTGCAGCATAATAGCAAAGTTTATTGCTATAGCCCTTCACAAGGGTTAAATAACAAAAACAAACATATGCAAACAAAATATTAATGAAAACAATAAAAACAGAAGCACAAGTGAGCATGTAAAACAAGTGAAAAAATAAACCCTGAAAATCTAATCAGTTCATCTTTAAGTCTGACCGAGTGTTTCCCATGGCAGTCCTGAGACGTCACGTCCAAGAGATCAATACCATGTTCTGTGAAGGTCACAGTGACCTTCTACCTTTGACCATCAAAAACATGAACGTTCATCCTTGAATCTAAAGGGAAGTTTGTGCCTTGTGTAACAGATGGAGGGACGAGTGACACAAACATTGTTCACTCATCATTATAAAAGTCATAAAAAAAATAAAAGTACATCCCTGAGAGTGCATTGGTACAGCAAAACAACCAGACAGCAAATCACAATGCCGCCCTGTACCAGACCTGGACATTACCATGGAAATCAACCCTTATCAGCTTCCAACTGTCATTTCTTATTTCCATTGCATTAGGAAGCTTTGATGTCCGTAATATTGAATTGAATCCATGCCAGTATCTCAGTGTCCTGAAGATGCAGGGAGGGAGCGCACACCAGCATTGGAGAGGTGCTGACAGCAGGAGCAAAACTAGTAAAAGGAAGCGGAGTCGCACATTCGCAGCCCTGATGTAAAAAAAAATTTAACTTTTTAATACAATGTTGCAGACATGGTCGAAATGTCGGTTTAAAAAGTAACGTTTTTTTTCCATCAGGGCTGTGAATGTGTGACTTCCTTTTACTAGTATTTCAGTTTCCACCATTGGGCCGCACCTCTGCATAGTTCTTAACCAGCTGGGAGATCCTGACCACTTTGATGTCTGCTGGCACAGCGTCGTAGTCCGACCACAGAAATTCTGGAGACAGTACCTTGGTTGGTTTGTTGTACAACAGGTACCTGCATGACAGTTAAAGAAAATACTGTTAATTAAACAATAAAATTATCTGTTTGTAGAACTCTGTATTGGTTTCAGTATCGATTTCCTTACAGGGACATGAACCTTTTTTTTCTTTTGTTTAGGACATCCAACATAACTTTTGGGGGCTTAAGATTTCATTACATTATCTAATGGCACAGTGGCCTTGAGTGCTTAACTCACTGCATAACAAACATTCATAACAACAACTCATGAGACCAACATTTATCTCCAAAAAAGACTTAAACCAGGTGGCAGAAAACCTCTAAAGACCTGGGGGTACGTTGATTGGCTCTCTGTTTTACCCCGGGGTGACCACAAAGTTTAACCA
Organism: Trachurus japonicus; assembly: GCF_045865225.1. Taxonomy (NCBI): domain Eukaryota; kingdom Metazoa; phylum Chordata; class Actinopteri; order Carangiformes; family Carangidae; genus Trachurus; species Trachurus japonicus. Next base: position 27,101,921 of record NC_140909.1, on the reverse strand, counting down.
GCCGACCGGCTCCGCAGACCGGGCTGCTGCCTCTGTGATGCTCCGTTACGGTCGCTGCTCCACAGGTGGAGCTTCACTGCTCCGAGAACATCATCGGAGCAAACTTCATCGTCATGTGGATAAACTAACCACAAATTGGTCATCTAAACGGTTCGTCACTCGCATGAAAAAATATTAAAACCTAATAAAGTGAAGAATAACAGCGTGGGTACATCGCTTTGCCTGGATTGCCTGTCTCCAAAGGTTACGGGTCAGCCGCCACCGGAAGTACACAAAACAGCGTTAATTGCGTTCATACCATCATCTTTAAATGTTTTTCTTGCCTAAATCTCAGCAAATACCAATTTATGGATGTCAACCCAGGTCTCTGGTCCAACTTTCCCCCTGCCCACTTTACACCCATTATGAATGTAGAACAAACGTATGTGGAAAGATGAGGGAATTGTTGATTGTAACAAGGTACCTGTTAAGGTGACTCTCCTCCTGCCACACAGCTTCAATGCTATGCTTGGCGTCCTCCTCTGACTGAAGGTAACAATACCTGATGAATAAATGAAACAGAACTCTGAGACAAGAGGGTGATGGCAGAAACAAAATCTGGTAAATTAGTTGTGACATGAACCTCAAAAACTTGAAGGACAAAATGTCAGAAAGACACTAAATCCAGGCTAAAGATTTAAAAAAACATATACGTTATAGTATTTCTAAGGCAAAAGCCTCTCCCCATTCAGTATGCTTAAGCCCATCATCTCTGCCTCTTTCCAATATACATTGCCTTGCAAATAAGTAGAGAGAAAATTATTTGGTTTTGCCTACTTGACCAGCTTGTACATCTCCTCCAGGTATCCACCCCACACAGCAGCAGTGTAGTAGTAGTCTCCTGCCCCAGCAGGAATGTATGCCGTGGACTGGGGCCGACGCTCATATGGAAAACCATCTCTGGATGTCTGAGGAAAAGATATGTAATAAATTATTGATTAAAAATGATGTCAGTGGATAATATTTGAAAGGGTAGTTAATGCTGTAGCTCATAAGAAAACAAGACACATGACAAATAAAAACTAGTAGATCATAAAATTACTTCAGTGTATGACTGAACAGTGTGTCTACGAGAAAGATCAAGACCTTATAGTAGCCACGGTGAAGCACAGCAGATAGCGGGCTGAGGGACTCTGCTCCGAAGCGGTTGTGGAAGACGCTGTCGACATCCATCATAAAAAGATAATCTGCTTCTTGACGGATCTGAAATCAAGACAGATGAGAATTGGAAACAGAAGAGAGCCCTTAGATAATCTGAAATGTGCCACTAAATAATAAACCAACAAGCAAAAATTCAGAGCACTATACAAACTAATACAGATTAAAATGTCACTAGCTCTCATCCTGCGTACAGTTGTGAAAATTTCTCTTCATACTGTACCTGTTTGTCGATGGCATCCATGGCCCTCTTCATCCTGCTTAGTACTACATCCTGCCAGCGGGTGGCGCTGGGGACGTCCAGAATTGTGATCTTCCGGCCTTTACGCAGTTCAATCTGACCAGTGAGGGACAATATGTCAACAAAACTAATCAGTTCTATTTGTAATTTTCTATGGACTTTATGTCAATGAGTCAATCATTGTCAATAATCACTGTACAGTCATGGCAAGACGAACAGACTGCACACTGCTCTTGATCAGCACCACAGTTTAGTAATCTGAACCTTCATTAGAGGTATACCTTCAAAGAGAGACCAAAATGTTCAGTATATGTATTTGGGATACTGTGAATCCAGTAAATACCTATGTCTAAGGTGCAACAATGGTTGACAGAGAATGAAATGTTGGGACCAATCAATTAATTGTTATGGTGAGCAAGAGCAGTGTACAGGACTTCCTTCTTTACTTACTTACAACTCACCTTGGGAACATTCTCTTTATTGTCCGTGAAGATGTAGTAAGTGAGCCTGAAGTCAACAAAAAAGTACTTTTCACCCGTCTCCAGGAAGCCTTTCAGGAAGCGGGTGTATCTACACAGATGGAGTAAAGCAAACCAGAAACATCAACAATTATTCTAAGACAAGACAATTACAGTTGCACTACATCACGGATGGTGAGCAGGATTCATAAGTTAGATTTCAGCTTCAGTCAGTAATTAGCCTGTGAACCTACTTGCCCACAGCGAGCACCACCACAGCGATCCTTGGGTCCATTTTCTTATAGATGGCATCAATTACCACAGGGTCAAAGGTTCCCTCCCAAACCAGAGGAGCGTTCCAGTTTGTCACAGCGTTCACGTCAGTGCGTCTGGAGAGAATAAAGAAACAGTGGCTACATTTTAGACATCACATTGCAAATCTAAAAATGTGTTAATTAATAGCCCACACAGGCTGATGTTGTGTTAACTGTGCAAAGAGTTTTGAAAACGTGTTAAAAGTATTGAAAAATGTGTCAATCAAAACAGAAAACCTCATGTTCAAAACCGAACCTAAAGGCTAAGGCTAAAGTTAACATCAGTTCACACTGTAGACTGAAACAAATTTATGTCCTGTATTTTGTTTCATTGCTTTTGAAAAATAGTTGATTGAGCATCAATCACAGCTGATTCCCATTTGTATACTGTAGCATCTAGGAAACACTCTCAGGTGTTGAGGGTCTTTCAGTCACATGGCCTAGTTGGGCTGATCTTAGAGAAGAAAGACAAGGGAGAGGGAAACAGAATACCTAGAAGATTAGCAGTGACTTTGTATTTTTCTTTTTTGCTGTATTTCTTTTATTTTTAAATAGGCTTTATGCACAGCTCCACTACTTCCCCTCCACCTCCCCTGAATCATCATATCTGTGAGACTGATATGTGCCAGATCCAGGTTGCTGATATAAAGAATGATCTTCCCCAGGAAAAATCAGGGCCCTATGGAGTTCAGGCAGCTTTCTCAATCCCTGTGATGACAGGTAACAGAAAAGTGATCAAACTGGTGAGAAATAAAAAGGGTTCAATTTAATCTACCAATTTATTGAGTATAGCTTGTCAACCTCGAAACTCACCAGTGTCTCCTGTTATCTCCACAAGGTTAGCCCAACTCAATATCAGATCACTCATCATCATGACCTATAATCTAGACTAGAATAAAGTATTCATTCATAATCTAGACTTTGTATTTCTTAGTGAAACATGGCTGACTGAATGTAGCATCGGTACCGTTCTCAATAAGGCAGCACCAACAAATTTCAGTTTTATGAATAAGTGTTTCGAAGTGGTAAGAAAGGCGTGGGAGTTGCTGCCATTTTTAAATCAGTGTTTCAGTGCAAGGAAACTGTATTTGGTGATTTTAGGCTCTTTTGAATATCTCTGTTTTGTTGTTTTCGTTTCCTAATAATTTATAGACCACCAAAATACCGAGGAAAATTCTTTCATGAGTTTGCTGAACTGCTGTCAGTTATCTGCACTGTCTACAACTTTTTTTTATCATAACAGGGGATTTTAACATTCACATAGACAATAACATGGACACAAATGCCAAAGACTTTGTTCTCTACTTGATACTTTTGGCCTCTTCCAACATGTGAAAGGGCCCACGCACACTGGAGGCCACACTCTGGATCTGGTTATCTCTACAGTTGTTGACATTTCTTCTGTTGATATCAAGGATTTGGCACTTTCTGATAATTTCTGTGTGTTCTTTGACTTACAGATAACTCCAGACATTCAGTTAACCTCTGTGTCTGTGAGTAAAAGGTACATAAAGGGGAATACCAGTGTTAAAGGGATAGTTCAACATTTTGGCAAATTGGCCCATTGCCATAATCGCTATAGTCATAGCAGTAGGTTCATTACCTTTAATTGTAGGTGTAAGCTATTTTCAGTACGGCGGAGCGCAGCAGCTGGCTGCTCAGAGCTACGCTATGGAGGCTAACGGAATTTCTTGGTTTCCCTCATTAAACTCAATTCAACATCCCAAAACTCCACAGCGCTTTTGTAGACAAGTTGTGAGCTGCACAACCACCACGCTATGAGATAATGACGGAACGATACGAAACGGAGCCGTTTTCGAGGTAAATTCATACAAAACCGCTGATGCGCGTTGCGTTCAGGGACAGTTTTTCAGCAAGCAGTCTCCGTATTTACCCTGTATTTACCTCGAAAACGGCTCCGTTTCGTATCGTTCCGTCATGACTTCTGACTTAACTGACTTCTGCAAAAATAACCGATTATAGTGTTTTCTTTTGTTCTGCAGTTGTATGATATTATATGATTTGAATAAGAATTATTTTCTTATCTTTTATGATGTTTTTAATAATTATATATTAATAATAATAGACAAATCATTGCAGTTTCTTAAAAAAAACATTATAGACACTTAATTCATATCAGTTTTTTTTTTTTAAGTGTTCACACTACACACAACTGTTTTCATTTATTTTTTTAAATATATGATAATATGATGATATTTATGATGGCACACGTGAGAGTGTGGTCTCTCTGATAACAACCCGAAGAGCTGCATCCACTGCTGGCTACTAAATATAGCCTAAATATAAATATAAATATAAATATAAATATAAATATAAATATAAATATAAAAATATAAACTAAATATAAGCCTTTTGTTTGTTTCTTAGTTTCATTCCTGCCACAGTAGCGCCACTTCACTACTTTAGTTCTTTTTATGTTTGGAGTCTGGTGCTCCCTCCCAGATTTTCATTTGAGCATTTCAACTTTCTTTCTCACTTCACCTTCTCTGCTCAGTGCCTGTGGGTGCTGTGTGCACACGGCCCTGCAGTCTCATGCCCTTTTACGGGCATTGATGGGGCGGTTACCTATGCTAATCCTATGTTAATTAGACTCACCTGGCACACGCCCTCAACTTACGAGGAGATGGCATTCATCAAGTAGGAACACAGCTGCGAACAATTCTGAGGCTTACGAACGCGTTGATGAATCTGACGTAGGGTTTTCTTAAGGAACCTCTTAAGAACAACTTAAGAAAGAATCTAAGAAGGTTCTTAAGAAGATATTGGTGAATGAGGCCCATTGTTTTTGGCAATAAAGAGAAGAGGGTTGCTGTCAGTAAACACCTTGAGTCACTGTCTTTAGAAACTAAAGACCAAGTCCAAAAGCTTGGTGTGCTGATAGACTCCTTCAACAGTCATATCAAATAAGTCACCAAATCAGCCTTTTATCCACTTAACATGTCCAGAATTAAGGGTTTTATGTCCCAAACAGATCAGGAGAAGCTGATTCGTACTTTAATCTCCAATAGACTAGACTACTATAACAGTCTTCTGACTTTACTCCCCCAAAAAAGTATCAAACAGCTGCAGCTCATTCAGAACGCTGCAGCTCGAGTTTTAACCAGAACAAAGAGATCAGATCATATCACCCCAGTTCTTAAGACCTTGACCTTACATTGGCTCCCAGTCAGCTACAGAATAGATTATAAAGTTCTGCTACTGGTTTACAAATTACTGAATGGTTTAGATCCAGAATACATGAATGACATAGAGTATAAACCCAGTAGAGCTCTGAGATCTACTGACTCAGGTCAGATAGTGGAGCACAGAGTTCAAACAAACCAGACATGGTGAAGCAGCATTTAGCTGTTATGCACACAAGTGTAACAATACCAGCAGAACTGAAATCAGACCCAACTGTGAGCACTTTTAAATCCAGGTTAAAAACATTTCTCTTTTCATGTGCTTATAGCTGAGCTCTTTTTAAGAACTTTAAAATTGATCTATTTTCTTTTCTTCTACTTTATTCTTCTTTTTTTGCTTTTAACTCCATGTTTAATGTTTACAATTAAAAACAAAAAGTTTTATGCTGTTCTTTTGAAATGTTTTGTCTTTATGTAAAGCACATTGAGTTGCCTTGGTATGAAATGCGCTATATAAATAAAGATACCTTTCCTTGCCTCACAGGTTTTCCTTGACACCCCTGCAGTGTGCATGCTGGCTGTACACTCCCTCATGACTAATGACACCTGACACTGAAGGTGGGTCATCAGTTATTATATAACACAGCTCAAGTGGATGGATCATCTTGCCAACGGAGAAAAAACTACTGCTTTATGGTTCGAGCAACATTATGATCATGTCAGCTGCTGTTGTGTTATGGTATTGGTTTCACTGGGATGTAGATGAACATGTAGCACTCACATAAAAAAGCACTAACATGCTTTAAATGAGAGATGAAGTGAGATGCCGTGAGAGGTTGTCATATGTAAATTCAATGGAGAAATCTGGAAAATCTGTTTTTTAGTGGCTTACCCTTTCTGTGTGCTTGGCTGGTTGTACTTCAGTCTGGAAGAAAAAAGCAAAGATCAAATCAAACTTCATTTAATAGTTCACAAAAGAGAAACTAATACGGCCTAAGGTGCACACTAGGATTAGAATACAGCACAAAGGAAAACACATAACATCAAACAAAAGATAGGCTACAATACTAACCGTCATTTGACATAATTATGGCAATTTTGATGACTAGTTTCATATTAGCATTCCATATTGCAATGTTACACGAGCACTAACTAGTCATTACGCCCTTATAATATAAGCACTTAATTCTCATGGGGCCTCTACTGATCACCAGAGTGAGTTTGCAACAGTCCCCATAGACTCCGATGTTAAAATGTCAGACTTTACAGCAAAAATAGCACTTTATTAACCACTAGATAACCACCAAGGTATGAAGGAGTCACTCAGCTCCACTGATACTCCAACCTCTTAGACCATAATAATCTGGGATTTAGCGGGCAGAGCCAGACCCTGACAAGATGGCGACAGTGGAGCAGCTCAATCTGATCTATTTTTATGCACATTTCTCCACCCTTTATTATCTAGGTTAACACTAGTTGTGTTTTGTAACAAGACAAGAATAAAAAGTAGGGGTAAGTAGCTATAACTAACGCTGCACTTTCTCTATGCTAAGAGAAAGAGAAGTGTATTCTCACCCAGTGTCCATCTGTAGGTCACTGATCGCCCAGCTGCCTTTTCCTGGGCAATCTTTTTTCTCTATGAACTTGATTTGTGGCGGATAGGTGACACACTGTGGGCATGGTTTCTGTAAGCTGAGAAGGGAAGGGAAGAAGTCACAAAACTGCTTCAGTATGAAACCTGTAACTCCTGGGTGGTGACAAAAATCACCACAATGCTTCATTATGTGCAGTTTTGTTTTACAGAAGTGAAAGTTTGTTTTCTGACATTCTCTTTATAGACTTTATTGAGGTTTTGCTGTAGGTTTGATCAATGAGGTGGTTCATTGGCTACATGTTTAGTTTCATGCATTGTCTCTTACCCGAATGGGAGTGGATATCCCAGGTGGACATAGGCTGCTCTGTGAAGAGACATAGGAACAAGTCAACCAGAGTTATGAGGAGTCTATATTACAAGAGCAGCTACACTGATGTTATAGTATATTGTAACATTTATATTAATAATAATAATAATAATAATAATAATAATAATAATAATAATAATAATAATAATAATAATAATAATAATAATAATATTATTATTATTATTATTATTATTATTATTATTATATTATTTAGGAAGCGCCTTTCACGCCACTCAAGGACACTTTACAGAGAGCATCAGTAAAAATCAACAATAAACAACATCAAAACACAAGAAACATACAATAAACAACATTTAAAACATCAGCAAAAATGAATAAAAAGAGCAAATGAATAAAACTGTGCAGAGTGAAGGGAAATGTTGGAGTTAGGGGTGGTGGAGTGGGTAGGCAATTTTAAACAGGTGGGTTTTGAGTTGTGTTTTGAAAAGAGGGAGAGAATCTGTGTTACGGATGTCAGATGGTAAAGAGTTCCAGAGTCGGGGAGCTGAGCGACTGAAAGCTCTGCTCCCCATGGTGCTGAGGTGAGCAGGGGGCACAGTGAGGTGGAGAGAGGAGGAGGGTCTGAGGGAGCGTGCTGGAGTGGCAATGTGGAGGAGGTCAGACAGGTATGGAGGGGCAAGGTTGTGGATAGCTTTGAAAGTGTACAGAAGGATTTTGAACTGGATTTTTAGTGTGACCGGGAGCCAGTGAAGTTGCTGTAGGATGGGGGTGATATGGTGGGAAGAAGGGGTTTTGGTGACGATACTGTATGTGCAGCAGAGTTTTGAACCAATTGAAGCTTATGGAGAGACTTGTGGGGGAGACCGCAGAGGAGAGAGTTACAGTAATCTAGACGGGAGGTGACGAGACTGTGGACAAGGATGTGTCCAGCCTGAGCATAAATGAGGAAAAACTAAACTTGATGAAAATGACTATGCCATTGGTAAAGAGAGACATTACAACTGAGTTATCAGTTACCTGTACCTCCTCCCTCTTTGCTACATCTTCCAAGAGCACAGAGCGGTCATAGTTTAGTATGAGTCACATTTTTAAGTGCTCCTTTATTTCTTCTCCTTGATTTCAGCCCCAATAACTCAATGAATGACTGACTGCAAAATAAAAAATAAAAAAACCTACTAAATAAAGATGAGACTGAAAAAGTTCTGTTTTGAGACAAAGAACGATGCTTCTCTCTCACTGCCTCCTTAAGTTTGGCACATTTAATTCAACCCACACTTTAAGTCTCCGTGTTTAAAGGGGACATATTATGGAAATATCACTTTTTGAAGGCTCTTTAATATGTTATTTGGGTGTTTGGCTTGCCTTTGGCCCCCAAAATGTGAGCATTGACAAAAAAATCTGTAATTTGCAACCCTAGGTTGAAATCCATTTGGTTTTATGAGCTGTTCCCTCAGTTGCCTGACAATGAGTCATTCGTTTTCGAATTTGCATACCACCCCTACCTTGTATTACCAGTAGAAGTGGTTGGGCAGGGCAAGCAGTTGTTCATTTGCATTTAAAAAAGGGATAGGCACGATAAGCCCATCCACACGAAAAGATTTTTTGAATCCACGTAAGTATTTTATTGTTTCGGCATATTGTTCGTGGATACGGTGTTTTCGGGGGGTGAAAATGGTATTTTTTGGAAACAGGAAAATCTGAAAACGCCGCCCTAGCGTTTCCATCCTACATTGGGGTATTTTGACCGAGGTATGTCACAGATATGTCTTTAAGACATCTGGGAACTATTATAATTTGTGGAAAAGGGGCATAATATGTCTCATTTAATGTTATTAATTAAAGCAGAAGTAAGTGGTCCGGTCGTTTTGGCTAATGCTGCGTTCCAGATACGATAAATGTTTTCTCCTCGACTCAGAGCAGAGCAGAGTGACTGACAGACCCGTGTTTCAGTCCAAACACTCTATGTAAGTGATTGCTGTCGGAAGATATAACTATTTAAGACTTATATTAACACAAATATATCACTTACTTCTGCTTTAATGTCACTCTCCTCATCACTGGTTCATTATACAAGACCACACAGCTGCAGTTTTTTTTTTTCACAATGCTGTTGCTCTGGTTTCGACTAAAACTAAGAATAGAAAATATGTGACTCCATTTCTCAGGTCCTTTACTTCCTTCCTGTCAGATGTCGTGTTTATTTCAAAATTTGTTAGTTATTGTCTGTATAGGCTAACTACAGTAAATGGCCAAGGCCCTGAATATTTTTTCAGAAATGTTCCATGTGTATGAGCCCAGCAGATCATTAGGAATCCAGAGTTAAAATTGAACAGAGTGATGATGCTGGCCCCTGCTAAAACCAACTCCCAGTGGAGATCAGAGCTGTCCCCCACGCTTATCTCAGATCCAGTGCTACGTGGAACACCTGGAGCGTGTGCTTCGAAATGTGAGGGGATTTTGCAGTGCATTCCACTAAATCTCCCAGAGAAACTTGTAAATGAGCGACTAAACTCAAACTTACTTCCTAGTTAAAATTTAACTAGGATGAACAGTCACCCCTTGTGGGGTGGTGTTTAGCTCAGTTGGTGGACCACCCACCCCATGTGTTGTGCCTATAGTCCTCGCTGCAGGTGGGCCCGGTGCAGTATCTGCACAATTCTGCAATGATGGATTTACTCACATTGGCAGCTACATGCACACATGGCACACATTAGCCAGCAGGCGGAACATTGCATGTGCAACACAATAGGTGTGCCTATTTTTCCAGGGCGGGGTAACACGAGCCCACTGACAGCTTGGTCGCACTGGACGCGGAACCGAAGCGCAGCGCCCTGGAGCGGAGGCAGTTTCAGATAGGCGCACATGTTAACCGGTCTGCCTGGTCGCACATCTCGCGCTGTGGAGCGCAGTGCGCGCGCCTGCAGCGCTTCAGATCGGTTCATTTCTATTTTTCACGCGAGAGAATCCGGTCAATTTTCAAAATAAAATAATTAAATGATGATTAACTAAGTTGTTGCTTGTCCATCTACATATTTGACCGTTGCGTCTGCACATGAGACACACACACACACACACACACGTTTAAAATGACGTGTGTGTGGAAAACCGAGTGAATACGAGTATGAACGACTGCAGTCGATGTCTGACCGGCGCGGAGAGGAGGAGAAGTACGCTCCCAGTGCGACCACCCAAGCGCCCGAGAAGCCGCGCGCAGTGCGCGCGCCCAGCTTCTGCGTGCAGTGCGACCAAGTGGTGACAAAGGTTCCAGGGCGACGCCCTCTAACGCAGCAGTGATCTACATTCACTCTGCAACAGATATGATGACAAATTCATAGCAGAAATCAACACTTGTATGTTTAGGTGACTCGTATTCAGAGCAGTGGGCTAATAAATATGGACTTGACCAAAACGGCCACATTTAAGAATAATATAACAATAGCTCTGTTGCCTTCAAATCCCACCTGAAGTGCACTGAGAATCTACTGGTAAACACCACCCTGCCAGTAGTCCTCCCCAAACTGGACCCCTTTGAATTTTCCTATATAGGAGGACCCGCCTGTTGCACCTCCTCCAGCACTTAGATTCCCTAGGCACCTTCATTGGGTTTGTCTTCGTGGACCTCAGTTTGGGTAAGGGCGCCTGTTGATCGGGAGGCTACAACTCAGCACTCACCCCCCGTCTAATACATCTACATACATCATGACTCGGTTGTACAATTCACCCATCAACTCCACCTCAACGTCAGGAGAACAAAAGAAATGGCCAGAACGCCTTGACCCCAACTAACTAACTGGCTAATTATCTTAGTTCTTAGTGCACTGTGTAGTCTTGATCCTAGGAAGCCTACTGGGGCTGACCTTTTAAATACTAGACTTCTGATACTAGCTGCACCCTTTATTGTTGACATCCTTTTGCACATTTTTAACCTGACCCTTTTAACTGGTTGTATTCCTAGCTTGTGGAAAACAGCATTTGTAACTCCTCTGCACAAAGGTGGCCCTACAAATGAATTGAATAATTACCGTCCAATCTCTAAGTTGCCCTGCTTGGCGAAAATTTTAGAACGCTTGATTAGCAATCAAAAAAGATCCTTTTTATCTGAATTTTCAATTTTAAATGTTTGTCAGTCTGGTTTTAGGCCTGGGCATAGCACTATTACAGCTACTGCTAAGGTTGTGAATGATATCGCTCAAGCATTAGAGAGTAATCTTGATTGTGTTGCCCTTTTCATAGACCTCTCTAAGGCTTTTGACACGGTTGATCATACCATCCTTCTTGAGCGTCTGCATAACATTGGTTTTGATTACAACACTTGTAAATGGGTTGGGAATTACTTAACTGATCGATCCCAAACTGTGTGTGGCGATGGTTTTAAATCAGAAATTTTAAACATATACAAAGGGGTACCACAGGGTTCGGTTCTAGGACCTCTGCTTTTTTCTATTTATATTTGGTTAAATATGGTTTTGGTTGTGACGAGTTTGTTACAGGTGCTGTTCTCGCCAAAAAACGGTGTCTACACTTGCAGACACACCTGGAGGCCAAAAGATTGTTTTAAATTGCAATGGTTTATCACATTATGTTTATCCTGGTATAACTTGTCTTACCCAGTATTACATCCTCAATTTTAACGACTGAATTTGCAATGTAAAAAAGGGCGGCATCTTGTTGGGAGGTGGCACTGGCACCTACCAAAAGAATAATAATTTTTTCTGATCACTCCTTTGCACATCATATTAATGACATCTTGTAACCGTGTGAGTCATAGCCCATCTCTCTTTCTGCTTTGCAGAGGTCTTTCACTCTCAGAGGTGGTGGGAGATAGGGGGGGGGCACTTTGATGATACGTTTCCTTCATGCAGCAGGGGGCATCTGTCAAGTACCTAAACAGCTATGACCCCATTCAGACCTGTCGTTTGCCTTCTTCTCAAGGGGATCTGATCACAGTTGGACAGATCCAAGTGTAACGGAGGTCCACGGGTATAGTCACAGTCACGAGGCACCAGTAAGGAGAAGTGACAGCGTGTGGCGGTTAGCGGTACTGAAGTTAAACTCACCCACCCATAAAAGACGTGCAAATCCACTTGCGTGGAGTGGTCATTGACCTCTTGGCGAAACAATTAGCATCGAGCAGGCCAGAACAACATCGGTCACACAAACTCAGGTCACTTAGGTTCAGCGGCTTATTATGATCAATATTTACGTTTTTTTTAAGGTTCCATCTAGTGGCCACAGCAATTATGACAGGAGCAGAGGGAGAATATAGCACAAATCGTACAAAACTCTGTACATGAAGGTGGCTGCCATGAGGGATGAGGACCTCTGCTTTTTTCTATTTATATTAATGATTTTAATTGTGGTGTCATAAATAGCTTAACTCATCTGTATGCTGATGATTCAATCATATACTCTTTTGCTCCATCTGTTCAACATGCTCTAAATAATCTCCAAGATGATTTCCGTATTATCCAAAGAACTCTGACTAGTCTTAAATTGGTTTTAAATCCAGGAAAATCAAAGTACATGATTTTAACAAAAAAAACGTACTGTTGACTTAAATAACTTTACCCTGGACACAGAGGATGGGACACCCTTGGAAAGGGTTTCTTGTTATAAGTATTTGGGTATATGGCTGGATGATAAATTGTCTTTTAAATGACATGTTACAGAACTTTTAAAAAAGCTGAAGCCTCTATTGGCATTCTTTTATAGAAATAAATCCTGTCTTCCTCAGCACTGTAGAAGGCAGATAGTGCATGCTACATTTTTATCCGTTTTAGATTATGGTAACATTATTTACATGCTTCTCCCTCTGTTCTTAAACCACTAGATACAATTTATCATTCGGCTATTAGATGACCCATCATTGTCATCTTTATCATAATGTGGGTTGGACTTCCCTAGCCCTAAGAAGGGAGCAACACTGTATATTGTTTATTTATAAGGCACTGCTAAAAAAACTTCCACTGTACCTATCTAGCCTACTAAGCTTCAGATCTTTTAAATATCACACTCGTACACAAAACCCACTGGCTCTTAATATCCCAGCTGTTAAAACGGAGGTAGGGAAACTCGCTTTTGTTTATTTTGCTCCTTTTAAATGGAATAATTTACTGTCTCAGCTTCAGTTGGATACACTGATTCCTTTTAATCATTTTAAAAACATTCTTGTTGATCTTATGAATTCTGAATGTACATGTGCTTCTTGAATTCACTATGTGCTACTGTTGAATGTATATTATGGATATGTATTGTAATGTGTTTGATTTGTATTGTGCTGTGATCAGGGCGCCATTGGAAATGAGAGCTTGCTCTCAATTGGCCCCCCTGAATAAATAAAGGTGATAGATCTAACTAACCTGTCGGACAGATGTGCACCACCTTTTCTTACGGTGAGACTGAGGCTTTGATTTAGTTTGTTTAAAGTTTTCAGGGCCTGTGTCTAGATCCACTTGTGTCAATTTAACAGAGGAAAACACAGTGGCTACACCAGGGTTATGTCTCCGAATGTTAGTTAGCCTGTTAGTTGTCTGTGTGAGGCTGATGGATCACTGCCCTGCATGCAGCTGTACAGAGAAGCAATGGTTTTGTATAATTGTCGTTATGTGTGCCGCGGGACTACAGATGGAAATTAGCCCTGAGCTAAATCTGGTGTATTTACATTTTTTATAATGTTCATTAATATGCAAAGTCCCGTCACAAATAAACAATAAATGTAATGTAATGGTGCAAATGCTAATAAAACATCTTTTGAGTGTTATTATGAAAATTGTTCGTAAGCTTAATAAACCTGTGGTGGATTCTTTAGTCCAGGTGATGAATGGGAAACCTTGTTGGAAGAAGAACGAACGCATACACATCAATCATGTTTCACAACACACAGTAGACAATAGCCTACACCACAAAGATGGCACTTTTAAAGCCTGGGGGCCTCTATGTATACAGCTCAGTTTCAATGGACACGCCTTGTGTACCTGTCCATGTCAGCTCATATTACTGTCTTCATGATCGAGGATGACATTTGTCGGGAATTCCCGCAGGATGGGAGTCAAAGTTTTATTAATCCCGTGATTGAGACGGAACAGGAATAAAAATCAACGGGAGCGGGCAGAGCGGGAACACCATTAATAGATGATGATTTTCAGCCATGTTAAACAACCAAAAGGACAGACGCGTCCATTTTTGTAGTCATCTTTCAGTGAGCCAAAACTATTTTGACTTGCATTAGCAAGGGGATGTGATGATTACCATCACATCCTGAATCTCAACAACTGAATTTGCAATGTAAACAACATGGGCACCGCACTGGACAGAAAAATGTTCCAGCACAGACAATGAATATGGTTTTGGTTGTGACGAGTTTGTTACAGGTGCTGTTCTCACCAAAAAACAGTGTCTACACTTGCAGACACATCTGGAGGCCAAAAGATTGTTTTAAATTGCAATGGTTTATCACATTATGTTTATCCTGGTATAACTTGTCTTACCCAGTATTACATCCTCAATTTTAACGACTGAATTTGCAATGTAAACAAGGGCGGCATCTTGTTGGGAGGTGGCACTGGCACCTACCAAAAGAATAATCATTTTTTCTGATCACTCCTTTGCACATCATATTAATGACATCTTGTAACCGTGTGAGTCATAGCCCATCTCTCTTTCTGCTTTGCAGAGGTCTTTCACTCTCAGAGGTGGTGGGAGATAGGGGGGGGGCACTTTGATGATACGTTTCCTTCATGCAGCAGGGGGCATCTGTCAAGTACCTAAACAGCTATGACCCCATTCAGACCTGTCGTTTGCCTTCTTCTCAAGGGATCTGATCACAGTTGGACAGATCCAAGTGTAACGGAGGTCCACGGGTATAGTCACAGTCACGAGGCACCAGTAAGGAGAAGTGACGGCGTGTGGCGGTTAGCGGTACTGAAGTTAAACTCACCCACCCATAAAAGACGCGCAAATCCACTTGCGTGGAGTGGTCATTGACCTCTTGGCGAAACAATTAGCATCGAGCAGGCCAGAACAACATCGGTCACACAAACTCAGGTCACTTAGGTTCAGCGGCTTATTATGATCAATATTTACGGTTTTTTAAGGTTCCATCTAGTGGCCACAGCAATTATGACAGGAGCAGAGGAAGAATGTAGCACAAATCGTACAAAACTCTGTACATGAAGGTGGCTGCCATGAGGGATTGGTCAGTCAGACTCAGGACTTTCAAAAGAGATTCGACTCTCACATGAGTCCTACCTAAGCAGGACTGTTAACCGAAATCGTGATCTTTGGGTCTGATTTTAGCCTAAATCTAATGAAGCTGGTACTGAGACTGTGTATATCATGGTACCCAGGGCAACTGAGGTCCATTACATGGTGTTGTAGATGCGATATTTCAGGTTTCACACTCATACTGTACTGTATGTCTATGGTGAATGACTTGTTCAGTTTAATCTAAACACTGTCAATGTGCACTTGGAGATTCACCAACTATCTGTTGTATGTGAAATTGTTAAGATAAGTATACCGTTTGCTCATCATCGCCTCATCCATTTGTCCAAGGCATACTTCACACATAACCTGCACTGTCAAACATCTTCCATTCACAACAACAAGACAAATGTGTTCAACAACTCTTTGCACAAGAGACATTTTGAACATCTGGTTTATCATCATGTACCCTGACACTGAATCAGCTGAATGAAACGCAACCATATTGCGAACTGATGTTTCACTTGTAGTGACAAATAGTGACTGTGGTCAAATGTCATTTATCTATAACAGAGATGGTGGAGTAAGACGCAGCCAGAGCCAGACTACTGTACACTGGTGGTGTGAAGTGAGGACAGTGATGGTTAGTTTACATTTATTTGTTAATGTACGTGATTAATTATTTGGTTGTTTTACAAAACTATAGCTAAAATCAATCTGCATTAGTATTTATTTTGATGTTGTGGTGTTTTTTCACCATTTGACTTTCAGCCTTTCATCACTATATAAACACCTATAGTAAATGTTTTTCAGTTCAACATTCACACCCAGTGTGTTGGTGGTGGGTCCTGACAGGTGGAGCCCAGTCATAGGCTGTTGTTGTTACGATAAACTGTCGGAGAACATTTACAAGGTCAAAATGATCACTAGACTCCAACCATTCAACAAGAAGGCACAAGATAATGATTTACCTCTGTATCTGGAAACACAGCACAGTGTTCGACCACCTATGTATAGACTTTTACACATTTTTAAGATCTACATTTACTCATTCAGAAACCACAAACCCAACAAAAACAGCAGGTTTTAGATTAAGTTTTTAGTTGTGAAAGACAGACTTTTTATAGCAAGGTTTGTTGTGGTGCTGCTTTTTCCGTTGTTATATGCCCCCCAGGGGGATTCATTCCTCCCAGGTTAACACCCCAGATCACCTCCTGTGTACTGGAGCCTAGTCTCCCTCACTTGTTTGTCTGATCTATTGTTACAGCAGATAGAAGCCATGTTGTAAAGCTGTGTTTTAATGTGAGCAGTGCAGGATCTGAGCAGTAGCTAGAGATGTTTATTATTTTCCCACTTCCTTTGGGTTTTATCAGTAAAAGCTCAGGGGTGTTTTATTTTTAGAGGGGGCAGCGAGCAGCAGTGGCCTTTTTTTGCCTTCAGCAGTCATTTCCTCACTTAAAAAACATTGTGTGACCTTAAGGCAGGACTTGTTGCTTTTTCTCACATACTCACTTCTCTTATTTTCACACTTACTCACTCACTTCTCTTATTTTCACACTTGCTCATTAGTGAACGTGTTTTTTCATTCTATATCCTCACAGAAAGACAGAAAGAAACAGAAAACCAACAGCAACCTCAGACTACGCTAACACTTATAAGTACACACAAGGCAATAGTTAAACACCATCATACTGTAATATTTCATTCATCACTTATGTATCAGTCTTCATAAGTTGATACTAATTAGTATGTAATTTATAGACACAGTTGGATTAAAACACTCACTCATGATATGTTTAATAATATGCATACTAAATAAATAATGGGTTAATTAAAAATCAACTATTAGTCAGTAAAGTGTCAGGAGACAAACAAACTATTTGCATGAACATGCCTGCTGCACTTATTCCTGCAGCACTTACACACATAATGATATCAGACATCTGATAATGGGAACCAGTCATTGAAAACATTAAACCAAAATAACATAAGAGACAAACGGTCACACATAAATTGCACAGAACGATGCAGTTACTGTGCAAAGTGAGACAAGTGGGTGTTTTTAATGATCTTCTGAGCACTTCCGGATAACACACGTTTCATACAAAGACAGCAAATAGTTCTGCTTGTTTCTCCTTAAACACTATTTTAACTTCTGCTTTAGTGAGTTGCCATACCCACGTGCATTGCATCTCAGATTACACCATCAAAGACCATTTGGTAGAAGAGTAGGAGTCTTAGAAAGCACATCCTGTTGTCATTTGAAACTGAGCTGTTCAACATGAACACGTCATGGGAGTGAAATATGAAGATAAACCTGTCACACAATTGATAAAATGAGCAACGTGATCACCAGTGAACTAAATGTCTGATACGATCTGCTCAGTTTTGTTTTTTGTGAATCGCTGGGTGTTCAGTCTGTTGATTTTCTAGTGTTGTGTGGTTTGAAAAAAATTAATAAGTGATTGAAGGATTGACATGATTTGTCACAGTTTATCTGATATAAATAAGAGTGGAGAGAGTTGATTTTATTTGATTTTATATCAACAATATGTTATAAAACATGATACATCTCTGCACCATAGTTAAAACAAATGGTTGGGATAACACACTAAAGCCAGGAGGCTTTAAAACCTAAAATAAAATCTTAAAGAATAACTGTGCTTTAGTAGTTCATACTCAATACTTCTAATAACCATTTTTCTACATAAATTAAAATCCCTGATGCATCTCAAATATATTGTCTCTTTTTCTGGTTTGTAGGTGTTGGTTCAGTTCATTTCCATTGTCTGTAGCTAACATCTGTAGTTTAAACCAACATTTCTCTTTCCATCTAACTTTTAAGAGACACAACTCTGTTCCATCAAAATAGTTAAAACGAATGCCTTGTAACCATGGTGACTCATGCTGGTCTGGAGCAGGATTAAGGTTAAGATGAACTCCATTTATGTTTTTTTTTTGTTTTTTTTAATGTCCAAAAGACAGTACTGCTGGTGCTTTTACACTCACCGTCATGTATGATAAAATCATAAGATATAAAATAATGTAGGCTAATTCATTAAAAATGTTAATATATATTATAAAATAAAATTACCCTAAATCATCAATTTCCCTTCAGAGGGATTAATAAAGTAAACCAACCAACCAACCATGTAGCCTATGCTACACCAAAGGAAATCAAACTAGGCCAAATTAAATTATTTAAAAAAATGAAACTGAGGCATTTAAAATTTAAGATTGGTTGATTCACTATCACCTGCAGTCCTTGTCTCCTTGAATTGATGGATTTGGTAAATAGCCTAGCATAGAGTCAATTGTGTGATCAGTGGGATTAATCATTATATACTAATAGCTGATAAATATGATAAATATTTATCACTATCACTTGTTAAAATAACTTAATACATTTTGTGTACTTATTTAGGTCTATTAAATGAATTAAATGTTAAAAGGCTATCAGCATTAATTGTGTCCCTTTGATGTGGGTTTTAAAGTAGGCCTAGGCCTGGCTATCTTATTTCAAGAGGACGGTGGAGAGAGACAGAAAACGGGGAGTGAGGGGAACACGCAGTAGGCTAACGGTCAATAGGAGGGGATTCGAACTCTGACTCACTGCTGCTAGGACTAAAAAGCCCTGTTGAACCTGCTCTACCCATTGTGCTATGAAACGCACCTGACACGACAGTTCACGTGATGCTGAAATAGAAGGAACTTTGTGTCACTGAGCCTATCAGTCATATTGTCCCAGACCTCCTCTACCTTGTTAACAGCAGCAGCGTTTCATTTTCTTGTTGTAAATTCATTATATTCATCATAAATCTCCACAGGGAGCTTTTTCTCCGCGGTGAAGAAGCTTCGGTGCGTGCGTTTCCTTTGCTTTGGGTCCTTTTATGATATTTTCGGCACTTGACTGGTGTGGGTTTGTACGAGGCGAGGCTGACAGGTGAGGCTTTAATTAGCGTCAAGTGGAGCCAGCTGCTCTGGTTTGGAGTTGGTGCTAATTCAGCCTTCAAAATGACACCATAGTCTGGATGTTGTTGTTGGCGACTTGGATGAACATCCCCCTACGTTTTGGATCCTGTGAATTAATTCGGTGTGGTTCTTTTTAGGGGGAAAGTAGACTCACCTGTCCCTCTCTAATGCAACGGTTGGAGGCCTAACTAATTTTGTTTCTTTCTCTTAGAATATTTCAAATCTCTCGCACAAAGTTACATTTTTCTAACAAAGACTGTTGATGGTGTACAACGACGCGATCTGCTCACAAACAAACACAAGTCGGCATAATTGAAAAATAACGGAATAATGAGGGACTAACGCTTAAAACAAAGTAGAGCGGGTATAGGTTCAGGGCAGTTTAGGCTTAGATCATCAAGTATTTCCTGAACATCGTGAGACTGTAACATCACGTAAAGCTGACTGTTCACGTGGTTTTGCGTTCAGATCTTTATCTAATCTTATGTGAAAAATAATGAATATATATTTCAAATAGTTGTTATTGTGCTGTTTTCTCTCAGAGATGAATCTTAAAATGTATTTATGGAAATGAAAATTAATCCAGCCGTTGAGCAACTTGCAGAGACAGAGCTCATCTGGTCTGTAATGCACACCCACTTTGTCAAACAACATGCGTCAGACTTAAGAGGAAAACGAATTAAAAGCAATGTTAATGAATCATCCGAAAACTCAGCATCTACACACCATCCCCCCGCCGTAATCCCTCTGACAAACAAACATAATGATTTTAAACTCGTCTCAAGTTTAATTTATCATTTCCACGTGGATTCATCACACATATTGTTGTTATAATGTAGCCTCACTCTTATCTAAACGGGCAGAAGCGGCGCACAGATGAACATTTATGTCTGTAAAAGCCTTAAACTCAGAACAGCTGTTGTTTTGCAGAAGTAAAACTGTACATCTGTAGTGAAAGTAAAAAAAACTTACATGAGCAGGGTGAGAAGAAAGGCACCAACAAGGAGAACATGGGACCTCGACATGTTGCGATACATAGCCTATGTCAGCCAACACTTTTTGATGAGTTACATGCTACTGCGCTACCAGGTTGTTTTCACAAAGCTACCCGTGCACAGGTGGGGCGGTGACCAAGTGCGACGTGAAACCAAGCATGGTGGGAAGGAGATAGAAGGAGAGAGCGAGCGAAGGAGAGAGAGAGGGGAGGGGGATGGGGAGCTCAGCGTTTCACATCACAGACAGGAAGCTGCAGTAAACGGCAAGTAAGGACAAAGCCTAGAGACTAATGTACTCTGAGTAACCACAGAGTGTTTCAGCTGCTTTTCTGGTCTGTGATCTAAATCCCTGTGGGAAGCATTGGAGTGGAGGGCAGGGTCTGATATGAAGCCAGATGGAATAATAATAAGATAACACAAACTTTGTCAGCACAAATGTCTCAGGGATAAAAAATAAATAAGATTTTGGGGAACAAGGTCAAAGTTCAAGGACTTCACAAAATATGTCGGAATGATGCAATAATTCATAGGCCAAACAGGACACATCATCGCCATCTTGTCTGTCTGACTCCGCCCGTAACTGCCAGCTAACCCAAATTTGGGCAAGGAGAAGGGGTCTGATAGGGGTTTGTGGCAACCGTATGCTTACCGCAGTGTCACTTAAAGCAGCTCACAGTGAAGACAACCTGCTGATTTAAGATGGTTGTTAGGACTGGGGGCAGATTTGCAGATTTCCTGCTGATCGCAGGGCGTGGCCTGTCTGGACAATTATTTGTCCAGTTTTTAGGTGTGTTGTGCTAATTCCGTTATTTTACTGCTCCTGATTGAGCGATGGAAATATCTGCCAATCAGTTAGCGCGAAGAGACCGGAAGGCCTCACCAACCGGATGTAGCTGCTTTGGTAGCTCACAAGCATGGCCGCTAATCAAGCCAAATAACCCCTAACCCTAACCATGGCAACAACACGGCTGACTACACGCCTCACAATGAGCATCACCGTCCTCTGAACATCATACAGCAACACTGTATCAACCTCCACAGATGAAATCCTCCAGCGACAGGCTGCTGCCACGCCACACCTCTTCCTTCCTTGTGGATGTGGAGCAAAAACATACCAGGAAGTGGCTCACACCCTGAGACTCAGATTCTTAACATATACAACCAGATGTGTATGTGTCCATGTGTGTGTGTGCGTAGATGTTTCCTTCCTGCTTCTGTCAGACTGTAATGCCGAGCCAAGACCAACCACAACCAAAGACCCACAATTGAATTAAAATAAGATTAGATTAGATTACGCGCGTGCGTTGCTTGCATGCGTCATTCCCCCGTTATTTCTCCAACTTTTCCTGTCTCCCTTCACTGTCCAGTCTAAAAAAAGGAAAAAATGCCCCAAAACACATCAGCTTCAGTTGACCATACACAACTGATTCACACATGGAGACACAAGCACAAAGATACACAAAGGACCAGACACACACAAGAAGTTGGAACCTGACACTCTGCTATTTGAGGAGTGACAAAAGAAGATCTGGGGTGAGATTGTGTGAAAAGAACGATGGAAAGATCTATCCACACACCACGGAGTCCAGTGTCATTAATCCCTGACGGAGTTTTCACGGGTGGTATATTAACCAGAAGAACCTGTTACTGTAGGCTAATGCTGCTGGCATGCACAAACACCTCAGACCAGTGTTTCTGCCCCAGTTTTCAAATTTGGCAACAAATCTATTTTTATTCTTGACAGTTATCTTATTTTCATATCCATCACTCTTGTTTGCAGTAATATTTATGTTTTCTTTGTGATATTTATCATGCTCATTTGCCCTTGTCTCAGTGAAGGAGGAAGTAAAAGTTTCTCCTTTACTTCCTCACTGTGCAAAATTCTTTCCTGTTGTCGGTACTGCAAACAAAACCAATCACAGCAAAGAATCAGTCATTTTGTAGTTCCTGTAAAGCAAAACTTTACTGTTAATCTCACTCTGACCTGTGTGCAAATTGGAAGTGTTCTGAGGCCAAAGCTCTGTGGATGGAGGGAGTTGGCAGAAACAGGAGGTAACAGAGATGAATGTTGGCTGTTCTGTCAACACATAGCCTACAACACACTAGTTTGTACGCCAACACTCAAATTTTACGCCCTGTAAAACTGACCAAATTCTCACCACAATATCAGATCTCAACACATTAAGAAGAAAAGTCCTGGGCCTTTTTAATGGGATCACCACCACAGTTTACTGGGTTTTCCTGTGTCCCATGCCTCTCCTAACTCCTTTCCCCCTCCACTCCCCTTACCTCAATGATCAATGATCCCATCAATGATGGCAGATACATATATTTGTACGGAGAAGACATAATTTGTAATAGGTCTCATATATATTTTATACATATTGTAGGCAACATGCCCCTGGATTGTGCCACATAGTCCATGGTTGGGACGGAAAGCTGTGAAAAAATCACACTCAAAGCCTCAGCAAATCAAACAACAACAATAAATAGATTTGGACAATCAGAGTGTGCCTCCTGTTTGTTATCATGATTTAATTCTGTGATCCCTGTCGCCCTGGAGTATGTGCACCACTGCTACCTTTAATGCCAATGCTAAAAGTTGATGCTAACACCTTGTAATGCTAATGTTACACAAGACAAGTAGCTAGTTTCAGTCCTTTCAGATAAATAAACCTATAGGATTTCCTCCCCATTGCAGGCAGCTCACTTCTCAGGATTCAACAGGTTCAACTCTGACACTCCTCCTTAGCCTGAGGTTATCTTATTGGAGCAGTATATGTTCACCTCATGTGTGTGTAAGTGTGTCGGTGGGTGGGTGTCACTCATAATGCAGTTGTTACAATGACTCCACTGAGTGACAGAGCTGGAGGTGATGTGTTTTCAAGTCCTGTTCTCATCACCACGATATCTCTATAAATCAATGGAAGCTCCTCAAATTTGGTCCAAACATTCAGCTGGACCCAGTGAGTTGTTAGAGGTTGTGGTCAAAGGTCAAAGGGCACAGTTGAAAAATAGGCTACTGCTTTTTCCTCATGAACACATTATCTCAGCAGCTCGTATCATCAGGGAAAGAGGTTTTGATACCAAGCTCCAAACGTTTGGTATCTTTTCACATCCTGGTAAACATTGCGCTGATAATTCAGCTCCACTTTATTCTGATTCAATTTATTTAACTGTGTCCATCCCTATTTTGTGTTCCCAGAAAAGCTTTGTGTTGTGAGTTTTTGCAGCGCATGTGTTGTCAAATCAATGAAGTTGTTTCTGAATTTGTTTTCTCAAGCTGCAGTGAGATGATCCCTCAGAGCCACTGTACTTACTTATGCCTGAACTTCAGCACCTCATCTAGGCATGACCACATGACTGCTGTTAGTTAAAGGATTAAAGTTAAAGTGACTGTTGTTACCTAAGCTCTCACCTGTCACATGTCTGCATGTTTTTTTACAAATTGCAAAGTCAACCCACACAGAAATGTACATGACACATGTGTCCCTATACCAGGGAAAATATCTACATTATCAGTTTTCATTTGGGATGACAGTAATATTAAAGGGATAGTTCAGCATGGCAAATGTGCAGGTCACACCTTATCCACGTTTTGGCGTTGTTGGATTGTGTTTTTGATGGGTTTGATGAGAGACAGGGGACCTGAACCATCTCTGCCCCACAGATCTCAAAACAAGATGCACCGATAATTAAAGGTAATGAACCTACTTCTATGACTATAGGGATTATGGCAAGAGGGAAATTGCCAAAATGTTGAACTATCCCTTTATCGCATAGGGTAAAATTCATATCTCTGTTAATATTTTTCATTTTTCATTTTTCATGTCATCTTGTCTTTACATGAGGAAGCAAACAAGACCATGAGGAGCTTCTGGTTCCTCATGATTGTCCCATTGCAATCATGAGCTGTGTGTGTGTGTGTGTGTGTGTGTGTGTGTGTGCTTGTGTGCGTGTGTGTGTGTTTGTGTGGCTTCCTTTTGTTTTCAGTTCAGTTTGTGTTCCTCTTCTCTTCTTTCATTCCAATGTCTGTGATCTGAGGGTGTGGAATTTCTCTCTCTCTCTCTCTCTCTCTCTGTATGTTGGGTGTTGGGGGTGGGGGCATGTTGAGACATTCCTATCTCCTCTTCAGTGTAAGACGAGATCTTTTTTTACAAACACTGCTGTGGTGTCAGGGTCCAAGATGGACACTGTGAGCCACCTGCTGGTCAAGTTGTTAGAGTATCATCGCTGTTTTATTGTGCTTTGCATGGCAGTGATGTTTCTGCTCTTGTTGTTATTATGCATTTATAATGTTGAAGTCAAATTTTTGGTTCCCTCCTGAGTCTCTGACCTGCTCCCTGGCTGCAGCCCAATCAGGATTGATTGTCTGTCAGTCTCCTGAATATCTCTCAGGTGAAGGTGTGTCAAGTCACTATGTGTTGCTCTCTGGGTCAAATTGCCTGATAACCTGAGATCTGTGGCACAGAATCGGAGCTTGGATCTATCAGCTGAACTGTTTAGGTTTTAATGTGTTCACCTACAGACTGTGCAGCAGGAAACGAAACATTGAAGGGATAGTTCACCCAAAATTCAAATTTCACTCATTATCTACTCACCCTCATGTCGACTAAGGGCTGGGAGAATTTTCAGAGTCCTCCGTGCCTTCTCTGAGTTATGGGGGGGGGGGGGGTGTCCACGCAGCAGTATTTGTCCATAATGGTTGTGAATGGTGCTCACTTTTCTTCATTCAAAAAGACACACCAAAAAACATCCAAATACCTCCATGCTGCTCATCTGTAATGTCCCTCTTGTATTGAAGCCCCGACATGAGAAATTGCTCCGCCGTCATTGCACTGACACAGGAAGAGCAGTGAACTGAGACACTGGGAGCTTCTGCTACAAACAAGCTTAAAATATAGACTTATTTAATTTTTTTTCGGAACAGTTTCTCATGTCGGGGCTTCAATACAGGGACATTACAGACGAGCAGTATGGAGGTATTTGGATGTTTTTTGGTGTGTTTTTTTGGACGAAGAAAAGTGAGCACCATTCACAACCATTATATGGACAAATACTGCTGCGCGGACCCCCCTGTAACTCCGAGAAGGCACGGAGGACTCTGAAAATTCTCCCAGCCCTTAGTCGGCACGAGGGTGAGTAGATAATGTGTGAAATTTCAATTTTGGGTGAACTATCCCTTTAACTAATTCATCAGATTTCATTCCTGTTTATTTAGTGTGTTGTGACGCTGACGTTGACCTTTGACCTGATTCCACCAAAACCTAATTACCGGTATTCATAGTTGTAATTTAGATATCATGTCCATGAGAGTGAGGTGGATTGACAGATGACCTGGAAATATTATTACTCTGTGATAGGAAGGAGCAGCACCATCATTAACCCATTAGAAGTGGGTGGGGGCGTCGCGTGGCGTAGTGGTTAGAGCGGGCGCACCACGCAATTCTCGCTGCAGTCGGCCCTGGTTCGAGTCCCGCGTCGGGCGCCATTTACTGCATGTCATTCCCCCTCTCTCTGCCTCCCCGTTTCCTGTCTGTCTCAACTGTACTATCCATAAAAATATACTTAAAAAAAAAAAAAGAGAAGTGGGTGGAGTCGCCCTGTTACAGACAGGTGACCGCTGGAAAATAACCATGAACTTCTGATTCCACAGTTATTTTTTATGTAACAAAAAATGAAGGTTTTACAGTGTTTTTATTTTCTTCAAATTTTTACATTTTCAAAATAATGCCACTAGATGGCAGCAACAGATCAAACAGTAATAATTTTCCTTGTCTTTAAGTTCTCCCTCTGCTTCTTCTTAGAGTATTTTCTTCATCTCTGCTTAGCTGGGACTCCCAGTATGTTGCTGCTTTTACAGTTTTTTCAGTTGCTGACAAGCATTGGTCAATACTGAAGCTACCTTTTCAAGTGTCATACAAACCTGGACTACATGAGGTGCACTGTCTGTCCCAGAGTTCAGCTTCAGATTTAGGCCCTGGTCCAGGTCCAGGTCCAGGTCCAGGTCCAGGTCCAGGTCCAGGTCCAGATTCAGGTTCAGTTTCGGTTTCAGTTTCAGGTTCAGTTTCAGGTTCAGGTTCAGGTCCAGGTAAAGTTCCAGAATCAGGTCCAGGTTCAGGTTCAGTTCCAGTTTCAGTTTCAGGTCCAGGTCTAGGTCCAGATTCAGGTTCAGTTTCGGTTTCAGTTTCAGGTTCAGTTTCAGGTTCAGGTTCAGGTCCAGGTAAAGTTCCAGAATCAGGTCCAGGTTCAGGTTCAGTTCCAGTTTCAGTTTCAGGTTCAGGTTCAGGTTCAGGTTCAGTGTCTGTTTCAGTTTCCGTTTCCATTTCTGGAGGAAACAGCTGCTGCTGTCACAGCGCTCTGTGTGATGGATGTGTCTCTCTCTGTTGTAAACGATGGTTTGTTAATGAACAGATCTGTTTAGCCAGCCACTCCTTTGACCTTTGACCACACTCAGCAAATAGAACAGGAGGGATGGAAAAACACAATTTAATTCAGAGAAATGATTAAAAATGATGCATGAATTCAAGGTGGAATTAAGAGAGTGGGTGAAGTGTTCCATATTCAGTCTGAATCAGGAAGATGATGATGGATTCACTTGTTCATTTGGTTTTGTGTGCGTGTGTGTGTGTTTTCCAGACCCTCTATCCATCGGATAGAGACTCTCCAAGTCCAGACCTTTAAAAGTCGGAGTCAAGACCCTTAAAACCGCCAATACCCAGACTCTCCAATTCCAAACCCTCAAAATAAATTGTTTTTATCTACAGCTTTAAGTTTACATCGTTAACATTATAATCATCCTGTTACCTAATACTTACCATTATTAGATTATAATGTAGGCTACACAGGATTTTCCTGAAACCTCGGTCATCATGAAACATGAGATTCTTCGTCCAGAGTCTGAAGTGAAGCAGTAACAGTAGCTGGCGTCACAATCTAAGCTTCTCATATAAAAACCTGAGTGAAACATGGTCCTGGCTCAGACCTGTGATGGATTGTTAACAGTTAAGTGTTTAATTGTTGAGTATTTATCTGTATGTGGGTGTGTATGGGGTTAAACAGCTGATTAATAGGAGGCTGAAGCCTGCCGCTCTGCTCCATCTCTCACTGTTATGATAACGAGCTCATTCAATATGCAGATTGTGTCCTCAGAGGCCGCACACTATTAATTGTTCTCGTTGACTCGAGTAATTATTTGTTTGCAGATTTAATTTGGAGATTTAGACAATGTGTCGATGCCATATGATTTGTGTGAGCTGCCTGTGTGTGTGTGTGTGTGTGTGTGTTAGACATTATGTAATCCAGATCTGCTGCAGGCGTAATAGGACTTGATTATGTATGTTTTATACTGACCCCCTCCCTCACAGTGAACACTGCCCTAAAAATCAAAAGTTTATTAATAAACTTATAAAGAAAATAAAAAAACAAAAAATTCACACATTAAAAAAAAACAAAAAAACTTGTCCAGTCAAAATATCAGCTGTCAGTGATCATGTCACTGTTGTCTGTTTGATTATTAACCCTCCAATCATTATTATACATTTAGATAGAGACTTACATTTACATGTTTCATGACAAAATACCACTGATGCATCTTTTGTCTTCACTGAGAAGCTGATTCTCACTAAACCTGCTCGATGTTGAAATATTAATGTCTGTGTGTGTCTTCATGAGCGTCTGACTGTGTGTTTACTGACAGATACCTCCAATATTTCCTCAGATGAAGACAAACAGACAATGGTCTGTGTGATTTTGGTGGATTACTCTTTTAATCATGCAGCTCTCTGATCTCACAGAGCAAACATCGCTGCTCTAATTAGTGGTATTAGTGTTAATTAGCTCTCTGTAATCTGAAGTTAAACACAATGAACTACGTCATCTTCTGAAACTGTGACTGTGTTTGTTAATGAGATTTTCACCTTCTACAGAAACTGATGATTAGTTCTCATCCAGCAGATCTGAAATCACAAATATGGGGCAACACACACTTATCAACGCCACGCCAGCCTACATCTTTAAGTCACATATGGAAAACTGGTTTTACAGTGGACACAAAGTAAAGTCAAAAGGGTGTGGGTGAGTGTGTGACCTGTGTGTATGTGTCGGTGTGCGTGTGTGTGTGTGTGTGTGTGGTCCAAAAAAAAAAAATTAATTACTACAATCCAGCTTTTTTAAAATCTGCCACTTAATAAGAGCTGGGACATAATTAAATTTGCAGTGGAGTGACCTTGAGAGTTGAAACATAAAAACATGATGGATGGAAGAAAGACACACACACACACACACACACACACACACACACACACACACACACACACACACACACTGCGGATCAGCTGCTTTTAAAAAAAATCTTTTAATGAAACATCTAAAACAGTTGTGGTTTTCAAAGAAGAGGGAGCTTCTTCAGTTTCTGAAGATGATGATGGTGATGATGATGCAAGATGTAGGAGATGGGGTGAGGGAGAGAGAGATTACGGTGGGGTGGAAGGGGAGGAGGACTTGTGGTAAACTGAAGCTGCCTGGCTCATCAATCTGTATGTGAGGTTACAATGTTTATCATAAGCTACTTTAAAGTCCAGGAACCAATCAGATAATTTAAAATGAAAATTTAGCAAAACACAAAATGCATGTTGCTAACAATCCTGTAATGTGTTTCCTGCAGCTGCTTCAGTTTGGCTATAACCATCTAGTTTTATGAACACAGGTAGCCTACAGCTTGCAGCCTCCCCTTAGTCAGTGTTATTTGCTTAAATTTGAAAATGTACTTGAAAAAACCTTGTAACAAAGGAACCTTGAGGGTAAGATGCAGCCTATTTATGAGACATAAAAAGTAATTATCGTTATTCTGAAAATCTGCTTGCATGAGAGTGAAGGCAAACCTCGACGACATCAGCTCCTATGGTCCTAGTAAGTTAGTTAGGCTAATTAGTTTACTGTCCTTATTTCCCTAGTATACTGAAAATTCATTTTCACAAGTTCTGTAGGCTACAGGTATATTAAGTGCCTTATATAGCCTGTGACATTGGACAGCATGGACACTGAAAATGTATTTTTATATTTAGGCTATTTCATAACCATAATAAGTAGCTATAGACCTAGCCTATACTTAAGAACCATAAAAATCATTAAAGTCCTTCCATATCTTGTCAAAAAGACCTGGACCCAATACAATGGATGCTGTGAGCCTTTGATTAGCCCACCGTAATTAATTAATTAATTAATTAATTTTATTAATTTTATTTAATTTAACTTTTTCCATCATAACGAAAAGTGCTTTGACTCACTGAAGCACATTGGTGCACGAGGAACCATTTTACATCCCTAAAAAAAACATGTGTTTTTCTTCCTGCAGCCTAAACTGTGCCTTGACTGGTGAGAAAGATAATGATTAACAGGTGCAGTAGCCAATTGCAGCGCTTTTTTGACTGACGACAACGTCTCTTGATTGGCCTCGCACAAGCTCTTCAGACAGGCGCTGTTAACACGGAACCGGAAATCACAAAATTCACCAAAATAAAAGCGTTCACCAACATAAAACTTATAAAATAGATATTCATTTGTAATACAATAGAAGTAAAATGTTAACTTAATGGCTCTGGGACTTTCTTGTAAATTATATTCCTTAAATTAAAGAGTTTCACCGCATTTTATTAGTTTAGTGCTTTTATTTTGACGGAAAGGCCTGTCTCTCTCGCCTTGGATTCGTTTCCTTACCAACGTCCCCAGACTTGATTTTGGCGCTTGTTGTCCACACACCTGACCTGACCCTCGTGTTGTGAACTACCAAGAAAACATTTACCAAAGTAGATGAACGGAAACAACGCACTTCTGGTGACGGTGTTCATAACTGGGAATACTTTTATGACTCATTTTCTGTGTCACGGACTGAAGCGTGGGGAGACTGACCTCAGTCAGCTGGACCTTCAGAGCAGGAACAGGTCAGTGTCACCTTGCTGGTGTAGCTAGCTATCAAACTGACAAAAGGTACACGGACCCTACTGGTCGACTTTCAGGTGTAGTCTGAAAAATGACTTGTGTAGCTATTTGAATGTGAAGACTCTGACTGACCCAACCAGGTTGTCAGTGTTATGACAAATGTAGAAACAACAAGTTAGCCTATAAAGAGGCTAGACTAATCGCCATAAAAACTCTTTTATCCCTGCAGCCATAACTGTTAGCCGTTTTGAATTGCTCCTAAGCTTACACACCGTTTGAGTAGCTATTTAATTATTAAATCATCATAACATGTATCATTTGTACTACACTACACACCAGACCTGACTAGTTTAATCAACTAATCTCAGTCTTCAGATTGTTGATTGGTTGTCAAACTGTGTGCTCTTGATTGGTTGGAACAAACACCTGCCCTAAAGTAACTACCCCATCTCCCACTTCCATGTTGATGTTCTTATAAGAGTGAACAGGGTCGGTGTGTGTCCAGGACAAGTCGCCTTAGGTTCATGTTTAATGTGAATTTTGTTTCAAACTAGAGCTCAAAGCATCTGCTGAAAACATTGGATCTTGTTGTAGGTGGATATTGATTTATCCTATTTTCATTTTTAGCTATAACTATTGTGGGTACATACTTGTTTTGATGAGCACATGCTTGATTTACTACTATGTGCATTTTGATGTACACACATTCTCCAACAGAAGAATGCTGTATGACTTTTGTGCTGGGCACATGAGATCATTATTGTCATTGTAAGCACTACACAGAAATCAAGTGAATAGTAACAACAATATGGTAAATTTCATAGACAAAATAAAAAATGATACAGTAATGGATCTGTAGCAAGGAGTGACGGGCCTGGCTAAAGGTTCATGCTAAGCAATAATGATCTCAGTCATGTGATATTGACATTAAAACAAATCAAACATTGTCAAATATGACTAACAGATAGCCATCAAGCATTGAACAGCCGGTTCATCACTTTTGTGTCCTGGAAAACACTTTTTGCAGTTGCAATTTTTGCAGCCCATGTGTTGTTAAATTGATGATATTTTCTGAGTTTGTGGTGTTCATGTCTGTGTTATGCGTGTTAATCCCTCAGGGCCACAGCAGAGTTGAAGAGCGTTGCGGGTCTCTGACTGCAGCGGGGACTATCATGGATCTGCTCTGTGACACTGCTACTGACCGCCGGTGAGTGCTTTGGGACGGGGCCGGGGCTCACAACAGCACCCGCTAATCGTTGAAACAGCAGTGATAAGTGCTTCCACGTCGGAGTCTCCAAACCAGAAACGTCTGTAACCACATCGGAAAAAGTCTGCGAGTGCGTGTCACGACTTCCTGTATATGCCCCTTCAAATTAAAAGCCCTATAGCCTTTCCTATACAGTTCAGTCATATTGATTTTTTTTTTTTTTAAGTATATTTTTTGGCGTTTTTGCCTTTTTATTTTGATAGCACACAGTAGAGATAGACAGGAAAGGGGGAGGCAGAGAGAGGGGGAATGACATGCAGGAAAGGTCTGCCCGACACGGGATTCGAACCGGGGAGGGGACGCCTGCGTTGAGGACTGTAGCCTCTACATGGGGCAGCCGCCTTAACCACTGCGCCACGCACCGCCCCCAGTCATATTGATTTTGACTTAATTTTGACAAGACACGGCTCCAAATGTTTTTTTTCCTGCGACCAATCGACCAATGAAATATCACCATGATATTATGAATAGTCCACTGATTGTGAAGCAGCAATGAAACATCTGATTTCAGTTGTCGGCCTGAATAAAGCCACTGATGTGCTAGAATCAACCTGAGAACAGACTAGATCTGATCCTGAGTGCAGGCACTGGCCGACACTGCTGCTAAGTGGAGCTGACTTACCCCTACAAGAAGTGCCCTCAACACCTGGTCAAATCTGGCAGTTCAGGGTTTCCCCCAGAAAACTTGTTAAGCCCGGTGGTAGGGTGGCACCGGCGGCCCGCCCAAGCGTGTTTTTCTGTGACAGGGGCCTGACCCTGACCATTGACTGATGGCAGGGCCCTGTAGGTAACAGATTCATTAATGGAGCAGTAGCATTTAGAAGGCGTGATTCCATAAGGCCTTAAGATCAATGTTAAAAGTTGACTGGAAATTTGAAAATATTATAATTTATCATAAACATTTGTTATTATAAGACATTTATGTAACATATTTAAACACCTATAGCAGAGTCTTACAGAAAGGCACTCTTGAAATAGCCTACTGTTCAATCAACCACAAATTATAGCTTAAAAAACTATTTAAATAAATAACATCAACTCTTTGCATTAAAAACTAAAAAAAAAACTACTAAAAAAACCTAAAAACTACTGCCTGGTGTCTCCATTGTTGAAGTGTAGTGTTATTTCTCTGAATTTTTTTTCTTTTCTCCGAGATTTTTTGTATCTGGAGTCACGTTACAGAGGCTACACATGACGTACTG
This sequence comes from Trachurus japonicus, assembly GCF_045865225.1. Classification (NCBI taxonomy): domain Eukaryota; kingdom Metazoa; phylum Chordata; class Actinopteri; order Carangiformes; family Carangidae; genus Trachurus; species Trachurus japonicus. Next base: position 27,069,069 of record NC_140909.1, on the reverse strand, counting down.
TATAATACATCCATGTCATGGAAACGTGACACTCACGGATCTACTGTTTAGACCAGAGAAGACAACGTGTGATCGCAAACGTTACGAGCTGAAAAATGAAACAATGGATCATTTTCACATCAGGTCAAAGCCCCGCGGCTCACAGGAGTCCGGAGCTCTGACGCTGCAGGGGATATCTATGGCAGGGGGCGACGTGCTAACAGCTAACAGCTAACAGCTAACAGCTACCAGCTGCAGCAGCTGACTGCCTCTTGGAGCCGTGGCTCCGCTCACGTTAACGTTTGGACTCGGTGCGCTCCTCTCGGTCAGCTGGTGAAGCAGCGGGCTGATGAGCAGGATGTCCGTGACGTGTCCCGTTATGCGCGACGAAGTTGTGACGTTGTCAGGTGATGAAAAAGACACCTGATCACGTGTTTATGGAGTATCAAAACTGATTAAAAAAATTAATAAACGATGCTTAGCTTGGCGGGGGGGCAAGGAAGGCCTGGCGGGCCGCCAGGCTTATAATACACTGGGGGAAACCCTGCAGTTCATTTGGCAAAACTCTACACTAATCTTTGTTTCAGTGAATGTCAGTTAAATACAGATAATACAGATCAATAACCGTTAGATTTTTCAGGCTGGTGTCACTACACAGCTATGATGAACCTATATGAGAGGCTGTGTCTCCTTCTTGTCATCACTGTCTCGTCTGAGTTGTGGTCACCTAACAAACCGCAACAAATTACATATTAACTTTTTTTTACGCTACGCTTGGCTTTTGTCTCTGTAATGGCAGCGACGTCGCTGCACAGTCAAATGTCCCATCTTGAGATAACTGGTGTTGTAAGTCATTTCTTCATGAGACGCTGGCGACCTCCTCTCAGAGTATTTTATGAATGTAATCAGACACATCAATCACAGTGAGGCAGCGAGGCCTGTGTTAATCCTCTCTGTCCGCTCACAGTTTGGAGTTAAATGGTCCTAAAGACTAATGAAGGAGCAGACTGAGCTGTGCCGCTGCAGTCTGACGGATTAATCTCCTCCATCACTGCTCAATCAGTGACGAGAACAAAGAGTCATTATTCAGTTCAACGTTAAATCACACTTTCAACACAGAAACAATTTCCATGAAAAGTGACCAGGCTGAAATCAATGATTTCTATAATTGGTGCTGAAGAAGTTTACAGTCTTTAAAATGTCTCCATGTCCTCTGTGTCCAGCGTCCTGCGTAGTCAGTTTTGGTGGAGTCTTGTTGTGCTGCTGCAGGTCTCAGGTGTTTTCAGAGAAGATGGTGAACTGTGAATGTTTTGATGGTGCCCACTTGTTGATGATACTGTAGCTGCGACTTCTACAGAGTTCCTGTAGGGTTTTATATTCACACTCACTGAGAGTCCGCCTTCAGTAAAGTGAAGTAGCAGAGAAAGCAAAGTGGAGTTCAGTTTGATTAGGAGGAGTTGGTCTGTGCAGGTTTTCAGGAGGTGGAGTACCTGGTCCACTGTCCTGATAAATGCAGTTTGATTCCCTGTAAATCTTTGATCTGCTTCACATGGTACCACTCATAGAGCACGAGGCTGCCAGCCAGGTTGGTTCAGATCAGTGCGCTGAAAAGAAAACAACCCAAAACAAAATCAAGTATAAAAACTGAAAGCTGACAAAGATACAGTAGAATAGAGTGAAAAAGCTTAAATAAGACGGGCAAACAGAAATAATAAGAGAACAAAATAATTAAGATTCAATTTACAACATAATCACAATAAAGAAGTGATTTATGACAAAAACTGGTCCAGCCTGAGTCATCAGTGACAGTTTCATCAGTAAAGTAAACACACACACATTTTATTAAACTACCTGTCTATGAATGGGCGGAGTCTGATTCTCACCCTTCTCTTTATTTAAATGGCTCTCAGGTAAATATCATCGACAGTTAGGTTGTGATGATGGTGGCAGCGGCGGCCTCAGTCACGCCTGTCGTGTTGAGTGAGTGCTCTCATTGAACTGTGACTCAGACAATCTGTCTTCATCTGAAGCAGCTCATCCTTCAGAGGAGGCCCGTCCCTGCTGGGACGCAAACACATCTGAGAAAGAGAAGGAAGCGTCTGATTGGTCAGAGTCAAGAGAGACTGCAGAGGGACTAAGGTGTCAGCACGCAGGTCTGACAGTCAAGACCTGGTCCAACACAAACCCCAGTCCAGTGTGCATGAGACCTTATAGTGACATCTAGTCCACACAGGTTAGGGACCAGGCCTGAGACACCGTGCTCCCCTCGTCCTGACTGCTGCCCTGACAACAGTGCTTTTAGGACTAGTTAAAAAATTTCCCTTAAACTTCCTCCACCGCTTCTCTTGTGCTCCTGTATTACCATTCACACTGAAATCACAGTCTCAGTGTCTACCCAAATAATCACAGCCTCATGCTAAATGTCCGCAAAAGTGAAATTCAGTTTGCTTTTAAAATTCAACAAATAATTGATAAGATGATTTATCGGACAAAAGAAAAATGTTTTTGAGTCAATTCCTTGTCATTTGTCAGAAAAATTGAGATTTTATTTTCAAACCATGTTGTCCAGACATGATGAACAAACATGGCTGCATCAATATGACAGGAGCAGCTCAGTACTGTCAGGGTGTCCTGGCTCAGCTCAGATTCTGGACCTGATCCATAACGTCCAATAAGGCGAGGAGAGTCCTGGCGATAGATTAGCATGTGTTTTATAATTGTGGGCAGCTTTTGGCTGCAGTCATAAATTTGACGATTGGACAAAGAGGAGTGTAGTGACACTGACTGACTCATTACTGACGAGACTAAACACAGCAGACTAACAAGACAAACATGCGCTGTATGTGAGAGAGAGGGAGAGTGTGAGACAGATGGCAGGTTAATGAAGGCCTCGTGTGGGTGACACCTCGGTCGATACAGTATTGGCGTTCCAGTTAAGCCGACAAACGAGCAGATTATTGTGTCGCCTCTTGTTAGTGAACAGATCGTTTAAGGCCGAGTCCGTCCATCCATCAGCACACACACACACACAGTGCAGGCTGAGTGTTGATGAAGTTGATTTTTGACCTGAGCAAATAAGAAGTCAAACCCGTGACCAGTGAATATGATAGGCAGCTGCTTGGTTTCACCTCAGGTGTTCACATCTAAGCAGGCCGTCCTCCTCTAGCCAGATATGTGGATATTGTTCCACACACGTTTCGTAGAAAATATTATTTTTGTTTGATGTTTAACTCAGCGCTGAATACTATACTTCACTGTTTTGCATAAACTCCATTAGACTTGTAAACTACTGAATCATAGTTATGTTTTTAGTTGTCCATGCCAGAGCTTGTTGTTTTTCTTGGTGTCTGTCAGCTCTGTGGGATGTCTCCCTAATGCCTCTTTTATACTCATTTGATTAGATTTTGATGGTCACAGGTCAAGGTCAGTGGGACATCTCAAATCTCTCCACTTCACACAATAATTATGATGACATTTTAGACAAATGCATAATAAATCTATGACGGTGGATAAAAAGGGCACAATTAGACAGGAGGAGGCGGTCATTCTAGTTTCTTTTAGATGTTAATTTCAGGGTATCCGCGGGGTCTTGAAAAGTATTAAATTGTGATAAATCAATTTTGGGAAAATTAAGACCCTTAAAAAGTGTTAAAAAGTATTTTCACGACATTATAAACTAAAGTCTTAAATTTTGAAGATATTTTTTCTGAATTAGCTGTCCAAGAGTTTGAGTCCTAAAAAACATTGTAAAAGTGTGTGAATTTATTCATTTTATTAAAAAACAAAGATGAACCGGTTCATAAAAAAGAAAAGAAGATTGTTGTTTTTGTTTTTTGAGAGTGGAGCAATGTTGCTTTTTTTTCATAAACTTTGCCTTTGATTTAACTGTTAAGTTAAATGTGTCACTGGTGTAAATGGTTACAGCTTGAAGTGGCGGTGAGGTATTGAAAAATATTAACTCATTGGCTGCCATTGACGTCTATAGACGTCAATCTAATTACAACCGTTCACTGCCATTGACGTCGATAGACGTCAATTGCGTTTTTCAACGGGAAGGGCTGGAGGACGGTCTGGCGGAGCTTGTCCATCAATATCAGGCTTGTAAACTAGTGTAATGACGTGTAGTTGCCCTGTAGGCCCTGTAGGGGGCAGTAGTGCCCTCTTTGGATGAGAGATCAGCATTGATTATGAGAAGAAGAAGCGAGATGACAAGAGCTATGCTAAAGAAACTTATGCACGGAGCCTATGTGTTCCGCACGTCGGCACATTATGTACCGTGTGTGTCGCGGTAGTTCGGAGAGGAAGAGGGTCGCGATCGTGAGAAAATGACGGAGATCATTGAAAAAGACACCGACGCTGGACACCGGCGATCAAGCCGGGCCGAGTGGTGAGAATCAGCAGCTGACGGTGTCACCACAGACCAGAGCCCAGCTCAACTGACGGCTCGGTGGACGTGACCCGAGCGATTCCTTCCGGATCAACCAGGAGCAGCAGAGACTCGTCCCCACGCTCCAGAAAGACATGAAGGTAATAATATAATACATCAATGGTAAAAATAATAAAATAAACTAACTTGCTAGCGAGCTAACTTTTACTGCTTAGAGAAGGGCGGATCGCTTTGATCGGAAATGTTAAAAAAAAAAAAACTCCACATCACTTGACTACATCTATAAGAGATGTATTTTTATGGTAATTCTATATATTTCTATAATTTACAGGTGGTGGATCGAGCAGTGGTCGACCATGGGGCAGAGGTCATGTGACAGCTACAAACGTACAAAAAAGTGAATGCATTTTTACTGATATTTGTAAATAAATTATTATTTTGCCATCAAAAGTCGTTTCTCAGTGTTGTTTTTGTTGTTTTATAGAAGGAGAACACTGTTCAGATGTGTGAGGTGTCACTAAAGCAAAAAATATCAACGTCAAAGTCACTGTTCTGCTTGACATGTTTCTTTCCACAAAAAGCTTGTTTTCTCAGTGTTTTGGTCAAAAACTGCTGTTTTTGGCGAAACCAGCCTACGTTCTACTGCTGTTTACAAAAGAACGGAAAAAGGTAGAAACAAACTTTTTTTCCCCTATTGAACAAAGAGAGTCTACTCTTTCTCTTGGTAGTTTCGGTGTTTATATAGTCATAGAACACAATATTCTGTGGGTCTTATAAGATCGTTCAAAATGCTCTAAAACGGCTGGCAGTATGGGCGTCTCTTTTCTGAAAATGGCTGGCAGCCAATGAGTTAAGAAGGTCTTGAAAAAGTCTTAAAAAGGTATTAGAATGAACTTCAAGATTCCTGTATATACCCTGAATTTGGTCTGGTTGTTATTTAGTAATTCATTATATGGTTAGATTGATGTACATTGGTTTGATTATATAATTTATTTTGAATTGCCATCCAGTATTTGTTGCAATCTGTTTGTTCTCAGTGGAACCTCTAATGCATTGATCCTCCTTTTATTTATCATCTTGACAGTGAAACTGTTGCAGTGCTGAAGTGACTCTCAAACACACTAACCAGCTGGCCTCTGTTGTGATTTCTAATAACTGAAATTGATCTCTTTCACTGAATTTGATATCAAGTATTACATCATTAAGCGCTGTCTACATGTAGTGCGTCATTGTGTTTCATGTTTTAGTGGTTTAGTGGTTTCTGGTTCATCTCCTACAGTATGTGGAGCTGCTGAGTCAGGACGACATGTTGAAGAATAAGCTCAGAGGATTCCAGATGTTTGTTGTTCAACAGCTAAACAGATGAGAAGAAGAAGACGTTAAGCAATTTAAAGTTGCTCAGGTACTGGAATACCTTGAAGCTGCTGACTGAACCTGAGCTGCATAAGGAACATCTACCTGAACAGGTGAAGTAAGTCCAGTCACAGCTCAGAGACAGATGTTCCCTGAGTGAGGGGGGTGGGTGCTCTGGGACCCTCAGGCCTCATAGAGCAGCCTGCTGCATTCAGGGATCTTTCACAGCAGGATAATGGAGAACGTCCTCCCTGCGCGTATTTAACAACCACAGGCTCAATTTGGTTCCATCGCTGCTCTTGGGTCCCACGCTCCCTGAACACATCAGAGCAGTAATGCTGGCAGATTGTCTCACTAACAGTTCAGGACCATTTGAATGGTCTGCAACGCCCCCCACCACCTACCCCCAAGTCTCTCCTGGCTCTGCACACACCTTGTTAAATCCCACTTTGTTTGCGTCCCTCGTCCTCTGACAGTTAAGGAAGTGACGAATGGCCATTATTATGGAAAGAAGGTTACTTTTATACACGGCTCGCAGCGCTGAGGGGGGGCGCCACCAGCTGCTCCATCACTGTCAGGGAAACTAATGATAAGATATCATAAGACACAGGACGGCCATGTTAAGATGGAGTGGTCTCCCGTTGGGTTTTCATCAGCCGCCGTCTGTCTGCGCTCAGCATTCATCTTGATTCTGCATCCACTCGCACTTATTCTGCTTCTCACCTGCAAAAACACATCAAACACTCTCTGTAGATTTTAAGTGGGAGAATCAGCTCAAAGCTTTCAAATGAATAATGATGATAAAAGTGTCATTCTTACTTTATTTCTGCACACCTTCACTGTCTTGTAAACAAAGCTGCTTCTCTGTGTTTGTACATCAGGCTGTGACAGACATGAAGCTCAGTTTACACTGAAATCAGCCACTTCTGATTCAAAGAATATGCAAAGAATCTGAGATAAACTAAAGATGAAGAAGAAGTTCAGATTCTTCTCTAGGGTTTCTTTGACCTGGTTCTTTCTGTGCTGTGTCAGACAGCAGAGGGCACTGTGTTTATGGGGGTGTATAGATAGTTTGGGCTTAATAGCCAACGCGGGAGTTCCTGGTAAAGGGGAGGGGGGTAGGAACTAGGGCTGGGCGATACACCGATCTTGATTCGGGATCAACTTCGATTATCGGCTATGGTTATATTTCCTCGATATCACATGGCAGTAAAAAGCGTGACAGCAGCCTGTCACCACACCCTGCCGTCTGATACACCGCCTACCGTGATGGGGATCGTGTGGAGCCGATGGCAACGTAAGTGATGGGGATCGTGTGGAGCCGATGGCAACTTAAAGCCTGCCACACACATAAAGATAATCGAGCTGATTTTGCCCCGATTTTCCCCCTTCCGACCACGGACAGACATCGCCCGATTATCTTAAGCTCTTAAGATTATCTTATAAGATTCTCTTGTAGTGTGTGGTGTGTTAAGAGTCAAAATTCCCCCGACAATCGGCTCGTAAAACGTTCGGCGCCGATAATCGTAAGTATTAAACATGTTCAATGTTTACGATTATCGGGGCCGACAACCGTGGCCGTTTCAATCAAAAGTCATCTTGTGTGTGGAAAGCCGGTGTTGTGCGGAGAAGTGCCTGCTTGCCGAGCTCTGCTCACCGAGCTCTGCATGCTGCTCGCGGCAACAAGCCACTTCTCCACACAACACCGGCAATCCACAGAGAGCCACAGTGCAGCCCTTACATGAGGTTCACACACACATTCACGCACACGGGAGATTTCCTGATAGCCGATAGCAAAGACGGTAGCGCTCATAGCCAGCAACAGCCGGCAATACAGCAGCCATGTTTAAACGATCATGTGACCGCCGCTCACAGCCCGTCATGTGACAGCACACGGGTCCCTATTGGACAGCCGCTTGACTGCTCGGCGTCCGGAGCCACAGACACACAGCCACACACAGATGGGATCGTTGTAAAGGCTGAAGTGTCCCGCTTTCATTTAAAAAAAAATTACGTCGCTCTCATTGTCCATTCCGGAAATAGACCCGAAAGAGTAGCTACAAGGACACACCCATGGTATCGCTGCTGATGCCGTGGATCTCTTTCTGAGTTTTCTGACCAGAGGGTCAAGATTCTGAAAAATCTTAATGTGTGTGGTGTGCTGTGTTTGGAATATCGCAGGACACCACACACACACATACGATCAAAACCGTGCAATCACAGATTTTTTATCTTCATGTGTGGGGTCTCGCAGATAAAAAATCGGTTGAGATTTATAAAATCTTTATGTATGTGGCAGGCTTAAGTGATGGGGATCGTGTGGAGCGGTCAGTTCGTCTGTCTCGGGTCGTCATGTGTAAAGAAGCCCTGCAGTTTGGATTCAGAGTCACCTGATGATAGGACGGTCACAAAGTGGAGGAGAAAAGTCCAAGTGTAAAAAACACTGAGCTGCTTGTCTTGCTTATTTGGGTCGTGGCGGACATAATGAATGTATGGCAAACAAACACTGCATGTCTCCAAAACTTATCAGGCAGGTTTCCAGGATAGCCTACTCATTTCAATTCTTTTTTTTTTTACTGTTGTTGTTGTTGTTGTTGTTATTGTTTTCCCCACAGTATAGACACTTTCTAATAATGCTGGGTTTAAAGGTGCCGTTTTGATGGCTGGGTGACTGCGTGGTCGTGTAGTTGTCTGTCCACTTATCATACATCTTTTACTACTACTATTGTATGTCTTTTACTGGCTTATTCTTTTTTTTGGCTGCTTAGACTTAAAAAAATGTAATAATGCTGGGTTTAAAAAATGCTGCTTTCTCTTGGCGTCACATCCTGCTTTGATTATGCCCAGTCAGCACAGAGTAAACCTCAAGCCCCATCTGGGAGTTTTTCAAGGTCGCTCTGAGGCCTTGTCCACACGAGCCTGGGTATTTTTGAAACCGTGAACATATGTTCCCGGTTGTATGTCCTGTCCACACGCAACCGTGCTTTTGGAACCCTGAAACCGTGGTTTTTTGAAACCGGAGTCCGGGTGCGTGTGGACACTGCAACCGTGATTGTTTTTCTCGTTTACGTCATAGCTGCACACGTGCTGATGTAAACACTGCCAGCCCGCAGAGGTTGTTTGCAGCGGTTTGCAGGAGTTGACGTGAGCTCGCAAAAATGGAGGTGACAAAGTGGATTTTTATCACTTTTTTAAAAAATTTTTTTTTACATCATCTAAATGCTATTTGTATAGTTTTTCGATGAGAAAAATATAACGAAACGGTCGTCAGGGCGATCCTCTTGTCAGCTCCAAACTCACCCTCAATCACAAACCACAGCTGGTTTTCCACACAGCATCATTTACAGTAAGAAGTGACGCTACAGATCAGCTGGCCCGCTGCCGGTGTGTTTTTAAAATTACAGAACTACTACAGTAGCGCCGCAGTTTCTTATTCCCCACATTGTTTGATTGAGAGTTTTTCGGGATGATTTTCGTGAATGAACAGGCAATAGCCTATGTTACTGTCAGACCGGGTACGACGGGGGGGGGGGTCGCACTGCTGTCATGCAGTGATAAAAAGAGCCTATGCGGAGATGAGGAACGAGCCAAAAGCCGAAAATGTATTTGTGACGTCCGCCGTCGATATAAAGTGGATATGTTTCATTCATCCATGTTTTGACAGACAACACAACAGCCAGTGATAATGAGTTGCGCCGCACCGACAGCTCAGCCATACAGCCAGGTGATGCACACAGCACAACAACACAGCGCAGCAACATGTGCAGGCTGCTGCAGCAGTGCACGTCAAAGGGACACCGCCGAAAATAAAATAAATAGGCTACACGTAGTTTTGAAATTGTTTTTGCGCATGTTTTCATCCATAAAATGACCAAAAATGAACACTATAAGCAGATTTCTTGATAACGAATTATTTAAACAGCATTTGTATAGAAATGATTCCGTCCCAAGCCTTTTGATCCATAAGCGGTTTCCACTGTATTTTGATTGGTTAAAACAGCCTTCCACACGTGCATTGCGTCACTTGGTAGCGGATTTCACGGTTGTGTGTGTATGGAGTGTTTTTATTACACCACTCGTGTGGACGCGGAGCAAAACTCCGGTTTCAAAAATACCCGGACTCGCGTGGACTAGGCCTGATACCCCGACTAGGCAGGTACTCATTAAGCCCCGGTAAAGGTTTTGGGTGATGGCCCTTTGGGGGCGGTTCCTGTAGTAGAGACACACACCAACGTCCCTAGCCCCATGGGGAAAATATTATGCACCGACATGAGAAACATTACGTCTGTCAATTAATTTTGGTTTATTTACTCAGCACTACATCACATTTAACTCATTTTTAGCCATAACTCCCACACAGTTCAAATCAAACAAATGAAAGATATTCCATGATGAAATGAAATGATGATTTTGTATCCAGAAGGTCAAAGGTCAACTTTACTGTTATGTCAAATGTTCTGCAACAACACTTTGGGCAAATGCTCAAGGCTGGAACTCAAGAAGAAGATATGGTGTCTGGTTGGTGAAGGGAACAGACATGAGATGGTACTTCTTTAAGCTTCATGAAAGGTTCTTTCTCCTGACTGACTTGAACATATCCCTGGTCTCCAGGTGCGAGCCCACTGGCCTCTCTACATTTTTGTGTGATATACAGCAACATGGAACTTTTTATTTATCTTTCATGTCTCTGATTTGCAGCCTGGTCATGGTTGTGAAGCTTCACTGAGGCTGAAGAGAAATTAAAGAAAGTTTTAATGAGAGTGAAACGGATGAAGATAAGCTGTTAGTCCAGGGAGCCATGCTGCATTCAGGGTCTGTAAAAACCCTCCGTTGTCGCTATCTCCTCACTGATGGACGGATTAGAGGCTCAGATTGTTTTCCTGCTGCAATTTCATTGAAGTTTCCACTGAATTAATTGAAAGTGTGCAGTGACTAAGCCCTGGAAAAACACTTTTAAACACGGAGTCCCCAAGTTTTCTCCGGATGAGTCCTAAATGTGAGTTTGTGGTTTGCTGATGTGTTTGAAGAGGATTTTGATTTAATTACCACATGCACATAGGAACCGGATGGAGCCGCGCTACTTTTAAATTAAAGTTAATATCAAAACAAAAGCACACACTAATCTTTTGATAATTGAATCCTTATTTATCTGGCAGTTTTTATTTGTATAGTCACCGGCAAGAGAAATGAAGTTCTGCTGCAAATATATGCACAGGGAAAAACCTTGTCTCCTATGATTGTGGGAAATGCGAACCAATAAGTGTTAACAGAAAGTCTACAAGTAGACAATCGACTGCTGCTTCAACACAAACACTAACACTGCAAAAGCTGCTGAGTCTGGTGTCCCAGAGGAGGTTTAACACAGCAACTCTGTCATATATCACAAGGATTAATGAAAACATAAATGGATCTATAACACAAATCTATTTAAGTTCAGTTTTTCTGTTACTGGTTTCAGGCATTCCCCTAGAAAACTTGTTAAAGGGGACCTGTTGTCAGTCCCTCCAGGAATTCGCGATGTCGCGATCGCAACAATTAACGCAAATTCAACCAATCCCCGTGAATTTGTGCAATCTTGCAATTTTGTACAATCACCGCAACTTTTCTGCAAATTGGACCAATCGTCTGTGCTTTCCGCGAGTTACACAGCAGAGAGTGCGAGTCGGGACGGAGCGGTGGTTGAAAGTGAGTGCACGGAGGAACGCCGTGGCTGGGCTGACAGCAAGAAACTTTATACAACGTGCACAAAGTGATAAGTAGCCTAAAGGAACACGAACTGAGTCGAACGCGTTGAGTGTGTGAGCTGTTGTTGCTGAACGCCCGAGGCTGTCTGTCCCCCGCAGCACTCGCCTAGGGAGAATCCAGAACACCACTGCAGGGCCGGAGTGGAGCAGCCGGCGGCCAGGATCCCCTTCCCCCATCCTAAGGCCCTGGCCCTGGCCTTGAGTAGCCACCCTCCCCTTTTTATTAAAACTTTCGCTGTCTCCCGCAATTTGATTGCAACAAAAGCGCTTAAAACATCGCCACATACACCACAATTTTTTCAAAATGTGGCCGCAAAATCAGGCATTTTAGGCCTGGAGGGACTGTATTATGCTCCTTTTCCACAAATTAAAATAGTTCCTGAGTGTCTTGTTTCGGTCAAAATACCCCAAAGATCAAACATAACAGCACTCGTTAAAAATTAAATAAGTCTATATTTTAAGCTTGTTTGTAGCGGAAGCTTCTCAAAGCTCCTCTTCCTGGTCCGTCCAAATCTCGCGTGATTCGCAGTAACCGCACTGACGCCGGCGCAAATCACGCGAGATTTGGACGGACCAGGAAGAGGAGCTTTGAGAAGCTTCCGCTACAAACAAGCTTAAAATATAGACTTATTTAATTTTTTTCGGGACAATTACGCAATTTGGGGCTTCAGCACAAGACGGACATTACATACGAGCAGCATGGAGGTATTTGGATGTTTTTTTGTGTGTGTTTTTTTACGAAGAGCTCTGGTGTCCCTTTACAACCGTTATATGGACATGCACTGCTACACCAAGACCCCCTGTAACTCAGAGAAGGGACGGAAGACTCTCAAACTTCTTCCAGCCCTTAGTCCACATGAGGGTGAGTAGATAATGAGCGAAATATCATTCTAGGGTGAACTATCCCTTTAAAGGTAGGTCATTAAGCATAAAATCCCCCACGAATATTTAAAAATGATTATCAATATCAATTTTTTTTCATATAGCCCAGCCCTTGTTGAGCTTTAATATAAACATACTGAACTGTGATTTGGTTTGTGGAAGTTTAAAATGGAGCACTGTGTGAATTTGTAAAGACAAAGACATAAAGCAGTCTAAATGTGGCCTGACCACCTGTGGTTTTGTTGTACAGGATGATTCTCTTTGCTTCAATGAGTCTAACGGTGTCTCTTTAAAAAGTTGCTGTGACTCAAAAACCAAACGACTGCGCTGTGTAAAGACCATTATTTCCTTTTGCTCCGTGCCATCCTTTGTCTTTATTATTGCATAACAGAGGAGTAAATACAACAGATTTATCCTCTCTAATGACTTCCTTGTTGACTGTCCTCCCTCGACGCAGCTGCCCCGGGTTGATTAATGCGGCGGTGCTCGGCAAGTCCGAGCCGAGGCACCGGGGGAGGACAGAAGGATGTGACAAAACAACAACAGGAAGAAAACAAAAAGGTTGTGGAGAGATCAAGGGGGGATTGTACGAGGTGCGCTGTGTGTGAGAAACATTAAGAATGTAATGTGCTATTACTCTGTGAGCTGCCAGCCGCCTTCCTCTGGGCTCGGCTGATAATAGAGCGGGGCTTTAGGACTCGTCTGACAGCGAACTCACCACCGCCAACAAGAGCACTCGACATGCTGCCACCTTAATACCAACCACAACCACAGCTCCTGGGACAAAAATTGACATCGTCTGGAGAGCAAAGCAATCAGCCAACCCGGTATTACCAAGCATTTATGTCTGAGCCGAGTCCCGCACAGTAAATCTTGACCTTAAAGAAGCCTGTTATTCCATTTTCCTTTCAGACAACTCGGTAACTCACTGGAAGCGCGACGGCCAGCGGGGATTTCCTGCTGGTTATCTGTGGGTTTAATTCACTGATTCACCAATTTGTTTCCTCCTGATGCTGCCGACGACGAGCAGCCTGCAGCGGCATCAGAAACACATAACGAAAAACAGGAGGACAGGCAGTGACATGTTGATATATGATCCAACAGAGCCGCAGAGCTCCTGTTTTTCAGAGTAAATACTCTGGAGATCAGCTCAGGTAAATGTGAGAGTGAGTTGGCTGTGAGCTGAGGATCAACAGTGACATAAAGCAGAAACACTTATTACCTTATGAGACTTAGCAGCTGCAGGGTCCACTATCTGCAGGGTGAGGAGTCTGAGAGCTGCAGTCTCTTTATTTAGAAACGGCAGACGAAAGAGGCAAAACATTTTTTTCATTCAGCCCCAAAGCACAAAGTTGCTAATTAGCTGCAAAAAAAGTCAAGCTGAAGCTGTGTGGAACATTGTTTCTGCACGTCTGATAATTAACCAAAGTACTGGACAAATTAAAACAGGACCTGATGATGGAGCTAGATGAGAAGTCAGAGAATGAGCAGAAAGAAATTAAACGGAGTCAGAGTTGCTGCTGTCTGAAGAAGAAGAAAAAGGAGAGTCACGAGGAAGAAGCAGAAGAAGAGTCATGAGGGGCTGTTGATTAAAGGCAAAAAAGCCCCTAGAGGAAATAATTATTTGATCCCTCGCTGATTTTGTAAGTTTGCCCATTCACAAAGACACAAACAGTCTATAATTTTAATGGTAGGTTTATTACAATAGTGAGAGATGGAATATCAAAAAGAAAATTCAGGAAATCACTTTAAATAAAAGATATAAACAGACTTGCATTTTATCGAGTGAAAGTATTTGATCCCCTGCCAACCATCAACAATTCTGGCTCCCACAGACTGGTTAAATACTCCTACTCCTTAGATACACTGAAAAAAACTTGTTAGCTGCAGCAAAGACACCTGTGTGTCAATCAGTCACCAATCACCTGTATAAAAGACACCTGTACATGCATTCATCAGTCAGACTCCAAACTCTCCACCATGGGCAAGACCAAAGAGCTGTCTAAGGACATCAGGGACAAGATTGTAGACCTGCACAAGGCTGGATTGGGCTACAAGACCATAAAGCTGGGTGAGAAGGAGACAACTGTTGGTGCGATCGTTCGAAAATGGAAGACGCACAAAACAACCATCAATCGTCCTCGTTCTGGGGCTCCTTGCAAAATCTCACCTCGTGGAGTATCACTGATGATGAGGAAGGTGAGAAATGATCCAAGAACTACACGCGAGGAGCTTGCTAATGATCTCAAGGCAGCTGGGACCACAGTCACCAAGAAAACCATTGGGAACACACTACGCCGCAATGGATTAAGATCCTGCAGTGCCCGCAAGGTCCCCCTGCTCAAGAATGCACATGTACAGGCCCGTCTGAAGTTCGCCAATGATCACCTGAATGATTCAGAGAAGTCTTGGGAGCAAGTGCTGTGGTCAGATGAAACCAAAATTGAGCTCTTTGGCATCAACTCGACTCGCCGTGTTTGGAGGAGGAAAAATACTGACTATGACCCCAAGAACACCATCCCCACCGTCAAGTATGGAGGTGGAAGCATTATGCTTTGGGGGTGTTTCTCTGCTAAGGGGACAGGACGACTTCACCACATTGATGGAAAGATGGACGGGGCCATGTACCGTAAAATCCTGAGTGACAACCTTCTTCCCTCCGCCAGAGCACTGAAAATGGGTCGTGGATGGGTCTTCCAGCAGGACAATGACCCAAAACATATGGCCAAGGCAACAAAGGAGTGGCTCAAAAGGAAACACATTAAGGTCATGGAGTGGCCAAGTCAGTCTCCGGACCTTAATCCCATTGAAAATCTGTGGAGGGAGCTGAAGCTTCGAGTTGCGAAGCGACAGCCTCGAAACCTTAAGGATTTGGAGATGATTTGCAACGAAGAGTGGACCAAGATTCCTCCTGATACGTGCACAAACCTGGTAATTAACTACAAGAAACGTCTGACTTCTGTGCTTGCCAACATAGTACAGCGGTTAAGCCCTCAAATCAAGGGGAATTGTGCACTTTTTGAAAGAAACATGAAACTTCTACCATAGTTAGTTTATGCCATGAGGTTTATTTTAAGATCGGGAGGGAAGTCGGATTTGACCTCTGAGGCCCGGGAGAGGTCAAATCCAAGATGGCCGCCAATAATATTCAAAAATGCCTATCGCTGGAACCAAACACAGTAGAAAAACACTTAAGGTGTCATTTCCCACTAACTTTTGGGTGCCCATTCTGTTGGTGATACCTTTGAGACCAATAGAATTCAAGAAAATGCATTTAGATCAATGTGGAGGTCAAATTATGCAGACATAGGGAGGCGAACGGTGCAAAAAGGTAGTTTATTTCCAAAATAATAGCCTAACAGTGATGATGATGTTAATAATGATGATAATAGTGCCAATAATAATAATCATTATCATAATAAGTTCTTTTTTTTAACTGATTTATTATTAACTCATTGGCTGCCAGCCATTTTCAGAGCAGAGAGCTGCATACTGCCAGCCGTTTTAGAGCATTTTTTACAGATCTTTCAAGACCCACAGAATATTGTGTTCATGTAAACATGTAAACACCAAAACTACCAAGAGAAAGAGTAGACTCTATTCTTTCATTAGGAAAAAAAGTTTGTTTCGACCTTTTTCCATTCTTTAGTAAACGGCAGTAGAACATTGGCTGGTTTCGCCAAAAACACCTATTATTGACCAAAACACCTGTTTTTGACCAGAACACTGAGAAAACAAGCTTTTTGTGGAAAGAAACATGTCAAGCAGAACAGGGACTTTGAAGTTAATATACAACAGAAACAACATGTCTATAGACATCAATGGCAGCCAATGAGTTAAAGAGACACTGTCTCTCGGCTCTGTTCGTGGCACTAGTACACCACAGCCGCTTGTTACTCTCTCCCTGGCTCTCAGGCTCCGGTCCACTTGGTGCTCCTCCTCCTCTATCCTTGCCTGACTGAGGGCTGCCACCGTGCCCCTAGTCCACCGGTGAGGGATGAGGGGGACTGCCAACTGGGGGCCCACGCCCTCAGACCGACAAAAGCTTGGATCATGGGCTGACTTTCAAGAGATCGCAGCGAGGGAGCTGCTCCGCTACGTACGAAACCCTGACCCAGAATCAGGTCGTCTGCAAGTGATTTAGCACCAGGTTCTCCACAAACATGCGGTGCGAGATTGGAGAGGACCGGCGGACCACCATCCGGCCACGCGCCAACCCTGTCACCAACGGCTCTACTCGCTGTAATCAAAAGCCGGTTGTCAAGGGGTTTTGCTAGATAGTAGGTAGGGACAGTGGGAATCTCGTTCATCCATTCATGTGTGTCACTAATTAGATGACGAGGCATTTGGCTACTGGGTCATACGGTTTTCCGTGTTTACCTGCACGTCAGGCGCCATCATGAGTACTACGACATGATACAGCCCATACGGACCCATTTCTGCATCAGCAGCTGGTCCGCCACCTTCTATAATCATTACGAGCCCAAACTGCCCCCAGCTGACCGCCAGCCGGTGGGATGCAGCCAGGCGGGGTTCCCTTATAGAGGGCCAGCCAGCGTCGTGTAGAGGTCCCCTCAGGGCACCAGCCACCCTTGCGGCCGTCCCTCATCCCTTTGAGGACCAGCTCGGCTCCTGGAGAGGGCCGTAGTCCTCAATCCTGGAACGGCCATACCTAAAACGTGACGTCAGTCGACTGCCTTCCACTGATCGGGCAGAGCGTTGTCACTGGAAGAGTCGTGAGCGCGATGTCCGACATGAGAATTCATCTGTACCGAGACAGTTGTTATTCCTTCACCCGAGTTAAATGATGCTGTGTGGAAAACCACGCTGTGGTTCGTAATCGAGGAACAGACAAGTTAGTTTGGAGCTGACGAGAAGATCGAAAATAGAGAGAGAAACAGTGTGGCCTTGCGATCCCCCACCCCTGCTGAGGAGGAACTAGAGAACTCAGCTGTAATGGAAAAGCACCTTTACTGAGCCGTGCCGTGACTGTGTAGTGGAAAAGTGCCAATAGTTACTCCGTTTACCTGCACTTCATTAAATTTCTTCACTTTGACATTCAAAGTAGAGTTCTCAACGGGCCTGAAAATTACAACCCGACCTGACCCGGCCCGTGGGTTTTAAGCCCGGACCCGACAGAGCTCGATACACCAGCATTAGTTGTCTGGCCAAACCCAGCCCAGCCCAACAAAAAAAAAGAAAACTAAACTAAAAAAGTGACATGCTTTCTTTGCAGCGAGAGCAGATGGTGCCGGTGACGCAGCAGCACCTTATCAGCGGGTGAAACTGATTCAATTTCGGCCACAAAAACATTGTGGTTTTTTGGAGATACACACAGCATCTCGTGCCAAACCAAACCGACCCAACAGCCTTACCCGGGTTTGGGTTGAAATTGAGAACTCTAATTCAGAGTAGGCTACTGGGCGAAAGCACATTGTGTCAACTCCCCCCCATGGGCCTTCGCAATGCTT
Source organism: Trachurus japonicus (assembly GCF_045865225.1). Classification (NCBI taxonomy): domain Eukaryota; kingdom Metazoa; phylum Chordata; class Actinopteri; order Carangiformes; family Carangidae; genus Trachurus; species Trachurus japonicus. Next base: position 27,051,253 of record NC_140909.1, on the reverse strand, counting down.
CCACGCAGCGTCGGACACCACCCCTCTCTCCGCGGAAAGAGGAGGGCGACAGTATTATCAAATTGCAGATTTGCACCTTTACATAAATGCATTTTCTTGAATTCTATTGGTCTAAAAATATTAACGTCAAAGTCACCGTTCTGCTTGACATGTTTCTTTCCACAAAAAGCTTGTTTTCTCAGTGTTTTGGTCAAAAACAGGTGTTTTTGGCGAAACCAGCCAATGTTCTACTGCCGTTTACTAAAGAATGGAAAAAGGTAGAAACAAACTTTTTTTTCCTAATGAAAGAAGAGAGTCTACTCTTTCTCTTGGTAGTTTTGGTGTTTACATGTTTACATGAACACAATATTCTGTGGGTCTTGAAAGATCTGTAAAAAATGCTCTAAAACGGCTGGCAGTATGCAGCTCTCTGCTCTGAAAATGGCTGGCAGCCAATGAGTTAATAATAAATCAGTTAAAAAAAAGAACTTATTATGATAATGATTATTATTATTGGCACTATTATCATCATTATTAACATCATCATCACTGTTAGGCTATTATTTTGGAAATAAACTACCTTTTTGCACCGTTCACCTCCCTATGTCTGCATAATTTGACCTCCACATTGATCTAAATGCATTTTCTTGAATTCTATTGGTCTCAAAGGTATCACCAACAGAATGGGCACCCAAAAGTTAGTGGGAAATGACACCTTAAGTGTTTTTCTACTGTGTTTGGTTCCAGCGATAGGCATTTTTTAATATTATTGGCGGCCATCTTGGATTTGACCTCTCCCGGGCCTCAGAGGTCAAATCCGACTTCCCTCCCGATCTTAAAATAAACCTCATGGCATAAACTAACTATGGTAGAAGTTTCATGTTTCTTTCAAAAAGTGCACAATTTCCATGCTTAGCCGCTGTACTAACAAGGGTTTTGCCACCAAGTACTAAGCCATTTATTATCAGGGATCAAATACTTATTTCACTCGATAAAATGCAAGTCTGTTTATATCTTTTATTTAAAGTGATTTCCTGGATTTTCTTTTTGATATTCCATCTCTCACTATTGTAATAAACCTACCATTAAAATTATAGACTGTTTGTGTCTTTGTGAATGGGCAAACAATTATTTCCTCCACTGTATATAAAAAAAAGAAGAATCATGAGGAAGAAGCGGAAGAAGAGTCACGCGGAAGAAGAGTCCTGAGGAGGAGGAGGAGGAGGAGGAAGAGGAGGAGGAGAAGAGGAAGAAGAAGACTGTATTTCCAACTTGAAGCCTCCATCACAGTGCCAGGCTTGTGCAGTTGAAGGTAGAGTCTGTAGATTTGTTCGTTGCAGTTTGTAAACACAACATTAAAACTGGGCTCAAAGCATGTGCCCCCTGCCCCAGTTGCCAAAACAGCCTTCAAAGTTCTCATTTGAATATTTACTACTACCACCAAGTTTTTCACCCACGGCAGCTCCTCCCGGGTCCGCACCCTAGGCGTCCATGCTCACCGTGGCATAGCCCTCGAGGCTCCCAGTCTGCAGGTGGGTATGGTCCTGACGCTCTAGCGCCTCACCATTTGACTTGACGAAATCCAATTACTTTGTTTTTTTAAAGTATTTTGGGGGGCTTTTATGCCTTTTATTGACAGGATAGCTGGAGAGAGACAGGAAACTGGGAGACAGAGACACCAGGTGGAATTGAACCCAGGCACTGCGGTGAGGACTCCCCACCCAGAAACTTCCTGACCAAAACATCAAAATAGAGGTGGGGAGGGGGGGGGGGGGTTCTGCAGACACAGTCATCACTAGGGGTGGGCAAAAATATCGATATTGCAACATATCGCGATACGATATCGATATTCAATATTTAAATATCAATATTTAAAAAAAAAAAAAAAATTCCAAATAATAAATCATGTTTCAGACGTAAATCCAGTACGACTTCCGCACCTCTGCTCCGTGAGGTGTCACTGTACTGCTACCTCAGACAGTGTGTTGTACATGCAAATATGTTGTTGTAACTTGCACTTGTATAAAATGGCATGGATAATTTGAATTACATTGTTTTGACTCAGTTTGTCCCACAAATTATCACTATCATCTGATGTACATACAACTCGGATTTTAAGATGCATAATGCCTTTTACATTCTTCAGTGAACTATGTAGAATATCGTAGAATATCGCAAAATTTGGATCGCAATATCGTATCGTATCGTGACTCAAGTATCGTGATGCGTATCGTATCGTGAGGTCCTTGGCAATACCCACCCCTAGTCACCACCACACATGTGAAGAAGTCCGTGGTGATGATTAAGCAGGATTTCTTTTGTACAAGTCTATTTTTAGTTTTTAGGGAAATCCTACAGACTCTACTTTTAAATATGGCAGATATCACCTAGAAATCTTGTATCTCCAAGGTATTTCAGTTGCATTAGATGACAAAGTTTATTTAACATATTCAGTTTTTCCTTTCCTCCCCTTTCCTGCTTGATCTCTCCTTTCCTTCTTTCTTTCTCCTCTTTTTTTGTTCTTTCCTTACTTGTTTTGTTTCCCCTTGCTTTTAGGTGATCTGATTATAATAAGTTAGAGGGTTCTCCCAGCACACCTGAATTCCTTTTGTCTTGACCTTGTGACCTTTTCCCCGTGACGTCCTAGGGGCAGTGTTAATGAAAGGATAAAGAACATCATGTTGTGTTTTTAGCTGTGAAAGGCTGTGAGTTTTTGGTCTGATGTCTCCTCAGTTGGCGTTCAGAGACCCGCCGGTCAGTAAACACCTCCCAGGTTGACAGCGACTGTTGAGCTAACGTTGAACTAACGTCCTCACTGGCGTCGTTTGAGCCATTAGAGCTGTGCACTCAGCCTTCAGTCGGAGGAGACAGCCTCATTTCCTCCTCCATCCTCCTCCCAGGAGCACGACAAGCAGTTTAAGTGATTTCTCTCCGAGCGTCCCCATAAGTGCAGCAAATATCCTACTTTAAAGCCTGTGAATTGTAAAACATGATAGTATGTGATGTTTCTTTTTTCCTCTGACGCGTCTTTTTAAAAAGCTCAGCGATCGCCGCCCGCCATCCGAGGAGATGAGCTAATTAAATTGGTACATTTTACAAGTCTTACTCAATAAATCTGAATAAATTAACAAGGCATTACTAAGGCTGCTACATTAAATTTGCATAGTGCATTTAATGAATATGCAACTGCGAGTGGAAAGGTCTGCCACTGTGAACTCCAGCGAATTAGCATAACTACTTCCAGCATGTTTCTTAAATAATGCTCTCATTTGCACATCACTGAGTTGGCTAATTCTGGCTTCGGCGAGGGCGGCCTCGTAATTAAAGAATCCCACTTTAATTTTTAATGAAGTTTATGTTACATCAATCCTGACAGTAATGAGGAGGACGTGGAAACAAAAAGGCTGCTAATAATTAAATTCACACACCAGTTTGAGGGATAATAACTCCTGAGGAGGAATTACATGACTAATTATTAATTAAATATTCATGGTATCATACAGCAGAGAGAGACGGAGATGGCGACGGCATGCTGTAAGCAGCCGTCTCCACGCCGGCAGAGCCCAGATGCCAAACGGCTTTTATCAGTGAAGGACTTGAGAGGTTCCTAACACAGCCCCACACTGCCATTAATTATTACGACCTCTATAACAAAAGAAGGCTGTAATTGGTGGTAATCTGTGGTGGCGGCTCAGCGACAGATCCTTCTGATAGCTTAACCCAGAGGAGTCAGACTTCACAGACTCATCCATCAATCAGTCTGTCACTGAGACTGAACCAAAGTGCCTCCGTCAGAGAGAATCAGACAATAGACTGAAACAGTATATTTTCTTCCATCTGTCTTATTTTTTCTCAATTATTCAACAGTGACTTCTTTAAAAAAAAAAAAAATCAAACTGTTGCTGATTTTCTGTTTGCAGGAAAGGAAAATCGAGCTGTAGGACTCAGGTCTAGTCCCTTTTCTCATTCATACCCCTACACCTTGCAACAGATTGACAGGGGAAAGGATAGAAATACTCACCTTACAAATTGAGACCACAGCTACAAAAATATTTACATCTCTTGCTTATGTAGCCATCTTGCTGGTGATTCGCACCTTTAATAGCAAGTGGTGTTTGCTGATCAACAGCAGTTTGGAGGCTTTTGTTATTATCGACTTCCAGAATCCATTGGCCACATCAAAATCTGTCTTAAAATCTGTCTTAAAATTATGTTGTCTTGGACAGGTTGTCATGGACAGGTTATGAGGACATTAGTTGACAGACAGGTAAAGTACAGTATACAGTAAGCCTCCCGTAGGTGGCTTCACCACTGGAAGCCGCTGCAGATTACACAGTTGTGTTTTGCACATGGTCAGTCTCCTGGTGGTCTTTGTGTTCATTTTGGTTGTTTTGTCTCTTTGAGATTGCTTTCTGCCTCTTGGTCTTTTGTTTTTGCACTTGGTCACTTATGGCAGTGCTTCAAATGAAGTTTTCCTTACTGAAAAAATGAGGAGCACCAATTTATGTTTTTTTGTTTGTTTGTTTGTTTTTCACTGTAATAATAAATTGACAATTTACAGAAAGTGCTGTTTAAGTTTTCACAAAAAACTCACAAAGTGAGATAGTGCCTTAATAGAAAAAAATGTTATGGTATAGTGTTTTTTGTATAAATATAGACAACAAGTAATAAATTAACTAATGCAGACATAAGGTATCTGATCGTTACAGCACAAAAACCACAACAAAACACGTAAACAAGGAACTCCCTTGTCCTCCCTTTAGGTGGTAGAGTGGGTCGTCCAATGATCAGAGGGTTGGCGGTTCGAATCCCGCTCTGTCCCGGTTGCTGCCGTAGTGTCCTTGGGCAAGACACATTACCCACCTTGCTCCTGGTGGGTCGTGGTTAGCGCCTTGCATGGCAGCTTCCGCCATCCGTGTGTGAATGTGTGTGTGAATGGGTGAATGTGATGTACTGTAAAGCGCTTTGAGTATCGTTCAGGTACAGTAAAGCGCTATATACTGTAAATACAGACCATTTACCATTTAGAGCACAACAGTGGTCACAGACTCCTCTGAAGGCCAAACCTGACTGAACCACATCTGTACAATCCCCTTATAAGGTCTTCACATGCAGGGACCCTCTGACATCACATTTGATTCTCCTTAAGGCTACAGGCTAACTTTTTTTTTACATGCATGTAGCTCAGTTTATCTCTCACTGAAAACTTTAGGAGAAGGTGCAGAAAATTTTGATTCACACCTTCAATCAAACTTTTGCCTTTCTACGAGTGGTTTTCAATCTTGTTCAATCATTTTGTCTCAATGGGATTATTTCTGGTTCTGTGGTCATTTTAACTCTTTGACTGCCAAAGACGAGTTATCTCGTCTTAGCGAATCCAAGCGTAGTCTGCCAAAGACGAGATAACTCGTCTTAGCGTTTTTTTAATGGCAACGCCATGTTGAATGTCTTGCCCTACTCCTCTGTGAAGATCAGACTTGTATCATCAAAATAAAGTGCAGAAAAACACATTTGGATTGAGAGATATAAAAACTATAGCGTGTTTTTCCCCCCTCACGGAGCGGAGCGGGTGTCTGACTGCAGCGCCGCCGCTCCGTGACACTCTGGCCGCTGGTGAGAGCTTAGGGGGCGGCGGCGGGGCTCATGGCGGCTCGGCAGCTCCGTGCAGCTCCGTGCAGCTCCGTGATACAAAGCACAAACGTTAGTAACAACAACCCCGTCGATCGCTCGTCGTTAGTCATCAAGAGCGTTTGGAAAGTCGCCAGATTTTGCGAGAAATCACTCAGATAGCAGCTTGGAAATCCCCGATCTAGTGTGGATGAGGAGCGGACGGCGCCGGCGAACTGGCGAGAGCTAAAGATGGTGGGAGTGTCTGTTGTGAGCGTGCATGTCTGTGGCTGTGAGTTCAGGGGGCACGTCAGCCAGAGCTGCTGTGTGTGTGTGTGTAGATGTGTGTGTGAGACAGAGAGAGTGAGTGACCGCTGCCTGCTGACCAGAGGAAGCTGGATCTGATCTAAAGCGCCGTGTTTCGGCTACAAAAACCTGTCGAACTGATCCGCGCGCGCGCGCGCACACACACACACACACACACACACACACACACACACACACACACACACATACACACACACACAGACACACACGCACGCACACACACACGCACACGTATGCACACGCACACGTCACGTACGCACACACACTAAAAAAAAGAAAATAAAAAGTTGTAACTCAAAGAAAAGAAGGAAAAAAGGCTGCAGTAGTGTGTGTCAGTAGCTAAATATTTTGTCTATTGTCATCAAAAGTCATTTGTCAGTGTTGATTTAGTTGTTGTTTACAAGAGAACAACTGTACAGATGTTGAGGCATCACTAAAGCAAAATATAAAGGAGCCAATTGTACTGATTCACCTGAAAATGACGGCCGACACAAAAACCTCTTTTTCTCAAGATTTTGGTGCCAAAATGGCATTTTGGGCTAAACTAACCTATATTCAACCGCCAATTTCACAAGACTGGAACAAGATAGAAACAAACAGTTTTTTTTTCTGGAAACTAGAGACCCTCATCTTTCCTTTGATGGGTTGAATGTGTATGTAGTAACAGTACATAATATATGGTGGGTCTACGGAAATCAGTCAAAAAGCTGGAAAATGCCTGGCAAGCTGGAGGAAGCTGCTGTGAGAATGGCTGGCAGTCAAAGAGTTAAATACCTAGCTTTTTTGCATTTGTATTTTTTGTTGTTGTTGTTGTTTTTGCATGTTCAGAGTGATTTGTGTCCCGTTATATCCCATCTTGGGTCAGTTTGAGTTGATTCAGTTGAAAACCAACAGTTGTGAAGATCAGGGCCGCCCCTGCCTACACGCAGATCACGCACAGTGCGTAGGGCCCCGCGATCCAATAGGGGCCCCGTTTTGCACAAAGGATGCGCATATGTACTTCCGTGGTGCGCGCTACTAGATCAGCTGTCAGCGCGAGGCAGGAGAAGAGGGAGAAGTATGGGATTATATCACTGCCATAAATAACGCACGCGCAATGAGACTCGCGCGCGAGCAAATGAGATCCGAGCGCGCGGAAATCAAACACCCCCGCGCGCATTTCCTCCCCCCGAGCACTTTTCCAAGCACTCGCGAGCAATTTTGTATCCTGCATCTCTGCCCCCTGGAGCAATATTGTAGCCTGCAAGGAGAAAAACAGCTCGCGCGCGCGCAGAGTCCGCTCGCAGTACTTTCCCCTGCTCGCGCGCACGCAGACTGCTCACGCTCGAAACTCTCCTCTCCTCGCGCAGAAAACTGTCCCCTGCTCGCGCGCGAGTGATTATTTTTAGGGGGCGGTTTTTGTCAGTAGGGGGGCGGGCCTGAGGGCATGCCAATCACCGTTGTATCCCCCAATATAATTGGTTGGGTGTATTGGCCAATTGGACAGCAGGGTACGGCAACATTACTAGGACAAACGGGACAAACCACACAGCCCTGAAGGCCTGAATGACATGTGATTTTGTGTCTTGACTTCAAACTTGAAAGGAGCTGGCTTAAGTTCAGGAAGTGGCGGAGTTGTGCATATAGACTGCAGCAAATAATAAAATAAAATAAAAATAATTAAAAAAATAATAAGAAGGCCGTGGTTCCGATCCGACCAGAGGTTATCAATGTTTTAGATCTAAACTCAGCACGTCCGGACAGTGTTGTTCGGCCTGACCATCGAAAGCTCTGTGGCCGGAGCAACACATTTATTTAGAAATGTAATCACTAGTTAACTTCAATGAATGTGTGCTCCAGATCCCTCTATTACTCTTTTAAACAGTAAACATTAGTTGACTATATTATTATTTTTTTCCATCTTCGCTGAGCATAAGATTTGTTCAGAATTAAATAAAAGTCTCTCCCATATAGACACCTGTCCCAAATATAGCAGCTGGAGAAATAGCCTACTATATTGACACACATCTGCTTCCATCCCATCTATTTTTTAAAATAATTTTTGGTAACACTACATAATATGACCCGCTTCTTACTGTGTACTTACCGTTCTATTACTTTACACCAGTTCCACAGGTGCAGGCTATTCATTCTCTCTCAAATGCACATCTATGGAAGTCTTGTATTGTCATCCCAGGACGAAACACAAACAATACATGATGTAATAATATACATATCTTTAAATGCAATAATGAGTCATTCAGAGATTTATAAAATGTTTTCATTACTGAATTACACAGAAACCACACAGCAGGTGCTATTCTCTCCTCCATACTTTGTGAGTACAGTTATGTAATTAATTACTGTTTAGGTAGAGCCTACAGTAATTTCCCTGGAAGTACAGCCTAACAATGGGGAACCAGTCTGGATTATGAAATTAGCATTGCTCTCTGGTCCTTGGTGTGTATTTTGGCACTCAGATGTTTACCTCTAGAACAAAGTTACTTCAATGCTTCACAAGATAACATCATCTGAATATAATACAAAGACGAACAAAGTGTTATAAACTGTTGAATTCAGTTTTAATCCTTTATTGTGATCTTTTTCACTGGAGTGTGGCACTCAATGATGGAGACTGAAGAATGGATGGGCTCCTCTGGATAAAAGGGTGATCTTGATCCAGCTGCTCGGGTCAAGGCAGAGATCAGGGTCATGGGTGGCTCGCCATCTCCCTCGTCAGGTAGGCCTACCGTTTCCATGGGATCTCAAAAACCTCATCTGTGTAGAAACAGAGCTATTGCTATTGTATATCACATACTGTACAGTAAATACATCACTGTAACACAAAGTGAGAAGATTAATCACTTTTAACCGTGCAGTTTTTCTCATCATGGAATAGCCTACTTTATCCAGTTTTTACCTTTCACATCATGAATCATTAGCCTTTTAAACCATAACTTGTAATTTTTAAGCATATTAATCAGTTACAAATTATACGTACTTTTTCTTAAACTATTGAGTGAATGTTTTAACCATTTATTTAACATCTTCAATGTAGGTATAAATACAAAATCAATGCTATTACCACACTGTTTCACAACTGTAGGCTGCACCAGTACACACACTGTTAACGTTACTCTTGACTGATTTCATCATTAATAACATTCATAACCAATAGTAAAGTTAGGTAATGGAGCTAATGTGTACAGTACTAACACAAATACAAACGGATACAATCTCAAAGCAGAACAACCGCAACACTTTACAGATCCCGGTTAGCCTGGTGCAGGGGAAAACACTATCATCTTTAGCACAAGCTAACATCGCTAGCTGCATTAGCATAGCTACGTAACTCACCAAGACGTTTATAAACGCGCTGAAACTGCCGTCGGTTCATCCCTCTCGTCTCCGCTGAGTGTTTGTTCTCTGTTTATATCATATCACATCGTAGACATTGCGTAATTTCCCTCATTTCTCCACTTCGTCTCCTCCTGTCGTCCCTGTGGCGGTGTCAACAAGCTCCGTCCTCGCTGTGAGGTGGGACTTTCTACCTTCTCAACAGGCAACCAATGACAAGTGAGCTGCTTCTGGTCTGACCAATGACAGATGGTCAAAGGTGAGTGACTGTGATTGACAACTTATTTCATCCTATTTGATTCTAACCTGTCTAATTACGCTGCTATTATTGATCACATAAGTTGTCAATCACAGTCACTCACCTTTGACCATCTGTCATTGGTCAGACCAGAAGCAGCTCACTTGTCATTGGTTGCCTGTTGAGAAGGTAGAAAGTCCCACCTCACAGCGAGGACGGAGCTTGTTGACACCGCCACAGGGACGACAGGAGGAGACGAAGTGGAGAAATGAGGGAAATTACGCAATGTCTACGATGTGATATGATATAAACAGAGAACAAACACTCAGCGGAGACGAGAGGGATGAACCGACGGCAGTTTCAGCGCGTTTATAAACGTCTTGGTGAGTTACGTAGCTATGCTAATGCAGCTAGCGATGTTAGCTTGTGCTAAAGATGATAGTGTTTTCCCCTGCACCAGGCTAACCGGGATCTGTAAAGTGTTGCGGTTGTTCTGCTTTGAGATTGTATCCGTTTGTATTTGTGTTAGTACTGTACACATTAGCTCCATTACCTAACTTTACTATTGGTTATGAATGTTATTAATGATGAAATCAGTCAAGAGTAACGTTAACAGTGTGTGTACTGGTGCAGCCTACAGTTGTGAAACTGTGTGGTAATAGCATTGATTTTGTATTTATACCTACATTGAAGATGTTAAATAAATGGTTAAAACATTCACTCAATAGTTTAAGAAAAAGTACGTATAATTTGTAACTGATTAATATGCTTAAAAATTACAAGTTATGGTTTAAAAGGCTAATGATTCATGATGTGAAAGGTAAAAACTGGATAAAGTAGGCTATTCCATGATGAGAAAAACTGCACGGTTAAAAGTGATTAATCTTCTCACTTTGTGTTACAGTGATGTATTTACTGTACAGTATGTGATATACAATAGCAATAGCTCTGTTTCTACACAGATGAGGTTTTTGAGATCCCATGGAAACGGTAGGCCTACCTGACGAGGGAGATGGCGAGCCACCCATGACCCTGATCTCTGCCTTGACCCGAGCAGCTGGATCAAGATCACCCTTTTATCCAGAGGAGCCCATCCATTCTTCAGTCTCCATCATTGAGTGCCACACTCCAGTGAAAAAGATCACAATAAAGGATTAAAACTGAATTCAACAGTTTATAACACTTTGTTCGTCTTTGTATTATATTCAGATGATGTTATCTTGTGAAGCATTGAAGTAACTTTGTTCTAGAGGTAAACATCTGAGTGCCAAAATACACACCAAGGACCAGAGAGCAATGCTAATTTCATAATCCAGACTGGTTCCCCATTGTTAGGCTGTACTTCCAGGGAAATTACTGTAGGCTCTACCTAAACAGTAATTAATTACATAACTGTACTCACAAAGTATGGAGGAGAGAATAGCACCTGCTGTGTGGTTTCTGTGTAATTCAGTAATGAAAACATTTTATAAATCTCTGAATGACTCATTATTGCATTTAAAGATATGTATATTATTACATCATGTATTGTTTGTGTTTCGTCCTGGGATGACAATACAAGACTTCCATAGATGTGCATTTGAGAGAGAATGAATAGCCTGCGCCTGTGGAACTGGTGTAAAGTAATAGAACGGTAAGTACACAGTAAGAAGCGGGTCATATTATGTAGTGTTACCAAAAATTATTTTAAAAAATAGATGGGATGGAAGCAGATGTGTGTCAATATAGTAGGCTATTTCTCCAGCTGCTATATTTGGGACAGGTGTCTATATGGGAGAGACTTTTATTTAATTCTGAACAAATCTTATGCTCAGCGAAGATGGAAAAAAATAATAATATAGTCAACTAATGTTTACTGTTTAAAAGAGTAATAGAGGGATCTGGAGCACACATTCATTGAAGTTAACTAGTGATTACATTTCTAAATAAATGTGTTGCTCCGGCCACAGAGCTTTCGATGGTCAGGCCGAACAACACTGTCCGGACGTGCTGAGTTTAGATCTAAAACATTGATAACCTCTGGTCGGATCGGAACCACGGCCTTCTTATTATTTTTTTAATTATTTTTATTTTATTTTATTATTTGCTGCAGTCTATATGCACAACTCCGCCACTTCCTGAACTTAAGCCAGCTCCTTTCAAGTTTGAAGTCAAGACACAAAATCACATGTCATTCAGGCCTTCAGGGCTGTGTGGTTTGTCCCGTTTGTCCTAGTAATGTTGCCGTACCCTGCTGTCCAATTGGCCAATACACCCAACCAATTATATTGGGGGATACAACGGTGATTGGCATGCCCTCAGGCCCGCCCCCCTACTGACAAAAACCGCCCCCTAAAAATAATCACTCGCGCGCGAGCAGGGGACAGTTTTCTGCGCGAGGAGAGGAGAGTTTCGAGCGTGAGCAGTCTGCGTGCGCGCGAGCAGGGGAAAGTACTGCGAGCGGACTCTGCGCGCGCGCGAGCTGTTTTTCTCCTTGCAGGCTACAATATTGCTCCAGGGGGCAGAGATGCAGGATACAAAATTGCTCGCGAGTGCTTGGAAAAGTGCTCGGGGGGAGGAAATGCGCGCGGGGGTGTTTGATTTCCGCGCGCTCGGATCTCATTTGCTCGCGCGCGAGTCTCATTGCGCGTGCGTTATTTATGGCAGTGATATAATCCCATAGGAGAAGAGACCTTTTTTTGTAATCTGACAACGCACACGCCGTCATGCGTCGATCTGACCAATCACTGGTCAGATGCATGCGCTGCAGGCACTTGTCAAGCAGCTGCAGGTGAAGACGTGATCATGGCTTCGAAAAGAACGAGTCAGGTGCGAGCAAGAGGGGAAAAAGCAAAACAAGAGGAAACTCGTGGTGGGCACACAAGGTGGGCATTTGTTGAAGTTAGTGCTGCTGGGTCGTATTAACGGCGCCGTTACCGCCGTTAATGTCCGTTAATGCTGCTAATGGTGTTAACGCCAGCACTAGTAAAAATGTAAAACTTTGTGGCATAAGCAAGCACTAAACCTCCATGCTCAGCACAGCTGCTGCTGCAGGTAGGAGGAGAGATGCTAGCCTCCAGACAGTACTGTAGATGTGGACTGTGGTCTGGAGATGAAAGTCATTTTCCAGTGGCCCTTACCATTTATTAAATGTCTTGTTAACACCTTTGTCTGCATATTCACCTCTGTTGAAAGGCAGTGGTAAATGTATCAGTTGTTGGTCGTATTTTCGGCTAAAGTTTATAATCTATTTTATCACCACACAAGGATCTGTTGGTGAATTTAATCTATGACAAGCAGCTTTGGAGGAGATATTAGAGATAAATATTGATAGAAATTAGTGTATTTGATACTTTGGTTGACAGAAGGAACTAAATTTTGAAATATCAGTCTCTTTGGTACTGAATTAGTATGTTTTATTAGGATTGTAGTTGTAGCCTATATAATAATAATAATGATGATAATAATGACAGTAATAGTAATAGGTATAAGTATAGAACTGCTAAACTGCCAGTATTAGTGGTTGTAGTTTGCATTATAATTGATTATAGTAGGGCCCGACAAAATTTTTACGCTTAGGGCCCAATTTTGGTCAGGGACAGCCCTGGTGAAGATCCATGTGAAAAGTTTACAATCAAACTGAAGGATAGGTCAAAAGGCTTTTCATCGTTATATCTATAACCATAGATAAGCCTCTTCACTCAGATTATGTTGAATGAGTATGAAGTTTGTGTGTCATTCAGTGGATGATGGGTTTGATGCATCAGATGCTCTCTGGTCCAATCAGAGCAGACGGTTTGCACCATTTTAAAAAGTTAATTTCAGGGGTAATGAGTACTGAGCTCCCGCTAATTCACCAGCAGTCTGTAGACGGAGGGTGGAGGGTGTTGAGCTGTGAGGAGGGTGGTCCTGTCTTTTCTCATTACAGACTTGTGAAACATTCTCATTGCTAGTGTATTTAATTGAGCTGCAGAAATGCAATATCAGGAGGACTTGGGGATATATAAGGAGCGTTCCCATTGGTCCCACTGAGGAGCTATTGATGTCCCATAAATCCCAGTCAGGAGAAATTTAATTGAGTTATACCACGCTGAATTACCTTGCATCTAAATGGCATCCAGGTCCGGGCAAATGGAATAATTAGGCCCTGGCCAAAATGTTATGGAGTGTTATCCCAAGTGACGCGGGGCTGCAGATATTCATGGATGTTCAGTCGACCGGCTGCGTTTACCAAGAAGCACATCAGATAACAAGGCTGGGTGGGGAGCACTTGGTGAGTGTAGAGTCAAGAGGCTGTAAATAACAGCTGCCTCTGTGGAGGCAGCAACATACAGAACTCCCTCAGGTTTCTCATCTGCTTGTTTTCACAAAGTCCAACACGGTCTGATATCAAATATTTCAAATAATGCAAACGTGTTCTGTATCAGTTTGTGAGGATTTTTTAAAACCTGTCTTTATTTGGTTCAAATTTGTGGATGAAGGCGCCACCACAGGTCTAAATGAGCATATACCATGGCTACTATTCTAAAGCCTTACCACATCGTAGGCGTAGGCCGCGTCAGGCACGTATGACTAGTATGAATAGAAGTAACGGACCGTAGCCAAAGACAGTCTGTGTTTTTACAATGTTAAAAAATGGACTAGTTGAATTCACATGTTTATGGTTGACTTTCACGTCCGGGGAGGGTTAACAATGGTAGAGGGGATTGAGCAGTGACTTTCACCTGAAAAAAAGACGAGGAAAAGACAACATGCAGAGCTAACTAGGAGGGACTATTTTTTTCACAGTGAGGCTATTCTATTGGATAATATGTATTTCTGGTTGAATAAAACTACATGAAATTGATTGCGTATTCCTCTTTCATATTGCCTTTATTGGTAACCGTTTTATAAAAGCAATATATCACGACAGGCCGTGGTATATGCTCATTATACCACTCTAAGGGGGTTGACCCTATCAATGTAAAATACACACACCCATATACACTACTCACAAAAAGTTAGGGATGTTTGGCTTTTGGATTAAATTTCAGAATGCATCTAAAATGCACTATAACCTTTACAGGTGAACTTAATTCGACCTTCTCTAAACTTTTGAATGCACTTCTTCAATGTTTCAGTACTTATTGAATAGGGGTGCAACGGTACAGGTAGCCCACGGTACGATACGTACCTCGGTTTTTGGCCACGGTTCTCGGTACGGTTTCGGTATGTGTTTTGTGCAGAGAACTTTTTTTTTCTCCCAAAATAATGTTTAAAATTTATATTATTTCTTTTTTTTTTTTTTTTTTTAAAGTATATTTTTTGGCTTTTCATGCCTTTATTTGATAGGACAGTTGAGAGTGTGACAGGAAATGGGAGGCAGAGATGGGGGGAATGACATGCAGGATAGGGCCGTCCGACGCGGGACTCGAACCGGGGCCGCCTGCAGCGAGGACTATAGCCTCAACACATGGGGCGGGTGCTCTACCAACTGAGCTAAACTCCGCCCCAAAAAAATTTATATTATTTCTAATATTAGGCTAGTACTATTTATAGGTATTTCCTTGTGGAGCTCCCCTCTCTCTCTCACTCACACACACACACACACACACACACACACACACACACACCTGGGGTCCGTTTCAGGAAGCAGGCTCAACAAACTCTGAGTCAAATCCCGAGCTCAGGGTCGATTGAGCCTGAGCTGGAAAACTCTGAGTTTTCGGTTTCAGAACAGCTGATCAGAAATAGTTCAATCAACCCAGAGTACGTTGAGGGAGGCGCGTTCACCGTGCGCACAAGAAGCCATCATCAGCCTGCCAGGGAGCAGGTTGCTTCACAGCACATGTTGCCGTAGGTGCTGGCAGCCACCACAGTCTCTCACTGGGAAAGAAGATGTTAGTCTATTGTGTTTTTTTAAACAGCCTTTCACTACCTCTCATCCCTGTCAGTCAACTCCTCCTGCTGGACATCGTCTTTCTATCGCGCGCGGGCACGCGGATACGCGACCACACACGTGCAGTGTGCATGGACAGAGTTGTGCTGGAACTCTAATAAAAGCTAAATGTGCTAAATCGCGCTAATAACTAATTAATTTTCCCCGCGATTGCGATCAGTGACCGCTCATGCTGCCGCCTGTTTGTTTTCTTTTCTTTTTTCCCCTCTTCTGTGTGTGAGCTGCTGCACTTTCAGTTGCATGGGGGGAGTCACTGTGAGTGTGTGGAGGCTCAACAGTGATTGGACATCGACTCGCGGGGGCGGGCTTTCGCCTTAAACGGCCAGGCACACACACACGGCACAGCTGCCTGTAAAGCAGTGAGAGCTGATGCAAGCTGAATCTGAAATACCGCGGTCCAAGAGCGTATTGCACCGTGCAGGCCGTACCGAACGGTTCGGTATTTTACCGAGAACCGTTGCATCCCTATTATTGAATAACATGCTGTTCTCTAACAAAGTGATTAACCACAAAAATCACAAGCACCGCCTGGAAACATTTGTGTGCTTGTTTTTTGATTTTGGTTGACAGTTTTTTTTAACATATTCAAAATAAACTAATAAATAAAATAATTATCTTACGAAACATGAGGAATTTAATAGAACTTTGAAAGCACACAGGTAGCATTGAGTTGAGAGAAAGAGGAAATGCATTCTTTCAGAGTAGGTATCGACTGAAGAGTGAAATCAATCAATCACCAAACAACAGAATATTGATATTTAATGAACATGAAGTAAAGTTAGTAAGTTCCACACCATCTGAGCATAGCATCAGTGTGGTTGAGTTTAGAGAGAGATCCTGGTCACTGTGGTTTCCTAGTGCAACAACAGGACCATGATCAGGACTTAAATCTGCCACCCTTCAGACATCAAACAGACATCTTAAAAAATGTATACTGTTTTTTTAATATATATTTTATGTGTAGATTAGGATGTTGAATTTAGATTACATCTCCTGCCACCTGTTTTTAGCAGCAGTTCAGTTTTCATCAGTTAATCAAGTGAAATCTTTTGAAAAGCAAAAACTTTATAAACCACATTCTGATTTGACTGTTTTCACTATGAAATAACTAGTATTTTTTGAAGTAGTTTTATTTATTGTGCTGGTAATTTGGAGTGAATCCTCAGCAACAGTGTCAGGAGCTGAAACTTGTTCATGCTGAAGTGTCCAGCAGCTTCCAGGCTATGGAGCCGGAGACTTCCTCTGTGATGAGCTGGTGTATTTGCAGCATGGTGCAGTAATAATCTGTCAGAGTGGCTCTTAACGAGTGCTGACGCTTCACTCGCTGCTCTTCAGACGCTAATCGGCCCACTAATTAGCAGCTCTCCTGAAGACCACCGCTCGTTTACTAATCAGCCCCCAATTTGCTTAATCAGCAGTTTAATTGAAGTAATCGGCTCCTGCACACAGAGTCACTCAAGTGTGAGTCTGATTGGCAGACACAGATCTTCTGAACCTGGAGACTCTGCTGTAGCCCACCAAAGGCTGCAGTTTCAACGCCACACATTGTTTTGTATTATTAGTTTAAAGTTATTATTTCAAATACTTGAATGAGCATGAGTGGTGGTGTTTTTATCCTTGAATTGAGTGAATGTTGGTCTGTGCCTTTTTTTTTTTGGGTAACCAATGACTGCCAATCGCCCAATAGGCAGCTGGCTAACAGTTAGACTAGTAAGAGTAGCTTGTTCCAAATTCTGATTCACTTTGCAAAGTAGACCTGAGTACACAACTGTAACGGGACAGGATTGGGAGTGATTTATTTGGGACTGGGACGGACAATTTTTTGACTTTGTCACGGGACGAGGACCATTTTTTTGCGGGAGCAGGATGGGACAGGATTGAAAAAACACTCCCGTGTCAGCCTCTAATCCCCAGTAACACCTCAATTTTATTGTGAGTTTTTGCAGTGCATTTGTTGTCAAATTGAGTTGTTTTCTGAATGTGTAGCAAATATGTTTCTTTGTTTGGGTTTTCTTAAGTTGCAGTGAGAGGGAAATTTTAAGGATGATTTCCTGAGGAGATGAGAAGAAATCAGTTGATGCAGAGGGATATCAATGATGGATGAATCTAGTAGAAACTGAAAGGTTGATTCTCAGTTAAGCATTTATTAACCATACTGGGTCAAGAGCAACTTCTCTGACATATCTTGCAGACTCATCTGCGCATCTGTTGTACCACAATTCATCCTTAAATACATCCCAAATCATAGCTTAAATTTTTAACAACAAAGAAAACACTTTATTCTCCATAACTTGTATGCCATGTATGCCATGTATGGCATGAACAAATCCATGAATGGGAAAAGATAAAATTTGTGAACAAATGTTCACAAATCCAAATCTGTCCTGAATCACTATCTAATGCTTTTAATGTTTTCATCTAACTTGGACTGTGACCCTCCCAGTGCAATGTGTTGCTGGTGGTGTGAGGGCTTCTCCATATTCAAACAGTGTAATTGAGTGAATTACTTTGTTGTGACTTGTCTCCTCCTACTGATAAATCATCATCTCTAATAGAGGCCACCAGCTCCAACTGGGGGGTGGTGGATGGTAGTGGTGAATGGGGAGTCGGTGGCAGCATGCTGGGTGATAACGGCCATGACACACTCAGTAGCACCCATTCACTTATTTCATAATAAGGGTCCGGCAAACCTATGGTGGTGACAGCAGCAGCAGCAGCAGCAGGGTGGAGGTGGGGGTCAGGGGGCTTTGTTAATCTGTCACAAATTAGAGGCATGGCAGCGCTCGTCAAGTCAACAGCAAAGGAGCCACACAGGTTCAGGTTCATTATTTGAGATTTAAGAAAACACACGTTCACATTTTACCATCAATGTATTTTAACGAGGAACAACTAGGTGAATGTACACATTGGTCAGTGTAGGGTGTTTTGTTATAATGTTGCACCGTGTAGCAAAATCTTGGATTGGATTGTGTTGAGAAGAAGCATATTTAGGGACTGTCACAGCAGAGACCAGGTTCACATCCACAGTTCCACCTGATTCAGTAAATCCCCCATTCAGTAAAAGCTGATTCAGTAAATCCCCAAATACATGTTCCTAGCCCATCCTCTTCCCTCAAAAGTGGCCAAAGGCTTTATCCTGGGGCCCCTCCTCTTTGTAATATCACCAACTTGGGTTGAGTGTCCTTGTTAACGAGTGAGGGAAGGATGGAGATTGACAGGCAGATCAGTGCAGTGGTCGCAGTCATGAGGTCAAAGCTCTTGATTTACCGGTCAATCTAAGTTCCCATCCTTACTTATGGTCATGAACTTTGGGTCATGACCGAAAACTGGATCTTGGATAAAAGTGGCCTAAAATGGGTTCCACGGTTGTTTGAGGTTTCATAGTCGAGTGTACCACCGTATACCAATTACCAAAATTTTTAGTGCTAATTTCCTTTATTTCCCACAATCCTTGAATGCTTTCTGTCATGGAGTCATCCATGGATGAGGAGTACGCGGAGTCTGCGCAGTCAAAAATATTTTGCACAGACGTGTTTGGCAGGTGTCTGGCAGACGTCCGCCTTGAGTGCGCTTTGAGTCCACGTAGGTTCCACCCTACTATGTGGGCGTCTTAGGTGTTCAGAAATGGCTGTTTGTCCTGTTTTGTCGCGCCTCCTTCCACGAGTTTCCACACAAGTTTACCCGAGTAAGGAAAAAACTTTATCGAGCGGGCGGGATATTCAATGTTTGAGCTCGGTGTGTGTGTTTGTATGCGCGAGTGTGTTTAGCTAACGTAGCTAACTGTTAGCTAGTAGGCTTGCTACATTATAGCTTGCTAACTTAGCTGGTGAGGCTAAGTGATGGACCACAGGCATCCGGAGGAGGAGAGTGGAGTAGGGACAGAGGAGAGTTTGTGTCAGTGGTGGTGGACGAGTCTCCTCCATCATACCCCTCGTTTTTCTCAGACGTTTGATTGACGGATGACGGATCCAATATCACTGGCTGATGAATCGTGAGCAACGTGATGCATAATTTGTGTGCCTGCATTATCCAATGCGGAAAAAAAACTACCCCACTTTCACCCCGGATTTACTTGAAAATAGAATTTTGCACAAAGTTTGGGCTACATCGTCTGATAGATGAGTGATTACACTAATTTTAAGACCCATAGTGGGCTCAAAATCAATTTTCTTTTCTGAATACTTTTAAGAGATCGGGTGAGTAGCTCTGTCACCCTGGAGGAGCTCGTAGTAGAGCCGCTGCTCCTCTACATCGAAAGAGCCAGGAGGTGTTCCGTGCATGCCCCACCCTGGGAAGATCCAGGCCTGGGAATTCCTTGTGATCCTCCCTGAAGAGCTGGAGGAGGTGTCAGGGGAGAGGCAAGTCTGGGTGTCCTTGCTTAGACTGCTGTCTCCGCAACCCGGCCCCTGATAAGCGGAAGAAGACGGAGCGGAACAGAACAGGTCAAATTATCATCGTTGCTACTGGTTCGTGTGAAACTCACACTGGAATACTGGCTTCATACCTGAGTGCGGATGTATTGGCTTAACCTGTTAATTTATTAGGGAAAGCAGATTGTCTCTCTACAGTTGATCATCTATAAAATAAGTATAGAAAAAAGACTATAACTAGACCACAGCTGCAAAAAAGACGACGAGGTCAGTGACACTTTTATTTCATTATATTGTTTTCACCATGGGAAGTTGAGGCTGAGGGAGCCGATCATCAGTGCTCGAAAACCCCAGAGTTGTGTGGACGGAGGAGAAAAGAGACGAGTTTAAAATAAAAAGTAGTTTATCTTACTGCACTTTGTCCTATCAAACTGATGTAGTATTTAGGTCTTACACTCTACTATGTTAAAGCTTCAGTCCCTCACTTAAAAGTCACTTTGGATAAACACGTCTGACAAATACAATACATGTAATACGTATAATGTCATTAAACTCCAAACTCCTACAACTGGCCAGCTCAAATCTTCCACTCGTGTGTGTGTGTGTGTGTGTGTGTGTGTGGAGAGGAGGGGAGGGGGGGGTCTGCCTCCTCTCTCTCTCAAGTGCTTCTGAAGTGCTGGCTGGATGATGAGGAACGTGCTGAAGTGCCGCCACCACTGCTACTACTCTGCATTTTAACAGGGCCACACACACACACATTGATAGGGTCATTCATTTGTGCTACATCTCATCACTGGTGCAGCTCAGTCTTGATCTTCAGAGATCCTCAGCAACACTACAAGAGGAGGAATTACTCCTTAAAATATTGACACGATGCAAAGATAGCGACATTTTATGATCAGTGACAGGGATGTCCCTTTATTCATCCTCATCCAAGTCCTTTAATACTGGGTTGGTCCCAGTCAGATTCAGACTTAAATGTTGATCAATATGTTTATTTTGACTCAAGCATTGACACATTTGTCTCAGTTATCATCTTAAATCTGCATCTGAAATTAGCTCATGAATGAAATCATGTAATCTGTAATTCTCACCTCAACATCCAATGTGGTTTAATCTGCTGCTGAATATTGTCCCCAACAAAAATATTTCCTTCTGTTTGCTTGATTGAAAGCTGCAGCACACAGCAGATTTTTATTTAAAATAAACCATAGTGAAACAACATACAGTATGTCTCTGTAGAACCCAGTTAAGTCATGTTGAAGCTGCAACTCTGAAACACAGAAAACAAACTGTTAACACAGAATCTGTATCTTCATCAAGTGTCTCTTTGGTGTGTTTGCTAAGTCGCATAGTGATGTTAACTCCTAGTTACACCTGGTTAAAACTAGATCAAACTCTTAGTTGCTATTAGTTCACCTTCACCACTCTGCCAAATATAAAATATTTCTGTGATGTCATAAAGGGTGAGGGGCAAGAATAAAAAAATAGCCCTCTGTTTTCCAATGGAGCCAATGGGGCAGCCAGAAGATTCTCCCATCACTCAGAGGCTCGTAGATTCGCTGAATCTCTGGTTGTCACGTTGTGTGGAGGGTGAAGTCTGAGGCTGTGAGGATGAGTTAAACAGAAATGTTTCTGATCATCCGATCAGCTCCCACCAATGTGAAAACCTGGAAACGATCATGAAACATAAACGAGTAACAAATCTGCATAAAAGTTTTTGAACATTTTAAAGTTTGAATAGAGATTTTAGCTGTAAGTTTGAATGAGCATTAGGGGCTGAAAAATGTACTTTCAGTACATTCATTTAAATGGGGAATATACTGTATTGGAAAAAAAATGTATCAAGAGCTTAATAGGTTACATATGATAAGTTGTTAATAATAATAATAATAATAACGATGATGATGCTAATAATAATACTAAATACTAGAATACATAAAAATTATTTTTTGAAAGAAAAAAAACGACATTGATTTTACAGCAATCCCAATTCAGTTCGTTAATTAACCTGCTGATTAATGAATGGATCACACACACACACACACACACACACACACACACACACACACACACACACACACACACACACACACACACACACACTCCATTTGCTAATTAATTGAATTATTGAATATTTATGACTGCTAAAGTTTGATCTTCCAACCTGCTGTTTATCATTATTATATGATTGTTAGCAGTACTAGTAGGAGCAGTCGTATGTTGTTTTTCACTATAGAGAATTTCATGCCAGAATAACATGTTTAATATATTGTATTTTATATATGATTTATATGTGTACATTTATAACATCTTAGTGTGGACATAAAATAACTTTTAGAGTGTTGGTATTTCTGATTGGCTGCTGTGTAACTATGATAAAGCTTTGGCAGGATGACCGAGACGCTTTAAAATTTAAAGCCTGTTCTTCATTTTCGTCCACTCAGACTAAATATTTACATTTGATATAAAACACTGAACCCCGCCCCCTTCAGAGAGGAGGACAGGCTGATCCAGCAGAGCTTCATGGGAAATCCTATGCAATCAGTGATAAACATCCCCATTTAATTATATTATTCTTATGTATAATTAATCTTATGTTGTTGTTGTCATTAGTTGTTAGTTGGCTAGTGTTTTATATAAAAGCAAGATATAGAAAAAAAATCACTACTTCTAAGTTATAATGTTTTATCCCTATAAACAATGAGACAAAAAGCAGACTAAAATGTGAAAAACCACGAACCAGAAATCTGTAAAAGACTATCATTTTAAAATTAAATCACGTTTGTTAAAAGAATTATTTCAGTCATCATTCATTAATTTTGACAACTTTATCTTTATCACAGTTCTAAATTGAATTGACTTATTTAACCGTCAGAAAAAACATATTGGGAAACATAACAGTTAAGGCACTACCATATTTATACAAAACTATAAATTATTTATAACTAAAATAATTAATGTAGAGATGTGACAGAAACAATAAAAACAGACAGAGGAATAGCAGCAGAAACCACAGTGATACTGATGATATTGATAGATGATTGAGACGCACTGAGCCGATGAACTCTTCATTGAGTTTCTCTCTTCATGAATTCACTGCAGAGTTCAGCGTCTCTGTTGTCGGAGCGTGTCTCTGCATCCTGAACGCTCTCCATCAGATTACCAGCTCACAGGTCAGAGGTCAGACGTGTGAAAGTCCCCCCCTCCCTCCATGTCCTGTGGGAATATTAAAGCCTCCAGCTCCTCCAGTTTAAACCCTCCTCTGAAACTGTCTCCTGCCGTTTGTCAGCAGCGATTTATCTGATCTGCGCTGAAACACAATAAAACATATGTCGCATTTTAAAGACAAAGTGTTTAACACATGACAATACAAACACCATCAGCTGCTTCAGTCATCTGCCATCATATTAAAGAAGAAAAGTCCGATTTGTTCTTGTTTTTTATTTTTTAAATTAGAGTTTTGTTTTGTTTTTTACCTTTTGTGTGCATTTATTGTTTATTGGTGATTAAGGGTAGGATTTTAAATCCATCAACAATTTAGTGTTTAATTCAACATTAACGCGACAGATGTATGAGACTAAGATTTACATAGTATTATTGTTTTTTGTGGTGTCATCGTGATACGCTATAGCTTACTGAAATTGTTAAAAGGCAAATTTTATTTACACGTCTTTTTAAAAACAAAATAGAATATGATGTTAGATGCCGACACAGGCGCGTGCTTGTGCGCGTGTAGCGTGACAAAAACTGTCCCCAGATTATTTTAAAATTAGGAATAATAATTCAAAATGTCAGAAACATACTTCTGCCTTTAGATTTTAAATGGTTAGATTTCTTTTTTAAAACTAACAAGCAATTTTTGATTAAACAAAAGAAAGGGGGAAAAAATGCAATAAATGAAAAAGATGGTTTCAAAGGCAAATTATATAAGTGTGCGACAGCAGGAAAAAAAAAACATGAAATTGAACCCAAACGGACCAAAGTAAAAACAAAACCTGAATTATCTCGTTGTCATTAATGATTAACAGCTTCAGTGTTTAAAACTGACGTAATAAAACCATTTAAATTAGCGATTTGAAAACCAGTAAATTTATCGTTTAATTAAAGCGCCAGATTCCCTCAAATCATCTCCACACTTTTGATTCAGTAACAATAATGTTAATTACACGTGTAATTTAATAGGCTAAGTCAGCCTGTCCATACATATATTGATCTATAAATTATCAGAACAACTGGCACGTTATTTCCGGAGCTGTTAGTTCCTGCTCCGTGATGAAGCTCGGGAGACCGATTAATTAAAAATCTGATCAACTGTTAAACTCATCCTGGTCATCACGAGGCCGTTCAAACCTAAATAATGTTGTCTTAAATATAGGTCTATATTATTATTATTATTTTTTACAATGAAACATTTATCCTACTCTGTCGTGATGATGGAGGAGCTGGTCGAAGGAGCTTCTTCACACTGTAAAGGGGAAAAAAACGACATAAAACAAAAACTAAACAAATTAAAGCCGCTCAAACAGCAACTCCCAGCGGCTCTATTTGTCAATGCAAATTGGTGAGGGGCACCAACATCCCCCTCAACACACACACACACACACACACACACACACACACACACACACACACACACACACACACACACACACACACACACACACACACCTCGCGAGTTGGTAAAATGTTGCCAAACACACCAACCTGCCTCCACAGAGCTCAGCCTCGCTCCGACACAGACATCCACGACTATCACGCTTCTCTGCTCGGCTTTTCTCGGCTCTGTTTTTTTTTGCCGCCGCGGCTTCAAATGAGAATGACTTGTGTTGGCTCAGTAAGTCCATGTAAATACGTGTAAATGAAACCACACTGTGCCCCCCCGTTCCCTCCCGTGAGCCCCCTCCCTCCCGCTCCTGTGATCATGTGATGGTGAAGAAGTGGCCCATTAATGAAGCTCCTCTCCGGGGGTCTTTTCTGCTCCTGTCACCGTCGTCCAACCTCAGACAGGACAGACCGGGAGAGGAGGGATACGGAGGAGGCAGCAGCAGCCGCTTAGTGCAGCTCGGCAGCGGGGCAGGAGGAGGACTGGAGACCGCGCTGCACCTGCAGGGGAGCACACATCGGGCAAGCGTGGAGGAGAGGAGGAGAGGAGGAGGAACCAGCCGCTGCTACTTTAACTTTTCACAAACTTGTGGTTGGCAGCTGTGGCTCCAGCTCTGTGCGTAAAGGACGGGACCATGCGCGCCAGACACCTGGCAAGTTTCAGCTGAGGTGCTGTGAAGAGTTGAATTGTTCGGACAAAGTTTGTGAGAAGTGAGGCGAGTCTTCATCTCTGCAGACTGACACTGAACTGGTTCCGACCCGGCTCGGCACGGCCTGGTTCAGCTGAATAATGCCTCGCCCGGGGAGGAACACATACAGCGACCAGAAACCCCCGTATTCCTACATCTCCCTCACGGCCATGGCCATCCAGAGCTCCCCGGAGAAGATGCTCCCTCTCAGTGAGATTTACAAGTTCATTATGGACCGGTTCCCGTACTACCGGGAGAACACGCAGCGGTGGCAGAACTCCCTGCGGCACAACCTGTCTTTCAACGACTGCTTCATCAAAATCCCCCGCAGACCGGACCAGCCCGGGAAGGGCAGCTTCTGGGCCCTGCACCCGAGCTGCGGCGACATGTTCGAGAACGGGAGTTTCCTGCGGCGCAGGAAGCGCTTCAAGGTGGGCAGCATGCAGGCCACGGACCCCCTGGCGCCCAGCAAGCCCCAGGACGCCGCCCACTACCTGCAGCAGCAGGCCAAGCTGCGGCTCAGCGCGCTGCACGCAGCCGCGCACCTCCCGCAGATGACGGGCGGATACAATCTGAGCTCCGTGTCTCAGCCGTCCGGCTTCAAACACCCGTTCGCCATCGAGAACATTATTGCCAGAGAGTACAAGATGCCGGGCAGCTTGGCGGCCTTCTCCACCGCCGGGTACCCGCTCCACAACCAACTTACCCCGGCCTGGCCGCACATGTACGGCTCCGGGATGATGGACACCGCGGCTCCCATCTCCATGGCCAGCGACTACTCGGCCTACGGCATGCCGCTCAAATCCATCTGCCACGGCGGCCAGACACTGCCCGCCATCCCGGTGCCCATTAAACCCACGCCCGCCTCGGTGCCAGGGCTGCCCGGGCTGCCCACACACATCCCAGCTTTCCTTGCGAACTCGCCCCAGTCTCTGAGCCCCACCTCCCCGCAGACGGCCACCGGACAGAGCAGCCCGGCCGCGCCCGGAGAGGCGCTGCCCTCCTCGGCCTCGTTGCAGTCCGTGGTGGCGGTGCACTGACGGGAATCTGAACTCTGCTCTCTCTTTTTTTTTTCTTTTATACACATCTATAAAAACATTTTAAAAAGGGAAAATGACTTCAATTCCAAAGCGGTGTGTCACCTCCAGGACGCAAAAGTGAAGATG
Organism: Trachurus japonicus; assembly: GCF_045865225.1. Taxonomy (NCBI): domain Eukaryota; kingdom Metazoa; phylum Chordata; class Actinopteri; order Carangiformes; family Carangidae; genus Trachurus; species Trachurus japonicus. The sequence continues at coordinate 27,025,019 of NC_140909.1, read as the reverse complement.
TGTGACATTGTTATTTTTTCTCCTGAAAAGAAAAAAAAGGAATGAATTATCTGAGCCTCTAGTAAATCAAAGCAGGTTGACCTCTGACCTTTCACAAAACAAAATAATCACATTTTGCTATAACATTATTAGTTTAGTGTCAGAGAGTAACACTCAGCTCCAGTCTGAGGGTTTCCTCCACATTCCTCCGCAGCAGCCTGACTAAGCGGTGACTAATTATCCTGATCTTTTGTGTTTTCAGCCTTTTCTTCTCAAACTGAATGAAAAGTCGCAGATTAATGACTTTTTAAGTTTTTCTCTCTCCCTCTGTGGCCTCTGCTGTTTTTTTCCAGCTTCTGCAACAAAAAGTTAAACTCCAGAAAAAGACAAAAATTAACTTGCAGAATTTTTCCTCAAAAAAAAGAACAAATATACAAATGGAAACAAAACAGGAAAAAAAATATTCTCATTAAACCTGCATTTGGTAAACCAAATTAAACCCCCATAATTCTCTCTCCTTTTTTATTGATTTTTTTTAATGATGGATATGAACAATCGCAGAGATAAGATGATTAAATAAGACTTGAAATCATATATTTATGTTCGAGGCTCTGCACAGTGTAAAAAGAAAACCACTGGAGATATTTGAGTGTGAATGCAAGGATCTATTGTCTCTGATGCACTTTTTAAAAAATGAAATCTAGATGTTTTTTATTCCATAGCCTGTCGGGTTAATTTAAAGGGTTTTTAAAAAAAGAAAAAAACAAAACAAAAACAAACTGTGGTGTTGAACTGAGCCGCTGTCTGTGTTTACTGCTGCATGCTCCAACTGTCTGAAAAAGAAAAAAACTTCAGTGTTTGTAAGGTTTTTCTTTTTGTTATTGTATTTTTTGTTGTTGTTTTGTTAATTTTTTTGTTTTTGTCGTTGGGCTAAAAGCATGAACATGAACAGCAGGCTTTTTATTCCCTGCGCTCTGTCTGCTCATTCACATCCATTAAAAAAAAACATTCTTGTGAAAATACACAAAATGAAGTGGCCTGTTGTGTACCTGCATGCACACACACATACAGTACACACACTTGTGCTGCTGTTTTTTGTTTCCTCGACATCCAACATGAAATAAACCTGCTTGCTCTTGTCAGGTAAAAATAATTTTGGACAGAAACTGATTTTTCTTTTTGTTCTTGGAGCTGGTGCAGTTTTTAATTTCCCTCATATTCTGTGGTGATTGAGTAAAATCTGCCACAGGCATCTGATGTGAGCATCATTTATTTACACAACAAATTTTTGCCCTTGTTTATTGCACTATAGCTGCAAGTGACAACAACAGACAACAACTTTAATTATGAATTAATTTGTCTCAGCTAAATCTCTCATTTTGTTCAGGAAAACAGATCCAGCTCTTAATCAAATAAATAAATAAATAAATAAATACATAAATAAAAAAAACAGGTGATGACAAATATTCAACATTATTCCTCAATTAATAAATTAAACAATTAATTGGTTGATATCTGTTTAAGTTTCTGTCAATCAACTAATTGCAGGACAAAGATTGGGGAAGGTGAAAAAAAGATGATTACCTCTGAGGTTTTTAACTTGCTGCACATGGAGCTGATCTGAACCTTCATATCAATGTGGATATGTAGGCCATGCATGTGTAACAGTTTAACAGTGGCCAAAAAATAAAATAATGATAAATATGTTTTCTTTTGTAATGTAAATGTTTAAAATCTGTAAATAGAAACTCTAACCCCTCCTACCTGTTGACCAGGTGTCACTTTAGCTTGCCAGATCAGGACTGTGATTGGTTGACTCAGTGGTGACTGAGCTCAGCTTCAGTGAGTTCCTGACGTCCTGCAGGATCAGACACGACGCAGTCTAAATCCACCTCACCTGGATCCTCTGAAGCACATCATATTCTCTAATGTTTATTTTTCTCTCACAGAAACTGGATATAATTCACAGTTAATTTGATTTTGACCGGATAATGATTTTCATAAATCAACTGATCAATAATCACTAATAATAGCTCTGGGCTATTGATTGGTTTCTGGGTGTCTTGTGCAGTGTGAATGCCCCAGGGGCCTCCCAAGGTGAATCCAGCTATGGTCAGTGTAGGTGGCTAGGATGTGTCCTTAAGTTACACACCCAGAGTGTGTGTGTGTGTGTGTGTGTGTGTGTGTGTGTTTTAGCATAATTGCATATGCATAATATTTTAGTTTAATTCCCTCAGCCTCTGGTGTGTTACTATTCAAAATAGCAAATTAAGAAAAGAGTTGAAACACGTGAGCCGCAAAAAAACAAACAACAAAAAAAAGGTTTATGAGGTGGTTTCATACTGTTTGACAAAACAATATTAACAAATGTGAAATGGAAACACTTCAATAGATTTATACACACATCTATGCAAGTATATGCATATATAAATACAAATTGGAAAAAGAAAAAGGAGACATGGTGGTGAATACATTTGGTCCCAGTATTTCTATACAGCAGGGAAAATAAGTATTGAACGCATCAACAGTAGCAGAGACAGGATAACTTTCTAAATACTGACAGATTCCAGCTGCGTTCCTGAATTTCCCTTCCTTTTTGCACCTCCCCATTTTCTTCATGAGTTCAATACTTATTCCCTGTGTCATTTCACTTTATTACACACAACTTCTTTCTTGTATGTGTGAATTATTTTCCCGCTGTATGTACAGTATCTGTCTACTTCAGTGACTGGAAGTGATGTTCATAAAACTCTGACCACTTCATGATCCAGTGTTTATTTTAGTTCGCATGGAGGCGACAGTAGATCTGTGTAGAGACCAGCAGAGGATCTGATAGTTTTCCAGAGTCTATAAAACACGTCAGTGTCTGTGGCTCAGATCAAGCAGACACTGAATCCACTTCACTCCTCTACTCTGTGTTGTTGTTGCAGTTTTGTTGCACAGCAGCATCTTTAAAATAAGAAATAGATTTTTTTTTTTTTTAAATACAGTAACAAAAGATGTCCGTATACTATATCAATAAATATATACTTGTATAAGGAAATATGTAACAATATGTTCCACTACTCCAGAAAGGTGACAGAGCTGCACGGTTACCGGTAATCGTTATGTGATTGAAATCACAATTTGGCCGATAATAACAATATTCAATGTGCTGAACCTGCAGTTGTCTTGTTTGCTGTATGTAAAATGTATCACAACATTATTTTGCATTGTCAGTACATAGTAACACATCTGAAGAAGACTGCAGACACAGAAGCTGTCAGGTAAAAGTAAACAAATAGCTGTAAGAAAAAAGAAAAAAAAGAACAGTGTTTATTGGCAGGCTAAAATGAAGCTCTTTCTAAATGTATTTAAAGTAATGAGAGTACTTGAACATTGGAATTACTGGAAATGCATATCCCTAATACAGTAAATGCAATAGTATGTGGGCATATGGTGTTGGTGTATAGTTTATAGTTGAACCGACAGTCGATTCATTGTAGACAGAACACAAGTAGTGAAGTGTTGTACTGCCGTGTCTGATGTTGTGGTGTTGTATATTTCTGCTGCATTGTTGCTGAAACGTAACTATAAAATCTGAGGTGAAGTCGGTGACCAGCAGCAGGTGTGTTTCCCCTGTAACATGTCAATGCTGCATCGGCTCTGAGCTCTCAGTATGTCACATCGCTGCACAGAGTTGTGTGTGTGTGTGTGTGTGTGTGTGTGTGGGGCATGAGAGGTTAAAGTGTGTGTGAGTGTGATGGCTGCAGATTGTTCCTCCTGCTTGTCGTCTCTGTGTCTGCTGAACTTAATGGACTGTGCTGCAGCAGTTTCTCTGAGAGTGGACAGCCGGGCTGTGTGGAGGAGAGGAGTGTGAGGAGCGTCTCCCTCTCCCACAGTGACGGAGGTCTTGTGTGTAAACACTGGCCGCTCTGTGGACGGAGCTGAATTAGCAGCAGGCAGCGTCTGGGCGGCCGTGAGGGATTAGCCAGTTAACACCTCCCTGGTGCCAAACACAATTGTGCGCCATCAATGCGTATAGGTCTTTGAGTGTGTTGCCGAGAGACGGCGACTGTCACCGTAAAAATGTCAGTTTGTGAACACTCACACCCCTACCCCCTCCCCCTCCTCCTCCTCCTCCTCCTCCTGAGCTTTGTGACCACACAAGTAAAACAAATGACATTTAAAGAGGCAAAGTCCTCGCCTGCCGTTATTGACATTCCTGCTCAGAGTAGAAGAAAATAGTCTGACAGGAGTCACAGGCCCTCCACCAAATATTTACTGAGGTGAAGTGATGGAGGAGGAGGGGGAGGAGGAAGAGGTGAAAGAAGATGATGATGGTGAGGAGGAGATCTGACTTATCACCATGATTTTTCTTCGTTTTTCTTCTGTGGCAGCCGTCTTGTATTCAGGTCGTCATTCCATCTCTTTCTCTCATGGGCACAACGTCTCTTTGACTAAACTTCTTGAATGGAGATGGAAATTGTTCAACTGTAACCAAAAGTAATGAATCTGAATTCAAATGGAGAAAACAGGAAAAGTCAAGTCAATCAAACCACAGGTGCCCAACAGAAAAATAGGATAAATAATGACACACAAGATAGAAAACAGGAACCAAACGAATCTGCATAACTAAAACCAGATCGATTAGTGATTCATTGATCTGTTCCTGCACTGGGGTTAAACTCCAAAATAATTGTTGTCATCAGTAAATAGGCTGTTAGACCAACGTAACAGTGTGATCCTCAGGCTCTGCGTTGTTTACATTCACTACCAGAGCAATGGTAGTGAATGTCTGGACCACAGACTGGTTGAAGATTTGACCACAGAGGATCCACCTGCTGGAGCGTCTGTGGTCCAGGAAAGAGATGCATTTAAAGGAGGCTTTGAAATGAGATGGTCTGGATGTTGAGACGCAGCCTCTGAAGTGTCTCCAGTCAGGAGACAATCTCACACAATACCAATGAATCATCCACCATGTGAAGTCAAAGCTCAGGATTTATTTTTCACTCTGTTTGGCCTGTTCATCAGCCACGATTGTATGAGTGAAAACAGCCCGTCAGCGCCTGTGGACCGTTCTGGGTATAGATAATTGTCAATAATGATTAGTTTGAAAGCTCAGAGGCAGGTTTGTTTAGCAACAATAACAATGCAAAAGAACCTTCTGCCTTAATCTGTGTAAAAAACAACTTTTTACTCAGGAGGAGGAAACATCAAAGGGGCAGCAGCTGTTCTGTTTGACACCTCGTGCAAGCAAAGTGAGAAAAAAGGGACTCTGATGTAGGGGAATCAACTTGTGGCCCTTACTCAACTGTGGAGAGCCTGATGTTTACTGACCAATATTTCAGACATGTCAAATTTACGGGATGCCCAACGAAGCTGAAATCCAACGCAACGCAAAACTGAGTCATGTGGCTCAAAATGCAGGTCAATAATGGACTGAAACCCTACACTGTAAGGATTTACACTCGGCTGATCGACTCTGTCTGCACTTTACTGCCTCCTACCCCAGCTGAAAACAGCAGTCAGAAGCTGATCTCGTTTTAGCTCTAAACTCTGTCACTTTATCGACATTTCAAACATTTTTAGGCGAGAAAGTAGCCATTTAGATCAGCAGTGTGTCGTTAATTTGTCTAAATACCAGCTGTTTACAATTTTGTTCGGACGAATTTGGCGCTACTCAAGCTAGCCGTTGTGACCAACACACTTCCGGTTTCTTCTGGTTACTTTTACAAAATAAAACACCCATTGCCCTTTACATACAGAAGTGCTTTTACTTTGAAATAGGAAGCTAACCTACCCTTGATGTAGCTAGCTTGAACCAAAATAAACCGTCTTTGCTTGAACCCTCCGTTTTGACTGATCTCGTCCCGTTACCAGCATTTGACCGCTCAAGATGCCTTACCGGAGAGTTTTGTCAGCTCTGAGACAAAGATCAGCCCGCCAGTTTCTGTTTAGAGTTGCTGAAGAGTGTCTCTGATGACTTTAGGAGGAGGCAGGCTAACACTACCTATACACTTCCAGCGTTTGAGCTAAGCTAATTACGGGTGATACGGGCTCTCCTTCGTTTCTGCACACACAGTCAAAAGGATGGTGTCTATCTGCTTGTCATGGACTCGGGAGCGAGGCAAGACACGTAAAAAAAAATGTTGGCGTGTCCCTTTAATTGTAAGTTAACACAGTGCGCTATAGTTGCACTGTGTATGTGCATTGTGGATCAGAACACTCCTTTAGTGTCTGGGTTGGTTGTAATATCAACACTCATGAACACAAGCTCACAATTATCGTTCTTGTATGATGATGTAATTCTGGCGTGACCCATAACGTTTCCCTCTCCCTGTGACACAGAACTGTCCGCTTCCTGTTGCCGCTACAGAGAGAACGAATCGCCGTGGAACTAGTTTGTGTAGCAGCTTGAATTCACTGTCTTCATTAGAAATGCCACAGCCGTCCTCCGTCTGCTCCAAGCCTAGAACGTTCTCCTCGTTGCCGCCGTTCGTCACTTCTGCGTCACATTTTAGTTTCGGTCCAGTGGAATCGGACAGAACCGAGTCAGCTCCCAAATATCACAAACGCAATTAAAGCTGAATATCAGCTGGAAGTCCGACGTCGACGACGCTGAGCTGTAATTAATCATGAGCCCCTCGTTGATGTTGGTGTTTGTTAATTAGAGCTTTGAGGGGGGGCGTGGCGGTGAGACGTTAATTAACAAACAGCTTCGTTAGTGTACAGGCGCATGTAGAGAGGGATCAGACTGAGGCGGAGAACAACAAGAGGCAGAGAAGAAGAAGAACACAGTGATGATGATGATGGTGGTGATGATGATGATGACACACCGGTGCACAGAGCGTCCCGCCCCGTGGGTTATTTACACTGATGAATGAATTCATCAGATGATGAAACAGAGTGAAAGAAGAAGAATTTCAGTAATAAGGTACAAAGATGAGGAGACAGGAAGTGACTTCACAGCAAATCTCTCAGGCAGACGAAAGAGAAGGAGACAAAGGAGGAAGAAAGAGATGGAGAAGAAGGAAAGAAAAGGAGAGGAAGAAGGAGGAGGAGATGAGGAAGAAGGAGGAGAGGGAAGATCCTATCACCACCGTCTACACTTTATGATTTTGCATTATTTCACTTATTTAGCTTTTCTACTGATGTTGTCTTGTTCAGGCTCTTGTCTGGTAACATAGCAACCTCTGTTTGTATTGCTGCTGTTGTCATTGTTGTTTTTGTGTCTAATTTGAAATTTAAAAAAAAGACTGAGGGTTATGGTGCGTTCCAGGCAGGCTTTTGAACCCGTAAGTCACGACTTCAAGTCACCAGTTATGAGTTTGTAGCGTTCCAGGCAAGTTACGAGTTACTAACTGGGAACTGGGAGTAGATCGATCTAGTACGAGTTTGACTGTACGTTCTAACGGGTAACCATAGGAACAGGTCGGAAAAACATGAGTTACGGGTTGCCTGGAACGCACCATTAGATTGCGTTGTTGGTCTGAGTTCAGGTCTGAGTTCATGTGAGTGGAGGATCACAGTGGATAACCAGCCCTTACAGGACATGGTGTGAGCATTGTGATGTGTTCAGACTCTGTGGGAACTGGCCTGGATCTGGTATCTGTAATAATCTGTCATTTTGTGTTTATCTGATCTGCGTTACCTGCTGAGCTTCTCTTGGTCCTGGTCTCGGGTCCTCAGGTGGTGACCAACCCTCTTGGCCCTGACGTGGAAGCTGGTTTTCCTGTTTAAACTCTTCCATACCTCCTCGGGGCTGGCGTGGCCTTTCCCCACTCGGTGCTTCTTTTCCTCCTGACAACTCATCCATCTGCTCATCTCTGCCCTCAGAGCGCCTCGCCGCTTCTCAACACCTCGGCCTCAATGCTGGCTTTGAAGTGTCCTGGTTAGGTGTTAGTTTATGGCCGATGGTGGAGATAAGAGATTCCTGAACGGGTCATAAATTAACATCATCACACTTAGAGGAAAAAAAACAAGCTGGAGGCAAAAACACACAGAGGTCATTAAAGTTGACAGTCTGTTATCACCTACACATTCTCCAAATACAAGAGGAGGCTGCTGCATGAGACCTGCAGACGTCAGGCTGTAAAAGCAGAGCTTCACATTCACTGGTGTTCAAACAATAGAGAGATAAACTCCTTTCTGGTTTATTTCCTTCTGAAAATCAAGTTTCCTCACTGAGACTCAGCAAAACTCACTTTCATGTGAGTTTTAGTTATCACTGATGTCTTCATCGGTGCAATAATTCATTTAGTTTGGGAGCGGCAGTGATATTTTGCTGGTGACAGATGGTAGAAGGAGGTTCTATTGAAAAAGAATAGCAGCCTTTTAATGGAACAAATGAATTTGAACTAGTTTTCATTTTAACCATATTAATTTATCTTTGAACTAGTCCCTTTCAAGGAGTGAACCGACACCACATGTGTGTTTATTGACTAATCACTGACTGATCGACTGATCGATCAGTGACAGACTGTATAAAGTTTTCCTCCGAGTTCATTAGTTCACTCCAGTTTACGGCCGTGTTGAAGCCACCTGACGGCTGCAGGGAGCAACAGCCTTCCCTCTCCTTCTCCTTCTCCTCCCCATCATCATCATTATGCACAGGTGCGTTATGGGAGGGCGGAGTCGCCTGCCACAAACCATTTAGAGGGCACGGAGGAGGAGGGGGAGGGAGGGTAGTTAGTGGGTGTGTGAAAAGAAAACGACACTAATTCATTGGCAATAAAAAATCCCCCCAACACTCCCCCTTCCAGTTCCCAGGCAGCAGCGCCCCTCCCCTCCAGCGCCACCTCCCCCCCTCCCCCCACAGCTAATTGTCAGACATGTGGGGGAGGAGCCACCAGCCGGCAACCACCACGGCTGACGAGCATCATAACAAACAAACCGATAAACAGAAGAAGAAACAAACGGGAAGTGTGACAGACTCATCAGAGAAACCTCTTGGTTTATAGATGAAGTTCCAACTCAGCTCTGTAATACAAACTCCAAAATCCACATGTGCCTCCACACACAAAAACTACAAAACAGCTGCTAAAATCACACTGGATTAAAAATACAGAACAAACTGAACCAAATAAACACAGATAATTAAAATGAGGAGACATACAAGCTAGGGTTTGATGCTCTGAGTCTCTTTTTCTCAGTTAGATCGGTATCAGTGTGCGTTGGCTGATGAGATCGGATGTGAAGATTTTTATATTGGTTTGCTCCAGATACAACACTATAGGACTGATGTTTGTAATAAGCAAGTGTATAATTATTCATTAGAGCAGGGCTGCGGGCAACGACAATGGCAACTGTACAGACGGTGCCGTTGCCCCCGTTGTCATCATTACCGGTACTGGTACCGTTGACGCCGTCGGTACCCTGCCGTTGCCGTCACCCTTGCTGGGAGCTTTGGAACTTTTTCCCATGCTCCGGCGAGCTCTGGAGGGGAGGCTGGCCGGCCGTGCAGCCCAGCACAGGGCATTCGTGTGTGAGTGAGAGGAGCAGGGAGACTGGGCATGAGCTGGTGCCGGAAACGGCAACAAATTCACATAGGCTACTCTGCTTCTCCGGGGACGACACGGGTAGCAGTCAATGCCCTTCTCAACCATAGTACCAGGACAAGTATGTTTGCTTTGATTTAACAGCAGGACTCCAGACTAACATTTCCCCTTCCATGTTTCACCAGCGTTACAAAAAAAGAGAGGCAAATTTATTGTTTGCACACGTGCAAGTAGATGAAAAATTTACTTGCACTGTCCCAAATTTTAGGGGCATAATGCCCCCATTCAGCGGCAGTCTGGAGCCCTGTTAAACAGTGAAACACAATAATCAATAGTGTTATTTCAAAATTACTTTGTATGAGTGTTTATTTTGCACAATTAGGCATATTTAATTGAATGCACTGCAACATGAATGTTTAGTTTTGGCCTGTGACCATCTGCCACGATTCATTTTTGGCCCTTCACTGAGAAGAATTTGGCCACCCCTCCATTAGAGGCCTTTGTCCTTTTTCTAATCATCTTTATTAGTTTTATTGACATTTATTCAGAGTTTGTTGCAGTGTTGCACTCATTTCAAATAATAAAAGTTATTTTATGTTAAACAGTAAAATTTATAGCCTGTGTGTTTATGTTAACATGAGGAATATTGGCTGATCAATACGTTATCAGAATTGTTTTCTGCTTGATATAAATTATGGGTCTCCCCCAAAACTCCTTGATCAGTCAGGTCCTAGAATAAATGCCCTGAGGAAACAATAATAAAGGGTTAGGGTTAGTTAGTTAGTTATCTGTAAGACAGACTAGTATGTGGGATTGATCTGGATCGGAGGTCAAGTGTCAACCTCAGAATCACTGAATCCAGGTTCATCTGCACCACGTGGCTCTGAGGGGGGCGGGTGCCTCGTTATTTGGGTCACACATGAAATCAAACAGATTCACCTCTAGCTGAGACAGATGATTTATTCAGGCACTGGCAGCCGCTCTGCTCGGCGACAGATTGTGTTCTTGGTGATCTGCCTGACGGCGCCGAAGGGAAACCAACAGACAAGGCTCAGCAGAGACAGAGCTGAACCCGCCGAGCTCCGAGGCTTAACAACGACAACTCCACACACTGCAGCGCCTCGGTCACACGCCTCTGTTTCTGTGCAAGTTCAAAACACAACAATGAGGACACCTGTCAGTCAGGAGTTTGAGCTCTTCTCCCCACTGGAGGAATAAGGCTAGCAGTTTCCATCTGCTTCTAGTGTTTTTATGCTAAGCTAACTAACATCCTCAAATTTGACTTCGAGTGAAATAGAGTGAAGCGAATTTTCATAAATGTTGGACTGCAACTGTGAGATATTTAATGAGTTTCAGTCTAGGAAACAAACCTGTTAAGAACAAACTGCTGCTAAAACCCATCTCATCCAGACTATCACTGTTATATAACAAAAATTAGTGTCTAAGGCTTGTTACAAAAAGTGCAATACATATTCATGTCCTTCACAGGTCCTTGTTTATTTTCTAACTAACCAACTCACTCAGATACAATGCGTCATGGAGCCTACCTGTGCAGAGGAGTACCAAGTGAGTTGGCTAGTTCTAGTCTTCCAGATAAAAAAAACTATTTTTTGACCAGCTGATGCATTGTACATTTTTACTTTAGATCGTAGGCTGCTCTTGAACTGGTGTATTATTTTGAGACGGGATTTCTCGTGGGCGATGAGAATATGCAGATTAATTGTCCCTCATTCACAACAGTGTAGGCCTTCTGCCTGTGTCTTGGTGCAGCGCGATGCGCCAGTGTTTTTCAGTGGGGGAGAGCAGATACGTGACTGAGAGTTTGAATTTGAGTTACAGTAAGATAAATAATTAAGGAAAACAATCAAGGCATTGAGGATGGTTGTAATCCAGATTGTCTGGCCGGCCAGCGTCAGTTTTTTCGTCAGGTTTTTACTCATCAGTTCATAATGAACAGAGATTTTGTTTTAGTTTTTGTTGTCAGTATCCTACTTCTTAAAATGTACGTTCTCGTTACGTATTAGTCACGTAATAAATGGTCGTCGAGAAACGTTTTCGCTAAGTTTTAGTTGACAAAATTAACACTGCTTGAGCCCCTTTCCCACTGGCCAGAAAACATGTTTAAACCTGCCAGTGGGAAAGGAGCCCTATGCCAATTGTAAGCAGGTCGACCTGCATTTAAAAAACCCACGTTATGTGACGTCGACTCGCTAACTTTAGTGGGAAAGCAGCATTAGAGGCTGAAAACCTAGTGGTGTGGACTGTTGCTATGACAAAGCAAGGAAAGTAAACATGAAGTCACATCACAGAGGCTGTCTTTACACTGCAGGTCTTGATGGGTTAGTTAACCAGTCTAGTTCAAAATCTCCCACCTCCCTTGTAATTCACATGTAATTGAAAACTCAATGAGTCTTAAGTGACTGTGTCTGAGAGGTTGAAGTAAACTATGTCTGTTTGACTTTCACCCTGTCTGTGATGGATCACGTCTCTGTAGCTGCCGGCAGTGAACTGAAAGTCAATCACCTCAAACAACAGACTGGAATTAAAACTTCGGGAGAAACATTTTCAAAGATCCCAGTGAGACTCATAGCTCAGTGTCAGCAGAGATCAGCTGCATGCCGACTTTGAAGTGTTTGTCAGTGAGAGCAGGTCAACTAGACAGAGTTCCCTCACAGGTGAGCCATCAATCAACCTGCTCCTTCCTCCTGCAGCTCCGCCCACTAACGCTACTGCATCTTCAAGCTCTGTGATCAGCGGGTTGTTGATCTGGTTTGATTATGTAGTAAGAACATTTTATTTATCTCATTGGTTACACAGTACCTCTACAAAAGAGAAGAGTCATCACAGATATCTAGAGATTCGATATCAATCAATCAACATTTATTTATTTATTTATTTATTGCACCCTTCCACATCCAAAATGGTGACAATAGTGTTTATATAAGTAAAATAAAAGTTAATAGCTGAATTTTAAAAAAAGAACATACAATAGGAATATAAGGCACGGACACAGAAAAAGATTTTAAAAAATTCTAAACAAATATTGAACAAGATGACGATGCATAATGATTATGTGAATACAAATCACTGAGTCAACCTGAATCCCAAGAAAAGGAAAAAGTCAAAGTCACAAACTGACTCCACGATTATTAAAACAGCAGGTTATAATTCTTCTTCCTGTGTCTCTGCACTACATGTTCACCACGTTGCTCCTGATTGGACATGTGGCTCTGACCCCTCCCACACCTGCAGTCATGGTCTGGTGTGTTTGAGGCGAGGGGGTGGTGACGGTGGGTTGCACCATCAAAGCTGTGGCTTCTTTTCTTTCTATCTTTCTTTCTTTCTTCACTTTGTTTTTGTCCTCCTTTTTACGAGCCGCCGTCTTGCACCTGGAGCCTTTTCATCAGGCCGAGAGGACGATCCAGGGCCGCACACATTCACATTCACCCAGACAAGGAGAAGATTAGGCTCCATTCAGCCTCCTTTCTCTCCACTGAGGCTGAAAGACAGGACAAGGGGAGGGAGAGGAGAAGGAGTGAAAGGACTCTTCTGGTGGTTTCTGCTCCTGAAGGCTGAAAAGGCAGAGCAAGCCGAGAAAAGGAAGAGGGCGGAGAGAGACTCAGCTCTTTGTGTTTCTCTTAACCGCTAATTCACAACTGATTCCTCTTAATGCACTCATGAGGCTCTTTTAATTGTCTGAGTTTGTATTCAAATGGTCTTTGTAGCTTTTTAATTACACCATCTTTTCTATCACATAATTGAAACAAGAGCTGTTTAAACACTTGAACGCTACGATACTGATGAATGACAGTGATGTGTTCACTGATCAAGTGGCATTCATCCTAACTGAGCTGAAATTCTCCCTTTTCCTCAAGAAACATTGCAACAGCTCCTCGTTCAGATGCTTATGCTCTCCTGTAGATGAGCTACAGTATGAAAGTGATGATCTTCTGGCTTTCCCCTACCATCATCAACAGTTCACATTTTAATTTATTCAGTACTTTGGTTTATGGCCAGTTATCTGGACAAATGATGACTATCCATCATCCTCAGCTGGACTTTGTGGATAAAGCTAATGAAAAAAGGTTTGTTATGTTCATACGTAGGGTGTCATCAGAACTTCGGTACCAGGTCGCTGCCAACAAATATAAAATACGTAGATAACTGCTTTTTTTCTGTCAGTACCGATACAAGTTTGCTCTCGATGGACCGTGACAGATGCTGAACTGGCACAAGTGGTGTAGTGTTTGTGAAAACAGATGTGTGAATGTGAAACATACTGGCTGAAAAATGAAACAATGTATTATTTTCGCATCTGGTGCACATCCTTGGACCACACCAGTGAAAACAGCCTAAAAGTGAATTAATGAGAACAACAGTTCTCTTGTTTAACTACTTGAAGGAAACAAGTAATGACTGTATTTTAGTTTTTGTTGAGCCATATTTAGCCTACCATTTTAACACTGTTTTTAACTTCATGTTGCGCAATATTGAGAAGTTGTTGAAGCACAGTGGGCTTAAAGGGACAGTATGTAGCTTATTTGGCTTTTTATTAGCAAAAATCAAATATTGCTTTCATAAATACATATTTACCGAAGTCTAATCACAACCGCATACAAATGAAAGCTGTCTCGTAGCTTAGAATGAGTTGTTTACAAAAGTGGTAGGTGCACCCACCGGAGGGTGTCATGTTGCATCGCCATCTTTGAATACGGTACGCGAAAGCGGACAAACCTGGCTCAAACGCACTATTGAGTGTCTGTGCTTGTGCCCCCGAAGTTTGATCGACGTAGTTGTTTTTGTTTTTTCTGTTACAAAACACTCACGATGCTACAGTAGTTAGCATTAGCATCTAGGCTACATCTTACAATGTTGAGCTGTTTTTATACAAAGTGCAGCCAAACACCAGGCTGAAGAGAGAGGGACAGCCCATTTGGCCATGAGTGTTACTGGGTTGAATCACGTTGGCTCCTAAACTGCATTAATTTATTCTTTAAAATGGTAAAAACACAACAATTGCCTGATAATGGGCTAGTATTATCACATGTGCAATAATCATAGGCCTATTGAACCTGCTGCAGTTTGGTAAAATATTTCCACCTTAGCAGCTGTTTCTGTAGGTTTTCAATGTTTGATTTCAGTGAACTGACTTTTAAAATCAACATCTGCCTCTATAGTCAATTTCACTCGTAGTTTAATTTATTGTCAAATTTTAGTGTTGCCTGAATTGTAGAATCTGCCAAGGTGCTTGGGAATACAGAAGACATGTGTCAGTGTTATATGTAGCCCTGAAGCCTGAGGATTGAGGTTTGGAGTTGTTACAATCTTCTGTATAACATTTACTGACATACAATCATCTGAAAACAAATAGATACACAGAAGTATTTGAGTCCACCAAAAACACATTTTCAAATGTATTGTCCTTGATGGTATTGTTGTGTTAAAGCTGAAATTTTCCATGGTAATGTTTGTTATTAAGTTGTGACCTGAGCATTCTCTTGCTGTGAGTGTGAAAAGTTTAATATTATGATGATTTTTGTTTTTCATCTTGATAGCTGGAGGTGATTCATGATGAATGAGAGTTCTGATCGATGCCCATTGCATTCGCCTCCCTTCATCTCTCCAGGTTTAAGAGTAAACCTCTTAACACAGTAGGGTTTCTGCTGGGGAAACCTGCTTTCTGTGCCCATGTAAACCTCTAATCAGGACTCTAAAGGGGTTTTTATGAGGGCACATTTGCATGACAAAGTCTCAGCTCAGGGAAAGTATCACTGTGGCAGCAGAGTAGCAGAATGAAAGGGCAGATAATAACACAGTGCTGTGGGTCATTGTACACAAAATAATTTATTCCAAAGTCCAAGTGAAACGGAACAAACTGTGTTAATCTGTTATAAAAGTTAAACTAAAAAATAAACAGACTCCACTCAGCGTCTCTACAGACCCGAACTCCTGTCCTGTTTGAGCTCTGTCCCCACTGCTGTCAGCTAATCCACTGGTCAGACAGTACATGTAAGCGAGTTGTTGCAAGTTAAACATATCTTGGACCTATCTCTGTATCTTAGCCTGGAAAAAACAGTAGGGCTGACCCGATTATCATATTTTGATAATCGAAGCTACGTGGACAAAAAATAAAAAGCTTTGGCGGCCGGCGGGGTGCGTGATCGTAACGTCTGACCGTGGGCGGGGGGTGCGCGAGCGGAAATAATGAAAGTAACGGCAAACAAACACTGCATATCTCCAAAATCGGGCAGGTTTCCAGGATGCCAAGTAGCCTACTCATTTTAATGTAACAATTGCCGATGAGAACCGGTGTCAAAAAGGGAAAAAGGAGGAAAAAAAAAAGCTTCAGATTTTTTGGGTCAGCCCTAAAAAACAGAGTGTTAAATAATAACAGAAGTTGATGTGATGCATTAGCTGACCTGAATAGCTTTATTCAAATTATTAAAAAATAATAATATTGTAGGGGGTAATACGTAAAGGTAGCTGTCTGATAGCATGTCAGTCAGGTACCAGAAACAGTAGTTCAGGTTAGCTAATGTTTTAATTTTAAGTATATTTATTGGGTCTTTTGCCTTTAATTGATAAGAATGGGGAGGCAGAGAGAGGCGGAATGAAATGCAGCAAAGGGCCATTAGATTTGGGATTCAAACCAGGGCCGGCTGCAGCGAGGACGGTAACATTTTAAACTGCTAAAACTGTTTAGTTCAGGTTATATAATATTTCAGTTCAGATGAGCTATCAGTTATATTTTTACCTTTAAACAGATTGGCTCTGACCTTCAAGTTCAATCTTACCGATGATTAAGTTTAGCAGCTAAATTCAGAGGCATCGTCAGTGTTGTCCAGCAGGAGGAGGAGCAGACTAACAGAGATGAGAGACAGTGAAACACTGTTTTTGTTTAGTTTTTTCTGTGAGAGATGGTGGGCCCAAATTAATGGGAAAGACTGATCTTCTTAAAGGGATAGTTCACCCTAGAATGATATTTCGCTCATTATCTACTCACCCTCATGTTGACTAAGGGCTGGAAGAAGTTTCAGAGTCCTCCGTCCCTTCTCTGAGTTACAGGGGGTCTTAGCGTAGCAGTGCATTTCAAGGCAACGGTTGTAAAGGGACACCAGAGCTCTTCGTAAAAAAACACACACAAAAAAACATCCAAATACCTCGCATGCGCAACCAGACTGAGACTCGGTCTCAGTCTGGTTGCGCATGCGCGCTGGCAGCGGAAGACCGGACAACAGACACAGAGCTAATGCTACAAACATGCTTGGAATGTGGACTTATTTAATTTTTTTCGGGACAATTACGCAATTTGGGGCTTCAGCACAAGACGGACATTACATACGAGCATCATGGAGGTATTTGGATGTTTTTTTGTGTGTGTTTTTTTACGAAGAGCTCTGGTGTCCCTTTACAACCGTTGCCTTGAAATGCACTGCTACGCTAAGACCCCCTGTAACTCAGAGAAGGGACGGAGGACTCTGAGACTTCTTCCAGCCCTTAGTCAACATGAGGGTGAGTAGATAATGAGCGAAATATCATTCTAGGGTGAACTATCCCTTTAATTGGACTTGTGGTAAAATAGCTAAACCTCGAAAAATGTTTGAGTTCTGTGCTTGTAGGTCAAATTTAGACATAGGTGAGGTAAAACAACGATCTTCAGCCTCATTGTCCTCTCTAACAGTAACCTTTTTCATAATTTCAAAGTGTGCTGTCGTTCAGTAAGTCAGTAAGAAATGTTAATGGTTGGGAAATGATCTCACTGGCCTCTGCTCCCGCCTGGTCGGCAGTTAAGTTTAGTTTTCTCCTCACTCTTCACACTTTAAATCGGTAAAACTAACAGTGCTCCTCCAGCCGTATTTGCCCACACTCATTCAGCTCCACACAAAGCACAGTTCAATCACATTTTTCCACAAGTGGAACTCACGTTTTGTTTAGACAAAATAAACTACCGGAGCCGTCCTTTCTCTCTTTCAGCCTCCTCACAGCTTTTATTTCACGGCTGCCCCGACTCTCAATGAGAGTGTCAGCGCTGAAGAATGCCTCGCCCTCCTCCTCCTCCTGCTCCGCTCACCAGGATTCAGCGGCCGTCCAGCCGGCTGACAGCTTCCCCACCACATCGCCTGGCGACTGAAGGGACCACACACACTCCATGTTCTCCATGCCTGGGTAATTCTTCTTCTTGGCTTTTTGGGAGGCTGACACTGTTTGCAGCCACAGGTCTTTTCTCCCTGGCAGCTTTTTACCCTCAAGGGCTTCCAAACTAATTTCAAGCATGAGTGTAAAAGCTGTCGAGTGTTATTGGACAATGAAAATGTCCCCTCTTTGTCTTTGAGGTCAAAACGCTCATATGTGTGTCTGTGAAGGCCACAGCTCAGTTAAGTGTTCACACTGCTCATGACCACAGTTTATGACATCTAATGTCTCGTGTATGTGTTCACACAGTAATTTTTCCCATTCAAAATGGCCTCAAAGCAGTACTTCAGTAAACTCTTGGAAAATGTAGACAGAGTAGTAAGTAATAAGTAAAGAAACATGGCCTCCCTTCATGACGACTGTAGTTTCTGCGAACTGGACATTGCAGGTACGGTCTGAAACAGCAGCAGTCTGCTGCAGCTTCCTGTTAACCTGCAGGAAAGTCTTGTATCTGACCTATTGACCTATTACCGAGGGGTGAAGAACCATCCGGTTACACTTCACTTGAAGGTATCGTCATAAGAGTGACATGACACTGTCATAAGACTGACATGACACAGTCATGAACGTGTCATAAACATTATGTCAATGTCATAACGTTGTCATTAAGTGTCATTCGGTTTTTGTAGGGTTAGGTTTAGGGTTAGGGTTAACCGAATGACACTTAATGACAACGTTATGACATTGACATAATGTTTATGACACGTTCATGACTGTGTCATGTCAGTCTTATGACTGTGTCATGTCAATCTTAAGGGGTGTTCACACCAAACGCGACAAATGAGAATCCGTCGCGCTATCGCTCGTGTTTTGACGCGTGACCGTTTTGTGTAAATTTGCGTCATCGCGTCCCCCCTCCCCTCTACTGTCAATCCAGCTAACAGGACGGATGTAAAAATGTGTTGAGACACATAAAGTGCACTAATTTTACCGTAGGCTTGACAATGGACGAGGTGAAGCTGATCCTTGACATCCTGGTCCTGGTGTAGCAGGTAAAAAAAAAACTCCACTCAGCCCCGCTCGTATCGCGTTGCGGCCGTTGTACGGTACTTCAGACTGACTGTTGCTCAGTTTGGAGACTTGCTAGCTGGGGTTGGTGCCAGGATCTCCAGGCAGGACACCAACTAAAGTTACAGACGCTTCATTTCAGCTGCAGAGTGCCTGTCCATCTGTCTCTGGTGAGTAGCAGTCGGTAGCAGTGTATTGTTGTGTCAGAATCTCAACGCTGATAGGCTGTCGCGCCCCGCAATGTCGCGTCAAAAGTTCAATATTTTCAACTCGCGCGTTGACGCGATTTTTGCGGCATCGCGTTGCGTGTGACGTGCGTATCGCGTCGCCCAGCGCGATTTCGCATCTAATCGCGTCTGTGCATTGACTTTAAATGTAATCTCGACGCGCGACAACGCAGCATCGAGTTTGGTGTGAACACCCCTTTATGACGATACCTTCAAGTAAAGTGTTACCGAACATCCTATGGTGTGATGAACTGTGGCAGCACACAGTCTCAGAGTGAGGAAATCTCCAAGAAAACATGATGCATTGTCACTTCACCAACAATGATATCAATAAATCTTGTCAGTCCCCATCTCTTGACAATGAAATTATAAGTAAAAAGGGGAAAACGCACCTTTAGTGATGACATCACTGCACAACATAACTCAGACTCATTTAACAGCTGGTTCATTCAACTGTTTTTTACTCATCATGTGTTTTTGTGCTTTAATGGAGCCAGAAATTTCACAGATGCAAAAAAAACACTGTTTTTACTGTATGTTCACATTAACTAAAGACAATCATCTTACATGTTGTTTCAATTGATGAAAGAGAATTAATTATGTTACCTGGAGAATTTTAAAATAAAAGACTAACATCAACTTTTAACATAATTTCTCTTAAATGTAGCAACGTTGTGCTGCTGTGTTCATGCAGCTAAATTCACTAGTTCTTATTGGCTTCTGTTGTAATGAGAATATGATGTTAAGAAAATACCGGTGACTTTACAGCCCTGGTTTTACTGAGTGACAGTTTGGTGATGGAGTGATTGACAGCACTGAGAGCTTATAAAAATAAATGTTATTCTTCTTTGACTCAAACATGACGGACTGTGGGGGAAATGACTCCCTGTCGAGCTTGACTCGGCAGCGGACTGACAGACGAGGTGAAAATAAATCGGCTCAGCCGCCGGCTCACAATCATTCTTAAAAGTTAAACAGCCATAAAAGGCTGCAGGAACTCTGACCTTCACAATCTAACCGAGCAGGAAAAGCCAATGATGTGTACAAGGCTCCGCTCGGCCTCGGCAGATTATGATAAAATATGTCTCAGCGTCACAAAAAGATAACTGTACGTCTCCTTGTGACAGATACGGGCCCGCTATTTTAATAACAGCCCAATTTCTGCAGCACTAAAATGTTTTACTGTCGGCTATAAAGCATGCAGCGTGTGACACGGGGAAGCACCCGTCGCTGCGAACACTTCAAAGTAAGATGGACCATGTGGTGCTGCAGAGAATTTAAACCAGACCATCCAGAGGTAAGTGCCATGACATGAAAACATGTAAACTGGAGCAGATCTGTCGCTCTTCATGTCGGCTCAGCAGCAACTGCTTTCTTCTGATTAAAGAAAATGCCAAGATCTTATGAGGATGTTGTTTACTGTCATCTGTATTTGTCACTGAGCTAAAAAAAAAAAAAAAACTTCTTCAAAGACCAGAACAAAGGAGCTCACAGAATCTGGCCATCCTCTCTATCAGGTTTTATTTCTCTACTTTTGACGATTTGCTGCCTTGAGACAGTTGTGTATATGTTTGGGAACGTTGGTAATTAGTGAAGTTATATCATTGTCTCATTGTGTTTTTTCCTTTCTCTGCATTAATCCTCACAAATAGGCAGCGTAAGATGATGTATAGTTTAGCCAAACACACTGGTTCATTCCTGTTTGCCTCAATGGAGAACATTGATTGAACCACGTTACCTGGTAACCTAGTAAATCTACACTGGTCACTGACATAGCGCTGTATTGACTTGCTGGGCCTGTCTTTGCTAAGTTACCCTGTACGCTGATCATAGACTAACATCACTGACATAAACTGACCAGTGCCTCCTTCAGGTCAAGTCTAAAAACTAAAGGATGACACACCTCTGCAATAGTGGCCCCTAGCTCACCTTGACAGGTTTAAACTTACCTTGATTCATATGCACTTGGAAATCAAAATATGCAACACTGATTTGGATTAGTCGGCTGCTTTATTATATAAGCTTTATTTTGGGATGGGAAAAGGGGGAGGGGCATCATGCCCACCACTTATTTACATAATTCCACTTCCTAATGTTTCTCCTGCAGCCCCACCCCCACCCCCTTGCTTCTTGTCAGACTGTGAATATTTGGATGGTTGTTTCAGTCTCATGGGACCTCCCCACCCCACCCCAACCTTTTTTAAACATAGACACTGCTGCTGTCTTCGAACGACGAGTTTCACTGTCTCTGTTTTATTCACCTTACACAGTTGGCTCCCTCTTTGAGCTCATTAAATATTTAATGGGGGGTTTAAGCATTTGCTAGGATTAGTCCTACGGTCTCCAGGGAACTGGCTGCATTGTGTCTCACCACGGCTGCTAGTTTACAGTCTGTCTGTTTAATAATCCATTTACATCTTACAGTTTTGTTGTATTTTGTTGATGCTCTGAATTGGAGGAAGTGTCCTCTCTGGTAGAGAGTAAACTGAAGGTAGAGTCATTGAAAGAAGGGCAAGTGATGCTGGGAATCTGTGACTTTTCTGATGAGGTAATAAAACAGTAGTGTAGTGCAAAAACATACACTATACTGTAGCCTACATTCGTCCAAGCAAAGGATGTACAGTTGTTTTGGGAATTATATTAGAGACGTTACCTGAGGTCCATGACTGGGGTCATGGGGTTTTTGTTAACTTAACTTACTTACATTACTTAACTGAGAACTACGTTCTTGATGTTTTAGTCATCTTTCAAGGGTTTGTATCGCTACAAATATTTTAATAGGAGTCCTGGAGGAGGTGTGAAGTGTGGGTGTGGGTCTGTGGGTGTTTTAATGAGAACAAATAGTCTTCAGAGAGATTTTGTTTATGTCTGAATGTATTTTAGATGTTCGTTTTTAGTTTTTGTTCTAGTGTCTTTGAAACTTTGTCTTCTCAGGTGTTCTGTGGTTGTTCTATTTCTGAAAAAGTCTTTAATGATGGTTTATGGGTGTTTTACAAGCCTCAAGACATTTCCAAGGAGGTTCTTTATATCTGTGTGGGTTCTAGATGCTTTTGAGGAGGCTGTGGGTATGTCATGAGTTTTTTTTATGTTTCTTGTTTTAGTAGGATGTTGAGAAGAAGTTAGTTAGTAGGAAGTTTAGTTGAAGTTGAGAGTTAAAGAGGTATGTGTCTTTGTTTAAGAAGAGTCCCTATGTGTTTTCCAAGGCTCTACTCATGCTCAAGTATTTGTTAAGCAGAGATTCAAGAAGATTTACAGATTATAGGTAGGTATTTGAGGAGCTCTTGTTGATGGGTGGAGGTCTGGGATGTCTTTGATTGAGGACTTTCTTGTGGTCACTATATGAATATTTTGCAGTGGCTTTGAAGTGGTCTTTTTACAAAAATGTAAAGCAGAAAGAGCTGTTGGAGTAAATGTAGATGAAATCACAGATACTGCTCCCAGCAGTGAGATCTTGGCCTCCTCTCTGGAGGAGGAGGAGGAGGAGGAGGAGGAGGAGGAGGAGGTGGCATCCCCTGATGTTCTGAAGCCTGTCCATGTCCTCTGGGTTGGCAGGTTTGGTGTTTGCATGTGTGGACTTGAACCCAGTTTAACAGAGTGGTTCACATATGACTGGCAGTCCTGCTGTCTTTGTAGTGGCAGAACTCTAAAAACTGACACCCCGAGGCTCTCGGGGTCCGGGGGACGTTAGTATTGGGGGACTGCGGGGCCACGCCTTCCAGCCGCCATATGCTCGGGATACCAAGTCAAACATGGGACTCTGTTCTTGGCTCATTAAAGAGTTCGACATTTGGCAAAAGATGGTGCTGTGTTTTCCTGACCTATTTTCCAGTGTGGAGTGCTTTCACTTCCACACTGTGTGAATAAACTGAAACACTGATGCTGATGGAGTCGCAAAAGACATCAACCATCTAGTCCGTCTCAGCCATCCTCCATGGTGGGTGGATTGATGGTCGGTAGTATCTCCATGCAGTTTGTGTTATCATTTTACTGCTAAGAAGCTACTCGCTAAACTAGTCTGAAGCTAATATTTAGCGAATAGAACATTATTGCTATTTAAAGCAGAAGTAAGCGATTTGGTCGTTTTGGCTAACTTCCTGTCAGCAGATGGAGTTAGCAGTCCCCGCCCTCGTCCCTACGTCACCACATTCACGCGCATCCCTTGGCTGCACACACAGAGAGGACCGCCCCTTTATGCCGTTATCTCTCCTCATTGGATAAAGGTTGTAGGATACAAGGAAAGTTTTCTCCTGGGCTTACAGCAGAGTAGAGTGACCGACAGACCCGTGTTTCAGACCAAACACTCTATGTAAGTGATTGCCGTCGGAAGATATAACTATTTAAGACTTATATTAACACAAATATTCCGCTTACTTCTGCTTTAAATCACTCTTGGACAAATAGTTTTGTTTTTTATTCTTCACTTGTACTCGTGTCAACTTGGTGATGTTCAGATCAATAACTCATTGGGCCTTCATTAAAAGGACTAATTTGATGCTTTTTGCTCTTTACACAAAATTTTAGTTTTTGTTCATTGTATTTTTGTCATACTAATTGTGCTGTACAGTCTGTCACGCATTCTTATTGTGTACAGCTCACTGCCTACATTTGCCACAAAGCACCAGGATTTCATTAGAGCCTTACAGCCCAATCACTGCCACCTCTTGAAAATTTCAAACTGAGCTGATACTTGTCAGAGTTGAGTTTGAGTTGACTTTAGAATACCAGCAGATGGGGCACCGTGTGGTGCAGTGGTTATAGGCAGAGGCTAAAGTCCTACAGCCCTCACTGCAGTCGGTCCCGGTTCGAATCCCGCATCGGATGGCCCTTTACTGCATGTCATTCCCCCCCTCTCTGCCTCCCCATTACCTGTCTTGCTCAATTGTACTGTCAAATAAAGGCAAAAATGCCCCCAAAATATACTTTAAAAAAAAAGGAATACCAGCAGCTGCAGTTCCTCCACTGACCACTAGAGTGTGTCTCCAACAGTGAGTCAGTCCCCATAGATTCCCATGTTAAAGAGAAACTAGGCAGGATTTTTCCCGTGGCTATGCTAAATTTTTACCTTAATTAAAAAGCTTCAGAGTAATTGTGATAGTAGGCTACATGACTTGTGACTTGTTTCAGTGAGAATGGAGGCTCTCTGCCTTCCACCTGGCATCTCACGGCCGAAAACCAACCTTGCAAGTAGTACCTGGCTGCGGCCACGGTGTCCCAGCTGTCGTCTCTGCACACCGAACAAAACGCACTCTGTAACCCATTATCGTTTGTTTATGACAGTTAAGACAACACAGATGTACACGTCGTAACATCGTATATATTATATATAACATTATCCACTTCTCCATGAATGGATTTTTCACCGACGTTGTTGTAAACAAATGCACATGGCTGAGAGGAGAGTTATAAAAACAGCGGAAAAGCGACCAGACTTGCATAGTTCCCCTTTAAAATGTCCAACTTAACAGCAGAAATAAACTTATTTACAGTATTTGGTCTCTTCAGCTACTATCCCCTTTGGGACACCTGATTACACCGTATATTACAGTGTTTGCTGAGGGCATGGCCTCAATGAAAAGTGGATCCTTCTGGAGTGGGAGTGGAAGTGAGGAGTTAAAGGGCTGAATCAGATACTGCCAAGATGATGATGGTGTAGCAGCTCAACCTGAGCTCCAGGAGTTTCCTTGAAATTTAACTTTTGCTTGAGGTGCAGAATGGAAGTAGGAGCTTTATTTGATGTGGCCGCATGTTGTGAATCAATGAGAGCATTCTGGGGCAAAGTCATGGAAGTCCTAGTTGTTCAGAAATTCCCTCAACCCCTGATTTTTGTTTATGTCAGCTCAGCTGTGACTGTTTTTTCTGTTATGATGTTGGGCCTGATTAGAGTCTCCAGGTTAGCAGCTTCACAAAATTTCAAAAGCTTCAGATTTGGAAGGGTAAATGTGGTGGTCCACACAATATGTGAGTCTGTGCACAGAGTAAAAACACGGTTTTTACTTCCTCTTGACATCTTATAGGTCTTCTGAATAGATCTTCTGAATATAAATCTTGACAATCGTGTCTAGAGTCTCCTAAATGTAAATATGACATGTTCTCAGTTGATACATCCTGACCCTCTGTCTTCAGCTTAAGCTTTTTTCCTTTTCTAATTTCTACACCATGTCCTATAGGAGTCTGTCCTCGCTACCATGTCCCAATAATTTGCTTTAAGATCAATAAAAAACTTAAATGTAAAAAAAAAAAGAAAGTCAAAACAAACAGGACTGTATTAAAGGGAGTCTATCTGTCTATCTGAGGTATTATTATTAATAATAATAATAACAACACCTCCTCCTCTTATTGTCCTGGCGGAGAAGCGTCTCCTTTTATTACCCTGCAGGGTCATTTACAACCCACCCCGTCTATTCATTGGTTGTGGAGATAATCCTGTGATAAATCCTGCGCCGTGCCCTTCACAGTTGTCATAGCAAGACCATAAACAGCATTTATAACAATCTGAGGGAGGCGGGGGAGGGTGGTGTGTGGTGGGCTGGTGGGGGCGCTCTGCTTAGCATGCAGAACAGATTAAGATGGGACGGGTCTGCTTAGAGCCGCCGCTCCATCCGTGACAGACAGACGGACTCATGGGAAATGTTCTATCGCCAGCCCGTTTATTCTCAATGGGACACGAGCTGATGGCTCACTCAGTGGAAAGAAACCCAGGAATTGTCTTGCAAAGTAAAAGTAAAAAATGTGTCCAAAAATTGAAATACAGTATGGGATACTGGCCACTGAGCCGTATTAAAAAGAAGTTATTTAATTTGCTTTATTTTTGTGCATTAGGCCTAAAAAGACATCATTACTGTAATTTAAGCTGAAGTAATGCTTTAAATTTTGCTTTGGTGATGAAACTTCAGAAAAGTTCATACTAATTCATTTTTGTTTTGCCTTTTCATCTATTTAAAAGTAATTATAGTTTTATTTATTTTCATTTTATTTATTTTTATAATTATTTTACTCTTATCTTTTGTTTTTACGCTCTTGGAACAATAATCCTTCAGTGTATTGTTGTAATTGTTGTCTGCATTCTATCATAATGTTCAAACACACTGGCCCTGGATCATCAGTAGAATTGTGAGGGAAGTTCTGCAGCTGGTGCCGAGGAGACATCTTATATCTGTTATCATATGTGACAAAGTAAAATCAAATGTTTGCCATTTGGAAGAAAGACTAAATTAATTAGGGTTTGAGTTGATTATTTAAATAGTTGCTCATACACAATGTGGGGTTGGGATTACTAAGAGCCATGTTGACCCCCACCACCATCATACTGACGAGTGGAGCTTTGTGGCAGCATTTAGCCGGCGGCCTTCAGGCTAAACACAGCCGAAGGACTCTTCACAGGTACCCAATTAATCTTAATTAAAGCTGAGTGTGACAAACAACATACATACAGCCCCCCCACCCCCACCGTCTCCCCTGGCCCCCGACATTTGCCTTCAGTCTTGATGAAAGCAGCAGTGACTCTGATGAATTAGAATTAAAAACACTAATCAAATGAGGAGTGAGCTCGGAGTCAGAACATCAGAGACAAGCATTGCAGAAACAGAAAATCACATTCAACATCTTCAGCGAGAATCAATTAAAACCACCAAACAATAATTAGGTCTGTTTCGTTCTACATGGGAGTAATTCTCTGACGTGCGGTAAAAGGTAAAGAACAAATACTGATGGGAGGCGTCCCTGAATTCTTCAAAACTGACCCAAAAATGCAAAGTAAATAATTCTAAGCTGCAGATTGTGTTTTCAGAACGTCATATTTAGTTTCCACCCGCTGAGAGCTGCTCTGTGATTGGATGTTTCCTGGGAGTTGTAGTTAACATGGATGTTGTTGATTTGCAGCTGTAGGCCTGTTGTAGCTTTGACTCTTTCCCAGAGAGGGAGATATTTTCCTACATGTTTAGTTTTATTTTGATTGAACCTGAGAGGTTCATATTTAACTGTGAAGGAGCTGCTGCTGTCAGTCACTAAGCCTGTCCTTGGGGGAAAGGAACAGGACTTTTATTCCCTGAAATATCTTGTCACACTTCACAGCTCCAAACACACAAACATAAACACATGTAGATAAACTTTTTTTTCTTTTTTTTTGTTGCTCTTGTTAAATTTAACTAGGAGTAGTTTCACCAAAAAACTATGAGCAACACACATTTAACATAAACAAACCTCTAAAACATGATACCTTCATTTTCTGTCTTTCCCTCGGTCCTTTCTTCACGTACAGTATTCATGGAAATACCCTGACTTCTGTATTTTCAGTACATGTGGAGTTCCATCCACTTGAAAAGTAGGGTTGTCATGAGGGCTTGATGCATTGCAACATCATAAAACACACACATGCTACTGTACAAATTCAGAAAACAACTTCATCAATTTGACAACATATTAGCTGCCCTGGTGTTGATCCCAGCAGGGGCACCATAGAAAGAGATGAGACTAGAGCTCAGGCAGACTGACATCCAGGCTCAGACCCAAGTCAGCTCCAGGTCAGTCAGTGGACCATCTACTCATCCATAAAGTTTTTAAGGTCTTTACTGGCTCAAGTTATCTCATTTGTGCGACCGGTCCCAGTGGATCAGTCCTAGATGAAGGTTTTTTTCTGACAACGGGGGGGCACACAGGTCTGATTCACTGAGAGTTGAACTATACAAGCTACAACTCAGAACTGCCATAAACTGGGGGGCATGGTTGTCTGGTGGTCTAGTGTGACCTGTGGTTTACAAAACCTCTAATCTGCAGTAATGATCTTGAATCAATGTATTGTGATCCGCCACCTTGGCACAGCCGCAATAATTAGCTCAAACTAAATCTGGACTTGAGTGTTTGCTGTGATCTGTATCGTGGGAACTGCAGCCTTGCTGACTGTCTGCTGACTGCTCTGTAAAGAAAACAAAGGACAAAAAAGCAATTAAGTCCAGTAATAAAAGCCCAAGTACCATAACATGGTACATTAAATATCAGTGGAGCTCCATAAATTAACAGCAAGCAGCCTCTCAAGCAGTTTGTCTCATTGAGGTTGTTTACTGGAGAAACAAACTTGGACTGACTTGGACACTGATCCGTACGGAGGACCATTACTGCCAAAGATAAACACGGCAGGAAATAGGAAAGGTAGAAATGTTGCTTTAGTGAGTCACAGTTATTTGTTAGTATCAGCTAATTATGATTAATTTTTTTCCATCAGTCATTAGTGATTTTCTCTAAGCTAAATTCTGTGATCTGTGATTTGTGATGTTTCAGTGAGTGTAGGTGTATAAGAAATTCAAATAACTTTCCACACATTACCAGATCCTGTTCTCAGACACACCCTGAAATATTTTGTTGTGATTTTGTTTTACAACTTGAGGAAACCTGCAGCCAAAAAGTTGATGTTGAGACTTCAGTGTTAATGGTAATGGATAGTACTCAGTGTGTGAGAACATCAGTGGACATGATAATATAGGTGTTTTATGTGTATTTGTCCATTTCTTTCTTCTATATTACCTCTTCCTCCCTGTCTCCTTCAGATTAAGAGTCTTGTGATGTGAAGGTTCCTGTGGCGTTGAGGCTGTGTGATTGTGTTTGTTTTGGGCTCCCGGTGGAGGTGTGGTTCGGAGGTGGCGGAGGGGCTGGTAGGGGTTGGGGCGGCGTATTGTTTTGTTTGCGATGATGGTTCCTGACTCCTCCCCCTGGGAGTGATGGAGGCAGCAGACTGTGGAGGCGCAAACACTGAGGCTTTAAATCTGATTCATCTTCATTGTTAGAGGACCTCTTTACTGTTTTACTGGCACGTTCAACAGTCAGTCATTGTTCAACCCCGAGTCCTGTTTACTGCAGTTTGACTCAACAACACACTGAATGATCCAATGGGATCAGGTCATTTCAACATCTTCCTGTAGAGCTGTGAAGTTTATTTATTTTCCCCATTAATAGATTTATTCCCTCAGTGGAGGAGGACATGTTGAACCCTTTACTGGGCAAGAAAAATGTCTCATATGACTGTAAAGCTGTTTGCCCACAAAAATTAGCGGGTCGACGCAGGTTTTTTAAGCGCGTGTCGACCCGCGCCGCTATCAATCGGCATTTGGCCCCTTTCCCATTGACCAAAATGAGCCGAGTCTAACCCCTCGCTGAGGGATCAGACGGAGCATAAACCATTCGCCCCGCTCTCATCCGCGGTGCAAGAAACACTGTCATGCCACAGCCGCCCGCGGAGTGTGAGTCCACCGAGGCAGACGAGGCGTCTGGCTGACCTGGAGCACCAGGTCCGCGGAGGACAGCGAGTCTGCCGCGGCCGTATGACGGACATCCGCGGCACAACATGTCAGTTAAACAGACTGTCACTTCTTTCTTTTTTTTCAATAGTTTTTGGTCAGTGTTCTTTGATCTTTTGATCCCAGTCTCGGATGAGAGCAGAGCTTGGTTTTGGTATGTGATATGAGACGCGACCGGCATGATGACGTGGCGGCACGTAACGCTCAGCGTCATCGCGTAAATTAGTGAGATGACCCGGGTCTGGTGTTCCTACTGCAAGCCGATCGGAGCTGAGCCGATTAAAGCCGATTTTAACCCGCGTCGTTTGCCGAGTCGTTTGACCGACGCGGCTCGGTGCGCCTTTCCCACTGCCACCAAAAGCCGATTGTTAACGGGTTTAAATGGGTTTTTTGACCAGTGGGAAAGGGGTATAACAGACTGTTACTGTTCTGTATCACATCCTTTAATTGTTGTAGTTTGTTGAGAGGGAGCTCCTTTTTGGCTGGACCACAACAACAGAGATGGATGTGATGTCAATCTTCAGGGATTAAAGGGTCCTGTGCCTCTGTGTCATCTGGTCAGGTAACTTTGTCATGACGTCTATGACTCCGTTTGTTGGTTGTTGTTTTTTTAGTCCTGTTCAAGTTTTTTTTTTTTTTTTTTTACTGTTTTAGCACATTTCCCATTGCTTTTCAGTTCAGCTCGGCTCAGATTTTTAAAACTCTACAGATAGAGCCAACAGTAAATTCGCCAATGGCTGCAAAAAATCTAAAACTAAAACTAAAACTTTCTACCTGAATTATGGTTTACACTGACCGAGGGGGTCATCTCAAGAGCTTCTGGTATTTGGAGTCTTTGGAGTCTTAATGGTCAACATTTTGGCAAATTCCCCCATTGCCATAATCCCTATAGTCATAGCAGTAGGTTTGTTACCTTTAATTGTCGGTGCAGGCTGGTTTTCGATTGGCGGGGCAGAGGTACAAGCTGCTCAGCTAATGCTACGGAGGCATATGGTATTTCAGGGTTTCCCCCAACAAACTCATCAAATACACAATCCAACAACTCCAAAACGCTCTGGTGGACAAGTTGTGACCTGCACATTCACCATGCTATGAGATAATAATGGAATGTTACGAGACAGAGTTGTTTTCGAGGCAAATACGTAGCCAGAGCTACATGGCTGCAGACATGGCTGCTCGGCAGAGTGACTTTAAAAGCGCAAGTAGTTCAGAGTATTTGCTTTGTGTGTCGTAATGTTACATAATTACGTTATTATTTCATATGAAATCAAAGTCAGCTTGCCGATGTGGGCTGAAATAAAATGCATCAAGAGTTCATGTTCAGCGGTGCAGGCCAAACCCCCTCTTGAAGTTTCGGAAACTTTTGTAGGGGTACTGTAGATCAATTAATTAGCCTACCCCAGAGCTGAATATAGGCTCTGGTTCCTGTGGTGGGACCACACCTATGGATGCAACAATGAGATAAAGTCAGCGGATGAGACCTTTTTACCAGCAACCCGTGTTTTCTCTCAGAGTTAAGGCAAACAATTAAAAGACTAATTCGAGTTACTGAATAGCTTTAATTATCAAATCAGTCAGGGGTCATTTAGTGTAACTTTTCAAATGAATAACCACAAAATGGCTCAAAAAGACCCTTAATTACCAGTAGCTCAGTACAGTAGCCCATAAACGATTCCTTTAAAAACCTCTGATATCCAGTCTTACCTCTGCTTCTGGTTAATAAAGAATTCATCTGGTTTTAATGAACAAATTAAGGACATTTAATGTATAAGATCACATGTTGTGGTTCATTCAGGGGCCATGTGGGAGATGAAGAGAGTCCCTCCAGAATAAGAGCAGAGATCTTGAGGATGTTAAAGAAGAAACAGCACATTAGAGAGGAAATGCTGAGAGTGAACCGCGTTTGTCTCCGAGCCTCAAACAGCAGCCAGCATGGCGCCAATTAGCACGGAGCACGCCAACACGGCCTCCCGCAGCTCCTGATTAAAGTGCATATTGATGGTATAAATTATCCCCTGCTACAATAGATAGCTGGGCATCTATATGTAAATGTTTAATTAACCCGTGGCTGAATCGCCGCACCGGTCCAGACTGGGGGTTATTAATCTGATGATGGCGGCCATAACACCTGGACAGCGCCGCCACAATGAGCCACCTGGCCATAGTGGCAGATCCATCATAGATGCCGCCTCATTTCCTAAAGTGCTGTTTGTTCTCAGTGATGAAGGCGGCACCGTGTCCCTGTTTAAGGTGGAGTCAGGTGGTTCTATCTGAATCTCACTCAGGAACCAAACCAGAGAAAATGTGCGCACTTCGCATGTACATGAGTTCTCAGAAATGATCAGTCTACGAGTCTATCAATACTTAGAAGTCTCTGAAAGAGTTCAGTCTAAAACCTAAATGAGACTTGCACCCCTTGTATGTCATTACTTTGTTAAAGGATGAATTTTATTGTGATTTGTTGAAATTCATGTCAGGACGGTGTGACGCAGTCTGGGAAATGTTTTTCATTCGGAGGTTGATAGTTTTTAGAAAGTTGCTTTCACGTTTTGCTAGGGTTTTCAACTCTGAGGTCTTGATGATCATAAAAGTTGAAATTTACTGAGCGATTTAATGTCTTGGTATCTATCTATCTATTAGGGATGCACAATAGTTATCGGTCCGATAATTATCGGCCCGATATCAGGAAATTATGACGTCATTTCGATAAATCCGATATCATAAACTTATCGGCCCGA
Organism: Trachurus japonicus; assembly: GCF_045865225.1. Taxonomy (NCBI): domain Eukaryota; kingdom Metazoa; phylum Chordata; class Actinopteri; order Carangiformes; family Carangidae; genus Trachurus; species Trachurus japonicus. The sequence continues at coordinate 26,993,109 of NC_140909.1, read as the reverse complement.
TAAGATTTAGTATATATTTTTTGTCAGCACTGCGGTATGGGTCGTTTTTTTTTACCAAGTGCTCTCGCTCAGAGCGCTCTGCTCTACTCCTACATGAGACCTGCGGCCTGCAGTGAATGCTGTGTTCAGGTGGCCTCCCTATAATCAGAAAAACAACTTTCTGACTGAAATCAGAATAGTCCCTCATTTCGGAAAACAACTCGTCAACTCGGTCATAATTTTGGTAGTTGCCGACTTGACTTGACTTATCCCAATTACCCTTATTACACATAAACCATAGAAATATGAACATAAAAAGGTCTGAAGAACGGCTTGCAAAACGGGAACGGGGAACTTCCGTCAACACGTGAACGCAGCACAACGTGCGTACTGGGTTTGTAAACACAACATGACGGCGCTAATGTGGGACGGTAATAAACAGGGCTCTCAAGTCTCACGCATTTGGCGTGTGACACACGCATTCCCACCCGTTCACACGCCACACATTGTATTTCTCACGCATTTAAATTACCACGGTGACGTCCATCAAGTTGCACGGCTTTAACAGTGGAACAGATTTGAGGGCGCACTGATCACACAACAACACTGTTACCTGTTGTAGCCTACTGGCCTCAGCCTACACTGATCACTGCCTGAAGAGTTTGAAAGCAGCCTCTTAACTTCATGAACGTAGCTCAAACCGACCCGGTGCCTCAGCACGGCGACCAAGCTTTGATAAACACACCGGATCCGCGCCGATTTACCTGTCGCTACCGGAGCTTAATTAAAATTAAAAAAAAGTGCTCGTCGGAGCGGAGAACAGCGGAGTTTCCTCTGCTGCACAGACCTGTCACCTGTCACAGTCACAGGTGCATCTCATCTCATCTCATTATTATAGACTTCAACCTCAGAGCTGTCTGTCCCTCTCTGTGAGTTTTATTAATGTTTACATCAGGCTGAGTTGAACAAATCAGTTTAGCTACTGTGATTTAAGTAGCCTAGTTAAATACAGTAATCATAATAGTGTAGTGGCAGGAAAGACCATCAAATATTGTGTTGGTCAAGAACAAGTTCAACTTAAAGTCAGAGGGAAAATGTTTAGGGTGTTTTTACTGTTCCTAAATGTAAAAATGGGTCACATATACCTCAACATTATTTAAAGGTTAAATAACGTGTTACTTAAACATTTTTCATTGTGCTGTGCTCTAAAAATAAACTAACAAATACTAGTGTGGCTATAGTCCTGTATAAGTGCCTAAAATAAGTGATTTGAGGGCATCCTCCAAAAATTTGTCAGCGCTGCGCCATAGCACATCCACATTCACTGTGCCCCCTCCAATTTTTGGGTTGCATGATGCCCATGGTTAACTTATTCCAGTCATAAATCATAAAGATGTTTGTTTAAATGAATTTATGCGTCATTTAGACATCCATCCCCACTTCAACCAAATCCCCGCTGCCGCTGGTAAAATCTCACTCTGAACTCACTTCAAAACTTGAGAGCCCTGGTAATAAAGAAGACAGCTCGCTGGATATCTGTAATAAATGTTCCAAGGAAGCTCCACGAGGAGGGAAAATAGCGCGAGCAAACCTGGTCAGTCACCTGAAACATGACCGTCGCTCCGACGGAGTTTTTAAAGCTACGAGGACGATGCTAACGGCGCTAGCAACATAAAGCTAACTGTAAGAAGCCAGACACTCTGTCTGTCTGTCTTCTGTCTGTCTCTCTCTCTCCCCCTCTCTGAAAAGTTATTCATTTGTATGGAACCAGCCAAGCTTTTTTAACTTGTGGGATGCACTTTTCCCACTTTGTATGTATTTCAAATGAGTAAAATAAATAAATAAAATAATGCAAAGTATTTGCATCAGTTCTAGAGTCTTTTATTTTTATATCAATAAGTAATGCAGCTTATTTAAATAGATGTTCATTTGAGATATCAAATAGTTTTGTCTGATATCTTTTAACAAATGTTTGAAAGGCTTGTTAAAGACCCACTCCCGTGAAAATCGTGTTTTTTGAGCTTTTCACATGTTCCTGTGGCATTTTTCTTGTGTTAGAGCACTTATCAGCAGAGAAGGAAGTGCAAAATTGCATTTCAGAGTTTTTCTGCCTTCAAACTGCTGTGAACCAATGGCAGACTCAAACTGGCAGTTTCAGGAAGACTGGAGTTGAGGGTGTCACAGCTCCAGGGGAGGGCACTAGTGCTACAAGCTCCCGCCCCGCTCTGCATCTGGCTCAGAGGTGAAAGCCTTCACAGCTCGGTGTAGCTGTCAAGGTATAATAGGTATAGCTCACCTGGTAGAGCAGCTTGCACTGTGAGCAAGGACTATGCACCAGTCTGGGATCGAATCTCAGTGTGGAGTTTTACGTTAAACGCGCTGAATCTGTAATTGTACAATGTCCAGCTGTCAGCAAGCGGGGGGGTGGGGTGCGAGGAGGTGGCTGGGCGGGTGCAGAGCAGCGCAGTCTCCGCCCACCCCCCAGAGGTGCATTGCTAATGTGCATGGCTAATGAGCTGGTTTTAAAATGGCCGAAAAGGGTCGCGGGAGTGGGACTTTAATAGAATATCTTCATTTAAAGAGTCAAAACTGTTTTTGGTTTGTTTATAGTATTGATGTCATGATATATGTTAGGTCCTCACTAGTCTTTTTTTTATCTCCAAGTATGTTATCGGTTATCGGTATCGGCCTTTGGAAGCAGAAAGTTATCGGTTATCGGTATCAGTTTCAAAAAAATGTTATCGTGCATCCCTACTATCTATCTATCTATCTATCTATCTATCTATCTATCTATCTATCTATCTATCTATCTATCTATCTATCTATCTATCTATCTATCTATCTATCTATCTATCTATCTATCTATCTATCTATCTATCTATCTATCTATCTATCTATCTATCCTCCCTCCACTCATCCATCCATCCATTTTATATAGAGACATCCTGCTGACAGTGAACTCATCTACAGTATGTGACTGCAGTTTTAATATTTGTTGTCTCGTTGTCGTCGAAACACAAACAGCCTGTTGACACTTTGCTCACAGAAGAAGCTGTATGAATATTTGATGATGTGTAATAGAAAGACTCTCGGCGCTCATACATCGCTTGTTTACAGCCTGAGGAAAACAAAAAAACAACAGGGAGCATTAAAGCTAACCTCTGAGGCGGCAGTTAGTTCATTACAAGGAGACGCAGTCAGAAACAACAGAGCAAATCAACAGTGAACAACTGTGGTGTTCAACATGAAGCAGTAACGTTGGCAAGGCAGCAGCCCAGGTGCAAACAGGAAACTGTGACTGCCAAACACATGGTTTTTGGCTTTTACTGTTTTCTTCCTTAAATTCAGCTTCATATGGAAATGGAAATTCTGAATGAAAACAAACACCAGAAGATCCCGCCACACTGTCTGGTGAGATTTTTTTTTTCTTTTGTAACAATTATTGTTTTCTAGATGTGAACAGATACAGAGACAGTGAAGGCTAGACACACCAACGGGCACAGCTGGACTATGGCAAGCTACCAAGGAAAACATTATAATCGTAACCATGACAACAACACAGATGCTTTGATGTTAAGGAAATATCTCTTCAATGCTTATCAGCATGTTTTACTGAACCTAACCAAGCTTTACCATTGCTGTAGTAACCATGGCAACACAGGTGTACACCGCGAGAAGGGTCTGGCTAGTTAACCGCTCTGCACCGTAATGTTTATGAAGAGGGCAACCAACTCTACGAAGTTTAGAAGGTCTTTTTCAGCCTCTCTTTGCTCCTCATGTCATAAGTTAGTTCTCCGTGACTTTTCACTCATTATCAGCTGATGCTCGGGCGCATGACGTCTGTCCGACTACCCATTTCTCCGACCATACATTTCTTTATTTTTGCGTCCATTAGTCCGACCTCCCACCTCTCCGACTTAAGTAGCCCTAACCCTTAACCTTACCCTAAACCATACATGGGCATTTTACGGCCCGCGGGCCAGCCCCGTCGCATGCCGTCTCAATCCGGCCCGCGAGCCGAAGTGTGAGCCGAACTGCTATTATGACCCGATTGCTTTTATTACGTTGATGCGCACTAATCAGCTGTTTGAAACAGTGACAGCCCTGTTAGATCAGGAGCCTGCACATCGCAGACAGAAAGTAACCTCCTCCAGGTAGAAGACAGACGGCTGCTCAGTCTCTTTCTCTGTCGGACACCAGAGCTCCGACGGAGGAGGGAGAGCAGCCGCTCTGGTACAGGTTTTCTCCACAGCGGAGTTTCTGACCACTGCGACCTGTCAGCGGTAGCCTAGACCGCGGGATCGGGCCGGTGTTTCACAACCCTCCGTCAGCCGAATCATAACTGCTGACGGTTACAAAGCCCCATCATGGCACCTAATTATTATTTCCCAAACACTAAGGTTTAGCAAACTGTGATTAAAAGAGCATTTTATGAGATCGCTGGGTTTTCTGACGTGATCGACCATATGACTGATTGCAGCCACGTGCGTCTGAAGCCTCCATCCACCAATGGCTACGCTTGTAATCAAATCAGTCTTTTTTTTTGATGTTGGTGCTGTTAGGCAGCAGCAAATGAGTATTGTTTTTCTTCATAAATAAAAGGTTATCTACATACAAATAGAACAGTCTCACTGAAAAGGATCTGAGTGCTTAATATTCAGGTGTCTGTGAACATTATTAATTGGTGCAGTCATTTATGGTCAGTAAGTTTTGATAAAACAATCTGCCTTGAGTCCATATTTATATCATAATACAGCTTGTTTCTTCAGTGATCTGTGATGGATATAAGTTGAAAATGCGATTACATGGATTGTGGGCTGTCAGCCTATTGTAATGCAATCATTTCCACCAAATATAGTATGTAGTTATATAGGCTAATATATAATTATATATAATTCAGCAATACATTTTTGATGTTTCAATTTGATTTCAAATCGTGTGGCCCTTCACTCACTTTATCGGAGTCAGTGTGGCCCTCTGGAAAAAATAATTGCCCACCCCTGCCCTAAACCTAACCTTGACACTCTGAAAAACTTTCGCGAAAAAAATAACTACCTAACGAAAAAACTAGCTAGCGGATGTTGCTATGTTAAGCCAGATATGAACCCGGATGTTGACAAGTGTGGGTTGGCGAAGAAGAAGGAGGTGTTCCTAGCTGCGAGAACGGGAACCCCCCTAACAACAGGAACGCCCATTTGTGTCCGCAGCCGGATGATACTGTACACCGCTGGCATTTAGAGGCTAAGAGTTTTTCAGGAATCCTGTGGGATGGGAGTGAATTTCAGTATTCAGGATGATGCCAGCCCTGTCCCAAATCTATAGTTCTCATATGAATTAATAAGTTTATTTAAAATATGGTGCCAGTCTCAGTGTTGTCTCCTCCCCTGTCCTGTCTGACCTGTGCAGGTCAAGCTGCTGGACGATGATCTATTCTAGGTGATTCACGATCATCAGAGCTCACGCCTTTCAAAATTTGAAGACATATTTGGCTTTTTTTCCCATGTAAATCATGGCCAAAATATTGGCATCCCTGCACTGCTTTCAGTTAATGCATCACTACTAGAATTTAAAGATTCTGTGACTTTCAGCTGCCTGTTCATGTTCGACTCTTCAGTTTAACTTCAGTCTCAGCTGATTGGGATAGATACTGTAGTAGTTTAACGTTGTGCAGGAAGTTCCCTGTGGTGAATGTACTTGTTATGGTAAATTCACCATGTGTGCATTAGTAGACTGCAGTTAAATGTATTCTTTATACCTGGTCCTTATTTTGTCATCTCTCTGGCCAATGGCTGTTGGTCTTGTAGGTTTCTGTACCAACAAGAACAGACTTTGAAGCAAAACTGAGTTTGAGGAAAACGTCAACAGCATTTTTTTCATAGTGACATTAAAGAGCGAAAAGGTGGGATTGGCCTGTTTGACTTGAAGCTGTAAGAAAGAGTCAACGAAGATGTAGATGTAAACGATCCGTGGCCTCTTGCTGCAGGTCGATGACAGACAAAGAGACTCTGCAGAGTCTCGTTCCTCTGACAGAGAAACTCATTATTCCTCTAACGGCAGAGACACACACACATCACATGTGGAAAAACCCTCTTTCCTGCTCTTCCTCTCCTCCGTCAGAGACATCGCTGTCCCCCCCTCCCTCTCTGCAGGAAAGTGACAGCCCGTCTAATTGGGATTAATCAACTGGCAGCTCCAGTTGAGTGGCGGCGGCGCGATCTGAGGAGAAATAGCATTGACCCAAAGAGAGAAGGTGTATACGGCCCCGGGGCTGGTGCTGCTACTGATTCATCTTCCTCAGCATAACATTATTATTCCCAACTCCACCACAGAAGAAGAAGGAGCCTCTTTAGGATTCCTGGGTCAAGAACAAAAAAACAGAGAGGGAGAAAAGAAACTGAACTAATCAAAAAAGAAAGAAAAAGAGCAGCACTTGACAGTTTTTTCCCACCGAACATGAAAAAAAAAAAAGAAAAAAGGAATGAAACCTGCTCTCGGAAGCAGCAGCAGCAGCAGCTACATTATTCTTTTTTATTCTTTCTCTCGCAGCCATCACTTTGAATTACAGAGGGAATCTTTTTGCTGAGAGTCAGACGTTGAAGAGGAAAAAATCAAAAATTCATCTGAGAGACTTTCAGGAGCAGAGAGAGAGAGAGAGAGAGAGGAGGAGTGTTTTGTGCTGGAACCAACATTTGCAGAAAGTTCCAACTCCTTAAGCAATTATTAGCGGTGATAGTTTGACATGTTCAAGAGTTGTCAACAACTGGCTTTAAACAAAAGTACAAAGCAGAAATAAACACTGCCCGCGGTGGAATTAACTTGAGGGACGTGCGAGGTCGATAAATTAAACATGTGCTGCTTCTTCTTCTGCTGTGTTGCAGCCGAGTGTTTCCACGAGGCTCTGACGCTCGCGCTGCGTCCATGTGGAAAACCGAGACACTGTAAAAACCTCACAGAGTTGGTTCAAGTCAGATTGTCCATTAGCTCCTGGAGGAGGATGGAGGAGATGGGCCCTGGGGCCCAGAGAGGGAGGCCGCGCACCCTCCTGAAGAGGATCCTCTGATGGCCTCATCTGTGATCCTTTTATCCTCTTTATGGTCTTTTCACTATTTCATTGCTATTTCTCCCAGCTTGACGGCATCCAGTCGCAGTCTTGGTATTTTATTTTTTTGGAAAATCCTACAGACTCTACCTTTTATGGGATAGTTCAACATTTTGGCAAATTGGGCCATTGCCATAATCCCTATAGTCATAGCAGTAGGTTCCTTACCTTTAATTATCGATGCAAGCTATTTTAGAATGGGATGGGATTTCTTGGTTTTACTCATCAAACTCATCAAATACACAATCCAACTCCAAAACGCTCCAAGTTGTGACCTGCACATTCACCACGCTATGAGATAATAATGGACTGCTTGCCGAAAAACTGCCCCCGATGGAAACACACATCTGCGGTTTTGCATTTAACTCAAAAACAAGTCTTGTAACGTTCCGTTATTATCTCATAGCGTGGTGAATGTGCAGGTCACAACTTGTCCACGAGAGCGTTTTGGATTTGTTGGATTGTGTAGAATAAAATAGACTTTATTGTCATTGTACCAATACAATGAAATTACGGGCATTGATGAGTTTGATGAATGAAACCAAGAAATCCCATTATCCTCCGTAGCGTAGCTGCGAGCAGCTCACGGTTCTGCTCTGCCGTTCTAAAAACAGCTTGCACCGACAATTAAAGGTAACCAACGTACTCCTAAAACTGTAGGGATTATGGCAATGTGCCAATTTGCCAACATGTTGAACTATCCCTTTAAGGTCAAATACGGTCAAAACATAGAGTGAATAACAGCATCAGTAAATCATGTTTGAACCATTAGAGTTTAATGACATGCTGCTGAGGAGACTGTTAGTGGAGGATTAATAACTTCAACTTTTCTTAATTCACACACATGAGTCATATGATTTGTCTCTAAAATCCTCATAACAGTAAAAGCGTCTCAGCTGTGTCGGTTAGTGTGATTGATTTGACTACTGACTTCTACTGGCCACGGCTGTGAGAAGAGACGACTTGAGGTTTTTACAGTGCAATGTGCAGCAGCGGCAGCATCTTGCATCATTTCTATCAACATGTAATGAAGCGACCCCCAGCAGGGTGGGGGTTGGGGGTTGTTTTCAATGTTTTATTCTGATTCCATTGAGTTGAATGTGTTCATCCCATTTCTGCTGCTAATTAGCAATGAGCTGAAGTTTGATCTTGTGAATCTTAGAAATGAAAACGCTGCAGGATGTTATTTTTTTTTTCCACGCTTAGAATCTGCAGGAAATTTATTTTTGTCTGAAACCAGAGAAAAACATTTTGCAGATGATTCAGCTAAATTTATTGTGTTATTTTATTGTTTTACTTATGAAGGTAAACGACAGTTAATCATCACAATGATCCACTGGTCTGACTTTATTCAGTCACATCTCGGCCTGAACCAGGTCTGAGATTCATCTAGACGTAACTCACTGATTGAATGCCGATCAGGGCCCTTGGCTAGCGTCGGTGTGTGTATCAATATTTACATCATTATAGAAGGGCTGGGAGGGGCAAATTCCTTCTCAGCAGAAACCTGCCGATGAGACTGAGGCTGAACTTCTGCTCAGGAAACGATTTCATCATTTTTCTTTTTCTTGTGTCTCCTTCACGTCTGAAATCTCGCATACACACACTCTGCGTGGTGTGTTTCATGCAAGGAGCGCTGCATTAATCCCATCAGGTCGTCTCTGACGGAGTCTGAGTAGTGAGGGGTTAATTCAGGCGACATCGACTCCAAGCGGAACAATTCAAGTTTGCTGCTCACAGGGAAATTATTAACAGGAAGTCGTAGAGCGGCAGTGTGCCCACCCCTCCCCCCCCGCTCCCCCCTCTCTCTTCACAGCGCCGAGGTCTGGACTAATCCCACAGACCAGAATCAGAGAGGAGTTATTATCTGTGTCTCCTCTCGTCCTAATCCACATCGTTCCATCAGAAGCTCTGTTGATTGATTCAATGTGTTGGATCAGTGATGGAATCTCACACTTCTTCACTCCACAGATGGATGAAGGGAGCGTGGGCCAGCCGTATGCCGTGGCCTGGCGCTCCATCAGGCCCGATACCCTGTGATAATATTTGAAGTGCGATGGATGTTCACGTTCCTTCTCTTTTTTTATACCCAGACCTCCTCTCTCTGTGCCAGTTTTCTTTTTGGCTGCAAGATGTGACATTAATTCAAGTCCTCACATCAACAACACACACTGGGAGTACAGGATGACATGTTCACCGTCAAAATAAAGGTGTGGAGGAAGCACAATCATATAAAGGCTTTTGTTACATTCTGTTAAAATGCAAATCTTTGTCTTTCATCCTCCATCAGACTGTACAACACATCTCGGTTATTAGGCAGGGAAAAGATGCTGGAGCACACGGTCAGTTTTAGAAATGTATTAAGGTGCAGTCTCAGTTATTACCGGGGAAAACGGACTGACGCATGGTTTGATGTGTCATGCTGTTTTCTGTGTCTGCTGCTACTGGACATCAAACAATTATCCATTCTAATCCTGTTTTTATTGGTGGATAATCTCACTCTGTTTCATGACTTCACTCTACACCATTTTGTTTTGTCGTTGTAATTGAAACCCCTGATTGGCTGGCACTGACTTGCTGTTAGTGCGGCTGCAAAGAAAAGAGACAGGAGATGTACTGTAAAACTACAGTCGGCCCTGACCAATCTGGGATATTTTACTCTGGGAGGAAAATTTTCTGAAAACCAACTAATCAGCCACTATTCCTCATGTTTACATAAACACACTTTTGTTTTGTTTGTTTGTTTTGCAATGATTCCTCAAACATGGTTCAAACACTTTTGACAAAAATGTTTTGAAAATAACTTTTATTGTTCAAAATGGCCTTATTACTGCAGTAAATTCTAGTAAAATATCAATAAAATAAATCGATAAGTAACATCAGTCCTACAGTGCTGTGTGGAGCGAACCACAGAAACAAGAGGAACAAAAACTGAATGAACGCAATGCTAACATTACTTTTCTCTCGTGGATCGACCATCATCTCTAAATTAAACCCAAACTGTTTGCAGTTCACCTGTAAAGTTTGAAGAAACAAAAAAAAGTCTTCACATTAGTTCTTATCAGCCAACACATACACTGATGCTGGTATGACTGAGAAAGACTCAGATGAGACGATTAATCAAACTCACTGAGACGGTTTTTATATCTTCTCGAGGGAGCTTTAATTTGAAAATTCCATTCCTCAGTCTGAGTGTTTGAAGAGGTGTGAGGGAAGTTTACTGTGATAAATTATGTTTTATTTACATCTCTCTTGTCAAACAGAGCAAAATATAGAGCCATTAATCAGACAGTTAATGGAGTTTTTCCTATAAAGGTTTGGTTTAGGTTAAACGGCAGCTTCAGATTTACCTGAGAACCTCTTCATTAACAAACAAGTTACAGTCACATTTTTCCATTTGAGAGGAAACAGTGCAACACAATCAGAGCACGTTGAGCTAATTAAACTGTTCTGTGTGCGGGTGACGAACAGTCTGTTTCCTGATCATTTCCTAAAAGTGACTCATAATAATTTCTGTGGGAGGAAAAACAATTAAAGCCGTTCAGATTTAAAACAGCCTCTCTGTTTCCATCAGGAGCTAAATGAATATTTGTGGATCCACAAAGTGAAGCTCCGGAGCGTCTCCGCCTCTCGCACTCCGTCCTCCATCCATCAGCTCAGCTAATTCACTCCACCCAGTATAAACCAGCGCCGCCTGAAAAACAGCCATAATTTTCTCTGTCCTTATGTATTTATCAAGATGAATAATCAAGATGAAGACGCCCCCCTCCACCCTCACCAATCCACCCAGGAGCTGAGAGCGGAGGATCCTTCACCGCCGATCACCCCCCCACATCAATATTCAGACGATCAGCGGCCCATGAGTAAACAGAAAGAAGCGCTGGCCTCGGCATATTTTAAAACGAAGCCGTTTTAGCGCGGCGGCTATTAACTGATCTGCCCGTTATTTATTTCCTTTCCTTGTTATTAACGCCGGACGTGATATTATTCTAATTATATCAGGCCCAATCAGCAGAGCGGCCGTCTCTGGCTCATTTCCATTAGCTTTGTCTTTCACACTGTGATACTAATTCAATGAGACATCAAACATTTAAATGGAGCTGAGATGCAGAGGTCAGGAGTTTTTTCTCTCTGCTCTGTTATTGCTTCACTGTAATTGTGTTTGTCCCCACTCACCCCCCACCAGATGACTAATTGTGCGGCGCTGCCCGTCCCATCAGACGAGCTGCACACTAATATGTTAGTTTGCTCTCTAATGCTAATATGTGTTTTGTTGTGGACGAGGCTGCGCTGGACTCACAACTTGCAACAGACCGATGTCTCTGTCACGCAAAAACGTCCACACAAACACTAAGGAGGTTTTGGAGAGAGAGACAGGTAAGATAGGTTGAGATGGTGGGAGGAAGACAATGGACAGAAAGAGGACAAGATGACAAGTCAACATCAGATAGAGAGGACCAGGTCTGGTCCACAGCATGAGAGGACAGTGAGACCATGTGAACACAGAGGGGTCAACAATGGTAGCAGGTCAAGGAGACAGGTGGAGGGGGACAACAAGAGACAATGGGACGACAACAGAAGGAACATGACAGGAGGACGGTGATGATGATGAGAGGAGATGAAGAGAAGGACATGAGATGTTGGAGGGACAGCTCTGTGAGAAGACATTAAAGGACAGGAAGGATGAGAACGGACACCAGGAAAGACGACGGTGAGAGATAAGAGAAGACAACAGAGACAGCACAAGTCAATGGGAAGAGGACATGGGACAACACTCTGGACAAGATAAGGACAACATGGAGAGGATACAAAAAACCAACTGTGATGAGGCAATTAGTCAACATCAGATAGGGGACAAGATAACAGGACAAGGGGACAGGGGGGCATTAAACACAAGATCAGACACCAGGGAGGACAACATGGGATGGGACTCAGGACGAGATGGAGCAACATGAAGGACACAAAAGAGCAAAGTGAGGCAATGAGTCAACATCAGACAGAGAGGACAACAAGATGAGGGGACAGTGGGACCATGTCATGAAAAGGAATAACGAGAGAAGCAGAGGACCAGGAGAACAACAAGATGGTGTTGTCTCCACCACTCAGATTACCAAGAGAATCAGTTAGCCTGTTAGCACACTTTGTTAACTGACGTCTAAGGAGCGAGTGTTAGTGGAATCAAAAGCCATTTTCCCACTAAAATTAGCGGGTCGACGCAGGTTTTTTAAACGCGGGTCGACCTGCTAACAATCGGCATTTGGCTCCTTTCCCATTGAACAAAATGAGCTGGGTCTGCCCCCCCGCTGGGGGATCAGACAGAGCATAAACCAGTCGCCCAGCTCTCATCCGTGGTGCTAGAAACACTGTGTCACGCCACAGCCGCCCGCCGCAGAGCGTGAGGTCCGTCGGCCGAGGCAGACGAGGCGTCTGGCTGACCTGCATGCGGAGCACCAGGACCGCGGAGGACAGCGAGTCTGCCGCGGCCGTATGACGGACGTCCGCGGCACAACACGTCAGTTAAACAGACTGTCACTTCTTTTTTTTTGAATCGTTTTTGGTCAGTGTTCTTTGATCTTTTGATCCCAGTCTCGAATGAGAGCAGAGCTTTGTTTTGGTACGTGATATGAGACGCGACCGGCGCGATGACGTGGCGGCACGTAACGCTCAACGTCATCACGTAAATTAGCGGGTTGACCCGGGTCTGGTGTTCCCACTGCAAGCTGATCGGAGCCGAGCCGATTAAAGCCAATTTTAACCCACGTCGCTTGCCGAGTCGTTTGACGCCGGTCGACGCGGCTCGGTGCGCCTTTCCCACTGCCACCAAAAGCCGATTGTTAGCGGGTTTAAACAGGTTTTTTGGCCAGTGGAAACGGGTAAAAGTGTCAAAACGACAAACACAAGGAAACAAATAGCTGTAATTTTGAGACAACTAGTAGCTAGCCAGAGGAGGAGGTGATATGATGGGATGGACAACAGCCTGACTTATCAACAGTGTTTCTTTTATGATTCACTTCAAACAACTTCATTGACATAATAGACAGAGAAGAAAGCATGAAAAAAACATTAAATTTGATTTGAAGTGTGCAGCTATCGAATAACATGTTACAGTCGCATTACGTAGATGATGGATTTGTTTTAAAATAAACAAATCCATTCTTGTTTAATTTGAAGGCCCTGACAAAATGTATGAATAAATAACTTTTTTCTAATCTGCAATAAGAAATGAAGTGTTTTCTCAAAGACAAATTTTTATTGGCCTCTTGGGGCTTCCATAGTTTTATCTCATTTTAACCTCTGATGCAAAGATTTAGATTATTTCTAGTAGAAGTGGTGCTGAGGTGTGTGTGTGTGTGTGTGTGTGTGTGTGTGTGGGAGGAGTCTTGATAATAGTATTTAATTTATCACTCAGTGTGGTGGGCGACCTCTGGGCGTCCCGGTCCCTCCATCACCTCCTCAGCTGCTCCCTTTAATTGTTGGAGGTGAGAGAGTAAATGAAAATCAACTGGCCTCATAATGAATGGAGGCCATTACTCTGTTCACACACACACACAGACACACACACTGAACAGTACAAAGGCCGGCTGAAGGTTTCCCAAAGAGGATTGGAGTCACAGACTTAAGTGCCTGTACAGATCCAGAACCAGGACAAGGTTTGGCAAATTACCTGGATTGATCGATTCTGAGTTCACACACTCAGTAACAATGTAACATACATACAAATGTGTCCAGTCAGTCCACTGTGAGTGTGCACATGGACCAACCAGCTCTACAGTACTTGGCAAAACAGCTTGAACCCATCTACTGAGCTTGATGCAGGATTTAGAGCAGGTCATCATGTTGGAAACCAGTGAGATTCGTACTAAGACTCAGATCTGTGACGAACACTGACTCCCACAGCTCACAAAGTTACTATGACTTCACCAATGGACAATAAACTGATGAGAAACACTACTCAACAACTCAACCTGCTCTATCAGTTTTCTCTGGATTTTTCAGAACGGCCTTAATTCTATGTGACATGGAGTCAACAAAGTGCTGGAAACGTTCCTTGGTGGCTGCAGATTTGTCAGTGGCACATCCATGATGCTTATCTCCAAAATCGTTGAGTCGAGGAAAGCGAATCTTCATGGATGATGGGAACAACATAAGCATCTCTTTCAGTCAAACAAACATAATTACCACAATTACAGTAAACTAGGGCTCTATATTAGTGAACTGAGATTCATCATCAGGGCTCTTCTTCTTCTATCTGAAATCAGATTACTTTCAGCGGCCTGGACCAGGGCGGTGGAGGTCTGAGGCTCTGAGGAGGAGCAGTGAGCGTCTCCTCACAGGACAGTGTAATGAAAAGCCTGTGAGTGGCTCCACTAAAGAGTTCATTACAGCCCGTCATCAATCCTTCCTCCTCCTGAAGCTTTACATTCATCAGGAAAATTAAAAAAGTGTCATGTCTGCGGTGATTTGTATTCCTCCATCAAAACACACACGGGCCACACGCTGCCATTTGCATATTCTCAGGAGGTGATAATAAGTCATCGAGAGAGAGGAGCAGAGGAGGAGGAGGAGGTGGACACTCAGCAGGAAAAAGAGAAAGGAGCCGAGGAGGAGGAGGTGGAGGCTCGGGAGGAAAGAAGTTGAGGTTGAGCAGGAGGCTCCTTGGTTCGACACGTTGATCTTTCGGCTGATCATAAATCCCGCTGCTGAGCTGTGTGTGGTAGGGGAGTGTGGTCACCTGGGGGTGGGGGTCGGGCTGTAGATGAGGGTTATTATGCTGATGATGTATGTGTGTGAGAGGAGGATCAGAGATGAGGTCACAGCTGACTGAGTCAGTTTATACGACAGTTCTGTTAGAAGTTCATTGACGGAGTCTGATCCGCCCGGCGACAGACGACAGAGAGGTTCAGGGAGATTTAGATGTTAAAAACATGAGAGACCACAGACACAATTTGTATCAGTATAGTATAGATGTTCGTCAGCTGTAAAAATAGCAACATCAGGTTGTTGACACTTCCTGATCGGCTCTGTTGATTGTGAGTCTCATACAACATAATTGTATTGAGAAACAACACAGTTGAGCATTATGTGGCTCAATAATTGTCTCAAAACTCAAATCAGGCCACAGCCGCCACACCCACCCCAGTCAGGGGTCAGGGGGCGGAGTCAGACAATGCCAACATGGCGACACAGGAGCAGCTTACTCTGAGCTTCAGAAACCTGTGGGCAGAGTCACAGAGAAAACGTCCATATGTCCATATCCATCCAATCCTTTTTTGCCATCACTCATGTGATAAACACTTTAGCCACTCAAAAAATTCAAGATGCCTGCCATTTTTGTCGCTGGTTTTTCAGATCAAATCAAAATACAACATAGAAAATGAAATTTAGGTCACTATGAAAAAATTCTTACTAACTAGCCTAGCGAGTTAGCCTCCTAATATAACTTTAGGACAAGTTAACAATTAGATTGCATCATTTTGTAAATACATTGGTGAAAACACTGTATTAGAAATATTAATTGTCTTTGTGAATCTGTGACGAACTCTAACAGTTGTGAATCAGTGGCCACATTAATTTCATCATTGATTTGTATGCGTTTTTATTTGTGTCTGTGTGTGTGTCATCTCAAAACAGCATAAGACAGTGAAGCTGAGTGTGAGCGGAGTCTGGATTCGTCGGCCGAGCCGTTTGTTTTGAAGTGCTGAGCAGTAGCCGAAGGCGGGAGCACTGAAATCTTCTGCTTCCCTTCGTCGCCTTTAATTTTAATGATGCTCTTCCTCAAGCTTAAGTAAAGTCTTCCACAGTGGGCGCTGGAGCCAGAGAGGGTTTACAGCTCCTTTGAAATCAGATCTAAGTATATATTTAATTTTGCTGCTGATGGCTGCAGGCGTATGCAGACAGTCAGATTAATTGGCACAGCATTAGGAGCCTTTCTGATGCGACTGCACCTTCATTATGATCGGAGTGAAGCCGCCGACTGAGGGAAACTTCATCACCCCGTCACTTCGCTGCACTACTTTACCTGAAAGTTTCTTGACTTTCCCCCACTCGTCGTAACTCAGAGCGTCGTCGTCAGCAGAGCAGAGAACAATGATTCCCTCAGTAAACTTCCAGCGGATGGCTTTCCATCTAGAATGTAAATAAGTTGGTGTGAAATAAATAATGTGTACAAGTATATCTGATAAATGCAGCAGGGAGATTAGCATAGCTGCACTCACAGTTCGCTTGGTAATCAAACTTTACTCTCTTTGCTCCCAAATATGTTCAATAAAAGATTCCACAAAGGGAACATGTGTTTGGCTGTTTGCCTCTCCTGCTTCATCTTTGTATGTTAATGGGGAGAAAAGTACACTTTACAAAGGTTTGTCGTTTTCCGGCAGCGCTCAGTGACATCTCTGGGACGTGCTCAGCCGGATCCTGTTTCAGCAGCAGCAGCAGCAGCAGCAGGGACGACGCAGGGCGGAAGGAGATGAAATATTTATGCTAATTGTTGCAAAACTTCCCACAAAAGACGACACAAGGCGTGTGATGAGGAGCTGTCAGGCAGCGCTGTCATTATGACAAGCCTGAAACCCATGGAGGAGCAGAAATCAAAGGCTCGTGCACACAGCGCTCGGGTCCCGGACGGGGCGCGCAGAAGGTCGGAGCCCCTTTAAAAATATTTCTAATGAAGGGCTGGCATCAGGAGCCCGTCAGGGAGCATTAGCAGAGACGGGCGTCAGCGCTGACGGAGCCGCGGGCTGACGCTGCTCTACCTGACTCCTCAATCTCTCTCAGCGTCTGTCGGCAGCTCCGTCAAGAAGCCAAGACCCGACATGAAAGTCAGGATGCAGGCCTGATAAACTTTGCATATTCCCCAAGAACAAGAGCAGGAGAAGAAGAAATGGCAAGATTAAACATGTGCGACTCAGTAGGCGGGCATAAATAAAAATTTTAAAGTTGCAGAGCCGGGTTTCATTTGCATTTGGCTTTGCAGAGCAGAATCACAGGGAACAAGCAGTCGCCTGAAAATACAGTCTTTGTTTTGACTCACAAACACACAAGTGTTTTTGGCCACGGCCGCATCTTTGTGCGAGTAATGATGATTCAACAAGCTGCGACTTTCATGGATCCTCTTCAGCAGGAAATATTTGTCGTGTTCTCTGCCGGTGTCAGTTTTTAGGTCTCTCTCCTCAGTGCAATGAGCGGAGCCTTAATCTGCGTTTAGCCGGAGGAGGAGCCCCACCACCATCACCGCCACCGCCACCCCCCTGGGCGTCGCTTTGATCAAAGGCCCGATGGAGACGCCTCCTCCGGGGGCCAGAAGAGAAAGGCGCTTGATCTCTGCGCTTAATTAGCGGCCCGCTTCTTAATTGTTCACTTTGCAGAATGGGGGGGTAGAGTGTGTGTGTGTGGGAAGGGGGGAGTACGGCTAAACATGTGGCAGCCGGGTGCCCTCATCAGAATTCATGACTTGAAGCCTCGATTAGAGCTGAAGACACCGAATCTGTTGTGAATTATTGTCATCTTTTAGTCTAATTAAATTTCCTGGAAAATGCATTGTTTTTCAGTGTTAGATTTTATCTGAGCCCTGATGATGATTCCAACTCTTACCGCTGACCTCTGACCTGATTGGTTGCAGGTGACAGTGACGTCACCGCCATCGGCCAAACGAGTGAGAACAGAGCTCCGCAGCTCGTTGCCATTAAAACCAAACCTGAGGCGGAGACAGAGTGAGAGTGCGGTAACCAGGGAGAGAGAGAGAGGTTGTCTGAGGTTGGGGGCATGAGACACCCATCATCCCCTCCGGTGGTTCTCCACGAGTGGGGCTAGACAAGATTCATGATGATTATTTGAAACAGAGAAACTGTTTTTTCCCCTTGTTTTTAACACATCAGCCATGAAGCTGAAACAGGAAGTTCAAATATCAGAGTCCAATTATTGATTGATGATAGTGATGATTTTGATGGTTTACGAGAGGAAGATATGAATTTCATTTCAAAACTGGTTTGAAGAACTTGATTAAGCTTCTTCACTGTTACTGCATCAAAGTCCTGACGGGCCCCGGGGGCCCTTGAGGCCCCAGCAACACAGCACACAGCAGTTTCTTCATTTTCTCTAATGCTGAAATGATTAGTTTATTAATTGATTAGTTGATGTGACAAAAAAAGTCTGCAGCTTATTTTTCAGGCATGGTTTCCACAGGTCACTTTGATTATCCATCTGTTATCAGTTTAGAGCAGTGGTTCCCAACCTTTTCTGGCTCATGACCCCATTTTGACATCACAAATTTCTGGCGACCCTGTCAATCAAGATGCGCAAGCTCAGATATTTTTAGATGCTGCATTTTATTTGAACTCGATTTAAATTCGAGAAAGTTAAAGTATAGAATACAGTTGTTTAGGATTGTATGTGGGGTTTTAAATCATATTTTTTAAAAGAATAATAATTCGTTTTAAAAATATTTTTATCAATAATTTTCAGGCGACCCCATTTGAATTATGGGCGACCCCACATGGGGTCCCGACCCAAAGGTTGAAAAACACTGGTTTAGAGCCCCAAAGAGCTTAAGTCTCTGTGACTGTCAAGCTGCTGTAGATTTAATCCTCAGTCCAGAAATAGTGAGTGAATTATATTTGTCTTCACTTGTTCCACGTTAATGTGTCACCTGTTAAGTCTGATGAGGATGTATTAATAGCCTACTAACAAACTAAACTAAAAGCTGTTACAATAATGTTGATGCCTTTTCCTTTTTTAGCTGCGTCATAATTAAATTGTAATATCAAGAGGAGTTGAAATCAGTTTTCCCCTTTATTTATTTTTTGCAAAAATTACCAAATAATTTTTTTGTTAATCAATAAGAACATGAATAAAGTGTATTTATATCTCTGTCCACTGTCTTTAGTCTCAACTGACTAGTTTTAACTGATTAACATAGCCTAATATTTTATTCTAAATGATTTTGTGTGTGTGAAGTGATTAGTTGGTCTGTTTAGGTTTAATCTCTTAGCAGCACAGACTCACTTCCGTCAGCAAATTTACTTTTTTAAAGAAACATTAATAAAATATTTCAACTTTTGTGATTTCGGGTAGATTAATATTGAACTCAGACCCGTGTTCTTCCTCCTCGATTCACCGTCACAGTCATCACATGATCATGTGTTTTCCAGAGGGTGGAGGTTGGCGTCTGTAATTATCTCGTTGGTTTGACATTTGGTTCATGTTGGAGTGGATGTTGTGGTGATTTCTGCTTTGCCTAAAGGTCTGCGGGGAAGGGAGAGAGGATGAGGGGGGAGAGAGGGAGTGGTGGGGATGGGATTATGGGAGCATAGCAATTGAGGATTAGCTCTGCTTTAAACAAATAACACTCATACAGGCCAGAAGGTCAACATCCAGAGAGAGAGAGCGAGAGAGAGAGAGCAGCTGACTTCATTATATTTGTCTCTATCTATTGATCTATCTATAACAGAAGGAAAAAATCCCTGCTCTCCAGAGGCTGAACCGTCAGATCTTACTGACCTGCTGATCTCTGATGAACACGTTTTCTACTTTGTTTCACCTAGTGACAATAAGAAGAATCATCAGGCGTTGATCGTTCAGTCCAACACACACAGGACTTCTGATTTAGCTTCTTGTTGGAAAAGGAGCTGAGGATGTGCCGTCCCAGCATGCTTTGCATCATCGTCGTCTTTATGATGGTCAGGTGGTGGTGGCTGTGGTTGTAAATCTTCTTCTTTTTTGTGTCTTTGCTGCATCTTTAATCTTTTATTGGTGATAAACATAAACAGGCTGATGCTCTCATCAAAGTTGCGACTCAACCATCATAAACCAGAGGAGGCTTCACCCAGAGACACAAAGAGCTGATGTTTGTTTGTTTAGTTGGTTGTTTTACAGTATGTTGTGTTTGTCACTACACACTTATAGGAAGGAAGACAAGGTGGAGAACTATGGTTTCTGATCAGTAAACCCACACAGCTTTATTCTTCCAAAAGAAATTATGGTGGATTTTATCATCAGCCGTCAGCGAAAAAGTTTTATGTCCAGTTCCTTTGATCATATTTTTTTTTTGTTTGATTGTTTGTTTGGTTGGGTTATAAAAGCATCAAAAGGTGGAAAGTGCATTTCTCACAGTCAGATTCTCAGTTGGCAGCAGCAGGCGGGCGGGGCTTGGACACTGTTTTGGATGTGAGGTGTTTAGCCTACCTGAGTGCAGGTGAGTCTGCATGGACTGATCACATGACCAGATGTCAGACAAGCTCAGACTGCGATCAGCTGAGTGACATGAGACTGTGAATGTAGCAGGTTGCGTTTGCGTAGCATTGAGCAGCATCTGATTAAACACAAGTCGTGTGTGTTGTCAGCGATTTTATTTACTGGAAGCCAAAGTGGAGCATCCATTCAGTGGCCAAGCTAAGCTGAGAGCCTGGGCTATGAAAATGTAGCTGACCTAAGAGGCTAGGCCAGTGTTTTTCAACCTTGGGGTTGGGACCCCATGTGGGGTCGCCTGGAATTCAAATGGGGTCGCCTGAAATGTCTAGTAATTGATAAAAAATATATTTTTTAACTAATTATTATTCTTTTTTAAATTATGATTAAAACACCACACAGTCCTAAACAACTGTAGGCTATTGTATACTTTTATAAATTTAAATCGAGTTGCAGCATATATAAATATCTGAGCTGGTGCATCTTGATCGACGGGGTCGCCAGAAATTTGTGATGTCAAAAAGGGGTCACGAGCCAGAAAAGGTTGGGAACTACTGGGCTAGGCTATCGATGTGTAGCTAAACTAGCTCACAGATTCCCCAGGTGTAACGGACCTAATCATTTTTCTACTTCTTCTTCTATCACAGACACAAACAGTCGGCAGAGTAACGATGAGACAGTCTTTATCCTCACTGACATTACAACACTCTCATCTCCATCTCATCATCTTTGTTTTCAGAGTGCAGCTTCACACCCTCCTCTCCAGTCGGTGTCCATGGCTGATCACCTCCAACTTTACCTCCATCTACTGGTCAGTGTCTGTTGACAGCAGCAGCTGTCTTTGATTTCAGTCACAGCACAAACTGTCTCTTCTATTTCATTAATACTAATGAGCTTTTTTTGCTGGAGGTAAAATCAGCATCTTTAATTAAAAAATTAGCAGCAAACAAACAATAAAAAACCTACGAATGATTAAAGGAAAAACAACCTGCAGCAGTGAAGGAATCTTTTTATCTGAATCCTCTGGATTTAATTATCAAACATGAATTAATGTGAGATTACACAAACACACAGCACAAATATGTGTGTATGTGGGTCTACAGGGGCATCATTAATAACCAATATTTTCACATCAAATAACAACTTTGATCCAACAAACACTGAGTCGTCCTCAGGAGAGAGAGGCGCAGCTTCTTCATTTCATCAGCACTTTTCCCAACAGACGTCAGACACAGAATTTCTTGGAAAATAAATAATGGCAGAAACTTACTGTAGTTTCTACTCCTTCAAATAAACTGATCCGCTGCCTTAAAAGCACAGTGGACAGAGAGTTGGGCCATCGGTCTTCCTCATTCTGACTTCAGGCTTTGAAAGTCCAAAATATTATTGTGGTTTTATTCATCTTGAATGTGGAAAAAAATATGATTACAGACAGATTGTTTAAACATGTAAAAAAAAAAAAATTAATATAGGCCTATTGATTGGTCAGATATTTTACATTGAAGTTCAGGGAAGCGAGGGAACCAAATAAAAAATGAAACATGTTCTTGTAGGAAATTGTTAACAAAGGAAAAAAAGTAGAAGACGGTAACTTAAAGCAATAACAATCAAACTGTGTAGAGCTGGTTGACTATTTATATGATAAAAGTCAATGAAAGCTGTTCAGTTTTATGTTTTCTTTGCACACATGCATGTGGAGGGTCTATGCTGTGTGTGTAGATACTGTATGCATGTTTGTCTTGATATAATGACAGTACAGACATAAATGGTGTGAAGAACACATCATGAGCATCATCATGTTTGTGCTGTGATCACCAGATTTGTTTCTGTTGATTTTAATCTTTTCTGCCTTTTTTTTTTGTTTTCTTGCCTTGTTGTGTTAATATAAGATATAACAGGGTATCAGGATTATTTCTGAGAAATCTGCTGAACATCATAAAGGAGGAAACTGTGAGACTCAATGGCCCTGAGGGCTCGACTAACTGCCACTTAAGAAAACACATGCAGAGACACAACGAGCTACAAATTCAGAAAACAACAACAACACAGGCCACATTGCAAAAACTCACAGGGACACAAAAAGGCCAGTTGTGAAGACAGCTACCTGTTAGTGGCTGGTAGTGTGCGTGTGCGAGTGCATGTGCATGCGTGTGTACAGTATATGAGACACAAAGTCCTAAAATGAGACTCGGGGATTGATTATTTCATCATGATCACTAACAGTCATAGGTTTAAAGTGAATTTATGATGTGTTCACCTTACTGCAAAGAAATCCCTACAACGGACATTTAAAGAAAATGTAGATTTTATTTTCTGTGTTTTTCTGTGTGTGTGTTTCCCTCTACTGGCAACTCCATCAAACAACAAACATATTTAGGTAAAAAGTTTTTATTTCTCACACAGAAGCTGCTCAGATAGAGGGAGGTGATATGTTTCACATGAAAACAACAACGGGCTCTAACACTGTAAGACAATCTGCAGTTAGTTGACATCTCAAACCCAGTTGCCCTCTGGGAAACCGAGTCCACACATAGCTGAGGTCTTAGTCGTCTCCTCCACACAGACTGAGTAGAGCTTTCTGGTAGTCGCCTTTAGTGTGCTCCTGTAAACACACAAACAATAACAACAATTACAACTTCCTGTAGGTCCAGTATCACAATAAAAAAACTTCCTGTATCTCCAGTATCACAGTAAAAGTACTTCCCATAATTACAATATAGTTTCCTGTGATTCACAAATATAAAGTCCTATTATGTTTTAACCTAAATTTTGTCTCAGTTGGAGAATTTGATACATCTCAATGATTTTTTAATTTATTTTTTTTTTTTTGGGTTTGTTTTATTTGAAACTGTCGGTGAAATAGCTGATCACAAATAACTTCTCTGTGCTGTGTTCACTGGCCTGTTCCTGTGTGAGACATGACGGCACCTGTTCTGTCACAGAGAGGCTGCTACCACAATCATTCCTTATTCATTCAAACACCCTTAAAAACAGGGGTTCACAAAGTGCTTTGACATAAAAGCACAACTACAGGAAAAAAAAAAGATCAGAGGAGGTGAATAAAACAGTGCCATAAAAGAAGACAAAAAGCAATAAAATCAAATAGAAACCAATAAAAACGAAATAAAATGAAATAAAACCACAACAAAAAAAATAGGATGCAATGGAACTATAACAGAGGAATAAGAAAAGATACAATAAGATAAAGAATAAAAGACGATAGAAAAGCCAAAAGGAGACACCATCACATAAAAGCAAGTCTGTAAAAGAGGGTTTTTAAGAAGATTTTAGATTTAAGCCTTTACTCTGGAACGACAGGTCTCCACCTGCGGATCTAAGGCTGCAGGCAGCTCATAAAACGCCAGCACTTCTGATTTGTACCTTGGAGTCAGACCAATGTGGATTTTAACAGTGATCAGTAAAATTTTAAAATCTATTGTAAAGCTAAGAGGAAAGTCGTCTCATTTTGTAGGGCTGCATGTACATGTACTTACAGCGATAGTCTGGAAGAGCGACCGCTTGTGCTGCTTCTTGAACTCTGTCCTGATCTTCATCAAGTCGACCTCACAGCGAGACACCATGATCCTGGTCACCACCTTCTCCTTCGCCCCTTTACTCTGCACAGAAGAAACATGGAGGATGTGTCAGTGAGTGATAGTCACACGTTCACCTGCTGAGAGTGAGTTTATCAGTGCTGATGGAAAAATACCTTCATGGCATCACTGAGTCTGTTGGCGAAGTACAGCTGCCTGTTTTCAAAGCACTCCACTGTGGACAGAGACAGGGATTCTGATCAGCCACAGAACTGGAGACACTGGGAAAATATGAATGATGTGAAGGAACTGAACATCACGGTGTTCAGACCTGGACCGAGAACCAGAGTCCTCCTGACAACCGAACATTACAACACTGGTTGGTTTGCACCAACAAGGTCTGATTTAGTAAAACTAGGTTTAAAATGAGTTAGTCCAGGTTTAAATTAAGCCAAGCTCTGTTGCACCATTTCAAATTAAACTCGGTTAGGAGAAGCCAAGTTAATTTATTCAAAACTAATTTAAACTGAGTTTAATAAGTGTGTGTATTAAAATTAAATAAATGTGTAAATAAATATAGACATAATCTGCTGGGTTTCTAAATCAAACATTGCATTACTAGCTAGCATTGCTTTTTAGTAGTCATGAAGTTGGTGCTTCTGTGGTGTAGCTGGGTTTCTGTCTCTCAGCCCAGTCTCCTGTTCAGCTCCATTCAAATTCATCTTCATCATAAAACAGTGGGTGAAGTCTGTCTCTCAGTTTTCTCTGAGAAACTCCATTTTGTCAAATCCATCTTAATAACCCAGCCATTGTAAAAGTTAAACCTCCTCAGCTGGAGGCCTAAAGTTGACTAGAGATCACAGGTTAAACTGGAGTTTAAAGGTTTTGTGTGACAGAATTAAATCTAGTTTTTTTTGGGTTTTTTTCCTTTTAAACTCCATTGCTGCCAGAAAAACCTTGTTGGTGTCATCCAGCATTTGAGCAGAGCTGTAATGAGCTGTTGCCTGGTGCTGATGAGGAGTTGGTTGGACGTACCCAGGGTGAGGAAGGACTTCTCCAGATCTCCCTTTACCTCCTTCCTTATGCTCTCCTTCATGTCGTAGGGGCTGTAGCTCTTATACCTGTCAAAGACTGAGACACAAACAGGACCATGAGCCAGACAACAGAGACACTGCCATTTTTCCTCTTCACCAAATGCGGTTAAAGCTCTCCTATGGCAGCATCTAGTGGTTGTCAGAGGTACTATATCATAACAGCTCTGACTCCAACACTCTGATTTACATATGGACCAGCTCAGTGAATATTTACAGAGGAGACTCTGGCTTTAGGTTTAAATCTTCCAAAAATATTACTGTGTTTTATTGAACTGTTTATTTGGCCCACATGTAAGTTATAATCTATAACCTTTCCACAATGTCTTAAAACTGAACAGACTATTTAGTTTAGTTGTGTTCTTATGTCATCCCAAATGCTTACAATGTTTTAATCCAGAGAAATCCTTTTTTTTTTCTTTTGTGTCATATATTGGTGTCACCAATACAGGTGTTACAGGAGAACCCTGACCCCTCACTAAAAACACTGAATGATGTGTCAAATAGCTAAACTTAGTGACCATTGATGTTCAATATGAAAAAAAACTTTGGTGCTACATGTAAAAAGAATGTTGTATTTCAAAATAGAAGATTGCCAATGATCTACAAAAAATATCAAAATTGTTCAGATGATAAAAACCTGATTCAGGACTCTCAGGATCTGAGGTTCTGGTCAGGCGATGGTTCATCATGTGACTCCATAGGTGAACAGGTGTAGTTTACCTCTCTGCAGGTGGGGGACGCTCCTCTGAGACATGATGGTGATCCAGGTCATAACATCGGTTCCCTTCCTCTTCACTCCAGCTTCATACAGAGACTGAGACCAGGACAGAGGAGACATGAGACACCAAACAAACCGACTAACACATCTTTTTCTTGTTTAGAAACAAGACCGCTGTGACTCACCCTGGCATCTGCGTCAATCACCTCGTAGTCGACCACGTTGGAGGGATCATCTCTCTTCGTCTGTGGATCAACAAGGTCACTGAGGTCAGTGGAAGAACCATGGTAACCAACAGTAGCTCTGGGTTTATCCTCATGATCAAATCAATGTTTTCTTGTTCAAAAATAAAAACATCTAACAAATTCTGCAGGTATGAAAAACAATAGGATTAACAGTTAATCTGTTAAAGATGAAGAGGAGAATCAGTTTCTAATTTGTTTCTCATGTTCAGTCAGTTTGAATCTGTCATGACTTTCTCAATAAAAGTCCAGCGTCTTGGATCTACCTCAACCAGAGCCAGCAGCAGTTTGGCGAAGTCTCCTGATGTGTCTCCTGCGACATCTTTCTCCAGATCCTTCTTAAACACTGTAACACAAAGTAGAAGTTAAGTTAATAAAGTGAAGCTATGACAAACAAACAACAAACAATTTGCTGCTTGTTGCCTCGCAGCTGTTCTGCCCCAACAAACAAAACCAGATCAGAGCTGGATCTGGATCTGAACCTGTTTCTCTTTGATTAATAAGGATCAGATTCATTATACGAGCTGTGTTTGTTGTCACAAAAGCTTCTTACTGTCTTTGTAAACCCTCTTGATCTCCATCAGCTCCTCGTTGCTCCTGGAGCAGACGATCTCAATGAGAGTCTCCTCATCTGTCCCCAGACCCTGCACACAGACACACCACAGGTAAGACAACAGGTAAAACTCCTCAATGTTCATAACAGTGCTGCTTAACATCAGACAGATGAAACTCCAGTCTGAAACATAGTGTGTGGCAGTGCTCATGTACTGTAGAGCGCCACCTCCAGACATATTAAGTTGATGTGTGACCTCTGACCTTCATGGAGGCCTTCAGTTCGGAGGCATCGTACTGGACGGTGCTCTTCATCAGGCCCAGCATCAGAGCCTCTAGAGAGCCAGACAGCGCCCCCTTCAGAGCCATCATCAGATCCTGAAAACATACACACACAGATATGAAATTTGAATTTACATATTTGTTTATGTATGTATTTTTATTCATTCATTTCAAACTAACAACCAGGTTGAAGCAATTATTTGCTAGAGAGCAAGGTACTGTTTGGTTTAGAGGTTTAAAGAGGAGCATCAAATATAGATCATTTTGAAAATATAACTTCTCTTCAACTTTTACAAATATTTTTACAATCTTTATGTAAATATGACAGTATCTGAATAATGTACTAAACACATCTCTATTCTGCTGTCCAACCTTCTTGGCAATTCGCTCATACTCGAAGGCGATCTCCCGCCGCTGCTCATAGCTGCGTCTGGTCAGGATGTCGGTGATGGTCTGTTCATCCACTCCTGCAGGAAACAGAGTCATGCTTCAGAGTTCAGAGGTTATCTCAAATGGTTGATGCTTCATAATGTTGCTTGGCTGTATCTATCTTCATTAGTGTCGGACAGTAGTATGGCAACTTTAGCTGATAAACTGTAAACTGTTTTCTTGTCTGTAACAACATCTATTGCACGTCTGTCCGTCCTGGGTGAGGGATCCCTCCTCTGTTGCTCACCCTGAGGTTTCTCAGATTTTTCCCTGTTAAAAGGGTTTTCCATGGAGTTTTTCCTCAGTGGATGTGAGGGTCTAAGGACAGAGGATGTTGTTACGATGCCATGTAAAGCCCTTTGAGACAAACTGTTTGTAAAAACGGGCTATACAAATAAAATTGCCTTGCCTTGCCTTGCCTGATGCCTGTCAGTTACCTCACTGTCAGCTCGCTGGCTAACCAGGCTAATAGTTGTGATTAGCTCGACTTTTGTTGACAGGGAAACTTTATTCAGTTAATCGTGTGACAGTAACCTAAGAAAGGAGGAAGCTGTTGTTGACAAAGCTTTACTGTAGTTTTGGTCTGAGATGCTGAAAGTGAGCTGGTGCAGTACAACAGAAGCTTTGACATTTCCAGTGCTGTTCATCTTGTAGACTTTCCTAAGCCCTTAAACATTGCTCTTTTGGTCCTTGTAGTAGTGAGTAAAGCTGCCTCATTGTTTCCAGAGACTAAATGTTCTCAGTTCTTCAAAGTACATTATGAACCAGTGAAAAGGTTCAACTGTGTTTCATCAGTTTCATATCTAGAGATGGAAACTCTGACGTCCTGCTTCTCCCACTGCTCTCACAGGAGGCTGAGTCAGTCCAACTGGAAACCCTGCACTCTGCATTCAGACACAGAGGAGCTGTACGATCTGCTTCACAGGTTCAATTCCCTCACACTTGTGGTTTGTTGCACTTGAGAGGGGAGCAGTGGTGTTACTGGACTGTCTCACCTTTGGTTTTGATGGCTGTCTCGATCCTGGCGGCATCTTTGGCCGGGTCAAAGTCTCGTATGGGCACCACAGTGGGGAATTTAGGTTCCTTTTCCTATGGACAGAGACACATGTTAGAGACAGTGTGCTGAGATACGTGGAAACACCTTAAACACCTGCATACACAGGTGATGGAGAGACGTGACCTGAGTCTCTTCATGAGTTCACACTGTATCTGAGTGAATCATTGATCAGGCTCATTTCTAGATCAGCTCTGGGTGGAGAACAGGCCACGCCCCCCTCACCTGCTTTATGAGGGTGTAAAACAGCACAGAGCTGCAGGTAGTTAAGATATGAGAGTATGTGGATACAGTGTGTGTGTGTGTGTGTGTGTGTGTGTGTGTGTGTGGTCTGATAATCTGAGAGAGATTAACAAGAGAACAGGCAAACAGGATGTGAGAGGCAGAGGTGAAATACTCGTCTGTCACCACCTGACGTCCTGTACTCATTTATTGATTTGTTCCATCCGATGGATTCAAGTTTGAGGAGCAGTTGAACCTGCTAATGATTAGTTGCTTTGCTACACACTAGCATTAGTTAACATTATTAAATACTTCAATAATTCATCATTCATAAAGAATTCTCCTACAGTGATACTAATTAGTCAGTGATTTATAAACATATATGTTTAATCCTGGATTAATAAAAAATAATAATTGTATTTTCTGCTTCATTAGGATGACTTTGTAGCTACCTGAATTAATTATGAATTTCCTTATTAATAAGTGTTTATAAAAAATCAATATACTGGAACTTTTATCTTATCAACCACTGACATATTGTAAATATTTGGTTTATTAACAATGAATAATGTGTAGTTATTCAGTGTTCCATTTTACAAATCCATCGATCTGATTAGGGCTGATATCTGGACAGTGTGAACCTGCCGACGCTTCTCTGACCCCTCCCTCAGCACAACCACCCACCTATTGATTATTACCAGTATTAGTTCACACAGGAGCATTTTTGTGTAACCTGTGCTCAGGTGTGCAGCCTCTAACCTGAGCTCTGACAGTGTAGAGTGTAGCAGTGCAAGTGCAGATGTGTCTGTTGTAAGATTAAATCCTGTTTCCTGAGTTTCAGGTGCATATGACTCACCCCTCCATACGACAGGGTCAACTGACCCAGAAACTCAGACACCAGCGCCATAACGACAGACCTGCAGAGAGACCACAGACTGTATTTAAACATAACACTGTACATGTTACAGCAGCTTTGTTGTTTAAGTTTTAATTGAGTTTGCCAAACTTTGTCGAAAACAGAAGTGATGAAACAAGGGGGCGTGATTAGATGATTGACGATTGACGATTGACGATCGATGAGCAGATGAGCAGATGGATGACAGCAGGACGTCTCCCAGGTGACATTCTCGATTCTTGTGTGTCTGATGCTCTCGTTCCTATTACATTTGTATTAGCTGCTGCCCTGTGGATCTGACCTTTGACCCTTGACCCTCCTTCACTTCAGCAGATCAGAGTGTGGGGATAGCAGAAGAGGCAGGTGTGGCATCCTGATGTTTCCAGATGTTTAAAAGTTTCCTCTCCACTACAGTTTGAAGATGACACAAGCGCCTGATTCACCACCAAGCCACAGGTCAGTTTAAATCAGTGACTCTCACTACACCTCACATCTAATTACCCCCCCCCTCCTCCTCCTCCACCTCCTCCCCCTCCTCCTCCTCCTCCTCCTCCTCCTCTTCCTGCCTGCTGCTGTGGCTGTAAACACCTCAGTGAGAGCTCAGAGGTGGGTTTGGTTTATTGACTAGTGCATGCCACAGGGTGTGACTGCAGATAAGAGAAATAGATCTGGGTCCAAATACGTCTGAAGAAATGTGGAGCCTGTTGCATAACACATAGGTACACACACACACACACACACACTGTCTCCCTCCACTGAAGTGTGGAGTCTCTTCGACCCTCGGCCCTCTTACTAAACGTTAACAGGAAGAGTGTGAGGGTCAGTGTTTTGTTGCCAGGCAACAGGCGTTACAAACAGGCCCGAGTCCAACAGACAGACCCACAGCTGCTAAGATTTAAAGGGGAAAATCACCATTTAACGTATTCTCCTACGTCCTACCGCAAGGTAAAAGTGCTTACTGTAGTTGTGTCACAGTTAAAGTGCATCCTGTACAATGTTACAGTACTTTCTGTAGTGGCGCCGTGTAGCTCAGTGGGTTGAGCAGGCGTCCGACTACAGCCCTCGCTGCATGTCATTCCCCCTCTCTCTGCCTCCCCATTTCCTGTCTCTCTCAACTGTCCTGTCTATTAAAGACAAAAAGCTCCAAAAAATACTTTAAAAAAAAAAGGTACTTTCCGTGGGTGGTGTCACAGTAAAAGTAGGCTACGTGCACAGTAAACCTTTACCTTAGCCTGAACTAACGTGTGTGATGACTGACAGTGTGGATGTGTTGGTTCAGTTCTGTACCCGTCTGCTTTTTTACATTAAATCATCTGTTTCCTGTTCTTCAGAAATGATCCGACATTTAAACACCAGTAGAAACTAGTCAGTGTTTTATCACACTGTCAAACCAACTGGACAATAAAGTTACAATAAAGCTTTCAAAATGAAAGCCTTCAAAATGAAAGCCTTCAGTTAGCAGTGAGTGTTTTATCCTCATGCTTGCTACTTTGTAAGTGGATTTGGTACCTGATGCCAAGTGTCCCAGAAGAACCCTGCGCCCCTTCCTCAGTAAATGACATGAACATGCGGATAATGACGGACAGCAGAGAGCAGCAGTGTGGTCTCACCTCGAGAGACTTTGGTCTGAACTTCTAACAGAGTCCACACAGACTCACTGAGACTGAGCGACTTGTTACAGATGTTTCCACTGGTGTTTCCACAGTTGAAGACACAAAACTCTTTAATACTCTGAGTTATGATTCACAGACCGAGCGCAGTGGAGTTTTTCCACTAAAGTGAAACTGAGTGTGAGTTTCTTACCTTCAGAGAAGCAGCAGAGGCAGCGAGCAGCAACAGCTCCGTTATGACCAGAACCAGCAGGGTGTGGTGTTTAAATACCAGCTGACTTACACACACGCTCACTCACTTACACATACTCTCTCTCTCTCTCCCTATCTGCCCAATCACGCTGCCCAGTGACTCAGTGGACGAGACTTTTACACATCGCATCAAGCACATGGGCAGAAATTCCTCACTGAGGCTCAGAGCCTCGCCTGAAACAGTCTAATGAACATCACAGTATAAACGAACTCTAGGTTTCCATAGTAACACTATCGAAGTTTCACGTTGCAGCGACATCCTGACTAGAAGACCAAATTTACTATATGCAACTTACAAACTGTAACAGCGCTTACTGTCCTGTTTATTTTAACATATTAGTTTATGATTTAACAGAAGCACATACCTGATCCTGTGTTCATGTGAGAAAACTGGTTCATAATCGACACAGGAAGTCATGTGACCTTCACGTCGAAATAGACACATCCAACATCATGCTTACATTGATATAATAATAATATAATATAAACCAAAGTACTGGACAAATGGACATGATCTGACCTGATGATGTCGCTAGATGAAGTCGGACAGTCATCCCAGAGTTCGGGACTGAGGTCACATGACTTCACTCAAGTCAGACTTAATTCTCTTTATGGACCAAAAGTGTGGAAAGACTCAACTTTGATTTGATGGCTTGAGATATATTTGCATTTTTCCAGACATTTTAAAGTTAGATTCTGTTGTTAAAACATGTTGAGATGATTGTTAGTGCAGTGCTAATGAACCAGCTGTCAGGGGGCGTAGCCAAAAGTCCAAAAACACTGGATCATTTTCACGGGACGAAAGAGAACAGAGAACACATGGTGAGACATACAGTGATAATAATAACTCATGAGATCTCCACTCCACTGATGACAAACAGTCCTACACAATACAAATCTTAGACAATAAAGACATTAAAGATTAAAACCTCTGGCCCCACCCTCAAATCTGCAACAAGTCTGGTGCCAAACAGTTCAGTTCAAGTTGGTTGACACACTGATGATAATGACACTAATAATTACAATCGTAGCATTGAGTGGTTCATAGAAATCAGTCAGATTCATTGAACATTAAGAATGTTCAATCCGCCTCCCTGCGTACATGAGGTCACTTCCTGCCATAATCCACTTGTGGTTTACTCACCTTGGACGGGCCCACAAACCCCCCTACCTCGCCTCACCACACCCTCCCACCACACCCACTTTATCACCGACTGGCTGGATAAAAATTAGCAGAGATCACCACCCACTGAGGGTCCGTTTACTGTTATCCAACATTCACACAAACACGCACACACACACACCAAGGTCACTGTGTGCGTTCACCTATCTTTATCTTTATTGATTTACACATATTTACACTACAATGTAATGGAGAGAAAAATCTAAGTGGCACTCTCCAGGTCAAAGGTCACATCACACTAATCCTTTGAAAAATGATTAAAAAGAGGAGGAAAAAAGATTAAAGCTAGAAATAGTATATACGGTAAATAAGTGCTCAAAGTAAATACAAATTGGGATTAATCGATTGTTTGCAACAAATTATCTTCAGACAATCTCTCGTTGAAGGGGTTTGTGGTGATACACCTGCTGAAACCCTGTCAACTTCAAGACCATCTCTGTGTGAAGGGGACACTGATCAGAAGAGTTAAAACTGGACTGGACTTTTTGTTTCACTCACTTACAAGATGTTAAACAAAAAATTGTCCTCTGACATTAATTTAAAAAAAAGCTGAATCCTCACACACAAACACTAGTCTTGAGGGTTTAGTTTTCTGGAGGTTGATGGTCTCACGCCATCAGAACAACATCATCAAACAGTTTCACCCTCACTCCAGCTCTGCCCACCCATGTAGACAGGAATATGAACTCATGTCACCCCCACAGTGTGTAACAAAGGCTAAAGACAGCTCCACCCAACATGTCTCTGTAGGGAATTCCAGGTACAGAGGAACTACCTGGATTAGGTGGATGTGGATCTGAGGTCGTTCCAGACTCAAGTTTCAGTCTGTTTGTCTCAGAGCAGCTGGACCCTTATTTCCTCTGTCCTTATGTAAACAGCTGTGGGAGGAAGCTGCTGCGGACCGAGCTGAGTGTGTTCATGAGAAACGGAAAGCTCTATTGTTTTCTCTGGTTTCACCTTCAGCAGCGGCAGCAGGACTGTCCTCCATCCGTCCACAGTCATGAAGACTGAAGAGGACGACTCCTCTGCTCTGACAGGAACTCAGGGTTTTCGTTCCTGGGAAGAGACAAGTCTGCAGTGAGACATTCATACTAAATAGCTATAATCTGCAGGGAGGACCCCGACAT
Organism: Trachurus japonicus; assembly: GCF_045865225.1. Classification (NCBI taxonomy): domain Eukaryota; kingdom Metazoa; phylum Chordata; class Actinopteri; order Carangiformes; family Carangidae; genus Trachurus; species Trachurus japonicus. The sequence continues at coordinate 26,959,656 of NC_140909.1, read as the reverse complement.
TTACACCACAGACTGATGATATAAAAATTTCGGAAACTGATTAAAAAAGGAGCTGCTACTGTAGTCTGAAGGTGATTTTACATTCACTCATTAAACTTTCTCATGGTAATTTCATTTTGTGGAGTTGTTACTCCAGTTTTTAAGTTACTTGTTGGCTAATACACTTCACTCAAATTTGAAAGGTTGTACTTTCTACTTCACTACATTAACTTCACAGTTACCAGTTAGTTTTTGTGTCTCTCTGCTCTTAATAGTCAGACTTTATAACCTGACTAGAGGTGGTCGGATCTGTTTGTATCAGTCTCTGCTGAGACTGTGCGAGCAGGAAGGCTGTGAGGAGGAGTGGTCCAGAGGAATCTGACCTGTATGTGAAACAATCACAAACTGTATCATCAGAGATAAGAGGATGTTTTTATGAAGGCCACACCTCTGTGTACTAGCCCATAGAGGATCCTGTACTTGTTGCCCAGCAACCCTGACAACATATAATCTCCCAGATGCATTTTCAGATAAAGTTAGGTTAGCAACAGACCAAGAGCTCGTCTCCTCTCACCAACCAAATCCTCAACTCTCATTACAAGCTCTGTGGGATCAGATCTTCAAAAACACATCTGTCTACTTCTCCTGTTCACTCTAACCACCTCCCCCTGTCAGCTGATGTGAGCACCCATCAGCTGTCTGTGGCCACACCGCCCCCTGGTGTCTGAACAGTGGAGCTGCTGTCAGTCATAGTGAACCCTGTGGATTGATTGAATTGACATTATGATCATTGACCTGCCTCAGGCTTTTGAGTTGATTTTCAGCAGTGTTTGGCACCTTCTAGTCGTGATTTTGTTTAAACAAGAAGTAGTGGGCGTTGTTTAGCTCAGTTGGTAGAGCCGGCGCCCCATGCGCAGAGACAGTAGTCCTCGCCGCAGCTGGCCCCATATCGAAACCTGACTGGAGCGGCCCTTTGCTGCATGCCATTCCCCCTCTCTCTGTCTCCCTATGTCCTGTCTCTCTCAACTGCTACACCCCAAAACAATATACTTAAAAAACAGGAAGTAATTTTATGTCTGTATGTTTGGTTTGGTCATGTGACTTCAGTGAAAGCAGCCCTTTTCCTTCTCGGGCGGACAAGAGGTCAGACAAATTTCATCTGCTGCCATCATTTACTTTGAGATGGTGAAAGCACCGTCTGTAAGTTCATTTATTGTTAACTTCATGTTTTGATAATATGTGATTACATTGTGAATCAAATGCTTTCTTGAACTTCATAAAAAATATACACTGTTGATTATTAACACATGTTTGCCTGGTTTAGGAGTTTACATACACTAAAATACAATGGTAGAGCAGTAACCACATGCATGCATGCGTGTGTAAACAGAGAACAGCAGAGTTTCTTCACGTTCTTTCCACTTTCTTTCTCTCTCTTTTCTCTACACTTCTCTTTCTTTTTTTTTCTTTTTTCTTTTTTTTTCTTCTTTTTTTCTTATTTATACAGGCCAACGCACACAGGTACATAAAAAGACACTGCTAATCAAATTAACAATCAATTGTACCAAGATCTGTACATATACTGTACACACATACAGTAGGCCTACATACAGTACACATATATCTTTCTTTCTTTCTTTCTTTCTTTCTTTCTTTCTTTCTTTCTTTCTTTCTTTCTTTCTTTCTTTCTTTCTTTCTTTCTTTCTTTCTTTCTTTCTTTCTTTCACTGGGGTTCTCCCTGGAACCCCAATGGTCTGAATGTTCTGATCTGGATCAGGTACAGTAGCTGCAGCACCTGAGCTCCAATCCCCTGTTTCGCTGACGCTGGACTTAACCTCGTTAGCAACTAATCCTCACCAGGGCCATATTAACAGCTTTAACATGGAGACATCGCAATATGCTCACAACTGAGAGACCTCATAAACTACAACAATACAACAACATAAATAACATGTTTAACAGCTTAAAGGCCTGATACACAAAAAAACACAACACAACAACACCCTCACATCCGACAGGCCTGATACACAATGACAACGGACAACACAACAGCAACTCACACAACACAACAAATAATACAAACAACAGGACAAATAACAAGATAACAATACAGACAACACAATAACAACAATGCAAGCCACACAAGAACACCAAGCCTCCCTCAGCCACTGACAGTGGCAGTGTCTATGTTAATGTACCAGAGGCAGCTGTTTAAGTCTGACTCTGTGTGATATGTAGACTTGTAGACAGTAGAATGAGGCCTCGTTTGTGATGAACCAAGACTTTTTTTCTGTGAGGAAACACAACTTACCACTGCATCACTGTTTACGTTTAATCTAAAACGATATAGTTCATGATCATCATCAGGGATTGACTCTGCAGAGTCTGCTGATAATGAGTTTATGCTGTAGCTGCCAGTCTCCACGAGCAGTGAGGCTTCAATCCAATTCCAGCATTGAATCAACACCGAGCTCTGATCCTCCAAACAACAAACAACCGCTGCTCTGTCCAATTTACAGAGAATCATCAGCTGAGTCTGCAGCTCCACTCACAGAGATTCACACTGACTCATCTCTATCAATCCACACACGGCCTCTGATTTCACAATAAAAGTTTTAACAGCCTGTGTCCCACAGCAGGATGACTCAGTCTGAGAGCAGTAGGTGAAAACAGTAAAGCATCAAATGTTGGACTCATGTCAAAACTGACAAAATCTGTGGAAAGAACCAGACAGAGAGCTTTTTATTGTGTCCTCCACCAAAGACACTGAGTCACTGATGAGGAAATAATGAAGCTGACACACAAAAAGAATCAGTTAGTGTAACAAATGCTCATCTCTTAGTTCACACTCTTTCATTCTCATGTTTCTGTTTTTGATTGTGACTGGACAACATGTGAGCAGTGGGACAGGTGACATACAGTAGGTGGGCGAAGTCCAGAGATATACTGTAGCATCCATTAAATGTCCTGTTGGCTGTTACTCTGCATTGCACTGCATCTACCTCTGAAGAACAGGAGCGATACATTCACTACTTGGTGACCGATATCGGTTAAAGGGATAGTTCAACATTTTGGCAAATTGGCCCATTGCCATAATCCCTATAGTCATAGCAGTAGGTTCGTTACCTTTAATAGTCGGTGCAAGCTGTTTTTAGAACAGCGGAGCAGAGCTGTGAGCTGCTCAGAGCTACGCTACGGAGGCTAATGGGATTTCTTGGTTTCCCTCATCAAACTCATCAAATACACAAAGCTCCAAAACGCTCTGGTGGACAAGTTGTGACCTGCACATTCACCACGCTATGAGATAATACTGTAGCGGAACGTTATGGGACAAATTTGTTTTCGAGGCAAATGCAGAGACTGCTTGCTGAAAAACTGCTCCCGACGGAAACGCGGATCAGCGGTTTTGTATGAATTTACCTCTAAAACAACTCTGTCTTGTAACGTTACATTATAATATCATAGCGTGGTGAATGTGCAGGTCACAACTTGTCCACCAGAGCATTTTGGAGTTGTTGGATTGTGTATTTGGTGAGTTTGAATTAGGGAAACCAAAAAATCCCATTAGCCTCCGTAGCATAGCTCTGAGCAGCTTGCGGCTCAGCTCGGCCGTTCTAAAAAATATCTTGCACCTACAATTAAAGGTAACGAACCTACTGCTATGGCTATAGGGATTATGGCAATGAGCCAGTTTGCCAAAATGTTGAACTATCCCTTTCAAGTTTTTGCCCCGACTCACCACCGGCACAAACATACATTTTGTCAATTTGAGATGTTATGATGATATTTTGCTTTCATAAGCGCCAATCAAAAATTACATCTCAGACACCATCATTGCATGGGTCAATCCTGAGTCTGAGGAGGAAGCTACAGGAAACTGGAGCTGAAGATGAAGCTGTGATAGTGTTGAGCTGTGATGTTTGCAGGTGTTTAGTGTCACCACCTCTCTCTCACTTTCTTTCTTCTGTCTTTTCCTTGATTTTAATCTTTATTGTTCATGTTCGTTCACTTTCAGTCCTCGTCTCTTGCAGTCTGTGATCTGCCTCTGCAGATCTTCCTTCAGGTTTTGAGCATCTAATCATGTCCCATCCCCGTCTCTGTCCCCGTCTCTGTCCCTGTCTCTGTCCCGATCCCCTAGCCAGTACCGGTCCATTCTGTCTGTCCCGCTCTGCCCTTCACTTCCTCAGTAATCCTGTTAGCAGCGTCTCTGTCTAATCCTCCCTCAGTGCTCACATCTCTCAGGTCCTCACAGCCTCCTTAGCGCTGCTCCGTGGTGATGCTGCTGGACCCCGACTGAACAACTCAGGTAGGACCAGAGACCCCCCAGCACAGACCACACCCACCCTCATCCGCACCACATGCTGACATACACCTTCAAACACCGAACAGCAGAGAGCAGACGTTCCTGTGGTTCAACACTCAATGTACAGCTTTACTTTGAATCATTTGAAATCTGCAGTGAGTAGATTTTTTCTTTATTTTTACTGAAGTTTTTTGAAGAGGGAAATTTCGATGGATTTGCAGTTGAATTGTGGTTTGATTATGTGAGGCTGAACTGATGAAAGTTTGTCAGTGTCGATGTCGAGATAATAATCTCACCCGTTGTTTTGGGGATCTGCAGACACAGACTGCTGCCATACCGCTGCAGTATCCATCACACTGTGGTGTTTTTAGATCTGAGCATTATTTGAAAAACCATATCAGATCTGTGACCCCTCAGGGTTTGTGTTATCTTCTTTAATGGCAGTGTGTGTTGTACAGACTGTACATTTTACTGAGTTCAACCCAGTTACTGGGACTCTCCCAAAGGATGGCAAAGTGCTAGTCTGGCAGCCAGTGCTGGCTTATAGTCATGTCCACAGTCAGCCAGACCAAACTGAACCACTTCATTATACGTAGTTACAGCTGCCAAAGAACTGCCCAGCTAAGTGTTCTACTAAAGCTAACAGACTGATCCTGCTATCTATCTATCTATCTATCTATCTATCTATCTATCTATCTATCTATCTATCTATCTATCTATCTATCTATCTATCTATCTATCTATCTATCTATCTATCTATCTATCTATCTATCTATCTATCTATCTATCTATCTATCTATCTATCTATCTATCTATCTATCTATCTGACTGATCATTAACTATTTATCTAGTTAACTAATTGGCTGGTTGGTTGGCTAATTGGCTAACACACTAAAAGTGCAAGTGTTGAACTGGACACAGTCTGTGTGTGTGTGTGTGTGTGTGTGTGTGTGTGTGTGTGTGTGTGTGTGTGTGGCTGCTCTCTGCTGCCAGACCTCCTGTGAAGGATTAGGGTCATGATCCGTCAGCTGTAATTGAGGCCGACACTCAGCCAGAGCTGATCTAAACTCCATTAACAGCGTACAGAGAGAAGAGGGTCAAAGTAAACTCACACACACACACACACACACACACACACACACGCTCGCACACACACACACCTACACACACACACAGAGTAGCACTCTGGGTTGAAGTTAGTTCACTCACATAGTTTCAGCTGTTTTTCCATCAAAAAATAAATACATTTATTTTCACTTTACTGTCAGCTAGGCACACAGGATCCATTCTATAATGAACAAACAAAAAGCATACAAAGGAATGAAAGAAAGGCAGAAAGAACAAACAAGGAATCAAACAAACAAACAGTAACAGGTGGCCTCTGTCTGTCTGGCCTCAGGATGTTGAGCTGGGTGGTGAAAGTCGTTCCCCAGCCTCCTGAGCCTCCAACCAAAAAAGATGAAGAGCAGAAGGAGGAGAAACCAGCCCCAGCCCCTCCCCCTGTTCAGGTAAGACAAGCCTTCTCTTTTTATTGTTATTATTTATTGACTACCGTAAGTTCTGTGGATCTGGTCTAAATGATCATCAACACGTGTCAGCTGACTAAAAACAGACAAGATTGGTTTACCTGTTTTGTTAATATATTTGTGTTTTCAACAGGAGAAGAAAGTGACATTTCAGGAAGAGAGCAAGAATGAAGGTGAGGTCAAAGGTCAAAGTGAACTATCTGTGCTTCACTTTGGTACTGCTCTCCACACTGATCATCCTTCACTGTTTGATTGACAGCTCCAAAGGCCGACAAACCCAAGCAGGAAGCAGCCGAGGCTGAGGGCAACGGGTGAGTGAGACTGTCGTCTCCATGGAGAAGAAACTATAGCTCACCTAGGCTGCAAATCTGTCTGTATCTTAAGTAAATAAAATGTACATTTACTCCACATACACGTCTGTGTGACCACGTCTGGAGAGAAGCAGCCTCTTGCGGTTAATGTGCTGTTAAAATCATTTTGCGTTAAGGCGTTAATAACGCTGAGAGGACATCTGAAGAAAGACACAGGGACGTGGAGACAAAGTGTTCTACCGAGCGATTCAGTGACTGTAAGCAGCCTAACACTGCTACATTACAATTTACTGTTGCATTTTTCCGGTTCGGAGGTCTGATTTGCGAGTTCCGAGTGCAATCGAACGCAGCAAGCGCCGGCCCGGCTTGTATCATAACAAAGACAAATTCTGCATTTGCCCCATGGACACTATACTGTTGGCGATTTTTTTTGTAAATTTAGTTATGGCTCCCCCCAACCTATCTTTTGCATATTTCAGCTTATTTTATGCCATTACTGCTGTATTTGCGATAATGCTCCTTTAACAAATCTAGACTGGTAGGATACAATGATAGAGGTATGGAAAGTGGTCTAATACCTCTATTTTAATATGTTGTGTTAAATTTGTCTTAAACACAGAAAAAAACGTCTGTAAATGTCTATGTAGTTTGGACAATATGAAATTTAACCAACACACTCTGTATGGCTCTGAGTTTACTCCCAGAAACTGATTTAGTGGTATCACCCAAATGTAAACAATAGAAGACGTTCAAAACTGACAGCATTTTTTTCTTCAGACAAAATAAGCACGAGAAGACGTTACTCTCTGTCAAGTCAAATTTGAACTATAATGACTGAATCATGAATCATGTGGTGGTGATTTTTTTGGCCCCTTTTAAATGAACATGGCATTGATAACTGTGGCAAACTCTTTTGTTGAGATTGGATTGCCAAAAGGTTTTGATTCCAGTGGTAAAAGTTGTTTTGAGTTGTTTTTTCATCTGATCCAGTTGATGAATCTCTCGTCTATGTTTCCTCAGCCCGACATCCGGCTCTCAGCCCAGCGTCTTGACCTGGATCAGCGGAGCTCTGTCTCAACCTCTTCTCTCACCTAAACTGAGCCGGGCCAACTCCACCACTCAGGTGAGCTGCAGGCTCTGACCTCAGGGTCGAACACAGAGACTGGTCCAGAGGTCAGAGGACATTAGATTAATGTGTTTCCTTTTCTCACCACATGTTCACAGGAAGAGACCTCAACCAGGTAATTATTGTGTGTGTGTACTTGTATAGCTATACATGTGAGGACCAGTTTGAGTTTTAAACCATCAGAGTTAGGACATTTTGGGAAAGTGGGGACATTTTGGCTGGTCCTCACTTTCTCAGACCCCTTCTAAGGACTATTTGAGGGTTAAGAAATAATTAGGTTTAAGTTAGGTTGAGGTTAATGGTTAAGGTTAGGCATTTGTTTTCAATGGTTAAGGTTACAGTAGGGTAAGGGGCTAGGGAAAACATTATGTCAATGAGTGTCCTCAAAGATAGCCATACAACCGTGCGTGTGTGTGTGTGTGTGTGTGTGTGTGTGTGTGTGTGTGTGTGTGTGTGTGTGTGTGTGTGTGTGTGTGTGTGTGTGTGTGTGTGTGTGTGTGTGTGTGTGTACTGTATATAGTTCAGTTTGTATGAGCTTCATGTGACTGATGTTCCCTCTTCTCTCTGCCGACAGTAAACCTGAAGATGAGTGAGTAATACTGACAGGATGTCACAGATGCCAAATAATGAGCTGCTTTATGATCCAATCAATAGACAGACTGCCAAATAATGAGCTGCTTTATAAGTACACAAACAGGCAGACTGCCAAATAGTGAGCTGCTTAATAGATCCATGAACAGGCGGACTGCCAAATAGTGATCTGCCCTATAAACTCATTGAGGTCCATGACAAATAGGAGGTGCTGTTCAACCCTTTCCAACAGACAGACTACTAAATAGTGAGCTGCTTTTGAGCCTATCAATGGAACAACTGCCAAATAGTGCGCCGCTTTATGAGTCTATCATCAGGCAGACTGCCAAATAGTGATCTGTCCTATGAACCTGAAGCCAATGTCAATTAGCTGCTTAACAAACCTATTGTATGAGCACACTGATTGCCAAATAATGAGCTGCTCCCCAGATTGAAAAACATTTTCTGTGTAAATCCTTTAAAGTTCATTTTGCTGTAGCTGTTGTCTGGTACAGTCTGTTTCCATGGTAACTTAATGGAAACTAAGGAAAACAGATGTTTTTGCCGTTAGAGGATTCTGACATCACAAAAGGATGCAGTTTATCCTAAATTTGGTAACCTATCAGGAACAAGTGGTGAACTATAAAGCGAAGTGAACGTCACAGTTCTTCAGCTTAGAGAACTTCTTGTATCAAACCCACGTCCCCCCCCCCCCCCCCGACTGTCCCTGAGGCGCCCCCTCCCTCCTAACTTGACATAACAACTTCATGTTGTCTCCCACAGGAAAGGCATGATAGCTTGGATCGCTCAGGGCCTGGAGAAAGTTGTTCCTCAGCCTCAGCTGGAGCTGAAGAGTAAAGAGTCAACTCCTGCTGAGCCGCCCACCGAGGTATGAGGTTTTCCCCAGGACGTTTCACTTAGACTCAGTTCATGCAGTTGGCCCAAATGGCCTGGATCTGGTTTCATCTCATATGTAACACAGATCAGATCTAATTGTTAAACAACAGTTTGAACAGCACAAATCACATGGAGCCAGACACATATTTGATGCTTTAAAACTGTGACTTCAGGCTGAACAGTCATGTGACCTGTATCAGAGTTCAGTGAGAGTTTTATGTCGCTCTGGATCAGCATCCGTCATAACTGTGACACAGGCAGGAGTCGTGGACACAAACAAAAATGGCCGACGGTCATGATGTAGGTAGTCAGTGTAGAGACAGAGAGGGTTTAGACCTGATCAGTGTTCGTCCAAGAGAAGCTTGAGGGATCACATTGTTACCAGGCTGTTTGAACACATCTCTAATGAGATGACTGGAGGAGGCTCAGAAGAACATTGCTTCAGCCTCAAAGCCAAATCGCCTACTAAACAGTCGCAGTCAGATCACCAGCTCATTTCACAGTCCAAGTCAATGAGAGTCTTGACAGATGTCATTGAAAGTAGCTCTGAACTGAAAACACTCACATCTGTGGGATCTGTTGGAATTTTTTACTCCCTAATATTGGTATCAGTCAGATAGATACAAACCACCACATGCCTTCATCTTGATGCAGGAACTCTGTGTACTGCTCTTAAAATGACCTTTAGTTACCCCCTGTAATAATAATAATAATAATAATAATAATGAATTTTATTTGTAATGCACTTTATATTGAGCAAACAATCTCAAAGTGCTACATAAGAAAAAAAAAGAAAAGTAAAAGTTAAAAATTTGGAGAGAGAACGTCTCTCCAAAGGAAACAACTAATGAAAGGCTTTTTTAAAAAGGTAGGTTTTTAGGCCTTTTTTAAAAGTGTCCAGGGTCAGTGGTGCTCTCAGGTGGTCAGGGAGAGCATTCCAAAGACAGGGGGCGGCGTGACAGAAAGCTCTGTCTCCCATGGTTCGGAGTTTGGTCCTTGGGATCTGCAGGAGGTTTGCCTGACCGGAGCGGAGGTGTCGTGAAGTGGGCTGAGGGGTGATTAGCTCCTTCAGGTAAATAGGAGCATTACCATAATGCTGTGTTTGCTGCTTCTCAGGTGCAGCCGCCGCCGCCGCCGCCTCCACCAGGTGAGAACAGGCCTGAATGATCCAGTGAAAAAATATCCGGTTCAGGTCTTGACTTCATGTTGGTCAATGGTTCTTCTCGTCTTTCAGCTCCAGAGCCTCAGGTGGTTCCTGTGGTCCAGGCAGCACCAGAACCAGATCGAGGCCGCGACCAAGTCCAGGAAAAGCACCAAGAGGAGAAGACTGACAATGACAAGCCTTTTCCACCTAGGTGTGTGTGTGTGTGTGTGTGTGTTCACATAGTAACACAAAACACATTTTACATGGATATAATATTTCATTTTCTGTTGATTTCTGTGAAGGAGAAAAAACTGAGAATCTGAAGGAGTGACATCATTGCTTTGTGTGTGTGTGTGTCCATCAGGATGATGGATTGGATCAAACATGGGATAGAGAAGGTTGTTCCTCAGCCGGAGATCCAGCCCCGCTCAAAGACAGACAGCTCTGAGAAGAGTGAAGCTACGCGTCCTTCTTCAGGTACCTGCAGACAACCAGCGTGACACACCCGCTGTGCCATCAGATATTATAGCGAATAATATGTTTTATTAATCTGGGTGTCTCCGGCTCCTTCGAACAGCTCCAGCTCCTCTTGCTACAACAGCAGCAGCAGCTCCACCTCCACCACCAGCCGCCAACACTGACACGTGAGACACAGAGATCACACTGTAACTGCTGCTTAAATCACACACAAACTGAAAAACAGCTTCTACCTAAGAGCTATCATTGCAGTCAACTTCATCAAGCCTGAAATTACTTATGTAATAAAATATAATATAACCAGAAAACTGTTTATATTATTACTGATGTGCAATAATCTGAGTGTTGTTACTGCGTATGCACCTCCCTGAGAAAAACTACCTATGATCACAACTGCATTTGCATTTGTATTCGTATTAAAAGGAAGAGACAGGGAGTGAGTGACAGGAAGTGAGTTTAAGAGACGTCCACATGCAGATGAAGGGTCAAGATTTTTTTTTCATTTACAACAGATGTGTCTTGCACTTCTAATGTTGTTTTGTGATAACACAATAAGTTTTACCAGATATGTGTCTCAGATTCAAAGTGGAAGGTTTTGAAAAACCATGTTGTTCTTAAATCTTGTGCCTCCTTTCGTGAACTCTCAGTGAAGATGGATAAAACCTTACTTTTCTAAAAATATTCTGTTGATTTTCAGGTTTTGTAGTTTTTGTTGTTTTTTCTCAGCCTCAGAGTTCATCTCTGATCTCAGGTGTGAATCCTCAGGTGTCTGTTGTTGACTCGGTTTTCTGTTCTCCTCTCAGGTCGACTAAAGAAGTAGAGCAGCAGCAGAGCAAGTGAGTGGAGGCGTTTCCACAGCATCACAGTTCAACTGAGACAACACTGGATTTGTTTGTTGTTTATCACTGATTTGAAAACTGACAAACATGCAGTTGTGAAGTCTGACCTGCTGATTCATGCTATGCTTACTACAAACAGTACATTCACTCGTGTACTGTGCTTAAGTTAAACTGAGAAGTACTTGTTGTGATACTCCTGCGTTTTTTTTGAATGCACTATTTATACACCATTGTTTTCTGTTGACTCTGACATAAAGGAGAAATGTTTTAGGACGTTTTTCACACAGGGAGCAATGCTCCAATCCCTCTTTCGGCCTTTGAAAGATTTCCTGCTGTAATGCCTTTATTGTGTGTTGACAGTGTTGTGGGCTGGATCGTCACTGAGTTCAGTCGTATGTTACCTCAGCCAGTACCGAAGGTGAGTGCGACTCTCACACACCTGAACCCACATTGACCAGCAGAACGTCTCTAAATCTTTAATGTTTGTTGTCATGGTTGCAGGACGCAGGAAGTGACCAGGTGCAGAGCAGTAAGTACAACCTCCGCACACACCAACACACACTAACACACACACATTTACAGTTGTTAAATGATAAGTCACATTTAATTTTAGTGCGATGCAGAGATTTTTAGGTGAACTCTAACTGCAGTCTGCAGAGACAAATTTACTCATGAATTGATTGATTGGTTGATTGATTGATTATTAGTTGTGTGTTGATTGGCAGGAGCTGGTGTCAGTGATGAGGCGGACTCTAACCGGGCTGCTCTTCTCCTTCTGTTTCAGGGGGTAAAGGAGGCGAGAGCCCCTTAAAATAAAAGGAGAAGGAAGCACGGGACAGAGTCGCTCACACTGACACTGACAGCCGAGACACCGGTTAACTGACGCACCACAGACACAGAGCAGTTTGTACTGAGTGCTGACAAGCTGCTCCATGAAGCTGCAAGATGTTCAGTTTTTACCCAGCTTTCTTTTACAAAACATTAAAAATCTACAGAAACCGTGAAGGGCAATTTAATTTTTTGATGGATAATTTTCTTTTTAAAGTTTGAGGAGAAAACTTTCTTAGAAAAGCCTGATTTTTTATTTTTATTTTTTTAAACAAAGGGTCCTAAAACCTTTCCTTGCCACTTGGGGGAGTTGTTGTTTTGCATGTTTTGCTCTGAAAGACGACTTTGGAAGTTTGTGATTTCTAAAGACTCTACTGTTTCCACTTGGTCTGTCCTGGTTAATAATTAATGCTACAGTGTATATTAGATGCAGGACAGACTGCGCCAAAACCTAATAAACTGGATATTCATTTTAGGCTCTTGCAAAAAATCTTGATCATATGTGGAGGTTTTGGGACATTATGTCTTGCAATAATGTGTTTGAATCATGCCCAAGCCACATTTCATCATACATGGGGTCATAGTTTGAAATATTTGGGCAACTTAAACTCCATATATACAGTAGGCTATTTTGTGCAGCCAATGATATACTGGTCCTACTTCAGCTTTTGTCATTGGTGCTACTGGAAACTCGTGAGCTGTTAGATCTGCAGTCAGGACCATCTGTAGTTCAGGACAACTGTTTGCTTCTTCTTAAGGCTTCTGCTGATAGAGTACAGGCAGCTAACTCAGTGCAACAACCCAGTGCAGCTAAGTCAGTGCAGACATTGCAGCTCATTGCAGCATTTTGCTCTGTATTCGTGAAAATAAAGACATCAATTAATATTTCTTGTTGAGTGTTTTGTTGTGCTGTCTTGTAAAACTGAAAGCTTGGTGAAGATTTAATCAGTCAATCAATCAATCAATCAATCAATCAATCAATCAATCAATCAATCAATCATGGGTCTATCAACACTTACTATTAAATGAGATTTCATCTATTTCTTGTGATTCAACAAAGGTGGATGCATGAATACTTTAATTAAAAAATATGAGCCCTGACTGTCAAATACATAACCAGATTAACTTCTCCATTATCTGTGGCACAAATTCAGATATTTAATACAAGAAGTTTGTAAGACATGCAAAGATGGATACACAGATAATCCTCAGCCATGCTCTTCCTGCCATGTGGCCCTCAGTCAGCATCACACAGAAGACAAATGATCTGGTCCTGGAGGACATTGAACAGGATGGGGACAAGCAGGGAGGGAAGAAAGAGGTGAGACATCCCAGCGTTTTGCTCAGTATGAGTATGAGTACATGAGTATAATGTCTACATGGCTTTGCACACAACTAAAGTGGTGATGTACTATACTTGAGTGGAATTTTTAAGTTAAGTACTTCTACTGTGACACTGTAACAACAGAAAGTACTTTTCTTTGATACTGTAAGTATGGGGTGTACTTGTACAACAGGAAGTAAGGATAGTTGATCTTGACATGCAAGCTAAAATGCTAATTTACTAACTGTCTACAATCAGGTAGTGTTACAGACACCACGAACTAGAGAAAGAATCACATTGGTATTATAATGTAATTTGAGATTACTGTATATTAGCCAGAAGCTCATTTGTGAATGTGGTAGTGGTACTGCAAAGACTACAAAGGTAGCAGGATAGGGACCATCCATACTTAGCATGTCAAGATAAAATAGCACCAAAAAGCATACCACGCTGTTAGTACCATGACTACAGTGGTTATTTGGACCCTTTTAAAGGTATCATGATCGGACCAAAGTCAGTGCTGTGGTGCGTGACTTTTTCTCACCAGCATCATAAATGTTGACTGACGGCTGGTCTAACGTCTTTAACCAACAATATGTTTTCACTGAAATTGAGGCAAGTTTCACTTTGTATGGTACAAAAGAGACAAGCTAGCAGCAGGGTAGGTTATATTGGCTTTAGTACTTACCATGCTAAGCAACTATAGCACAAAGGATACTATGGTGACAATAGCATCAATACTATGATATTTTAAAAAGTTATTAATATCGTACTCAACAGAGATTTTTTCCATGTGATTGCTTGCAGACAGAAGATGAAGAGATCCAGAAGGATCAAGCGGCTCCAAAGATGGAAAGGTTAGCGACAGCTGTCTAGTTTACTCTTTTTTCCCCTTGCTTTACCTTCTGTTTGTTCTTTTTGCCCCACTGATGATTTAAAACAGTAAACAGTTTTTCTTTCTGTTCAACACTTTGGTCCAAAGTCAACTATCTCAGCCTGTACAGGTCAACTGCAGGGTGTTAGGATTGTTATGTCTTCATTTATGTGTGTGTTTAAAATTGCAACTACACTGAAGGTCCTGAACTCCTCCTTATCACACAGGCTGCAGCAGGACCGTCTGGAGGCGGCCCGCGCCGCAGAGGAGATAGCCATGAAGGCAGCAGAGGAGGCAGTCCGCCAGCTCGAAGAGGAGCATTCAGCAAAGATCGTCATAGAGACACTGCCGGAGGCCAGCGAGCCGTAAGTCACAATATGCAATAAAGACTCCATCTCCAAACTCAGATTTTCGGGAATTAAAAATGAAGACCTTTGAGAGAGCCCTGTGCACTGCATATACAACATGCTACAAGTGCCCCATAGAAAGGAAACACCTGAACCATCTGATCAAATATGTCCTTCAATCACCTGTAGTAATGCTGTTTGTTTGCCACAGATTGCCAAACATCTTGGAGGAGGAGAATGAGGACGACCCAGAGTGAGTCCATCTTCAACACCACCCTGCTTCTACCTCTCAGATTTACACTTGTACAGCAAATTACTTACAGTACATACCCTAAGTTGGGTTGTACTTTCTGTTGACACCCATCACTGTGCTACCTTCTTATCTGACTTCTGAGGGGATACTACATACTAATGTCATACTGACAAAATGACAAATTGTTAAACCTAATGGCTCAATGCTATCTCTGTTGCTTTATGGTTTGCTGAAACACCCCATTCTGCTGTATTTTATTATGGACTTGCTGCATTAGAGCTCCCTCCACTGGCAAAGTTAGAGCAGAACCACCAAACCCTCTGACCTGCTGTCTGCTTGGTCTTGATGCCGCCCGCTGCCTTTAGACACAAATTTCTCCCTGATGAGCTGAACTGTCTGACAGGGGCTCTCCATCTTGTTTGTCCCTTGCTGAACTCCGTTCAGGTTGCAGAACCTGCAGGAGGATAGTGACGACAGCACAAACAATACGGCTCCTGTGGATAATAAAGTAGCGGTGGAAAATATTGAGGAAGAGAAAAGACCTGATGAGTAAGCTGAGCCATATTTAGCTTAAGGCTTACCCCACCCCACCCCCCTACTGTGAGATGGTGGGATGTCCCCATACCTCTAATGGGTTGCTGATTTCATCATGAATCCATTACTGCTTTTACATGATGCTCTTGCAGAGTTCTGTAAGAACCTCAAAGATCGCAACACATTATGGTATGGGCTGCATACAGTACTTCCTGTGCATAAGCTTGCAGTAAGAGCTTGTACTATAGTAACTTCCTTTCTACTAAGCCTCTTAGAGCAAGTTCAAGTTCTGCCCGGTTCCTAGCTGGTGTTGGTTTTCATAAGAGAGACTAATCCTCAGATTCTGTCTGTCAACAATAACAAGACCTGGGATGATCTACTGCTTCAGCAGAGTACTTTTAAGGGTTTTTTAAGGGTTTTTTAAAGTTTTTTAAGGGATCGGCACTCTGGGTTATTGTTCCATTCTTCCAGAGCAAAGATTAAATTGGCTCTTGCCTCATTTCTAGTGTTATACAACAGGTCTAGATAATACAAAGACTAAACTTCAGCTCTTCAAGTTGGTATGGTGTTGCACTCCAAGGTACCTGATCTCCATTTGAAGGTGGCACAGAAGTTGATTTTTACGTTCGTCCCATATCAATCCTGAAAAATGATTCCTGCCCCTTTCTGCCCTGTGTATATATATTACTATTAATGGGAAAACCAGCCAAATATATCTTGATATTTGCATAGGCATGATGATCAATCAGGGATCGTTTTGTTTGTCTTTTTTTCCCTGTCCCAATCCAGTCCCATCATTTATAGTGAAGCTGACTCCCACCTGGAATCCAATATGAATCCCAGAAAAGTCTCACTTTCTTACCGTCATGTCACACTGTGCAGCTATATCAGTTCAGGCAGTAATATCTAAGGGAAATCTCTCCCTGAGCACCTCACACTTCTAACCTTTTTGGTTTTGACAACATTTCATGACTCTACCTCATCCTCCCAGGGCGTGAGCTAGAAGCTGAGTCTGAAGGTCAGATTCCTCATTACCAGGCAATCTATCTTCCAACCAATCGCCTATGGTTGTTAGCTCTGGGTAGTGACAGGACACTGACTGAAGTCCACTGCCTCCAGTGATACCAGGTGCCAGCACTGGCCACTGAAGGAGGCGCCTACATGTGGTCCTCTGGTATGAGGTCCCTGCTGCTTAGCTTTCTTAGCTTCAGATCAGCTGGGAACTGGGACTTAGCTGGACTTTTGCTTTGAATAGTGTCTTTGTGCAGTTTGCCACAGTTTGTCCTTGTGGTTGCATTTAACTGTATTTTGTGTTGCTTCTTGTCAACGTCTTTTGTGAATCAGGGCAAACCTCAAAAGGTACGTTGGAATTACCTCACCAGATTGAATATTAAATTTGTTTACTTGGGCAAGTTCTGCTCAGTGGCAAACACTTACAGTATTTCCAACATTTTTCAGTTAGTGAATACAGTATGGTTAAGACATACTCCCTGACTTACCAAACCAAACATCCCTCCAATCATGTCGTCCACCTAAATGTCTGAATTCCAGAGAAGTGGAAGTAGAACCGGTCCTGCATGACATTTTCATAACCACTACTAAACTTCCTTATCAGATCCCTACTGGACGCCTGTGAGGCTGAAGATGACGCTAAGGCCCCATCTTCAACAGATGTGGAACCAGCATCCGAGAGGAGGGACCTGGAGAGTCCAGTCACTCAACAGCCACAGGTCTCAGAGCCCCCGACTGCCACAGAGCAGGTGAAATGTTTGGATGCATGGTGGTTGTATCATTCAACACCTGCATCCAACCACCATAAGAACAAGAGCTGGAGAACATTTAAAGGGACAACAAGGAGTTTGTATTTGGTTATTAAAAAGTCTCATATTAATGTGGATGAATCTACGTTATCCACACTTGTTAATGGTTCCATTTTCGATAAATATATTGTTTTGTCTCTATCGTTATTTTATATTATTATTAGTGGTGGAAATGCTGGGCGAGCCGACCAGCGTTTCCCACTTTCCGTTTCACGGATGCTGCCCGGCGGGTCATGGGAATAACACCGCGGAATCGCTGTTTATGGTCGGAACTACGACGGTATGTGATCGTCTTCGAACCTCTGACTTTCATTCTTGATGAATGAAAACATTCTTGGTAAGACGTCCGTCTTGCGCCAGTCCAAGAATTTCAACGTGCGCACGGAGGCTCACGGTAAATGTAGTGTGAAAACACTTAGCTTTCCAAAACTCCTCGTTGTCCCTTTAAGTATTTTCTGTCCAGCAGAACAAGGGCTCGGTCAGTTCTTTTCCACTTCATGATACCTCCTCAACTTTATTAACCTATTGTGATTTTCAAGGTTTAAGTTTTGGATAGCTCTTGACACCTGGTACTTTTATTGGTTTCACATCCATCAAGTTTCCATGCAAGTTGAGGCAAAGCCTATGGGCAAAACCAAAAGGTGCTGCTGATTGGTCAGAGAAAAGCATCATGAGGATGTCATCATTAGTAAACAGCCAAATGACTGTACATCCCGCCCTGTAGCCTACTTGTTAAAGTTCTGTTAGTTATTGTTCGATACTTACAGTAAAGCAACCTGCAAACAATGTTTCTCTGCATGTGTTGCACTGAAGATGACAGCTTTCTGTGTCATCACTGCATAGTCAAGTTCAGGAGCAGAAAAAGAAGCTGATAACTAAAGTGACTTGTGTCAAGTGAGTCAAATTGAGTTGAGCTGAGTTGAGTCTAGAGATGCTGCTACTGTAGCTGGGCTGAGAGGTGAAGCTTCAGGGGCTCCAGGAATTTAACTTCAACAACTGTATATGTGAGGTGGTTTATCCAAAGTGTTTTAGTTTTTGACATTGGAAAACTAAGAGGTTGTCCAGGAGTGTGGACTAGAGCTGAATCTGGTCTGTTTATATTCTGTGAAACAGATTTAAGAAGCTGATTTATTTTCCCTCTTACAGGAAAATGAAGCTGCAGATGACGGTGGAAGTGGAGGTGAGAGCTGAACATGATTTTAGTTAGGTCAGATGTTTTGAGCATCACCAGAGAAATAAACATTGAACGGGTTAAGAAAGTTTTGACCATAACTGAATTAGAGAAGAAATTCAACTTATCTGCTCGGTTGTGCCCCTGGATCGTCTCCATGGTAACCAGATTCTGATCAGTTCCACCAGGATCTTGTCGAGTTCACATCTTGACTCTGTTTCTCCATCCAGTTCCTGCCATTTGCCTTCCGATAACAAGCTTCCTGCTTCAAATCCCTCACGCTGCTGAGTGTCTGGAAAGCTGCCGGAAGCTGATGCATGACCATAACCTCAACCCCCCCACGCTATCCATGCCGACCCCGCCGCCGGAGCTCGCCCTGCTGGCCCAGGAACTGTCACAGCTTGCGGAACAGGGGCGCCAGTACTGCATGAGCATCGCCAGCCACCTCAGACGCCTTACCTGCAACTCCCAGCATCCTCAGCAGCCTTAAGCCCCGCCCTTCTCCTGCAGACCCTTAGAGAAACCTCATAGACATTTAACTGTTTAAATCCAAACCTTGAACATGCCAAACAAACCTTTCTTGCCTTGAGGTATCTCCAACCATCCCACTTCCTTCTCATTATCACTCCCATCATGCTCTGCAGTGCTTCACCAGCAGCTAGCAGCTAACAACACGTCAGGTGATCTGAACTGTGGTGGATGTACACTCTGTGATGTACACTGCAGCGTTTTTTAGAGGATGTCCAGCAGCTTTTCTTCTTCTCTGGTCCTCAGGGAGCGATGGGCAGGGCCTTGGTAGTCCCCCACTGCTGCAGGTGGAGGATGTGGATCAGGGAAAAGGTCTGAACATACCCCAGATCATCACAACCCAAATACCGGAATTTGGGGGTCTGACTATCCCTGAAGTGGAGATCAGGTAACCGATGGATCATCCAGTTTAACCTGGGAGGGGGGAGTTGTAAATGCTGTAACATAGCCTAGTAAAAAAATTCTCAGATTCACTCAATCTCTTATTCTACTACTACTGCACATTCCTGCCTCACGTTTTCATCTTCATGTTTCCACACTTCTGTTTTCATGGGTCCGTGCTGATGTCCTCCTGTCTTCCTGCCGTGTCCTTCTCAGTCATGCAACTGAGGACATGGACCTGCTGACCGCAGAAGAGGAGTGAGAGAAAACACATTGACACTCCATCTTCTAGCTCCCTCATCTCCATCCTCCTTGTTAATCCATCCTGTCGCTGTCATCCTGCAGGACGCGTCCTCTGTCGGCGGCCAGTGTGGGCAGCGTGTTGATCCAGGATCGGCTGTACGAGCTTGTCAAGCTGTTTAAAGGTCGAACGGAGCGGCAGAGGGACCGACTGCTGGATCCAGACGAGTCTGAGGAGGAGAGTCCAACAGCCTGTACGTGATGACGCTCATTTTATGGTTCTGTCTATCCAAACGTTTGTTTTCAATATGCAATACTGAAAATTGAATGCCCCCAGAAACCCAGGGAAGCTTTGTGCACAGATGAACAGCACTTTGAGCCAATGACTTGAGCTAAAATCATAACACTTTATAATTAGACCAAGTTCATCCATGTGGGTCACTGACTTAAAGCAATAACTGTTAAAATTGGCAGAGATTTTGAATAATTCTTCCAGTTTTCTGCCTTCTACTGTAATTAGAGCTGTTTCTAAGGTGAAATAATCCTTCATTATTATGGTTTTCAGCCTATAGCTGTAAGGATCAGGAAAGAAAATAAGCTTAAAAAAATAATAATATATATATATATATATATATATATATACAGTATACATACTGTACAAACCGCTAATTATACTGTACAGATGAAGTAGATACAGTAGATTGAAATGCATCTAATTAATGCTTTAAATACAGAATCATATGACACTTCTGGTCTTTTCTGCTCAGCCCCAGCAAAAGCTCCACCTCCCCCTCCACCACCTCCCGCAGCGGACGAGAAGAAAGAAGATGATGGAGCAGCAAAAGAAGAAGATGTGGAGGTGGAGTGGAGCTTTGAACTTCTAGGTCACCCAGTCAAACTCCCTCAACTCCCCAAACTGCCCAAGATGCCAGACTGGCTCCGAGCCATCTTGGAGTATCGCTTCCCCTCCAGCATCGATCCATTCACTGGTGAGAGACACAGAGCGAGGCTACAGATTATAGACAGAAATATTTCTGACCAAAGAAAGAGAGAAAACATTTGCAACACAACACAACAAGACATTTTGTTCTTTAATTCATGTGGAAGTGTTTGAGTAAATGTATAATGTGATGAGTGCTCACAAGCAGCCTGGTCTATCCGATTATCAGCTTGACGCAGGTTTGTTTGGCAACAATGCTAACAAGGCAGAAAAAGCTACTGCCTTGATAATCTGTGTGAGAAACCCCTAAAAGAGGAGGACAGGACAAGGAGGAAACATCACTTTCTGTCCAGCATTTTGTCTCCATGGTGTTGTCAGACAGGCGCAATGTGAAAAAAGACTCTATGTGAAATTAACTTACTTTTGCAAATTAAGTTACATAAATACAATTATTGCCCTTTTAACGGGCTTGTTACTTTATGTCATGTGTATGGTTTATTATGATAACTGATCATCACCTGAGTTGGTGGGTGTGGTGGAAATGTGGACGTTATGTTTCCCTCCTGGGGACAAAGGACCAGAACACAGCGGTGGTCTGTTGTCTGTGTGCGGGTGTGAAGACTGTCTCCACAGCAACGTGCTACAGAGCAAGTCGTTACAGCCTTGATTTGAAGGCCTGTCCAGGCTACAATAAATTGGCCTATCAGAAGTTTAAAAACGTATCTATTGTGTTTTATTGATCCACCAATTATGGGCACAGTGACAAATGAACAATTGGTCTGGTCCCACACTGAGCCACAGGAACACCACACAACAGCCTGTGTGAACATCAACAGGACCAAACACCAAACTTAATTTCCCAAGTAACTAATTAATTTTATGAAGCAATAATTGGTAAATCCAATTACTTCTTGTAAGAAGTGCTAACTGTAACTCATAACTCATGATCAGTAATTTGCCCATCACTCGCTTCCACTGTGCCAGAGCCTGATGTTGGCCTCGGAAAGTTTCTGACATAACAGAAGCTTGTCCAACCGTCCGATGGCCAATTGGGACCAGATGATGAGCTAAAACTGTACTGTGTATGTCCACTGAAAGTTTCTCTGGTCTGACGAAGTCTTTCTGCCTCCACAGACCTCATCTATGTGATCTGGCTCTTCTTCGTGGTGGCAGCCTGGAACTGGAACGTGTGGCTGATCCCAGTCCGCTGGGCGTTCCCCTACCAGACGCCTGAAAACATCCACCTGTGGCTAATGGCCGACTACACCTGTGACCTGATCTACATCACCGACATCCTGGTGTTTCAGCCCAGACTACAGTTTGTCCGTGGAGGAGACATTGTGGTCAGTGACATCACAGAGAGAAAATACTTCTGGGTTGACCTGTCTGATTAAAAAGAGACATTTTAACATGGAGCTTTTGTGTTTCAGTGCGATAAGAAGGACATGAGGGAGAACTACATGACGACGGAGAGGTTCAAGGTGAGAACAGACTCTGTGTTTCCTCTGCAGTTTGTAGTTTCCACTGTTTTTCTCACAGACGTGATGATGATCAGAGTCTGTGATTGACAGATGGATCTGATCAGCCTGTTTCCAATGGAGATCTTCTACTACTTTACCGGAGTCAACTCTCTGCTCAGGTTCCCACGTCTATTCAAGGTCAGAACACACCTCACACTCACATCACATCACACACACACACACACGCCTACCTCTCACTCACGCTGACTCCTCTCTCATCCCCCAGTACATGTGTTTCTCTGAGTTTAACGACCGCATGGAGGCCGTGATGAAGAAGGCCTACATCTACAGGTGAGGAGCTCAACACTCAGGTGTGAGTAGGAAGGAGCTTTAGAAGCTGTGTGTTGCCCTCTGAGGACACAGTGTATGTAGGTATAGCTGTCGGTAACCACAAGGGCTAACTAACATAGGAGTGGGCCAAATGTTCACGCTATGTTTTGATGTTGATGTTGTAATTGCTGTTGTGTGTCAGGGTGATCCGGACTTCCACCTACCTGCTGTACTCCCTGCACATCAATGCCTGTCTCTTCTACTGGGGCTCAGACTACGAGGGACTGGGATCCACTAAGTGGGTCTACAACGGAAAAGGCAACGCGTAAGAGACGCAACATTCACAGAGCAATGCAATCATAAAATCCTGTAGTTGACATGTTGCAGACTCTGTTGTTATAATTGATTCCTTTTCTCCTGCAGCTACATTCGCTGTTATTACTTTGCCGTGAAGACGCTGATCACCATCGGAGGTCTGCCCGACCCCACCACCGTCTTTGAGATCTGCTTCCAGCTCATCAACTACTTCGTTGGCGTCTTTGCGTTTTCCATCATGATCGGTCAGGTCAGTCGAGTTTTACAGTAAATCAGCTCACACTGCAGGTTCCCTCTGGAAAGACCAGTTTCTCTTACTGTGCACCTACAACCTGGAACACTCTGCAAAATCATTTGAAACATACCTCACTTTTATCAATAGGACAGTTTAAAACCATAACTACATCTTATTTTACCTCTAACTGCTCCTGCTTTTAACTACACTTATGTTTCAATTTATCCTTGTCACCTTTAACTTCCGGTATTCTGTTATGCTTTTGTATGTTTCAAATGTCTCGTCTTCTGTCCTTATATGTTTTGTGTTTCATCTCGGCTATATTGTAAATGAGGTTTTACTCCTCAATATATCTCAGAGTTTAAATAAATGTTATGAAATGAAATGAGAAACCTGAGTGTAACAAAAGGCAAAAAGGACAAATACAAATGAAAAGTTCATTGCACTGTAAATTTCCTGTCCCAGATGAGAGACGTGGTTGGAGCAGCGACAGCCGGGGAGAACTACTACCGAGCCTGTATGGACAGCACTGTCAAGTACATGAACTCCTACAACATCCCACAAGAGGTCCAGAACCGCATCAAGACCTGGTACGACTACACCTGGAAGAGCCAGGGCATGCTGGGTAAGAAGGAGTGGCTAAAGCTATCTAAGAAAAACACAATGTGTAGACGGTTCTGCTCATCCTCCTGTCGGGTGTGTTTGTGTTTTTATAAATCCTAACTTCTCCACAAGGACTGCAGTGCATGTGTGTGTTATAAATACACTTCGCTTGATAGATTTTTCCAATAAATAGATAAAATCTGTTGATATTTAATCAGCAAACCAAAAACAAATCATCGTTTCCCTGATCTACACTCAGAGCTTTGTGATGTTTCCTCTGCAGATGAAACGGAGCTGCTGATACAACTTCCTGCCAAGATGAGACTGGACATTGCTGTGGACGTTAACTACTCCATTGTCAGCAAAGTCGCCCTGTTCCAGGTCAAACACACTCACTCACTCACACACACACATACACACATACTGTACATACACTTGAGTTATTTATGAAGGTGTGTTGTGCGTCTTTCAGGGCTGTGACAGACAAATGGTGTTCGATATGTTGACGAGACTCAAGTCTGTTGTCTACCTGCCTGGAGACTTTGTCTGCAAGAAGGTGAGGATATACCTGAGTGAGTGTGTGTGTGTGTGTGTGTGTGTGTGTGTGTGTGTGCGTGTGTGCGTGCGTGCATGCATGTGTGTTGACCTGCTGTCTCTCTCCGTCAGGGGGAGATTGGCAGGGAGATGTACATCATCAAACAGGGGGAGGTGCAGGTGGTGGGAGGTCCTGATCTGCAGACGGTGTTTGTCACCATCAGAGCTGGCTCTGTGTTCGGAGAGATCAGGTCAGAGCTGCTTCCTGCCGTCATCCTATTAGCCAATTAGAGGTCTGTATATGGGGCAGCATGGGGGGGGTGGGATCACTACACTGGTCTGTAGGTCACTGCTGCTGATCCTGAAAATGACTGAATGATTCATGGTCCATTAACCTGGTCAAACAGATACTGAAGTCTACAGGACATCTGTAAACATCTGTGCAGTAAACAGATGTTGCTGAGTCTGGTTCAGTGAACAGACTATACTGATCTGAACAAAAGCTCTTTGTTTTATTCAGTTTGTACTTTTCTCAGTTCAAATCAAATTTGAAAATTTGAAGAATTTGAAAAATGTATGTTCTGATGGACAGAGAGAAAGAAAGAAACAAAGAAATTAGGATAAAATGATGATGAAGGGAGGGAATCTGATGTTAAAAATCCACAGGTGTGTTTTGAGATGTGCTGCCAGGTTGTGTTAAATCTTCCTCCAGTAAACACTTGGTCTTTTTATCTTTTTAATTGATCCGTGAAACAGCTGCAGCACATCGGGACATACATCCACTGATACTCACATTTACAACAAATGGACTTGAATGCACAAGTCACATATGACTGACAGCTGTCCCCTGTCTCTGATTGTCAGTTTGCTGGCAGGAGGTGGAGGAAACCGCCGCACTGCCAACGTGAAGGCGCACGGATTTGCCAACCTGTTCATCCTGGATAAGAAGGACCTGGCTGAGATCCTGGTCCACTACCCAGAGTCCCAGAAGCTGCTCCGCAAAAAAGCAAAGTAAGACCATCAGCGCCAGAGTCCATACAGGCCCTGATCAATACTAACTGATCAATTTCAGCTCCTGTGTTATAGTAGGACACATGTCAGTGAGGCAAGCTGCAAAAGATGTTATAACACTTGTCTGGGACAGGTAACAGTCCACAACACTCATGCAGGAGAATATATTATTAACAAGAAATGATAAGAAGTAATAATCAAAATTATTAAAAATAATATTAAAATACTGAGAAGTGGTCAGACAGGAAATATGTTTTTAAATATGATATTTATTCAGTGATTTCTTGGACATTTGTCTTTGGCCTCTCATTACGTGGATATTGGTGCTTTAAAAATGAAAGTTTTCATTTTTGCAATTAAAGGGACAACGGGGAGTTTTGGAAAAGCAAAGCGTTTTCACACTACATTTATGAGCCTCCGCGCCCACCGTAGAATTCTTTGACTGGCGCAAGACGGACTCATGTTTTCATTCATCAATAATTAAAGTCAGAGGTTCAAAGAGGTTCACATACCGTCGTAGTTCCGACCATAAACGGCGATTAGGCTGCGTTATTCTCATGACTCGCCGCGAAACCGAAAGTAAGGAAACGCTGGTCGGCTCGACCAGCATTTCCGCCACCACTAATAATAACAAAATAATGATAGAGACAAAACGATATATTTATCGAAAATGGGCCCATTAACAAGTGTGGGTAGCGGAGATTCATCCACATTAACGTGAGACTTTTTTATAACCAAATAGAAACTCCTCGTTGTCCCTTTAATTTTTAGTGCATATAATAAGAGCTGACAGTGAAATTTAATGCTTTTAATGGAAATCTGTTGTTCACAGTAAAAAAAAAAAAATTTAAACAACAGAATTTGAATTCAAGAAGAAAAAAGTTGCGATTAATTAGTTAATTAGTTAGTTAGGAAACAGCAGCAACAGGTGTGAACAGGTGTGAACAGGTTACAGCCCACAAGCTTTGTAGAGATAAACTGGTTCCTGTCACTGTGATGAAACACTCCATCAATTTGATTGACTCTAAAAAACAATCACCACTAATAAAGCTGATGAAGTTATTGATAACACTCACACTTTATCAGATTTCTTCCAACAATGATAAACTAAACTATAACAGTCAGGTTTAAGTCCTCAGTGAGAATCCGTAATAGTTTCGTCAGGCTGCCCTGCTTCTGTCACATCTCGTCGTCTGACCTCCCTCCTCCGTCTCGACGGGATTAGTCTCACCTCTAATCCCTCGGTCAGAGTCGACTCAGGTTCTCAGTCAGATCATGGTGAATCGGCAGAGCCGGTGGACGAGCTGGATCTGCTGTAGGCGTTGGTACGAGACCTGTCGGTTCACACTAACTGAAGGTCGGTTTCCTCTGTTGCTACTGTACTCGGTGGATGTGCGTGCGCCTGTGTGTGTGTTTAACTCAGCAAATGTGTGTGTGTGTGCCCGTGCAGGAAGATGCTGACGAAGGACAAGAAGCCGGATGAGAAGGAGGCAGGTAAAGCGGCGGAGGTCATCCCTCCCCGACCGGACACGCCCGAGATGTTCAAGGCGGCGCTGAAGGTGACGGAGCAGGCGGGACTGGAGGGAACCTTCGCCAAACTGAAGAAGAGTTACAAAGCGTCTGAGGACACGGGAGAGGTACACACACACACACACACACACACATACACACAATCAATTTATTAAATAATGTCCTCATCACTGTCATCATCACTATCACCTGTCTGCTAGATTTATCCGTTGAAATGTGCAATTATTACAAAAATCTGAGGAGAGTCTGGACTGACATGTGAAGAGTGCTGCCACATGACCTTTATTTAAACACATGACTATACTTAACATTGCTACAGCAGCCAATCAGAGAATGAGATCTACAGAACATCTGTAAACATCTGTCTACACAGAATTGATGTCACTGAATCTGAAGGAGGGAATGAAAGAGGAAGGAAAGAAGGAAGGAGAGACAGAAGGAAGAAAGGATGGATGGATGGAAGTTGATAAGGTCTGTTCTGTTTCTTTCTAATTCATCCATCACGTCCCTCCTCCTCCTCTGTCTCCTCCTTTTTGTCCCTCCCAGGCTCCCTCCATCTCTCCAATTCCCCCTCCCTCTCCAATGCACCGTCGATCTCCGATCCCTCGCACCCTAGTTCTGGACGACACCGACGCGGTGGCAGAGACAGCAGACAGCTCGGTTGTCATCAGAATGACACCACGACACCAAGGAGAAGAGCTGCTTAGAGTAGAGGTGGCGCCTGGGGAAAGAGAGAAGGAGGAGAAGAAGAAGTAGAAAAGAGTGGAGGAGGAGGAGGAGGAGGAGGAGGAGGAGGAGAGGGTGGAGGGGCAGATGTTGCTCCACGTACACCTGCTTCGTCTTCTTCTACTACAGTAAGCGGGGCGCTCTGCTTCCCAGAATGCCTTTCACCAACTTCCAGAGAGGGGAGGGGAGTTTCAGGTGGAGGTGGGGAGAAAACCAAGAAGCCCCAATGCATTCTGGTCTCACAAACTGTTCCCTATCTCTTCTACTGTGCTGGTTTTAGTTTCTTCCTCTGCATGTGAATAGCTCGTTAGCTGGTTAGCTTGTTATCTCATGGAGATCTTTAGCCGATCATTAGCGATTGGGTTGACAGGTCACAGGGAGTGCAGAGAGACGCGGGTCAGGCTGCAGTTCCCTGTCCGACCACACGAGATGACTGACATTCACCTGCCATTAGTACACAGAGGGGCGCTGTTTCACCCAAAGTCAACCAAAGAAAAACATGATGAAGACTAAAAAAAAACAGCGAGTGACCGACAACATGTACATGGAACTCAATTTCCCAGAATCCCTAGCTTCTGATCTGCAGCTTTGGTGCGTCTCAGCACAGCCACTGACTCACTGTAGCCTTCACTGAACTGGTTTACCTTAGACGCAGCTTCATGTCGAATAGCAATGATGATGATTTTGTTTTGTTTGCTGATGTAAACTGAGACTGATCATATGTTTGTCTAACGTGTTAGTGGCCAGTAAATGAATGTAGAGTTGTGTAGAGCTCATTGATGAATGTGTTGAACACTGACTGTGTCTGACCATCAGTCTGTTTCCTGTTTCCATTGAATGGCTCGATAACTGTCAACACACAGAGCACTAATGACTCTGAATGATTTTACTGTGTGTGTGTGTGTGTGTGAGAGAGAGTGAGAGAGAGAGAGAGAGAGAGAGAGAGAGAGAGAGAGAGAGAGAGAGAGAGAGAGAGAGAGAACCAGTGAACCAGTTTTGAGGCTGATCAGGATTCAGGGCGGGGGTTCAGTACGGTGGCCCTGAGAGCTTAGCACACTGCAACAGAAGAAAACACAGGCAAGAAACAAACGTGCTTCAAATTCGGAAAACAACTTGATCTGTTGGACAGCACATACACTGCAAAAAACTCAACACAACATAAGTGTTTCTGGGGAAACAAAAAAGAGACAGACCCAGCTTGGGTCGTTTTGTTCAATGTTTCTTTACTGAAGAAGTTTGCAATGTTATAACATTGACATCCCATGATATTATTGCAAATACGTACTGTTGGCTTAGTTTTAGTCTTTAGTCTTGTTGTGTTCCCAGAAACACTTCTACTGTGTTGTCAGTTTTTGCTCAATTGATGTTTACTGAAGTTGTAGCATGATTGTGTATTTGTATGTGTTTTCTTTACCCCTTAAAACTCACCAGCCTGTGGGTCGGATTGCTTGCAGTTAAGTTGAGCCCTAAGTGCTAAAGGGTTAGAGAAGTATATTTGACAGACAGTGATTCAGTCTCAGACACTATTTCTCACAGTAACAACCTAGAGTCATGGACAGTAGTTTACAGGTTATTCTCTAAAACTATATAAAAATATTTTGGTTATACAGTATTATAAATTTGTAATGTCATGATTTGCCAACATAGACTTGTACCATCATTGTTGCTGCCAGAGGGCGCTGCTGAGCTGCAGGGACACCTCCACATATGGAGATGGTGCATGCTGTTTGTGTGTGTGTCTGCGTGTGTGTGTGTTTGTGTAAATCAGGAAAAGCTTCAGGAAGCAGAGGAAGCTCTCATTGTGTCGCTCTGAGCTGAAGGAAAAGACAGAAAACAAGAAAAAGGCGGGAAAACAGAAACAATGCAGAGCTGAAATCTGCCGCTGCTTAACACAGGAAGCTTCGTCATGATCACCGCTTATTACTGACAGTAGAAGAAGAAAAGTCCACACATTTCTGCTGGAGACTTTAGAGCTGCTCTCCTGCTGCATGGTGACCACAAACACCAGCATCATTCACAGTTAACCTGTTTCTATGAGAGCTGCAACATGTAACAGTTTGTAAATAAAAATACTTTGAATGGAGTTTCTGTGTCTCACTGTTGTTATTATACCAGCCACAAAACTACATTAATGGATTATTGTATTATCATATTTAAGAATCATAGTAGTAGAAGTAGAAGTAGTAGTAATAAGGCCTGCCCAATGCCAAAAGAAAAGTCAACAGCTGCATACGGGCCCCTGTGGCCACCAGGGGACATGAAATACCCCACTAGGTACAATTTTTTATTATTTTAATAGGACGTCCAGCACTGTAACACCTTATGTTGTCACTACAAAGTCAAGGCAGACACCCTCAATCAGTTGTTGAGGTGAAAAGAAGCCTAACTTACTTGGGCCAAAAAATGTTTGATTATAGACCTAATTTATGTTGGAGGGATAAAATTGTCAGATTATGTTCAAAAAAGGTTGGAAATGATTGCAGGTCAGTTAATGTCCTTCTATGTCTTTATATGACACAATGAAGCACTTAGTCCTGCTGCACTACTTCTGACCAAATACACATTTTGTCTGGGCTAGAGCTGAAACACAAAAACATTGAAATACAAAAACACTGAAATAAAAAAAATAAAAAATAATGTTGGGTAAAATTTAATTTGATAAAATTGTACATGTTACATGTCGTTTTTAGCTCACTGATGCAACTATTAGCTAATTTGTAACACTCCCTCAACAAGAAATAAATAACAGAGAACAAGGCAATTACAAACAATGAGATTAAAAAGAGCAGTAAACAGCAGGAGATAAGACATGGCATTAAAAATGACCCAGCTTGTTCTTACAGTGAGATACCGTTTTCTGAAGGAGGTCAAGGCACAGCAAGGGAGCACTTTATCTCATACATGTTGTTACATGGTCTGAGTGTCTCTGCTGCCTTCAGGATCCTGGGTAACTCTGGAAGGTTATGTGCGTTTTTTTTTTTTTTTTTACTGTTTCATGTAGGCTCAGGAAGGGAAGCTGAATTTAAGCAGAATTAAAGAAAATGATACTATAACAAAAAAAATATACTATAAGATTACACAGTAGATTTAAAATGATCATATAGCCTACAGTAATTATTCATGGTAAAAAAAAAAAAGGAAGAA
Organism: Trachurus japonicus; assembly: GCF_045865225.1. NCBI lineage: Eukaryota > Metazoa > Chordata > Actinopteri > Carangiformes > Carangidae > Trachurus > Trachurus japonicus. The sequence continues at coordinate 26,929,356 of NC_140909.1, read as the reverse complement.
AAAAGGTCTGTAGGCTACAGTTTTTTTTTTTACAGTGTTCAGTAGCCTAGTATGGTTTTCCACCAATACTGCTATATCAAAATCCATTTTTGTTGTCATTTTTTGAGTAAAGTCCATTTGTCATTTCACACAATAAAAGTACAACTGTAAAACAACTTAAATATTAAGAATGATAGGCCTAAGTGTATTCCCCCAATGCATCAAATGAACATACATAAAAATATTATTGTAAAAATAAAACAAATAAAATATATGAAAGGCACTCTTTTTCTAGGAGGATAGTTTTCATAAAGTCTTTGATCCATTGGCCATATGTTGGGTTACTGTCAGTTGTTTTAATTAAATGTCTGATAGAAATCTTGTAAAACTGTGTTTGTTTAAATCTTCATATAAGTGTTTTAACTTTGGCCTATATGAAATACTTAAAATGTTTTTCGTTTGATTGCAGTCCAACAACTTGTGTGAGTTGCGACGCTCAGTTCTTCAAATCCCGCCCTCAACTCTATAAATTTACTACTTCACTCGGCGACCATGCGCGCTCAGCACTCTCAGTAGCCACATGTCCGACAGTCCCTGAAAGCGGCTCCGTCAGACAGACAGCAGTCTTGACTTTTAGCGGCGGAGAGAGGAGGAGGACTGTCGGGGCGACACTCGGCTCCTCGGCCGCGGGAAACCCGGAGACAAACTGAGTTTAAAGCCGAGATTTTAGTTGTAATTTAAGTTTCTCCGACTTTACAAGTGAAGTTTTTCCCTGCGCGGAGCTGGGAGGGTTAAGTCCGAGGAAACGGCGAGGAGAGCGGGAGGAGGAGGAGGGAGAGGAGTCGCTGCTCAGACCGGAGGTAAGAAAAGTTTAGTTTGGTTCTCACACACTGGCCGACTCCTTCAGACTTTCCTGGTTTTGGGTATTTGTGGGGACGTGGGGACGCTGTCCCCACAAACTGTAGGTCAGACCAGCTGTTTGTCTGTTTGTGTCCTTCATATGAACCAGAGGCTGAAAGTGTCAAACGGTGCAGATCTGATTCACCTCGGCCTCTTTTCATCCGGCGTCCAGCAGCTTCCACCGCCACACAGCTCCACACAGCTCCATTCAGCCCCGACAATAGAGACTCGGCCTCACCTGGTCCACTCCACACACACACACACACACACACACACACACACACACACACACACACACACACACACACACGGTCTATGGCAATCACAACAGCAGGGCTCATCAAAACAAGTTGATAATATAACACTTTTAATTCAAAAATAATTTGAACAATAAATATCATTTGATAATTTATCTAATGCTAAACAAACAAAAGTTAATCAATAAGAAGCAGAGAAAAACAAATCTAATATTAAAGGGATAGTTCACCCAAAATTAAAATTTCACTCATTTTCTACTCACCCTCATGTCGACTACGGGTTGGGAGAAGTTTCAGAGCCATCCCTGCCTTTTTGAAGTTACATGGGGGCTCGGCGCAGCACTGCATGCCCATATGACGGTGGCGAACGGGGCTCACTTTTCTTCGTCCAAAAAACATCCAAATACCTCCATAGTGCTTGTCTGTAATGTCCCTCTTGTATTGAAGCCCCAACATGAGAAATTGTTCCGGTGTTCTAGTGGAGACACTGTGAGCTTCCGCTACAAAGCTTAAAATATAGACTTATTTAATTTTTTTCGGAACCATGTCTCATGTCAGGGCTTCAATACAAGAGGGACATTACAGACGAGCACTATGGAGCTATTTGGATGGTTTTTGGTGTGTCTTTTTGGACGAAGAAAAGTGAGGCCCGTTCGCTACCGTCATATGGACATGCAGTGCTGCACCCTGTAACTCCAAAGAGGCACGGAGGACTCTGAAACTTCTCCCAGCCCTTAGACGACATGAGGGTGAGTAGAAAATGAGTGAAATTTGAATTTTGGGTGAACTATCCCTTTAAGATTTAAATTAATTTAGAAAAAGTAATGAATCCTACTCAAGCAGGAGTAGGCTACCATAACTTGATTGAATCAATACAGTCAGTCAATGCATGAATGGCAAATATTGATCTGTTATGATACTGTTACGTTCTTCTTCTGTTTCTTCTTTTCCTTTCGGCTGTTCTCTTCAGGGGTCACCAAAGCCAATCATCTGCCTCCATCTAACCCTATCCTCTTCTCCCTCTTCTCTCACCAACTAACGTCATGTCCTCTATTGATCCGTTGGAACATTGAAAATTGAAAAAGTATGAATTGATTATTTTTTTTGCTCTAGAATTCTAGAGTATAGTTTTCTGACTCTGTTGGTCAGTTTTGGCGCTTTTCCACTACAAAGTTACAGCTCTACTCGCCTCTACTCGCCTCGACTCAGTTAGGTTGGTTTAGTTGATGGTTTAGTCTGCGTGACAATCACACAAGAAGAGAAATGATTTCCAATCTGATTGCAGACAAAGGGTATTTTGCTCTCGGGCTCCCCCTACAGTCACAGAGTGTAATCCCCTCATGCAGTAAATAAATTACAAGTCATGACTTAGCCCCACTCATGGCCTCTGTAACCGGCAAAACTACAAAGTCTAAGTCACTGTCAAAGACATTATCCACTAATCCAACAACAAGATGGTGTGTTCAGTGTCTTTTCTCTGAGCTTGCACCAAGTAAATGCTGGTCCAAGATTTATCCCGTCCAGGGCCTTGCTCAGCTATGCTCTGTTCCTCCAACATCGTCTTTTTTGTCTCTCTTCTTCTGCTATGACAAACCATAATACATCCATGTGACAAACATACTGAGAATAGTGAGCTAGCTAGCTTCTTATAACTAGGTAGAGCTGTTGATGTTGGTGTGTGACATGTTGCCTTAAAGTGATGTGTGTTTTTGTGAGGGAGCGCTGGGCAGGTAACCAGAGTTGTTAGTTACGTAGGCCATAATGGGGAGCTGTTTCAATGGCAGGGGCCATTCTCCCTGTTGCAAGACGATGAAACGTCCCAAATGATTTGGAAACTATCACTTAAAGGGACAACGAGGAGTTTCTATTTGGTTCTAAAAAAGTCTCATGTTAATGTGGATGAATCTACGCTACCCACACTTGTTAATGGGCCCATTTTCGATAAATATATCGTTCTGTCTCTATCGTTATTTTGTTATTATTAGTGGTGGCGGAAATGCTGGTCGAGCCGACCAGCGTTTCTTTACTTTCGGTTTTGTGGCGAGTCATGAGAATAACGCAGCCGAATCGCCGTTTATGGTCGGAACTACGACGGTATGTGATCGTCTTCGAACCTCTGACTTTAATTCTTGATGAATGAAAACATGAGTCTGTCTTGCGCCGGTCAAAGAAATGTACGGTGCGCGCGGAGGCTCATAAATGTAGTGTGAAAACGCTTCGCTTTTCCAAAACTCCTCGTTGTCCCTTTAAAGGTAAAAAAGTTACATTGTGTTGCTTTAAGTGAGATGAACAGACTGATAACTTTAACTCGTTAAATAAAGTGGATGTTCACAAAGTTTTTTATTTTGAAACTTAGTCAGCAGTTGAAAAAAGGTTGTAAAACGCTATATGTTAGGCTATAGCAAATTGCATTAAATCTGGCATGTTGTTGGTGTACGGTTCAGCGTATCTTTTTGATCATATGAAAACAAAAACATGGGAGGATGTACAAATACAATGAATTACTTGAGTATTAGTAAAATTATGTCTTTAAAAAAAAAACTCAGTTCAAATCCACAAAGAAGCTACTTATTGCAGTAATGTGAGTTTTGTGATTTGCCACTTAAAGGGACAACGAGGAGTTTTGGAAAAGCGAAGCGTTTTCACACTACATTTATGAGCCTCCGCGCGCACCGTACATTTCTTTGACCGGGCGCAAGACGGACTCATGTTTTCATTCGTCAATAATTAAAGTCAGAGGTTCAAAGAGGTTCACATACCTGCGTAGTTCCGACCATACACGGCCATTCGGCTGCGTTATTCTCATGACTCGCCACGAAGGAAACGCTGGTCGGCTCAACCAGCATTTCTGCCACCACTAATAATAACAAAATAACGATAGAGACAGAACGATATATTTATCGAAAATGGGCCCATTAACAAGTGTGGGTAGCGGAGATTCATCCACATTAACGTGAGACTTTTTTATAACCGAATAGAAACTCCTCGTTGTCCCTTTAAACCTCTCTGTAAATTTCTCACATGTACACTAATAGAAAAAGTCCAATGTGTCGCTTTAATGGAGCTGAGCATTAATCGTAATTATTGCATTGTAGTTGGTGTCAATGCAATTAAATCATAGCACGTGTACCTGCAGATTAGTTTGGATCTGATCATTCTCATAATTTTGACTGTTAAGCTTAAGGTCTGTAACACTTTGAGCCTTTTGTTGTGTTCAAACTTTACAAAAGCTCAGTGAGAAAACTCAGTCTCTCAAGGAAATAATCATATGGTGTCTGTTTATTATGATTATATCATTGGGATAACGATTTGTTATACGTTGTACTTTTTTCCTGTAAAGCACTCCAAGTAAAGTTATAATGGTACAATACGGTGAATTTGCTGTGGGTGTAGACTGTTGCTGTTCAGCTGTAATGGATTTACTTCACTAGTGGAGATGAAGCCACGGAGCGTGACAGTTGTGATTTTCTGCCTCTTCTCGCTGCTGTGACCGGAGCTGAAGATGAATAACAGCTACTGGATCGGCTCAAGTTAACGCCAGGAGTCTGGTTGTTTTTCTTGTTGATGTGTTGTGGTATTCAGATTAACTGAAGTTACAGCGTCTGTCTGTCAGACAGTCTCTCAGGAATCAGACTGTGAACATTTATCATCGTCTGACTCTGAACACTAAACCCAGTTTTAATCCTAAACCGAGATTAGATGTTTAAGAACACAGTAGAACAGTGAGGAGCTGCTGAACGTCCTCGCTCTGCAGGATTTATGGGTTTTTCCTGTCATCCTGAGGACATTTGGTATCCAGACACACTCCCAGTTTCCTGTTCATGCTGTGTGTGTGTGTGTGTGTGCGCGCACACAGTGTTGTGGCTTGAATCACTGCTGTGATGATGACAGTAACGTCAGTGTGTTTGGTTGAGGAGGCGGCGGCCTGCAGGGTGGAGTCTGCTCACTGACCACTGCACAGAAGATTTTCTATAAATAAACTCAAGTTTTTTCCTTCTTTATCACTGAGGCAGAGCAGCAGCCACATCACTGAGGAGCAGCAGCTCAAGTCCTCTAGTCTTACTCTTTATGTCTCTTAATTAAAAGAAAAAACATCAAAACAATGTTGGAGAAAATGTTAAAGGTCCCCCAGATGTGTTTTAAACTCTAATATTTAGAGCCCAAATAGGACATAATGAATCCGCATAAGTAGTCCAGACGGAAACTGTGTTTTTGGTGGGTGAAAACCCACCTTCACCTGCTGACTCCAGGTGAAGCAGAGGGCATCAAAGTGTTTAGAGGAGGAAACATCAGAGAGACTCAGCCACATGTTTGAGCCTCAGTCAGACCCAGACTCAGAGGAGGAGACTGTTGAGACAAGAACCAGAGACCAGCAGACGCCGGGTCAGAGTAGCACAGTTAGCATCTTTTATAGCAGTTAGTGTTTTGTAGGTACGCAACTTAACATAACCATAAATGCGTGGTTAGCCATCACTACATCATGTTCATTTATTTTTTTTGGTGTTGCAGAAACCCTTCAGTGTTAGTGGTTGGGCTAATGCTAACTCTCTGATTGTTTCTGTGGTCATATGTCTTGTATTATACAAAAATACCCTATAGACATTACTGAATTAAACACTTGATTTTCATTGGAGGGGTCGTTAGACTTCTTATAGAGTCCCTGTGGTGAAACATCACAACATGCTAATCAGATTAATGAAGCCTAAAGCTAAACTAATAAATGATCCAGCTGATAGATCAGCTGATGTTGGTGCAGATGTGGAACAGAAGAGACATGTCATGTAAGACCAGTGTCCATTAGTTTGTACAGTGTTGACTAACAGGAACAGGCTCAGAGGGGGTTCCATTGTGGGTTGTAAATGAATTGATGGCTGTCTCGCTGTGTTTGAAGTAGTTTTATGTCTCTTCCTTTCACTTTGACTCAAGGATGAATTGAGATTTTGGTGGTCAAAGGTCTTTTGGCCTTGGTGACATAATATAGTTACTATCGTCAAATTTGCTCAAAACAACAACAAAAAACAGATGACAAGAAATGACTGCACTGGACTAAGACAAACTGATTTAGATTCTGGTAGCTAAAGGTCAGAGGTCACAGTGATCTCACAAAACATGATTTTGGCCTTGTGAATGCAATTTCTGAAAAACACCTCAAGGGAATCCCCTCAAATTTGGGGTTAGGGTCCTTAACGGTTTCCTGCAGAGTAAAAACTATGAAGTTACTTCTGCTCTCTGTGCTTAAGAGCTGAAATGAAGTCTTGTGTTTCAGACAAACGTGCATTTTCTCATCACTCACAGTGAGATGAGTTCACTGGTCTCTGAATGTGGGATTGTTGAGGCTCCTCTGTGATCAGCTGAGTCTCCTGCTGCAGCTGTTTCTGCTTTACATGGTAAAAGGCTCAGAGTCTCCGTAAGAGAGACAGAGCAGCGGCAGCTTCAGTATCTGCTGCCTCCCACAGCTCAGTAAAGATTAACTGAGTGTTTGCTGAGTTCAGGGTCTGAGGTCGAGCTGCTGTTTGTCCCCTTGTCAGAGGTTGTCGCCTTGTTTGTCCAGAGGTTCAGGTTAGTGTCAGTGAACAGTACAGCTGCTGTCGACCAGAGAAAGTCATGGTCACTGAAGTCAGATGTCTTCAACCAATTGATCAGTTGTTGTTTGGAAAAAGTTCTCCACAGTCGACCCAGTGCTCTGCTCGCTGCCTGCAGGTGAACTGGCCTAAAAATATGATAAATAACATTTAAAGGGACAACGAGGAGTTTTAGAAAGCGATGTGTTTTCACACTACATTTACCATGAGCCTCCGCGCGCATGGTGAAATTCTTGGACCGGCACAAGACAGACGTCTTTGCCAAAAATGTTTTCATTCATCAAGTATGAAAGTCAGAGGTTCAAAGACGATCAGATACCGTTGTAGTTCCGACCATAAACGGCGATTCGGCGGCATTATTCCCATGACCGGCTGGGCAACGTCCGCAAAACTGAAAGTAGGAAATGCTGGTCGGCTCGCCCAGCATTTCCACCACTAATAATAATAACAAAATAATGATAGAGACAAAAAGATATATTTATCGAAAATGGACCCATTAACAAGTGTGGGTAAAGTAGATTCATTCACATTAATATGAGACTTTTTTATATAAGCAAATACAAACTCCTCGTTGTCCCTTAATAGTGTGTGCAGCTTACTAACTATTTTAGTTAAACAAACATATTGGTGTAAGTCCATCAAAACACGTACCACCAGACTGTTACAGTAAACAGTTTTTATTGCAGAGCCATCAAGTGGTAAGAAGAGTTCAGGCTTCTCACTTGAAAAGGTTTAATTGCACTTAATATTATACAGTAACTGTGAGCGTAGTTCTTGGTTACAAAATCAGGTCAAAGTTGTCTAGTATCTCACCAGGCCAAACGTAGGCTAAGTTGGGCCCAGCTTCTTCCATGAGGGCGCGTTCAACGTTGTCAAAACATCTGGTCGTCCCACTGTTGGAAATAATTTAACTCTAGAAGGCTGTTGTTGTGGAGCCTTAGTTTAATGGAAGTTACACAATGAACGAAGACCGTGAGACCACAAACATCAACCTGAGGCTGATACCAGCAGCTGCAGTTCCTCCACTGACCACTAGAGTGTGTCACCACTAAACGTATGACTGAGGGCGGGGCCTCTTTAAATGACACGCAGTTGGTCGTATACCTGCCATAAGCCAATACCAAATCCTCACCTCTGCAGATCTGCCTTCTTGCCCATTTTTATATTTCTATATAAGTTGGGAGAAAGATGTCTCCTCAGAAACCTGTGGTTGATGGCACAGAGGCAATGTCCATCTTAATTCAGGTCTGTGTTGTTATGTCCGTCTGGTCTGTGGGAGACCGGGAGACCTTGGCCTCGGTCAGGGTAGAGATGTGGAATAAATCTGCTGAGAGGAAAATGCAGCAGCACGAGGTTTAGTCTTATCTGAAGAAATGTGATTTACTGCCTGATAATCAGAGTCAGTGCTTCGGAGTTTTAGGAGGAGGGGGAAGGGGGAGGGCAGAGGAGGATTGTGGGAAAATCTGTAGACTAAGGAGCAAGCAGGAGGAGGTGATATAAGATGTATGTGTTCAGTGTGAATTGAAGCTGGTCTTTCTTGTAAAAAGGGTCAAATCTTCAGAGTGAGCAGAACGTAGACTGACAGCAGCCTCATCTGTTATTGTTAATGACTCGGTCCATAGGACGTTAATTAGAAACCTCTTTGATTCATTTTCCTGGTTCAGTTACTCCAACATGAGAGTGGAGTGAATTTTCTTTTTCTTATTTTAACAAACTGATTTATGATCATCAGACACGACAACTGTCATGACATCACATGACTGTCATCAATTAATATCACACAACCATATTTGGTCACGGCTGGTTTCTATACTGCTGTGTGTCTGTTGTCACGTTACAGTGAGAGTTCAAAGGAAGAGTTTGTGTCCCCACGCCACTCGGGCTCATTCCTGTCACTTCCTGTTTATCCAGAGTCGAAGAAAATTCAATCCATCTGTGTAACGTCCTGAGTTATGGCAGAGACGGTACAGAGAGGAGACGGGTGGTGTCTCTTCATGAGACCAGCAGCAGGTGTGAGTCTGAGCAAGCTCACAGGTTAACATCACAGATTCTTTACATGAATCTGGAGCCATGTTTCAGTTCAGCCCAGATCCTCCCAACAGTCTGATGTCAAGGAGAAGTTTGTTCAGGAGAAAATTAACTTTAATTTGTTAAAGCTGCCTCTGTCTCAGCGACAAACTCTGGAGAGATCTCACACCATCTCTCCTCTGTTGGTTTTGGTTTCACTGCTGCAGATGATGCTAATTAGCTATTAGCTAACTGTCGCGCAATTACAATCAATTGTGCATGTCCCTGTAAAAATAAATAATTAAAAGCGCGCACACACACGCACCATTGAACTGTTGGAGGGGAACTGAGTGTTGATCTTTTGGTGGGTTGATGACCTATTAAAACTACAGGTTGAAAATAAGCTGCGGATTCAAACTGTGTCTCCTGATGTTTGTTTGTTGTGAACTAGTGATTATGCCGACTCAGGAAACAGGAAGCGTGGAACATTTCGTACCATTAGCACTGCCTGTAATGAGGTAACTTCTCAATAGAGGATCTTTTAGATGTGGCCAATGATCTAAAAAAAAAAGGGCACCATTGACCTTTGACCTCACACACGCTTTATCTAGTGTTTTTTTTACTGTGACTTGAATCTGTCTGAGCAGCAAACTGAGCTATCTCTGTTTTGTCTCTGAGCTGGTGAAGCTCTGGTGGGTCGGGAGGTGGAGAGCTGCCTGTTTCATACGCACAGTTAACAAGAGGAGGTTAATGACGGTGATGTCACCTTCACAGCCTGCACCAGTCTGGAGCCACATCCGTCCACGGCTAAACCCTGAGCCATTAAAGTCGTCTGGTTGGTGAAGAACTGGTTCCCGCTCGGCGCTGGTTCCTGATGATTCTGTTCGTTCATGGCAATCAACACAAAGACGCAAATACAGAATATTTAGATTATATAAATAAAAACAGAATCAGATTTACTCATCACATGGGACTTGGGCGGTCACATGACGTTTGTGCGTGGCCACAGAATTGAATGTTTTCTCACATGTGACGATGATGGAGATGATGTAAGTGCTGCTTCATAGAGACCGTGAGTGAACTGTAGAAATGCGGAGAAAATCTGTAACTGGAAAATCAAGTTCTGTGTGAGTGTGTTCACACTGGGAGTGTGTGTTTGTGTGTGTGTGTGTGCTCTCAGCTGGGACAGTCTGTTATGTAATGTGTCTGTGATTAAAACCAGACGGCTGCTGACTGTCACTCTGATCCGCGTGAGTCCAGCAGGTGGAGCTGTTGGGCCAGATCTCCCATGATGCCACAGGGCATCAGGGTAGACACACAAAGAACCAGAGGAGCCGCATGCAGTGAAACTCTGAGCTGAACAAATAAAACAGATCATAAAGATACTGACATGAAGTGTTTACTTCACTGACACTGGAACTACATCAGATAAGTCAATTACATAGGTTGAAAAAAGTTGTGTAGAACAAACTCTTCAAGTGTTGATATTGAAATCTGGAAACTATAAGAATGATTCAATGTTTTATGGTGTGTGAGATTTACAAGTAGACCTCGTCTCCCAACATACAGAGAAGATCTGAAAACAGAGAGGAATTGGTTGTTAGAGCTTTGAAGGAACAGAGATCCAACCAAACGGATGGAGCGTTTCACCACAGTGAAATGAATCAGTTTATGGGACAATCTCAACAAAAAAAACGTATCAAAAGAAATAATGAAAGCCTGCTGATACTTTATAAATTGACATTTATTGCATTATTATTAATGTCTTGTGAAAGTAGACCAGAGTATGTCAGATTATTCTTCTTCTGCTTCTTTTCATTCAAGAGCTATAATCTTGCGATAGAATTTATTGTTATGTCGAGGAATGAAGGAAACTTGTATTTATTTATATAAGTAATAATAATAATAGATTTTTCTGTCATGTACTTTTACTCATCATTTTGCCAACAACAATTATTAGTGAGAACCTATTGAATCACAGTCATACATGTACGAGCAGTGAGCGTGTGTTTACATGAAGCCGTTAACTGTTTTCCACAGCGACAGCAGAAACTAAAACAGTCTTTAGGCTAACAGTTTCCCTCTGCTCTGAGGATTTCTCTCCCTCTGTTGACATTTCTGTGGAGTTTAGTTTCAGAGACTAAAACAGGAAGAGCAGAAGTAGATGAAGGCAACCTCCCTCCTCCTCCTCCTCCTCCTCCACTCTGCTGAGTTGTTTCCTCTTTCTTTTCTTCTCTCCTCCTTCATTTTCTGCCTCTTTTTCTCCCAGAGAACTGATGTCACGTCACAACTTTGTGTGTGTGTGTGTGTGTGTTTTCAGCTGCTTTCTCTGTAATTTCCTCCTGAAATAGCTCACTGTGGAGCTGGACTCTGGGTGTGTTCAGATGCATTTTTGGAATCAGTAAACCACTAAACTCAAACGGTCGATCTCTGCTGTGGTTTTATTATAGAGGATAGATCACATGTGCACAGGTGCAGAGTGGACCGTAAAACATCTGCATGTATTTTACAGCTTCAGTTGTCAACCGGTGTCGTTGTTGTGGTTCAGGGAAAAAGCCTGACAGAGTTTTAAACGAGATGAGATGTTTAGTGTGTAAAGGAAACAGCGGAGTTCAGTCCAGGCGTTCAGCAGCTGTATTGAATTGAATCTGTTTGTTTCACTCATTTAACATAATTTAATATTAAAGAGTTGAAAGACATGCAGGAGGAGACTGTGAGGCTGAACCAGAACCATCAGGTCCAGATTGAACACAATGGGTTTCTGTTCGTCGCCTCTGTACATTAAACAACAGCTGTGTGTGAAATCGGATGTTATTGGAGGTCAGACAGTGTCGGTCTCCATGGAAACTGTAGTTTGAAACGGGCTTTTTGTTTGTGGACCAGAGTTCATTATTAAAAGCACTAATCTGCTGTAATCCAGAGGGTCTGAGCCTCTTAGACACACCTGATGCACTCCCCTCAACAACACACACATAAACCAACACACACCTCCCCACCCAGCGTGACGCACACACCTCCACCTCCTCCCGCGCCTCTCCTTCATCGCTGAACCCTCGTCTTCCAGAAGCAATAGATCCAATAGCAACTCATTAACCTCGTTCTTCACCTGCACTCACCACAGCCCGTGTTTACTTTCTCTGGGAGGTTTTATTGTGGCTGCAGGTCACTGACCTACAATCAGCAGCTTCTTCTTTATGTAGTTGAACAAAGTAGAAGTAATCCAATAATGTTCATTAGATTAAACTTCTACATTTTTGGTTGATTCCTTCTATAGAGAAAGATGGTTCTTTTTTTTCTTCTTTTTTTTTTTTTTTACTTCTTGTCCATGTTTTACCTATCGTCTACCAGACTCAGTTGAGTTTGAAGTTTGATGCTTTGGTTTCTCTTTAGTCGTTCGAGTAATGTGACTAAATAATTGACATATTTGTATCACCCAATCTACAATCTCTATAGGAAGACACAGTACATTTTGTAAATCAAGTCAAATCACATTTATTTACAACTTGCTCATATGTCAAGGATGTCTGTGTTGATGACATTGCTGTGTGTTCCCAATGGTGCAGTGTCCTCCTAACTGAGCAGGAAAGACTTATTTATGTCACTGTGGATCAGACCACCCCTCATGTCTGGTGAACAGTGCATTTTGGGAGAGAAAACTCCTTGAACCTCCTCCTGAATTTTGTAAACCTCAAGATTCCTTGGCGTTCCACAGTGAGCCGACGCTCTCTCTCTCATGTGAACAGCGTCTTACATGTGCGATGTGTTTGAAGTCTCTGTAAATGTGACCAGTGACCACTGCTGCCGTCCTGACCGCTTTATGTCCTGCTGTGACTCCGCCCCCCTCATTAAGACCCTGAACGTGGTCGTTGGAGCGTAAAAGTCCTCTTTTGTTCAAGACATAGGCCCGGCTCTGTTGATGATATCTTTGAAGATGGGTTGCTGCTATATACAGTCAGGTTGTGACCCGACTGCAGCCAATCAGATCCAGGCATCACGATTCACAGGCTGTGATTCAGACTGTCAGCTCCCACAAGGGCCACATCCCAGCGTCCTCGGCTCTGTCAAGTATAGGACAAGGTTTCCAGGACACTAAGTAATGAGGTCGACCGACCAGGAGAGAGGAAACCGAAGTCAGGTTCAGATGTTTGGCCTCTTTATTCGGTAGGCTACATCACACCTGCAGAACTGCCTTCAGTCTTGGTGTCATAGATCCGACACGGTGCTGGAAACGACACGACAGCATCACGCAGTCCCCTGTTCCACCGCATCCTAAAGGTCATAGCTCTACTGGACTGAATCTGGTGACCGTGGAGGGCGTATGAGTTCAGTGAACTCATCGTCATGTTCAAAGAACCAGTGTGTGGGATCGACGCATGCAAAGACACAAACGTGCTACAAATTCAAAAACAACGTCATCGATTTGAATGCGAATCATCTGTTGTAAAATACTGTACACTAAACAATAGTTATTTCCAGACACCCAACAGGTAGCCGTCTTCACAACTTCTAAAGTCAAGAAGCTTTGAACAGAAGTGCACAAGCCGGGTCTGTCACTAACAAATTGAAGATGTTTTTTTAAACATCAACAGGGGAGGAGATGGGAGATAATGATCTGACATCAGCTTATACTTGACTGAATAATTATATAATATTCTGATGAATATGTTACTGTTACCATATTACAACATTTAGCGACTCTTCCAGCGGCTTTAGCCACATGTGATCCAGTCAGGTGCTGGTTCTGACCTGGTTCTGTTGGATCCGAGAACACCGATGTTATGGCTGCTGATGTTTAACTTTACATAAATGTGTCCCGTGGTTTCATCCTGTGTTACATCATCAGCGACTGGACGAGGTCCTGCAGAGTTTTATCCTGCTGCAACAACAGATGGTCCCAGGACAGGGAGGGAGGGAGGGAGGGAGGGAAGGGTGAGAGAGGTCCCCTCACAGTGGAGTGTCTCTCTCTCTCTCCCTCTCCCTTTCTGTCATTCACTCAGTCTGATGGAGGTGAAGACTCGACCTGTTCCAGCTTTAATCTGCTGCAGCGTCACACTGGATAAGAGAGCAGAGAGCCTGATGAACTGTCAGACCACGATCGACACCGTTCTGGACCTGGACATGCTGCTGCTTCCCGTCCAGTCAGGACTCAAACAGGACTAACGACTGTCGAGCGAACTAATGAACCCAACGGACAAAGACAAAACTCAGCGAGGGAACAAACATGGAGGAAAAGTTGACGGAGGATTTTTCTGTTGCCTGTTGCTTTTTGAAAAGTTAGGTTTAGGTTTTCCTGGATTCTTCACTGAGACGTGCTGATCTAAATCACTGTTGTTGTTGTTGTTGTTGTTCAGTGTTTTCAGCTCAGATATCAGAGCAGCTCGTATTGTGTCCAGACATTCAGCCGATACATGAAACTCTCTGATGGCACTCTGCGTCCTTGATAGACATTTTTAAAATCACTAATACCTTTTAATGTAGGACAGCTCTCCAAATGGGGATTAAAACTCTCAATCTGGGTCGTCTCTAAATTTATATCTTTTTTTCTTGTACTGTCAACTGACAATTAAGGTTTTTTTTGGATGGGGTGGGTGGGGTGGGGGTAAACAGACCTCCTCTTAGCTAAAACGACAGTCTTTGAACTTTACATGTAAAAGTTTATTTTCCACCCTCAGACCTCAGAGCAGCGTGGTGACTCTAGCTGAGCAGCAGCTCAGGTGAAACTGATCAGACGTCTTGAGTTACAGGGAGAAACTGAAGCCGCCTCCTGCAGCTCTGGTTTCCTGTCCGACACCCATGGACGTGACGGCAGTAGCTACGAGGACGGGACAAAGTCCAGAGGTTTTTATCAGTTCTGTGGAAATGTGTTGTGGGCACGGAGAGGGCGGGATTTAGGACAGAGGTGAGACAGGTGAGAGGATTATACCAACACAACAGTGCAGGATTAAAACAGAGCAGATGAGCTTCACTCAGCTGGAGGAGAACTCCGAGTCCTGGTTCTGGTTCTGGCTGAATCTGAATCTGCTCTGTGAGGCTGTTTAGGAGACGCCTCGACTCACCTGGACCTCGTCCGAACCCGATCTGGACGCTATGAAGACAAACATCCACCTGTTATAACCTAGAGCTGGACCAGTGGGGCTGGGTCATGTACGTCCTGTGCACACTGGCCGTTCTCACCCTCCACAGCCTCTTCAAGAACCGGTCGAAGGCCGTCGAGCTCGGCGTGGCCTCTGAGGCTGCGGGGCAGAGCAGCCATCCTGAGGATGGAGACGTTGCTGGGGTCAAGCGGCCGTCCGGGACTTGTGATGGTCGTAGACTTGATGAGGTGGACCGAGGAGGACTGATGAGCTGCAGAGCTGAAGGGAGGAGGAGGCGAGGAGGAGGAGGACGAAGAGGAGGAAGCAGCGTCTGTAATGTCCCAGACAGCAGGAAGAGAGTTCAGGTGAGGCGACGGAGACACCTGAGAATCATAGACACAGGTCTGACAGAGAAATGATGGGTTCACTGAACGACCACTGAGATGTGACCCATCACAGCTTAGCTGTTTTTAATAATCAAATAATCAGTTCATTTTTATTTTCATTTTGTGGGTATTTTGACAACAAACGTTTCACTGTTGTTTTACTGACAAAATGATGAATAGAAAACAATAATCAGCAACTAACAGAACTCATCATTAGCTGCAGTCCTGCTCTGTTATTATTCAGCTATAAAATTTACATTTCAAATATAAATGTAGATGATGAAGTAAACTTAACGGTTTTTCTTTAAGACACCGACAGCTGTTAGTCAGGTGCTCAGGGGATGGGATGACGGCACTTCACTGCTGAAACCAAAGCTCAGTATTTATTAAACTAAAAAACAAACTAAAAGTTAAAATCTGTAACTGTCCCATGTCAAAATGAACAGGCCCATATTATAGATTATTTTTAGTTGTGTCCCTACATTATCCCAAATATCTGCAATAATTCTGACGCGTGTGTGTGTATATATATATATATTTTTTGTTATAAGCATTATGTTGTCGTTGGTACATGAATGGCTGCTCTCACTGCAGCCAACTGCTACACTACTGTTGCGCAGCACAAACTACAGAGTGGAATCTGCATAGGTGACTTCAGCCTGAGTTTTGATCAATAAATTTCACCAAGAAAGGACCCAATTCTGATATTGGACCAGTTCGGTCTCATCTCTGGTTATTTGCTGCATGTTTTGCCAGAGTGGTGCGGTTCAGGTCTGTAACAGAGCCTCATGCTTGATTTTCATTGGCTGTGGTGTGTAATGGTGAAGACAACGGCTCCCGTGATCCCACACTCTTTGATAATATCGTCAAAAAAATCTTCTGCTGTTGTTATGATTCAGGATTAAGGCTGTGAGTTTATGTTATCTATGGTGTTAAAATGTCTCAGTCTTTTTCTTTGTTGAGTGCCTGAAGTTTTCCTCTGGACAGAGACAGTGTGTCACCGTTGACACGTGTCACAAATGGGTTGACTTCAGGCTGAGTCCAGACATCAACCCACAGCATATGAATTAATGAGTAGTATTAAATATTGATGGAGCATTTCTGTTTTAACTGGTGCAGCTTTGTTTTGACTCTTTGTGCTGTACATTAAAAAAAAAAAACAATACTACTCTGTCTGGACTATTTGAGGATCAAATGTTGAAACTCTGACCAGAGAAACCAGAAGAGTTGGTGCTGCAAGTAAAGTCCTGTTTGTCCCGGTTCAGGGCAGTTGAACCTGGTCTGTGTTGTTGTGGTGCAGGTGTCAGGGCCTCATGATGATGAAGACCTGTGATGACCTCTGACCTCTTGTGCTACCTCACAGTGGTGAAGGTGACTGACAGGACATCTCATGGCCCACCCCCGGGTCCTGTCTGTTCACTTAAACCTGACATCTCGTGTCCTCAGTCGGTCTTTGATTGACAGCGTGATGTCTGCCATGTGATCACATGATGCAAAACATTAATATCTGAAATCCTGCAACCTGCGACCTCCTGACTTGTTACATGACAGCGGTGTCGAGTCAGATCAGTTATATAACAAGGACTCATCGTAATCTGCTGGACACACACAGACGCACACACACACAAACACTGAACAGTTTGAAAATACCAGACGGTCCCGTAAATCAGTGCTTCTCTAACATTTTCACCCGACTCCTTAAACTTCTCCCAGGACAACATGGCCGCCACACAACTACAGTCATACTGGGGCGGGTAGATAGATGGATAGATAGATAGATACTTTATTGTCCCCTTGGGGGGAAATTTGGCTTGGGCACAATGCCGCCAGACCCATCAACCACATACAAAAATACACATAAAAACATAAAAAACGCCATAGAGAGTGCACAATAGGGTGAATGACCTGCTGATTTGACAAGACAGCAGGTCATTAACCCTGAGTCAAATGTGTTCATTGATACTGCGTCCTTACTTCCTCATATTCCTCATGTTTACATGAACACATTTTTTTGCAATAATCTCCTGTTACTTTGTTTCCACAATTAGTTTCATCTTGTACAGATTCATTTAATATACAGTTATTTAGTATATTATGATATGATACTATTTGATATATAACATTATTAAATATATAATTTAAATAGAGTATATCTGATGACGTGTTGTCAGTGATTCGGTTGTGGAGATTGATAATACAATAAAATAAAAATAAAAACCTGTTTTTCCACAGACTTTATAGATCTATGGATTATTGATTCATCTGTAATGTTAATCATTGACCGCAGTTTTGGAGTCTGTAGTTCTGTGTTTTTAAGACACACGCACACTCTTACTCTGGGCTGTTCAATTTTTCATTGGGGGAGGAGCAGCTTCTCACGCTTCAGTTGAGGCTGAAATATTTATCCGTGGATGAGATGGAGGGAGGAGGAGGAGGAGGCGGGGCTAGAGGAGGTGTGATGCTGCTGTGCTGTTGCTAGGGAAACAGAGGGAGGAAGCTGTGTGTTTGGGGGGGGTCGGCGGGTAGCGCTGACACTGATCTGCTGCTGTGTGTCGGTCGGCGTGAAGCTGCAGCAGCAAAGAGGAGGAGGAGGAGGAGGAAGATGCAGCGATGATGTGGACGTGGAGGCCACAGGGAGGGAGGTGAGAGATGGACGGACGGAGGGAGAGATAGAGGGAGAGAGGATGGAAGGAAAGATGGAGGGATGGAGAGGAAACAGACATGTTGAACAGACATGGAGGAGGAGGAGGTCTGACTGTAACCTGATGCAGAGTGCTGTGTTTCCTCTGGTGACCTGGATACGTGTGTGAGTGTGTGGTTGTGGATGTGTGTGTGTGTGTGTGCAGTGGCTGCTCATTGCTTCATTTTTCTGCGCTGTTATTTTTTTCCTCTCTTGCCCGGATCGTCCTCCTTTTGTCTGGTAACGTGTTCACTCCCTCCTCCTGTGTGTGTCTGTGTGTGTGTGTGTGTGTGTGTGTGTGTGTGTGTGTCTGTGTAGTCCCACATGCAGAATTATTTTCAGCAGCTCATTGAGACGGTCTGTCTGGTATGATCAGTTAAATGATTGGATGATCATCTGACTCTGTCCTGATAATCGATCAATAGTTCAGGTGTGAAGTACTTCTAGGTTCAGGACGGTGGAGGAATAGAGCTACGTCACCTTCAGTTGAGCTCATTAAATTGAAAATGACATGCTCAAGTACAGGTGTGTGACTGTGTGTCACTGTGTGTGTGTTCGTTCGTTAAGGGCTGTGGCTATTGATTACATTTTTATCAGCTGATTGATAAAACTGAACCAAACTGTTGATCAGCTTCACAGTGTTAGGATGAAGGCCAGTAGCATGACACACATTGTCATGTTGACCCAGCTTGAGGACATTTAACAACACAACTGGTGTTTAATAATTCTGTTTAAGTTGTTGAACACGTTTTTTAATGTAGCTCTCTAGTTTTTATTATTTTCTTCTAATGTCCTCCAAAAACATGACATTCGTTCACTCTTGTCTAACTGAACTCTGCTCACATTTTACGGCAGTTTTACGGCACGCTGCATGATGATGTCTCCCTAGAAACGGCCCAGCATGTTTGCTGCCAGTAGTACAGACGATACAGATGCATCTACTGTACTTCATGTTGCTGGGTGAACGGCGAGTGTTTGATTTGTGGCTGGTGATGGTTGATAGGAGGATGTACTGAAAATGAGTAGCAGCCTATTTATGAACTAGTTCATTTTCATCTGTATGAAATTAACTTTGAACTAGTCCTTTTTTTAAGTGTGAACTGACACAACCGTGAACATGATGTGAGACACAGCACCTTCCTGTAAGTCAGTCAGTTTTCTGATGTGTTAGTCTGTGAGTATAAATAGTTTGGTGCAGATCAGGTGGTGATGATCTGAAGAAGTGTTGGTGACATCACCTCTGCTTTAAGTCTCAGGGCTCCAAGCTTTTTTCTTTTTTTTCATGTAAATCTTTATTCACAAAGGGTTAAAGATGCAGCAACATAAACATAACGACTGATGCTTGGGAAAGACATTCATCCTTTGTTCAGTCCACTGTCCACAGTTTCTCCTCTGTAGATTTATTTTATTTCTTCATGTCACCAGTGTGAGTTTTGGGAGTTTTGTCCAGTTGTGAGTCAGTTTTTCCATTTTGTAAATTTCACTTCTTTGGAGAAGGGTCTACTCTTCCCTGTTTAACTTTGCTACTAACAGTGTCTCAAAAAAGATAAATGTCATTCCGAAGCGGCGCACTGTCGCCCATGGAGCTACGGAGACAGAGCTCACAGAAAGTAGCGTCATCACGATCGTCTTTGAAAATGTATTTTCCCCTCAGACACTCAAGTGTGTTAAGTGATGGTGTGTGTGGACTGGAGGTGTCAGACTGCAGCAGATGGCTTAGTGCTGCCTTCACTGCCACTGGAACAGTCGGCTGCTGGTTGGAAACTGTGGATGGAAAAAACAAACCGTTCCACATGTTGATGATTCAGGAGCAGGTGACATGTAAAACATGGACTGGACTAGAGTATGTGTATGATTGTGTGTGTGTGTGCTCAGTCAACCTGGGTTGTGCAGTGTGGACAGTCTTTAGGCAGAAATGTGTCAGCAGCTGTCAACATTAATAATACTGTGATGTACTGTATAGAGCGTGCATGCGTGTGCGCGCGCCAGCGTCTTAGTTCATCCTGAAGCTCTAATCCGCACTTTAACAATGCATCGTGTATGTGTGTGTGTAATACCTTCTTATCCCAGAGCCTGTAAATATCAAAGGAATTCTGCTTCTGCTGCTTGTGTTGTGAAATGTTTCCAGACTCTCGCGCTCGCCTTGTGGTGCTGAACACTCACTTTAAAAAGCAGACCACACACATAAACACACAGAGCAGTTAGTGGTTTGTTTCCAGGAGCGTGTGGTTGAATAATGAATCTTTAAGCGAACTCATTTCTTCCTGACCTGGAATCAAACCTGTGACTCTGCACTGAGCTGGATAAACTCACTTATCATCACACGCACATACTGAGCTCTGCTGTGTTCACTGACCAGTCTCTGAAACAAAAAAAATTAAAAAAACAAATTCTTCTCTTGACGCAGAGTGATGACATCAGAGCCCTAGATGCTTTACTCATCACCTGCAGATGTGAACTCCAGTGTTGGTGTCAGATACTCGCTCTGTTCCCATTTAAGAAAACAGGTTGAATTAATTATAAATTAATTAATTAATGTGTGACTTTGATAAGGAACGCCCTTGAGTGGAGGCTGAGGTAAACATTTGTCACAGTTTGAGAGGAAGAGAAAATATCTTGGTTTAGATGTAAAGATACTCAGATAATAATTTTTGACATCGACAGATAAACAAACAATTAACATAGAGGATTAAAGCTCGGAAAATATTTGTCCTTTCTTAAAGCAGAAGTAAGTGATATATTTGTGTTAATATAAGTCTTAAATAGTTATATCTTCCGACAGCAATCACTTACATAGAGTGTTTGGACTGAAACACGGGTCTCTCAGTCACTCTGCTCTGCTCTGAGCCGAAGAGAAAACATTTATCGTATCCTACAGTTTTTATCCAATGAGGAGAGAGAACGGCATGCAGGGCTGTGTGTGCAGCCAAGGGACGCCGTGAATATGGCGACGTAGGGACGAGGACTGTTATGGTGCGTTCAAGGAAACTCGTATTTTTCCGACCGTGAAGTGGTACCAGTTCGATCTGGTACGAGTTCACCGGTCGGAAGTTACGAGTGGCCGTTATAGTGACTTTCACCGGTAAAACAGGTCGGAAAAACACGAGTGGGCTGCCTGAAACGCTACAAAGTCGTAAGTTGTGACTTGAAGCTGTAATTTACGATTTCAAAAGCCTGCCTGGAACGCAGCATTAGCGAAAACGACCGGACCACTTACTTCTGCTTTAATGTGAAGATGGAAACTGAAATGGAAAAACATGAATTTTGAAAAGAAATCTGAAACATCACAATACATGAAAAGTGTTCAATGAGCTAACACTGCTAGCTATTGTTATTGTCGTGATCTCAGCTATTCATCTTTATACTGATAATTGACATAATTACCATTGGCTGTAAATTGAAAGATCCAATCTCATTGCATTAGATGATGAATTGTAAAATTAGCAAGGTAACTGATTTAAAATCATTGATGCCCATTTGGAGGGAGGCAACGTTAACGATAATTATATCATATTTGTATGGACAGACTCTTATTTTGACCAGTAATTTCGATGCTTTTCACATTAGATGAACCAGAGACAGTCACAAAAGAGCTGAGATGAGCACTGGCTCAATCTAGTGGTGAAGTGGTCACTTCTTCACCTGCTTTATTTGCTCTGCAAATAATATGTAGATATTAAAAACCAAAACAAAAGCGTAGCTCTGTGAATCTGTGGTGCAGGAACGCTGTAGGAATAAAAATGACAAAATCCTGTATGAGGGGGGTGTGTGTGTGTGTGCTGACAGTTGAAGGTTTCAGTCATGAATGACTGTCGGCGTAGTAAACAGGAACTCACCTGTCCTGTTGGTCAGTCGGGGGTTAAACAGCTCATCTGCTCCAGGATTAACAGATTATTATCCTGCTGAGCTCATCCAGACCAGGGAAGGGAGGGAACTGGTCTCAGATCAGGTCTCCATAATCCTGGGTGTGATCAATCATAGACACTGTAGGTGGGTTAACTGACTCCAGATCAGTGTGTGGGCGGGGCAGCGCCACTTGAACCTCTGTAGCAGTTTGCGTCAAGTCAGCAGCAGCAGCAGGTCACTGATGTGTGTGAGTGGGACCAGTGCAGGTGTGATGATGTGAGAGTGGGTGGCAGCATGCTGGGCTGGGTGGGAGCTCTGATCAACAAGAGCTGGCTGGACAGAGAGCGGCTCGCCCCCCCCCCCAGAGAGGAAGCCTCGCTGTGGACGTGGACGGGTAAGAGTGGAGGGTCGTAGCTGTCATCTGATTGGTCCTGGGGAGTTACCTGAGGGACCTGTGGGTAATTCAGAATGCAGAATCTGTCGCCGAAACCTTTACACATTCCTCTGTATTTTTGTATTCAACAGGTCTGAGTGGTGCGTTCAGGTGCCTCAGTATGTGTGTTCTTGTTGCTCTGAATTAGTGTGACGCCTCGTGCACCTGTTGTTGTTTTTTATCCACCTGTAGATTAGAACAGAACAATTCATCCAAATGTCTTCAGATCATGTTGTCAATACGTTTTTTCATAATAGACACAACAGAAATATCGTCATTAGCCTATTATTTTTATTAGGACCAGTTAATCCTCTGATCTGAGTCATTCTCAGTCATATCGCTATCAGTGTTGGTTGATAAGAACCGATGTGAAGACTTTTTTGTTCCTTCAAACTTCCCAGGTGTACTGCAAACTGTCTGGTTTAATTTAGAAACTATGTCTTTGCATTTGTTGATCCACTAGAGAAAAATAATGTTGGTGTTGTGTTCATTCAGTTTGTGGTCTCTCATTATATGGGTTTGTTCCTCACAACACTGTAGGACTGACAGGGGCTTGAGAGACGTTTGTTGCATTGCAGAAATGTGTGTTATGTAAACACAATTCATATTAGCTGATTGTTAGGTTATCAGAATATTGTACAAGCTAATATCGAGATCACCATTTATATACTGTATAGACGTGTACACACACATCGAGAGATCATATCCTCAACTTTTCAACATTATCTCTGGTTATTTATAGAGATGCACCAATCCACCTTTTTTTCAGTTCTGATCCGACTGATATTGATTTGTACATGTTTATGTGAATTTGTTGGTAATATTGTTATTTTAGTTGTTTGTGGTGGTATGTTTGAGGTTTGTTACAGTTTGGTGAAACCTCAAAGCCTCAAAAAATATATTAAATTAAAGTGTTATTAAAGAGGAACTATACAAGATTTAAGGCTTGACTGTGCTACATTTTAACCTTAATTAAACAGCTTTGGAGTAATTGTGATGGTTAGATAAATTACTTGTAACTTGTTGCAGGGGGAATGGAGGCTGTCTGCCACCTAGCGCCCCTCGGCCGAAAACCAACCTTGGTATATCAGCGCCGCCGCCCCGGTGTCCCAGCTCTCTCTCTGCGGCACCACGACATAAACGCACCCCATAACCTGTAATCTGTTGTGACGGATAAGACTACCCAAATATACATGTCGTAACACGTATATGATATATAACGAATAATAATTAATAATATAATAATAATAATAATATCCCACACTCCATGGTTTGCTTTCTCACAGGCTTCGTTGTAAACAAATGCACATGGCTAGGTGTAGGGTTAGCAAAACAGTGGAAAAGCAACCAGACTTGCATAGTTCTCCTTTAAATGTGTTGGCCTCATCTAAAAACAGGTTGGGCAAGAACTTTAGGAAAAAATAAAAATGTAGAAATAAATAGCTACAAAAGTCAAGACCTTTCAAAAGTACAAAAACAAGTTTTCAAATGGAATTTTTTCAATTTAAGTCTTATAGCCTAATGCTAACTGCTAACACTGCTAGCTAACTGCTAAGATTGTGTTCTATTTGCTCAATATTCGTCAATTTTATGACATTATTATTTGTAGTAGTAGTTTTTTGATACATCAGATTTGTTCCTGGAAGAGCTGAAGATGAGTTGATCACCTCAGCTGGAGGCTGTTAAAGTGTGAGTGAGTGTGGGGGGGGTCTCTCATTCCCATTGAACAGTTTATAACTTATATTTTTTGGGCTTTTATTGCCTTTAATTGATAGTGCAGTCGAGAGAGAGACAGGAAATGGAGAGGCAGAGAGTGGGGGAATGACACGTAGGAAAGGGCCGTCCAACGCGGGACTCGAACTGGGGCCGCCTGCACCGAGGATGGAGCCTCAACATGGGGCGGCAGCTCTACCCAGTGAGCTAAACGCCGCTCCTTCCCATTGAACAGTTGAATGAGTCCAAGCTTTCATTCTGTCCCTTTGGACTGTGTATCATAACATGGCTTCTCTTTATTCTGGGATTTAATCACTTTATTCCAAC
This sequence comes from Trachurus japonicus, assembly GCF_045865225.1. Taxonomy (NCBI): domain Eukaryota; kingdom Metazoa; phylum Chordata; class Actinopteri; order Carangiformes; family Carangidae; genus Trachurus; species Trachurus japonicus. The sequence goes on along the minus strand of NC_140909.1, from coordinate 26,905,172 downwards.
ACGTAATCCACTCTGTGTCCTGGTGTCTGGTCTGGGCAGTGGAGCACTGACCTGCTTCTGTCTGGGTTTCAAATGTCTGCTTCACTTATTTTGTAAATTGTGGGTTGTGGTTCTCCTTGCCATTTGTTATCCAGAATACATGTACTGTATATTTCTTTTTGTGTGTTGGTCAGTCTCTCAACATCGACCCTCCTCTATGGCTGCGTCTCAGATCTGAGTTCAGTGGTTACTGTTGAAAATGTCAATATTTAAAGAGTATATTTTTCAAACAGCTGCTCACTGTGGTTTTAACCACACAGAAGGGAGGAAGTGGAGACTATTTTCTGCAGGGAATTAATCCACATTTTGGTGCTGTAGTGAGTATTTAGGGCAGTGTATGTGTGAGGTGGGGGGTGAATTGAAGAAACTGAAGAAACTAGAGTGTGCAATGCATGTGTGTGTGTGTGTGTTAAAGAAACCTAAACACCTTCAGTTGATCTGCTCCAATGTGACTTCACTTCCTGGTGACACCATGACCTCCCATGCCCTTTCAGAGTAAAACTCTGAAGAACAATGAGCTTCATTAAGAAGCTCATAGAGAATCCTGTAGTTTTTTTAATTTTTATGTCTCCCTCAGTATCACAGTGATCCGGTAACGGTCATCTGATCATCAGGACTCTCTGCAGACAGGAGTTGATCTCAGCTGATTCAGCTGATGTTAATTGCACAATTTGATTAAAGAAAATGCGCATGGGAAAAATATAATATACAGTTACCGGACTGAAACTTTAACAGTAGAATCTGTTCATTAGCTGAGGGCGAAGGTTCAGCTTTAATCTGGTCTGTCTCTGTGTCGACAGCCGGTCCAGCGGTCCAGCACTCTGCTCAGCCCGGCGGTCATGTTCAGCACAAGAAAGACCTGGGACCTCGGCCACACCCCCTGCCTGCAGGAGCTCTGGAAGAAAGACATTTCATTGGACGGTGAGTAAGACGTCTGCTGCAGAGGAGGAGGAGCTTAGATGGAAGGAAAAAAAACACCAGCATGGCTGCATTTTTGGCATGACAGAGAAGTGAGAGTGTGTGAAAGAGTCTGTGTGTGTGAGTGTGTAGCCGGGGAGGTGAGTTATACCTGTTCTTAATGAATTGAGCTCGACAGGCAGAGGAACCCGAGGAGTGTGTATGTGTGAGAGTGTGTGACAGGGCAGACGTTCAGAGGGACGAACAGGTGAGCAGACAACATCACCTTTATTTATTTATGTATCCGTGTGTGTTTTCTCAGCTGATCGTTTTACAGTCCGAGTCTCAGGACACGATGGATCAGGTTCACAACACTGCAGCTATTGTCAGACACACACACACACTCTCTCCTCTGTGCTGAGCAGGTTCAGTGATTCATGTTTCTCTGAAACTCTTTTCTTCACCAGAACCTGAATATTCATGTTGGACAGATTGTAGTGGAGTGTTATGCAGATCTGCAGTGAATTGTGACTGAAAATGAAGCTGCTGTTTAACTGATAATTACATATTATGTCGAACATGGCTCCAGTCCACACAGGATTTTCTCTGTTATTTCATATTGAATGAAATACGTCACCTACAGTTCAGAAACTCTGCAGATAAGTTCAACAATGTTTTAACTAATGATTCATTTAAACAATATTGATTAATCATTAAAGAAATGAAATTAATCATTAATGAAATGATTGTTGACATTGTTTATATTCTGCTGTTGCCACATCATGTTGGGGAAGATTGGAAATGATTATTTATCCACTTTCACCACAGAAACACATAGGGGTCTACACATGTTTTAAAATGTATTTTTCATCAGTGTTGTTCACAGCTTTATGTATCTTAGTTATTAAGGTTAGAGTGATGGTTGGAGACACAGGGCCGTGGGTTGGACTCAAAACTGCGGTCAGGACGCAGCCCACATGATGCATGCAGTAGCAGTTTAATTAGACTTAACCCTGATTAATTTCAGACTGGAGACAAACAGCTGCAGAAGACGACTGAACATCAAACCAAACATTAGCTTCTTTATCTTGATTGGACCAAAGACGTGATCAGCAGATCAAACACAGACGTGACGTCACATGGTTACAGTGTCTCCACTGAAATCCAGAAATATAATGAAATCGGCTCACTGGGTTGAGCTGACGCCTCCTATACAGAGGCTATAGTCCTCGCTGCAGCCGGCCCCGGTTCGAATCCTCCGGTGTGCCCTTTGCTGCATGTCATTCCCCCTCTCTCTGCCTCCCCATTTCCAGTCTATCTCTACTGTCCTGTCAATTACAGGCAAAAATAAATATAATGAAATCTGAAACAATGCACATCAGTCATTAAACCTGTTACCAGCAGACAAGTTTCAACCTGCAGCTGTTGTCACAACAAGTTTAACTTATTGTACAATTTACATTTATTATATATAAATAAATATATATATTTGTATTTCTTGATAAGTTACAAGATTTTCGTTATTATGTATGTACTTTACAGTCCACGTAAGAGTGTTCCACATTAGTCAAACATAAAATAATAGAAAACAAGACTGCCAGCAGTAACAGATGGGGGACTTGGCTATGAAGTGCAAATTGTTGGATCCAGAAATTCTGGATCAGGCCTTGAGCCCCACCCACCACCTGCCGGCCTCAGGTGCTCCAGGTGAAAGAGCAAAGAGCATTAAGATGGTTAGAGGAGGAAACACCAGAGAGACTCAGCCACACGTTTGAGCCTCGGTCAGACCAGGACTCTGAGGGGGGAGACTGTTGAGACCAGAACCAGAGACCAGCAGACAGGTCAAAAAGGTTAACGCAGGGCCAGTTAGCATCTTTCAGATATGTTAGTGCAGTTATCAACTTTTCAGAGTAGTTAGTGTAGTTAGCATGTTGTATTTATGTTGTGTGTTAGCTTGTAACTGGCAGTAGCTAACATAGTGGTTGTGCTAACACTCTCCCTTTACTGACAAGGTTTCCGGTGTATTAGGCCCCGCCCTAGTGCCCACATGTTAGCAGAATTGGTCCATTGGATGTGACATGTGAACCCTTGACTGTGATTCAAGGAGGAAATACCAAGTTATGACATAGCAAACTTTGCTAACCCCAAGAACAAAGAGCAGGGCCTCATTTATTCCATGAGTGTGTGGTGGGTGGGGCCTCTCCCAGCGGATCAGAATAACACCTGGATATCAGCAGGCGTGGAGGCTGAGGGTGAGAGCTGCCGGGTACCCAGTCAGGATCAGTTGCTGATGAACTCTGACCTTATGACTTTTATGGACTTGCCGCCACCTGCCCGACTTCAGGCTCTGTCTCGTTGTTGATGTTGAGATCAAGTGTTGGGAGGGATGGTTGTTGTACAGCAATAGGATTAATAATAAGAACGGTGCAGGAGGAAGGGTGAGAACTAAGTTGTGGATTTTGAAGAAGTAAAGACGACAATGTTAGGGTATTTAGTTTGTCACGCGTCAGCACTGACTGTAACAGGCTGGATGTGTGTGTGTCTGTGTGTGTGTGTGTGTGTGTGTATTCAGCAGTTTGTGCAACTGTCAACATTTACTGTGTCGCCTTGAAAAAGCAAACACACAGCGTTTTCTGTGTATGTGTGTAATCCTGGTTTATAATCTGTCAGTGTGTCACAGAGTTTAGTTTGCAGCAGGTTTCTCTCCTCTCTGTGCTAAGTCTGTTTAATGCTCAGATTTTCCCACAGAGTGCAGATTGTTCTCAGGTTGATAAGATTTGAGGCCCCGTACGCTCAGGGAGCACTTGTGACCACGCACACAGTCAGTCAGTCAGGTTAATGTATCAGCCTGCGTTATCACCTGTTATGTGGCCCGGCTGGTTCCTGTGGTATTCAGGACGTTGACTCAGGAGGAGGGAAAATCGTCTCAGAGCTGATTCAGTAAAAATTCAGTTCAGGTTTTTTCTGGTTGACCTCATTAATCACTGATCAGCTCCAAATCTGATTATAGATCAGTTTACATTGGTCCACTTGGAGACTTACACGTGTACATCTGGTCTTCTGAGCCTGAGAGGAAATCTGAGTTAATGACACAAGAAGTAGATAAAGCTGGCCCCAGCTTCATTTTGTTTGTCCCTCCTGTGTCTCTGTAGCGAGCTCAGTGGACTTCCTGATGAGTGATGGTGAAGATGACGGCTCCTTCCTGTCTCTGCCGACCGCCAACTTCTCCCAGCGCCCATCTCTGACTGCAGAGCTAAACGAAACAAACACACCCAGCCAGCAGCTGCTCATCCAGGTAAGGCACAGGACACAGTCCACAAGGGTCATATGAGAAATGAGAAAAATACAGATGTTTAAAGTGAGCGTAACGGTGTTATTGTAGTTTCCAGCCGAGGGGAGGGGCTCTAAAGTCTGATGTCATTGGTGGGAATGATCTCCTGTGACATCAGACACACACAAACTGGGTGTGTGAGAGCAAGTGCTGACTCACAGCTGAGATCAGCTCAGCCAACATTTAGCTGAGTCTGTCTCCACCTCAGAGAGATGTCACCTCATCATCACATCTGTAACATCTGTGACAGTCTGATGCAGTGACTCTGCAGGTCTCTGACGTCTCTGCCTCTGACAAATTGTTCAATCTGAATGACTCAGATTGTCTCTCCCTCTCTGACGACGACCTCGTCTCTGTTCTGTCCTCTATCTTGGTCGTCTTTCACGCCGTCCTCTTCCTGCAGAAGGTCACCTGGTCCTGCTGGTGGACTCCTGCTTACGTAAACACACTCACTTTGTCTCTTAGTGTCTCCTAGTTTCTGCTGCTCGGCTCCCCCCTCCTCTACCGCAGAGAGTCAGAGGCCGTAGAGCTGTAGATGAAGCTGTAGTGAAAAATAAGAGGATGTCTTTAGCTCCCTGCCTTTAGAAGCAGCTCACATATGACTGAATAAATGATGGCCACTCACTCATGTTTGTGTGTGTCTCCAGACTCTACAGGACAAAGTGTGTGAGTTTCAGGCTCGTCTCCGCTCTGAAGAAGTCACTCGTCACCTGCTGCTCCAGCAACTGCAGCAGCAGAGCATCCAGGAGAAATCAAGTGGAAGAGGGGGAGGTGTTGGAGGAGGCAGCCCGACGCCTCAGGAGGAGCGGCGATTGTCCCCACCCACGGGTGAGAGCAGAGCTGAGATTACAGCTGCACATTTATTAAAATCCAGCTGATTCAATGTGCAAAAAAAATGAATGGGAGGAGGTAAAAAAACGAACATATTATTGGACTTTTCAAATGTCTGCTGCTCCTGAATATTTTCACCTAGAGATTCCGTTTAAACTTAAAATGTAGACACATATCTCGACTATTGATGTATTACTACAGGTTTAGGTAGTTTTTAGTTTTTTTTAGTTTTTGATCAATCACTGTTCAATGACCATGATCGTTTTGGGAGAAACTTGGAAGTGAGAGTGGGAGAAGTTGCCTGAAATTGTCTGAACTCTTTCTCTTTCCACACTCCTCCTGGCAAGAAATTACACTCACTTACACAAGATTTTTCCCATGATTGTTGACAAACTTGTCCTCTCTCTCACAATGTGCTCAAAATAGCAGAGAGACTTACAGAATTTAAACCGTGAGCCTCTGAGTGCAGCCAGGTTCCTTTCTGTTGCCCTTTGACTCCAATACAAAGATTTTCTGAGCAGAAGGGACGCCTGTTTGTAACTTGCATCAGTTTCCAGAATATTTACTCTAGAAACACCAAAACCATATCAACATGTTCAGGAAGTCCTCTGGACATTCACAGTCTGACAGAATGATATGATATGCATGAATGTGTTTAACACTTTGTGTGTGTGTGTGTGTGTGTGTGTGTGTTTGCGTGTGCAGGTGACAGGGCATTGCAGCCCGGTGAACAACCGTCAGATTGTCTCCCGTGTCCAGAAGAGGAGCAGCTCGTTACTCGGCTGCGCACACAGGTACAGTCGTTCAATAAGCTCCTGTTTACTGACTCATGTGTTTACATGGCTGACATTATGGTAGACACAGTGTGGCTGCTCCAGGCAGGACCAATTATACAGCATCACTCTCAAATCAACAAGTTGTCATACAGTTGTTTTAAAACAAATTTGAATGGCTAAAAATATTTAGAATAAAACCTTAGACTGAAGGAAAGGATAAACGGAGAGTGACGTTCTGCTGTCTTGGGTTAGGATTAGTTAGTTTTTGTCGTCTCTGAACAAACTGTTGAAGGTTGATTCTCTCTCTTTGCTCAACAGAATTATGTGAAACCAGTTGAACACTTTTGACATGTCAGTTTTATTCTCAGTCACATTAGCTCCACCTCACCAAGCTGCTGCTGCAGGTTTAACAAGGTTTTTCTCAGCTCAGTGAATCTGACTGTGTGAGAGCAGGTCCAGATTCAGTTTCAGGAAGTTATATCACCAGACAGACTGTGATCAGTCAGCTGTCATTTGAATACAGTAAAAATGTATGGTATAAGTGTGGACATGTTCAAATGTCTGTTTTAAACTGGTGTGATGTCACAATGACATCATGCTGTGTGCAGGTGGAGGAGCTGGAGGAGAAGCTGTTGGATCAGACTCAGGAGGTGGAGAGACTTCGCTCTGAGCTGGTGAGACCATGTTCCTGTGGAACGGCCCATCATACACTAACACAGTCTTTCTGTACTTGTGAGGGCCCTCCTAGACTTTACAAAGCTGAACCTTTACAGGAGCGAGCATCAGCCAGAATGTCCTCATACAGACAGAAGTGCAGATCAACAGTCATACATCTGAAGTACAGACAGTTAGTTTATTCAAGAGAAGGTGTAAACAGAGTTTAGTGTCTTTAAACTTGCACTTGCTGAGATTCATATTTATTTCCACTCACACTTTCTGACTTCCACTCTTGTCCTGTAGGGGGCGACAGACCTGGAGAAGCAGCTGGAGCTGCTGGTGGTGGAGAACGAGCGTCTGAAGCAGGAGCTGAAATCATGCAGGAGCTCAGAGCTTCAGAAGCTCGACGCTGCTGCAGAGACCTGCAGCTGCAGCCACTGCCCCCACAGCCAGGTGAGTTTACAACACACAGGTACACACACAGGTCCACAGTCAGGTAGCTGCAGTCTGTTGAAGTGTCTCTGTCCTGCAGGATGCGGAGTCCCTGCGGAGGGAGGTGTCGCGCTGGGAGAGCCAGGCCCGGCAGAGGGAGCGGCGTCTGGCTGAGCTGGAGCGAGATCTTCTGGAGAAGAGCTCCAGGGTGGAGACGCTCCACCGGCAGCTGGACAACTCCACCCGGCAGCTGGAGGAGGCACGCCGGCGGCAGGGGGAGGCCGAGCAGACGCTCAACCTCCGACTGAAGGAGTGTGAGGATGAGCTTGCCAGACAAGCAGCAGCGCCCCCCAGAGTCAAGGTGAGGAGGCAGCGCAGCTCTGTCTTCTTAAACAGCCAATAATCAGGTGAGTAGGAGGTCTGCAGACAGGTGTGGTTGTAACAGCTGCTCTCCTCTCGTTCAGTACGTGACTCAGAAGGTGGAGGTGGAGTCGGCCGACTCTCACAAAGCTCTGGCCGAGATGCAGACGAAGAACGCCGCCCTGCAGGAGCAGCTGTCGGTGCAGAGGCAGCTGCTGAGGGAGCTGGAGACGCAGCTGCACGAGTCCCAGAGGACATGCGCGCAGCTCAGGACGCAGGTAACATCATCTCACCTGCTGCACGTCCACACCTCCACTCCTGTTTCCTGTTTCCTGTCTCAGTCCCAGACGAACCCAGATTAGTGTGAGTCCGCAGCATCTGTGTAGTTCCAGATGTTACAGATGTGCTGAGAGCTCTAGGATCAGTTGTTACTCAGTGAATCAGATTAAATAAACGTCACCGTGGTGGTGGAGCCACAGCTGTGGAGTGAGGTAGGTGATGATGAACGTGAGGAAGGACAGTGGGCAAACAGACCTCAGATCAGTCTTCAGGTTCACCCCTCCTCCCTCCCGCTCCCCTCCTCATCTCTACCTTCTCTGTGCATGCTCTCGGCTGCAGCTGTTCGCTGATCGAGGTCGTCTCTGCAGCCTCCTCTCCAAAGCGGTCGGCAGGGGCAACAGTGAGGTGGTCCGCAGGTTGTCCAAGGTTGGCCCCCACCCCCCCTCTCCTGTGACATCACTGAGGTCACAGTGAGGGTCTATGCCCCCCTCCCCATCTATCCCACAGCTCAGGCTCCAAAGCTGCAAAACAAAACCACTGAAACAGTACGATCCTCCTAACCTGAGACGGAGAACAGCGTTTCTCAGCCCTGAGTCTTGACTGCAGGCTTTGATAACACAAGTGCAGCAGGTCGGCCCATAGATAAGAAGACTAGATGAATCACCCAGCGCTGCTGCCCAATGACACGACGTCGCTACACGGCCGCCACCTTGGCTCAGTCAACTCACTCCCTCAGAGCATTAAGCCTATGGTGCATGTTCCACTAAAATAACCAGAACTTGCTCAGTTTTTGACCGATTTTCAAACGGTTTGGTTTGTTATGAACATCAGAAATACAGTTATAATACTGCAATTATGTACTTTTCTATGAAAGTAACATTATGCAAGTTGCCTGACCCAATATGGCCGCCTGTGAGTTACATCTGCGCGTAGTCCGATCCACCCCCTTGGGTCGGCCTATATGAGCCTGAGAGGACAGACTCAGGGCAAAGTGTCTGCAATTTCATGTGTCAGAGAAAGTGATGTCACTAATTATAATGATTTAATAAGAAGAACAACAGTTATGTCCTGTACATGACTGAGATTAAGCGACATTAAGGAAAAGCTGTTAGCTTAGAAACAGGTTTCTCTGTTTCTGTTTACATCGAGATCACTTCATCAGTGAAGTGCAGCATGTGTTTAACTGGTTAAACTGGAAGCTTTGGAACCTGTCAGGCTCTCCCAGTCCGTGATGATGTGAACTCGTCCCAGTTACTCTCTCTCTCTCCCAGTTCATATCCCTCCACACCTGCAGGGCTGCTTTCACACTATGTCTAAACCTAGGTCTGTCCCTGTGGTGTGAGTGATGCCTCCCAGTGTCTCGGCTCCTTCACCTGTGTGGTCAGTTCACACCTGTGTTCGATCGTGTTGTGGTTTCGTCTGTAAATCCTGAGTTTTACCTTCACATCCAGGTGAAGTTGGCAGAGATATTACAGGAAAAAAACAGTTTTCTGTAAAATTAAAGCACAGAGATTAAATGTTAAAAGTTTAAACACAAACAGCTGTCAAGGACTTTAAATAAGATACAGTTTAAGATTGAAGTTGATCAAATAATAAATCAGGCAGTTTGTGGATCATTGCCTGAATGGATGAAACTTGTAAAAAGGAGGAAGTCTTAGGTGGTCACATGATCATATATCAGAAGGAATACCCATTTAGAGGATGTCTGACCTCAACTGTAGGTGGACAAGGGTCATCACACGGATCATTAGAGTTCAGGTCGACACTGAGAGGAGACGTTCCACATCAGATTCGTTCCGTTTGATCTTCTAATGATAATAATCATACTAAGCTCTGATGCTGTTGTGTTAAACCACTGACTCAACAACAGCCCGTGGTTGTTGTAGATCTGGATCTCCTCAGCTCTTCACCTGGTCCAGTCAGACCCATGTAAACATGTGCCCTCCCTCAACCATTGTCCCCTGTGGCTCTGACACTGTTGTTGGGTCTGAGATCCTGCCTCTGCCTGTCACCTCTACCTGTCTCAACCTCTGGTTCTGTCCTGCAGATCCTGGTCTACGAGGGAGAGATGGAGCGGGCTCAGGGTCAGCTGGAGGCAGAGATGCAGAACCTGGAGGAGGAGAAGAACCGAGTGATCGAGGAGGCGTTCATCAGAGCAGAGAGCGAGATGAAGGCGGTTCACGAGAACCTGGCAGGTCAGACACTTTGTGTTTTTGGAATTATGTACAGCCTAGTGTGTGTGTGTGTGTGTGTGTGTTGTCTCACTCTGTGTGTGTGTGTGTGTGTTTCAGGGGTGCGTATGAACCTGCTCAGTCTGCAGCCAGCCCTGAGGACTCTCACCTGTGACTACAACTGTCTAAAAAGGCAGGTGCAGGAGTTTCCCTTCATGCTGGATAAAGCCATCAATGAGGCCAAGCAGGAGGTGAGGCGAGGAGGAAGAAGTTGGGGTTTTTTAAACAAAAAATATGTGTGAATATTTGGTGGTCTTATTGTCTTAATCTGCCGTGTGTGTCAGATCTGTCAGGTGATCAGTGAGGTCAGCAGCACGAACCAGGACCTGCTACGGAAATACAAGCGAGAGATGAACCTGAGGAAGAAATGTCACAACGAGCTGGTTCGACTCAAAGGTCAGAGGAGACATGACATCACAGATCAACAGACATGACATCTTTACCTGATCAAAGCCGCCTCCTGTTCACTAATTTAATTGTTGATTAAAAAGTTGCAGAGACAAATGCTTTGGTGATGGCATGGGTGAAGTAAGAACAATGAAGCGATGACATCATCATGTGAAACTCTGACTCCGTTTCCCAGGTAACATCCGTGTTTTCTGCCGTGTGCGGCCGGTCAGTCAGGAGGAGCAGGACGCCGCAGATTCCAAGACCATGTTGAGCTTCGACTCAGAGGACGACGCCATCCTCTACCTCTCCAACAAGGGCAAGATCATGACCTTTGAACTGGACAAGGTGTTCGCTCCTCAGGCCACACAGGAGGAGGTGAGACACGGCTGACAATGTCCCTGAGACCTGACCTCTGACCTGACATGTGGCCAATCGCCTGTTTTAGATCATGACTCTCTCACGTGTAGGCCTCAAGTTAAAGGTTGAATATGGAGAATGAGAAGAAAACCACCATCTATTGATCAAGATAGGAATCGCAACAACAGAAAAATTATTCCAGCAGTCGGTTGGCCGGTTGGTCGTTGTAGGGACACTACACCGCTCTGATCAGAGTATGACCATGGATCCATTATAAAATACATCCATGAGTAGAACAGAGAAGAACTACGCAGGATATTTACCTTCATGTTACCTTCAATAAACAGCTTCAGAGTAATTGTGATGTTACATAAATTACTTGTAACTTGTTACAGGGAGAGTGGAGGCTCCTTCCACATCGTGGCTGAAAACCAAACCTGCTGATCAGAGCCTCTGACCTGGTGTCACAGCTCTCTTGTGACACAAATGCGCCCTGTAAACCATAATCTCTTGTTTATGACAGATAAGACTACACAAATACACACATCATTATATGTATATGATAATCCATTGATCCACCGTTTGATTATAAAAGGCTTTGTTGAAAACAAATGCACATGACCGGGAGGAGGCTTAGCAAAACAGCAGAGAAGTGCTGGCTACTGGCTGGTACAATGAAAACGGGAAGGCATTGTCAAACCCGTCAAAATTATTTAATTCAGACTAAATATATTTTTTTATGGAAAAGTAATACTTTCTAAATGCCCCGTGGATGTATTATTTTTTATAAGCATTCTCCATATTCAACCTTTTAAGTGACTGACAGGTGAGGTCAGAGGTGAATTTCCAGGTAACAGCAGATTCAGTGGATGGTGATGATGATGATGCTGCCTGCACTGTCACCTGAGCTACGTGCATTGATCTAGATTATCTACAGGTAACAGGGACAGTGGTGGCTCTCTGTCTCACCTGTCGTCTTCTCTGATTGGTCTGCCAGGTGTTCCAGGAAGTGCAGTCTCTCGTCACTTCCTGTATTGACGGCTTTAACGTCTGCATCTTTGCCTACGGACAGACGGGCTCCGGGAAAACCTACACCATGGAGGTAGGAGGAGGATGGTCCACCCGCTGGTTATTACTGTTGTCTCAGAAACGATGATGATGATGGTGATGATGATGACTCTCTATATGCGTCAGGGAGTGCCCAATGACCCCGGCATCAACCAGCGAGCTCTGCGGCTGCTGTTCTCCGAGGTGACTGAGAAGGCTCCAGACTGGGACTACAGGATCACCGTCAGCATGGTGGAGATCTACAACGAGACGCTGCGGTGAGAGAACTGATCAGAGACAAAATGTTAATGCAGAACAAAATATAGGCCCAAGGCATCTGAGCCCTGGTGGTTCACCTGGTACAGCAGATACCATGTAGGTTTAATCCTAACTGCAGCTTAAGCGAGTGTGAATTCGATCTGCTGCCTTTTGCTCCATCGCTCCCCTCTCTCCCTGACCTTCCCATCGCTCTTCACTGTCCTATTAAAATAAAGACAAATTGGACTATCTATCTACTATCACATTTGAAAAAGATTATTTAGGTAGACTAATAGTGAAGAAAGAAAAAACAGGGGATGTATTTCCTCTCAAGTGAGCACATCAGGCCTTTGTGGATGAAACTTTATTTAATAAAATAATTAGATACAATATAAATGTGGAATTTTCCCACATCTGTCTTGTCATTCACTTCCTGTCCTCTGTCTCAGCTATGAGCCGACTGGTTCTCTAAATATCTAAAAACAGCTTGGATAAAGATCTTGATTTTACTTGGTTTACTTGATTGAGAGGGACTATTTACAGCAGTGGCTCACTCATTAATCCATCTGCTGTGGTGAGGAGCAGCAGGACTGTGTGCGTTTCTGCGGTGACGAAGGAACGTGTGACTGGTGCGTTTAATAGTCGGTGAGGAGTCTGAACATGAGAAGTAATGATGCAGGTGTTGTGGAGATGCAGATTTTGTGTCCCTCCATGTATCTGCTGTGTCAGAGGTATTCAGGACAGTTATGTAAAGGTGGATCATCAGTTTTTCAACATCTGCATCTGTCCAGCTGTTGTGTAAGAGCACAGTTGTGTAAAGCCTGTGAGAGCATAAACATCTGGACGCTGGGTCAAAGTTTTTGGCAGAAAGGTCCAGAGCTCTGAGAAATTGAGTCAGATTAAAGGGTCAGATTATGTGTAAACTCAGGACATCCTCAACATCATCAACCTTCAGCCATGAAACACACACACTTTCTCTCTCTCTCGCTCTCTTATATAAAGATAAATAATCAATTTTATGTCTGACGTTTTTGTGACGTCAGACATACACACACTTCCTGACACTGTTATTTTACAGGGATACCGATTAAGAAAGAACAGCTACATCAAGTCTAAAGTCAAAGTGAACCTAGTGTTGTATGATGTTGTCGATGTTTTAATGTGAAGAAGCAGCACTTTGACATCTTCTTGTCAACGTCTTTTTTGGTTTCACTGGTTGTGGTTGTGTTTGGACGATGAGGTCACAGGGCACCGTTAGCGGACCTGCTAACGTTAGCAGCAATATTAATCAACAAGTTAAATAACTATGACTACACTCAGTTATCTCAGACTGAGACCGTGTGATCACTCTTGATGGGACTAGTTTCTGTTGCTGAGCTGTGATTGGACAGACAGTGTTGGGGGAGGAGTTAATCTGCAGGTGTGTTGTCCATCAGGAACCTGCTGGGGGAGAATCCAACCGACAAACTGGACATCAAGATGAACCCTGATGGCAGCGGACAGCTCTACGTCCCCGGACTGACCGAGTTCACCGTGCAGAGCCCTGAGGACATCAACAGGGTGAGAGCTTAAGAAAAGGAGATGGTTTCAGGTCAATGAGACTCATTCAATCACAAGTTTATTTACAGGTCTCATGAAATATGTGGGAAAAGAACGTAATCATGTATGAAAATCTAACAGCCACTGATGAATTATTAGCATAGATATGCATTTAATTTAAGTGACTTTGTCCTCAGGTGTTTGAGCTCGGTCACATGAACAGGGCCACAGCCTGCACCAACCTGAACGAACACAGCTCTCGTTCTCATGCTCTGCTCATCATCACCGTGTCTGGGTTCAACTCTGCTACTGGAAATCGCACACAAGGTACACACTCACATCCACACATAGATGGCGTGCACAGACTTTTTGAAGGGCAGGGGCGAAAAGGGAAAAAAAGGGGCACATATAGCACGTCCTTGCCACTGAAGAGGGCACTTAAGCACACGTTTTGGCTCCTAGAGGGCACTTTAGCACACGTTTTGGCCCCCATGAGGGCACTTTAGCACGGTTTTGGCTTCCAAGAGGGCATTTTAATGTGCGTTTTGGCTCCCAGGAGGCACTTTAGCACATGTTTTTCCACACCCCCCCCATGTGCACACCCAAATACACACACACACACACTTACACGCCCCTCTAACCTGACCCTTGTTCTGGTCCAGGTAAACTGAACCTGGTGGACCTGGCAGGCTCGGAGAGGATCGGTAAGTCGGGGGCAGAGGGCAGTCGGCTCAGAGAGGCTCAGTGCATCAACAAGTCTCTGTCAGCTCTCGGTGATGTCATCAACGCCCTGAGGAGCAAACACGCCCACGTCCCGTTCAGGAACTCACGACTCACCTACCTCCTGCAGGACTCTCTGAACGGCGACAGCAAGACCCTGATGATGGTGCAGGTGGGACCAGGTCACAGGGTCCATGTCTTTGTTAATTGTCAGGCAGTTTGGTCATCATGTGACGAAAGCGACTTTGTCTTGTGTTCAGGTGTCTCCGTTGCCTAGCAACATGAGTGAGTCGGTTTGTTCGCTGAAGTTCGCTCAGCGCGTTCGCAGTGTCGAGCTGAGCGTCTCGTCCTCGTCAACAAGGAGACACGAGAACTCGTCCACATCGTCCTCGCCCACACATGATAGTGTTGAGGTAACACATGTACTTTGTGTTTAATTTAAACTCAGGAAAGTAAGACAATAAAAGTGTTTTCTGATGTTGTTTACAAATAAAAGCTAAATATTTGCTTTTGCATTTATTACTACAACTTAATAATAATAATAATAATAGAAAAACTAAAGTGAAATTCAAAGACAAAATGATATAAAATTATCACATTATTCTAACACAGTTTAACCTTTTCCTCAGCTGGACTCGCCCCCTGTGACCCCCGTCCCTCTCCCCATCTCTCGGGCCAGCAGCGCCGGCTCCACCCTCTCTTCAGCCTCCAGGACTCCCAGCAGCACCCGCCGGAGGTCCCAGTCTCAGCTGTCCACAGGTACACAGACACACAGACACACACTCAGACATACACACAAGAACTAAGAAAGGAGGATTATTAATAGGCTAATCAATTGACTAATCAGAAATCAATCCCTCCTAATTACACACAATCAGTCAATTCAGTTGCTACATTGTGACTATAATCTATTTTTTTTTTCTTGATTTAACAATAAGTTGCTTCATCTGTAAAATGCAAAATCAAGTAAAACATTTTAGAGCCTGGTAAAATAGAAGTAATTCATCAGTTATGATTTAAACTAGATGCTCAACTTTCAAAGTAAAAGTCTCTCGATGTAAACTTATGTTCTGGAGGCTGCCACAAAGCATTCTGGGAAATGTACCACAGCAGGTAAAGTAATAGTTGACCCCACATGTGTGAACTGTGGTGGAGACGGAGGATTTTTCCCAGCAGTTCTTCCATCGCTCTGCGCCGCCGCCTCCTCCTCTTCCTCTGCTGTGTCCTCATTCTGTGGTCTGATTGGTTGGTTTACAGACAGACAGGTAGACAGAGCCAGCCCATTGGTCGGGGATGGTGGGCAGGTAGGTTGGGATATATGCTGATTGGTGGATAGCTTGGCATGGAAGTGCTCGGCATGGCATGGTGCCCTCCCCCTCCCCCCTCCCACCATGTAACACGCCTCACCTGTAACCACGGAGCTCCACCTGCTTCCATATGTGCGCCTGCAGAGCCGTGAGCAAAGCCCCCTGTGCGCAGCGGGCTGTGCTGTGTTGCCTGTTCAAGACCGGCTCTGATCAAAGCTCAGTTCACAAAGTTCACAAAGAAACGACGCATTCAGGAGCAGTTGCACATTTTACTGAGTGTTTGTTTCAGTTTCATCTGTGTGTTTGGCCTAGCGTAGCTTAGTTTAGCACAAACACCTGAGGCAGTGTTAGCCCTAGACTGAACAACAACAAGGAAGAAAAGCAACTTTATTTATTCAAAATGTAGTAGAGTAGAGACATTTACACTGGATCAGTGTAGCTAATGAAGCATTCGACGTTTTTGTTTTGTAGCAGTAAGTTTTGATATCCATAGCTAACGTTAGCATCAGCACCTGTTTACTGACCAGTCTGAATGTTGGTGTTAAGTTTACCATCAAACTCCACTTTACTCACCAATGTAAACTCTCCTGTCACTTCACGTTTTTTTACTGACGTAAGAATGCTAACCAGCTAGCCTTGCCCTTTGATAGTTGTCTACATCACTTTCCGATACCGAGTCACTGTGGTCACCTCCTCTGTAAACACAACTGAAGCTGTTGTTATGACTGGTCACTAAACAGGTGCTAATGGTAACGTTAATTATGTAGCACAATAGTTTTATAGCACACAGGGACGCAGATGAAACTGATTAAATGATTATCAGGTGTGTTTGTGTGTGTGTGTTTGTGTGTTTGTGTTTGTCCATCTGTTCAGCTTCGTGTTCTAACCAGACAATTAATTAATCCACTAAAGTCTTTTCCTTGTATCTTCAAAGGGAGTGTGTGTGTGTGTGTGTGTGTGTGTGCGTGTGTGTGTGTATGGACCCCACCCCTCCCTCCTCCTCTCTGCTGCTCTGTGGTTGGCTGGGCGTCCTGCTGATGAGCCGAGTGTGGGATATCTTCCATGTCTACGCTCATAAATCTGAAAACATTGTTGTATCTGTAGTGACAGGTCACATCCCGTGGGGCATTCAGGGAAATACGTTAACATTAACAAGAGTTTTTGCTTTCTGCACTCAAAGAGGTGCTGAAGTGTGAAGAGGAGGAAAGTCAGGATGACATTTCTCAGACAGATGAGGAGGGGCACGGAGGTGGGGGGGTAGGACGTAAGATAAGCCCTTTTCTTCAAATATGGAGGATCCTCAGAGATGATATACGTTTATATGATTGTCTTAAGATAACAGGAAATAATTTATTGACACTTAGAATATTTTTATTTAGAATAATTTAGACAGAATAAATTGGTTTTGGACCAGCTGTAGGAGAAAACATGTTTTCACATTTATCCTGAGCAATGTGGACATGGTCTGACTGATGGGTCGCATGACTCTGACTGATGGGTCGCATGACTCTGACTGATGGGTCACATGACTTTTCCCTGCAGGACGACTGAAGCTCACGGCCTGAGGGACATCGAGCTCCGACTGCAGGGTGTCAGCCAACACCCTGAGGATCTCACCGTCTCCGCCTCCATCCTGTCGGTGCTTCACACACAAACCCCCTGCCAGCTGGTGAACCGAGAGGAGCAAAGACTAATGGGAACTTTATGGAGCAGACGACTAACTCGTCTCGTTGAGCAGAGAACATGGCCGCCAACTCTGACGTCTGTTTTCTTGCTGTGATGATGGACTCTAGTGACTCTGATGAGATGCATCAGAAACCCGACAAGCTCCGCCTACCTGAGCTAACCTGACTCCCTCACTAACACCCCCTCCCTCCCCCAAGAGATCAGTATACGCTCCAATCACAGTATTTTCTTTTGTTGTTTCTTTGTAACGTTGCACTTTAAATTTCTAGATGATTTTCTAACCCACGACTCCAGATGTGGTTGATTATAATATATAAACATAACATGGTGACATATTTATGTTTGACCTGCTTTAAACCTGTTTTTAGACTTTTCTTTCTTTTTGGCGAGGACAAGGCCGCGTGAGACATTTGAGGTTCAACCCAAAAATCTGAGAGAAAGAACCCCGTATTGAATCTTCTTGAGGCTGAATCTGTGTCCTCATGATCTTCCTTTATCCAATCAGGGTACTCCACTGATACTGAGCTGTCCAATAGGACGTGAGCAATACAAGTTAATGGTCACCTGTATGATTGTTTTTCCTGTGGATGTGTTTTTCTTTTTTCATGCAGTAGACGAACCTTCGTCTGCCTTCAAAACAGAAAATCTTCTTCTTCACTTCTCTCTCAACTGTTTATTCTCAGCGTGATCCCGCTGCCGTCTTGTCACCTCTGTAGGAAACCACAGGTGACCTTCGACCTCAAACTGAACAGATCTTTAGCTGTGGACCCGGTGCAGAGCTGGAGGTCGTGACCTGTTAGTTGTAGTTTTAGTAACATGGATGCTTAGAACTGAGCTGCTGTGTTTGTGTCTGCCTGCTTCGTCTGCTCTGTAGAGTTCTACAGGCTGTTTTTTTGTATTTCCCTTTTTAATAAACACTCAAAACAAAGAAACTCATCTTGACTCTATGAAACATCTGAATGCGCTGTATGAACATATACTATATATATTTACACACAATCAATACGGTTGTGGTTGGCTTAGCTTAGCATAAAGACTGCATATTGAAAGTGCTGTCCATCCTTACTTGTCTGTGATTGAAGGGGAGCGTACCTATGTTCCCCGTTTTTCCCAAAAATGTTCCCTGGTCACAATACATACTAGGGAACATAGGACCCTTTTTCTGAAAAAGGGTCTTATGTTCCCTGCTATTGCCGGTCGATGGACTCTCTCTACTTACTCAACTTCCAGGTATGGGTACAAAAATTGCATGTTCCCCGGGTCCTTTTGGGGAAAAGCGGGGAACATAGGACCCTTTTTCGAAAATAGGGTTCTATGTTCCCCGGTCCGGACACAGTGGGGAACATACTGTAGGACCCAGGGAACATAGGGATGACCCCGACAGTAGTTAGCATGTTAACCAGCCAGGGCTGTCCTGGCTGCACCAATGCGTTGTAACCTCTGAAGCTCAGCACACAGTCAGCTGCTGAATGTAATGGAGTCTAATGGTAGCAATAGCAACACTAACAAACAACAACTCCTTTCAACATTGACAGTGACACATGGAATAAAAACAGTCTTTCCTTCATTTCCTTTATTTTTCAACCACTGACAGTGCATAGGAATACAGTTGTCCAGCAAAGAGCTGATTTCACAGGAAGAAAAGCTAGAAATCTTTTACGTGAAGTGAACATGTAAACACAAGTTGGATTGTTTCTGTGATGTTTTAAAACAAGACACAATTTTCCACACGACCACACTCACAGCAGCACAGCTCAGCAGTGGATCACCTGAGTGTATCTACTGATGTCATGTACAGTCTCTATCACCCTCCGCACGCACACACAGAGCTCCACATCAAAAATGAAACTCCATTTAAGTTATGATTTAAAAGAAGTTTCTTATCAGATTCTTGATGGAGACAGAAATACTGAACAACTGATGATTTATAATGAAACTTGTCCAAACTGTGCAGGAAGTGAAAGGTTTTTTTGGACATAGAAAAAGAATGACACATTTTCACCATTCGTTTTAACTTTATTTAAATAACCAATATGAACATTACATTTAAAATAGTGGATCTAAGTAGAAAAGAGTGAAACACTGGATCATCCTCAGTGTGAAGAACTAAAAGTGTTGATAATCTCAACTAAGTACTCGTTCTGGCCTCAGGTGTCCGATCACCTGATCAACTGATCATCTGATCTAAAATGATCATTATGATCAGAAAAGTCAAATGAATCAACATCAACCTGAGGTCCTGTTCAGGCACAAAACGACATTGTCTCCTCTCAACATGTCTTGATTGAAAAGCTCTGCTCTGATTGGTCCTCCTCAACACTTAAGCTCTGCTATGATTGGTCCTTTGTCTCTGCAGCGGTTTGTACCACTCTCAAGTCTGGATACTAAATATGAAGCTGCAGCTGATTAGCTTAGCTTAGCATAGAGCCTGGTAAGAGCTAGTTGAGCTACTTCTGGACATAGCTAGGCTAGCAGCTGTTTACAGTCTTTACGCTAAGCTAGGCACCTGGCTCCATCTTTGAATAACACTGTCTTCAACACGTTTCTTTTCCACACCACTGAGATGGAGGCGTCCGTATCAGATCAGCTGATCCGAGGTCAGAGGGCATCATCTAGAGGAGCCATGAGCAGCTGCAGCTCTTTGAAGGCGCTGCCGTGGCGACCAACCTGCGCTGCCTTATTCTTCACAATGTTGCTGAGGTTCTTCAGCTGCTTACAGCACGCTCTGCACTTTTGGTGTCTGTGGCCAAAAACACCAAGCATCATCAGGGTCGTCATGGAAATGTACAGCTGTCAATAAGTTTGTCTAGTTTCTGTGTAACAGGAAATGTGATTGTGACAGATTCATCTAGACTTGTTAACTCATCTGTTTAAATACATACAACATCCATCACGTGTAACAAACAGGTGTGAACAGGAGACATTCACTGTTCAAACTTTATGTGAGCAGGTTCAGATCAGTTCAGTGTATGCTGCTGATGCTGTAGATGTTTACAATTAACACAGTAGTGTCTAATCAGTAAAGTGAGGTCGAGTGCAGTGCAGCATCTCACCGCTCCTCTCGTGTGATGTCGACTCCGACACAAGGTGACGCCTTCAACGTGTCCGAGATCAACATCCAGAAATGTTTCATTATAAGTTTCAGAGATGTGCAGCCAGTCTGCATGTAGCTGAGACACACACACACACACAGACACACACAGACACACACACACACACACATACCAACACATTCAAGCATTGTACAGTATATTGATCAAGTCACGTTCAGTTAATCAGACTTCAATCAATCAGCTGATAGACAGATGTTTTCAGCTTCTCCTCGTCTTGTGACTATCAACTGAATATTTTTTATAGATTATAGATTCAGACCGGCCTCTAACTCTCTTTGTGTCCTGTTAAAAACGAACTCAATCAGCTGATGGAGGAGAATCTAATCGTACCAGTAATCAGTCCTGATCTACTGTCATGTCTCACCTCTCATATTTACTCTGCAGCAGTTTGTCAATCTGAGGAAGAATCGACGTGCACAGGTCTAGTTTCCATAGTGATCTGAAACAAGAGAGATGTCAATTACTTAACTTAAATTTTAAACTTTATTCAAAACCGGTCATAACTGTTTTCATGCAAACGACACACAAACTCTGTGTGTGTGTGCGTGTGTCTCACGGCTGAAGGTTGATGATGTTGAGGATGTCCACGACGATGGACAGGTCATTCATGGAGACAGCTGTATCCAGGGCACTCTGCAGACAAGAAGTAAGGAGGAGAATGAAGTCCATGAGTAAGGTGATAGCTCCAGAACGTAATGGAGGTCATCCACTATCACCCTGGCGCAACCCCTGCTCACCTTGACGTCCTCTCTCGCCCACACAGATCGGACCGTCTCCAGGTTCTTGTGGCGGCTGCTAAGCATCACGCACATTGTGTCGTGACCTTTCTTGATCTGGGTGAGAGCCTCCTCGTCACTCAAAACTCCAGGTCGACTGTTGGGAGATGACTGAGGATGAAAGAACGAGGAGTCAGTCTTGCAATAACAATAACTATTTTATATAAACTCAACAAACAACTGACAAAGCAACAAGAACTTTGTGTTAAACCTGATGACATATACAGGTCAGGGTTCATATGAGAGTGTGTGTGTCTCACAGGCAGGAAGTCGGCCACATTCAGACCGATGGGTTCATTTCTGGTGCTCAGGATGACTCTGGGTTGTGGTTTAGGCTTTGCCGTGGTGACGGGGGGGTGAGGGGCAGGTGGCTGGAACGTAGGAAGCTCAGAAGGTGATGGACCCACGGCTGAGGGGGTGGGGCGCTTTACACAGGAGACCACTGTTGGCTCCACCCTCTGGATCGGAGTGGAGGAGGCCATAGGAGGAGGCTTCAAAACAACAAACCTTGTTCAACAAACAGCAAACACGTCCGGTCACAGGACTTAAGCACTGAGCTGCTGCCTTCACTGACCTGCTGCTTGTCAGGAAACAGAGAAACCAGGTCCTTCAGTTGGTGGCCAGTGGCTAATATGGTCTCTAAGCAAACACAATGACAAGCAAACAAAAAACAAGTGAACAACACAACAACAACTCAACAAGAAGCTGGCGCTGTGATAGTGACATGACAGTGATGAAGTTGAAGAAAGACTCACCGTCTTCTGGAGGAGCTGGGAACGGCTCTGAGATCTTGGGAGGAGTTCTAGCTGTAGGAGAGAAACAAATTGCTGACGAAGCAATTCAGAACAACTGAAAAATTAAAAATGTGACAAAACTTTTAACTGAAACTGAAAATATGATTAAATGCAACTAAATTAAATGGATTTGTAAGCACAGATAAACAGGTGTCAGCAGGTGTGATGAGGTATGATGTATGATATGATGGTCAACCTACAGATGGCATTCTTGGGTTGAAAGATCTCCTTGTAGTCTTCAGCGTTGTGGATCTCAGCTGACGACAGTTTCTCATCTGCTTCGTCCTCACTGGGGCTCCGCCTCTCACCTTCAGGGCTCCGCCTATCAGCGTCTGACCTCTGCTTCACCCTGATGACATCACAACATGTGAGGTGCTTTCGCGGCCCATGTGTCCCACCTGTGTGCGCTGCATGTGGGTGTGTGGTTACCTCTGTGAGCTGCAGGTGGTGGTGGGTCTCTCATAGTTCCTCCTCAGGGCAGCTCCTCTGGGGTCTCTGGGCTCCGTAAGCGGCTGGTTGTCCTGGATGATTCCCTGGATCACAGAGCCGCCGCTCTTCTTCACTCGCTTGAGGTCAACCACATAGGACGAGACGCTGGAGAGCTGGTGAGACACGCCGATCTGACAGCAGAGGAGAGAGACTTGATATGATGTTTGAAATTCAGGCTGGAGAAGGTGAGACTTTCTGTGGGCGGAGCTACACACCAGCTGCTGGTTGCAGATGGCGAGGTCAGAAACCTTCCCCCAGCCCACTGGCACCACATCGAAGCAGCGGTCAGGCTCCCAGCCGAAGACCCTCAGAGAGTCAGTGGCCCCACTGTACAGGCAGCCCCCGTCAGGACTGAAAAATAAACACCTGAAAAGAGAGGTGAGACATCAGAGTCAGGGCTCAGGGGTCACACTCCAGCAGCGGGCAGCCCGACCTGCTCCACTCACCTGACTGGAGTCGTGTCTCCTTCCAACGAGCCGATCATGGTGAACTTCTCCAGGTCCCAGAGTTTGATGCTTCTAAAGACAGAGACACAAACCTCACATCAACACAACAACTTGTCAACACTTGAAACACAGCATCAGCATCACATAGACACAATGTCGGAGTGACACACCAAATCCTGATAAAACAAGGAGGAAAACTTTGAGCTGTAATAACACATGAGTAAAGGTCTTTGCACACTGAGTCCGTTTTTTTCGCATGCGTTTTTCGTATCCGTCATCCGACAAAAAACGTTACGCGCAGGCTCCTTGCACACTGAGTCCGTTGCGTTTTATTCGCATGCGTTTTTATTTTGTGTTCCAAATTTCGGAGAGGGAGACAAAATCGTCACGCAGTGATGCACTTTGTGGTTCTCTCACTTGTTGAGAAATGAAAGAGAAAAATGCAAATATTGTGTCCATCCTGAGAGGAGCCAATCTGCCTGCTTGTAAATGAGCAGCGGAACTATCATGATCACTTCAACAGTTTATTTTAGGATGTCAGTGGTCCAGTTTGATAGATAGCCTATTGATTATTAGCTCACACATTAAACAGAAGACGGACAATTTCCATGATCCTGAACAGCGGCTGGCACACACACAGACACACACACACACTCAGCGGTGAACAGCGGCTGGCGCACGCACACACAGACACACTCAGCGGTGATCCCCCATCCACACCCTCCCTTCTTTCTCTCTGTCCAGCCTCGAAACTCTGATGTGATTGGTCAAAAGACTTTTCACGGATGCGAAAAAGGCATTAAATCGAACCTGTTCCAAAAAATTTTATGACGGACGAAAGTTTCGGGCTCGGTGTGTAAATATGATCGACACAACATGAGGTCGAATTTATTTTTTGACGTGCGGCAATTTCGGACGACAAAAACGGACTCAGTGTGCAAAGGCCTTAAGGGGGTAGAGGGAAATATTTAGAGCAAACAATCAATAACTGATCAGTCAATTTGAAATTGTATCAGTATCAGCAAAGCTGTTAGGGCCAATCAGCTCAGTAGAGCATTGTTGGAGCAAACAGTAAAGATAATGCCGCTAAATTAGCTGCAACTAAACTCTGAACTGAGACTGGACCACAGGTGGGGACAGGTACTGACTGGTATTGCACCCGTCAGCACACATCAGGTGTGAGGTGGCAGGCTGTTGTGGGGGTAGAGTGAGCAGTGTGTGGTCTGAACAGCAGCTAACAACTGTGTGTAGATGTGACTGGGTGGTAACTGATGGAGGGGTGGTACCTGTCAGAACTGCCTGATGCCAGCAGGTACTCGTTGGGGTGGAACTGGACAATGTTGACGGCTGCAGAGTGAGATTTGAACTCTGTGATGGTTTTCCCCTGGGTCAGGTCCCACAGCTGAGAGACAAGACAAAGAGATGACGGAGGTTCGATTCCCTCTTAGACAGCTGAACGTCTCACTCCTCAGCGGTCTTACCTTGACGGTGCAGTCATCACTGGCTGAAGCTAACCACTTTCCATCAGGACTGAAGGCCAGACTCCTGACGGCCTGTGTGTGACCCTGAACGCAACACAACCACAGTCAGCTTCACACTGATGTGAAAAACCTCAGCTCCACACACACGGACACGCACACTTCTTACCTTATACCTGAACACATAACCTTTCCTCCGTACGTCCCACAGCTGACACAGATTCACCACGATCATATGAAAGCAGAAAGAAAGAAAGAAAGAAAGAAAATCCATGAATGTAAATTACACACACAAACATAAAAACACACAAACAAACACACACACCTTGATGTTTGTGTCCAGGGAGCTCGAGGCTAGGAAGTCTCCAAATGGATGGAAGCCCAGACTAGTGATGTTGGCTTTGTGTCCCATCAGAGTCCTTAGAACTGCAGAAAAGGAAACAGCAATTAGCAGCAGCACTTACTGACAGACTCACCTGGAGTCAGCTGGTCAGGTGTAAATGTCTCGGTTTACTGAATAACTGAAAAACAAATCTGTTTATCTGACCATCAGAGATTTGTTCTGCAGTTGTGGAGCAGGTGTGTGAATCTGTTCCCCTTTCAGGCGGAGATTCACCATAGAAGTGATTCTCCTTTGACTCGAGAAACAATGAATTTAAGTTGTTCGAATGAGGAATGAGAATGAATGTGTTTGATTATCATTTAGTTTCATAATTATCATATGAAAACAATATAGAGCCACATGAAGATCTGCTGCGCCATCACACCTGGTGTTTGTAGTGTGTAGTGTGTGTAGATGAGATGCTGCTTTGTGATGCTATTTGATTTTCTCATTAAATTCATACATTCCTCTCTCACACACAAACACAGATAGAACAAATTGAGTCTCACTCTTGGCAGCCTCCAGGTCCCAGACACGTATGGATCCAGACTGTGAACCAGCAACAACCTGCTCCTCCGACATGTTGAACTGGACACACTCCACTGGGTTCTTGTGACCAGTCAGACTCTGAGAGACAACACACACACACACATACACTCACAGTTAACCTTTCACTACATGTTCAGCTTGTAAACCCTGGAGCTCAACACAGCTCCATCAGATCTGTCCATCTGTGATCAGGGTGTCTCACCATGATGCAGTTGGCCTTGCTCACAGCCCAGATGTTCACCCTGCAGTCTTCTCCTCCTGTGGCCAGCAGGCGGCCGGAGCTTTTCCCCAGAGCCAAACAAGAGACGCTGCTTGAATGAGCCTCGAACTCCTCTGTACAGCAACACATG
The DNA here is from genome assembly GCF_045865225.1 of Trachurus japonicus. Taxonomy (NCBI): domain Eukaryota; kingdom Metazoa; phylum Chordata; class Actinopteri; order Carangiformes; family Carangidae; genus Trachurus; species Trachurus japonicus. Next base: position 26,879,658 of record NC_140909.1, on the reverse strand, counting down.
AGAAACTTGTTTAGAAGAAGAGAGGCAGTCCGATGGCAACTCCACCGTTCTGTCCTATATAGGGGGCAGATTGGAGCCCCCCTCATATTTAATGGTAGTAAAAACGTGCACCTATGTGCAAAATAATCAGACGAGTTGATAACTATATAACTTGAAAAAAAATATGTATGGGTGTGTCAGTGCAGCTGTGTTTCAAAGTGGTGCAGTCAAACCAGAAACTCTGGTTGTCAATCTTCAATAAGGACGTACGTTACCACATAAAGTTTATACTCACGCAGTCGCCATGAGATCTTGGTGGTGTTGGCGGCGGCCATGCTGGTCACAACCGCACACTGCTGCTTCGTTTGAACAACCAGACGTTCCTCAGGTTAACTCATGAATTCAGTCCGGATCACTGAGGACCGACATCAGCTTCTAGTTTATTCTGCAGACTCACCTCCACCTGCAAGGACATGCATACTCGTTTACTGTCCACGTCAGAGTCACTGATGCTCCAACAGAGTTTCACAACATTTTTTAAAATCAGTTTGACAAGCCGCTTTTCGGCAGCAGCCTCAGTCTTTATGATGAACACCGACGATGCTGTTATTGTCTCTTCTGTGCTCTCTCTCGGATCCTAACCCCTGAACCAGAATTCACATACGCATCACTTCATATTGATCTTTGAACAATGCTAACACATACTACATAATATATTGTATCATTATGTTCTTCTATTTTCTATTGACTCCATGCAGACATACAGTTATCAGTTCTGTGTGTGATATGCCTGCTGGGTTTCACCTGTAGCTTTTACTGAGAGCTGTAGTTTACACTGAAAGTATTTTAATAATTTGACCATCTCACCTGAACCAGTGACACCACCAACAACCTAATAATTAATAGAAACACCTGTCGTAACAACACAACACGGTTCAACATCAGCACAACTAGTTACAGGTGAACCTTCACCTGTCTGAATGAGGGGAAACTGAACTTTATAACCTGATTTATTACAGGGTTGTTGAAATTAGCGGTGGCAGGGCTAATGTTGGTAATAAATTTGACATTGAGACTGTAATCTGTTTAAATACTGTGGATTAAATAGACCCGTGAAGACATTAAATGTGACAGAGAGATTGTCGGTGGAGAGACAGGTGAGGCTGCTTCATGAAGCTGCTAGCTTGATGCTAGGAGTTAAAAGCTGATTAACAAACTCCACGCACTTAATTAATCACTCGACATTTCACACACAACAGGTCAACGAATCTGAGGAGCAGCCGGCGGGACGCCCCGGTCCGTGCACTCGGTGTTACATCCGTTGAACGGTAACGTGAGCTAACGTTGACCGATCTTACAGTCGGTTAACGTTAGCACTGCGGGCTAAGTACAGCTACCGGTGTGTCTGAGCCGCTGCCGTCGGGTTACCTCCGTCAGTCTGCCGCAGTTCACCATCTGAACGGAGAGGTTAATGTTTAAACATTGAACTGTCTGCAGTTAATCCGTCTCAGCCGCCCAGGACAACTTGTTGACAACAGTCCGGTCGCTCTTCAGCTGCAGCTTAGCAACTGAACAACCCAGCAACCGGCGTTTACTTCCGCTGACGTCAAACGCAACTTTATTTACAAACCGAGACAAGCTGAGATCAAGATGACTTTTAAAACTCTTGTTATCCTCTACAACCCCTCACCAACCTTTACCTTCCAAATTATTCAAACAGACTTGAATATTGGGAACTCATATCCCCTTTTGTGTGATAAAACTAATTATAATTGTATAAGGGAATTAAACCAAAGGGACATAATTAGTAAACCTGCTTCTGTATTAGTCTGCAACAATTTATATTTTGAAATTACTGTGAAAAAGTATGATTATTACCTAGGATTCTTTTTTGTGTGTGTCTCAAATAAGGTACAAGAGGTATCTCTGAAAATATTGCACAGATGTTATCCAGTTAACTCAGTTATTGTAAAGTACAAGTTACATGTTGAACCTCTTTGTCCCTTTCACCATACAGATGTCATCTTTAGGCAAGGCAAGGCAAGGCATCTTTACATAAAGACAAAACATTAAAAAAAGAATAAAAACAAACAAAACACTAAAAACAGAGTTAAAAGCAAGAGCAAATAAAAGTAAAAGAAAAAAAAAATAGATAAGTTTAAAGTTCTCAGCTATAAGCACATGAAAAGAGAAATGTTTTTAACCTGGATTTAAAAGTGCTCACAGTTTCTGCTGGTAGTTTGTTCCACTTGTGAGCAGCATAACAGCTAAATGCTGCTTCACCATGTCTGGTCTGAACTCTGAGCATGTATTCTGGACCTAAACCATTCAGTGATTTGTAAACCAGGAGCAGAACTTTAAAATCTATTCTGTAGCTTATTGGGATTGTCCCTTCAGTCAAACCCTCTAGTGTGACCTCAGCCTTTATTTTAAACAGAAAATTAGATACACTTTTTAAAATCACAATTGAATACTTTTATTTACTTTATTTGATCTTTTTGATAAGGAAATACCTACAAAGAAGTTGTTAATTATCAACCTTATCTCCAGCAAATTTACAAAACAAAAACACAACTTTTCTGTCTTCATTTCTTATTGTAAGCCATATCTGGACACACTTAAGTATTGCAGAAATTCCAAAGCTTTAAAGACGATAGCCTCTTATGTAATGAGTTTTATCTGTTCAACCCACTTTATATTCTCTAATCTTTAAGGATACAGCAAGTGTAACTCAACCTGATTTCACCCTGGGGATCAATAAAATGTTTGATTCAGTTTTTGATGTATCCAAACTCTGCACTTATGTTCATTTATTACTGCTTATACTTTACTGCTTATACTTTTATTTTTATTATATACTCCACTAACTTAACCTGATACTTACTTGTTCCCTTTAGATACTATTGTATCTCCACTAGTAGTCTGGAAGATGCAAACAATACTAGCAAGATTCTAGTAGCATTAAAAAGCTGCCAACTCTACTAAAAACAAACTGTTCTAATTGATGATGCCTTTGCTGGTCTCAACACTCCTCCTCTGAGTCTGGGTCTGACATGTAGCAGAGTCGCTCTGATGTTTCCTCCTCTTTACTTTACTTTACTTTACTTTATTTATTTCTCACGACCACGCAAGTGGTATGGAGCACAAACAGTAAAACAGTACAAATAATCAGACATAGCAAGAGGCAGCGGAGGCTGTACATGCTTTGTACATACATCTCTGACCAGGACAGAGCAAAATCACTTAAACAGAGGAAGAACACATTTCAGAAAAGCACCTAGCTTATAAATAACTTTTCTTTTATCAGACTGTAATAACAAAATTAGTTTAAACATAGATGGGCGACAAACATAGTATTTAGGGAGGTATTTTTCTCTTAGATATACAATACATGTGTTCTTGCATTCAAACAAAACATGGAACTCATCACCAATCTGGCCGCCTTTACATAAATCACATAACCTCCGACTTCTATCCAATCCTTTGTACCTTCCAATGACTTTTGGTATTCTGGTGTTGTTTACTCTAAAGTGGCAGATAGCCTGTCTGTACTTTTGGTTTGAACACAATAAATACTTTTCTAACTTAAACTCTTGTTTAAACTCAATATAGATGTCACATGATGTCATACTGCCAAGTTCACTTCTCCATGTCTGCTGGAACTGATCTTTCAGTCTCTGTTCGACAGTTAGCTTCAGCCAGTCAGAATTAACACATCTTTGAGAGAGCCAAATATATGACAACCCACACTCATCCAATATCTGCTTAACCTGCAGGATCCATGGTGACTTAAATGCACCTGAGTTATACAGACTAAATAGACAGTTATACATTATTTTGCTCAGTTTACTTTCTTTACCTTCTATTAGTTTTCCCCAATAACCAATGATTCTTTTTTTAACTGAAACACAAAGTGGGTACCTCCCCAGCTCTCCATAAACCATATTATTACAAGTTGTTGTTTTGACTTTTAAAACAAATTTGAGAAATTTAAGGTGCAGTTTTTCTAATAAGTCGATTTTACCATACCCCCAAACTTCGCACGCATACAACATGACTGGTGAAACCAATTTATCAAAAAGATCTAGCGTGACATCTATGGGCAAATCAAATTTTCTACATTTACAAAGGACCATCTTGATGCTCTCAACTTTTCACCTGGAACCAGCAGGTGGTGGGCCGTGCTCAAGACCGGAAGTCAGAGGAGATGAGAGATTCAGACCAGTTTTTATGTGTGAAAAACATGCTGAACTAAATATGAATCATGGCAACTTTAAAACATCTCAGCAGTCCACATGAGATTCAACAATAAACATTTAAAACACAAAAGCCATAACTTAAATTTAGGAAGTTAATATTTACACAAGAACACTGCAAAGACCTGTAAATAGACACTGGTATTGTAATGTTTATTGGTGAATAACAGTTTAACTTCTGAAACAGCCAGAAAGAATGTTCATATTTTCATATATTTACACAGTTTCACACACTGAAGATAAATTTCCTTGGATCAGGTGTTATCAGGTGGTTAATGATCCACTAGAGTCCAACCCACACTCTACCTATAAACTCCCAAACACTCCAACCGTTCCAATAACATCTATTTGAGATGGATTAATCTTGTCCTGCACTGCTGGATACAAATCCTTGTGCGATTCTCTCCATCAATTCACAGGAATCCTGGTGGTCGTGGTCCGTTAGAGCCTCAAAGTGGAGGTAAGCAGGAATAAGTGTATCAGCTGAGGGGAACTCTTCCCCTGTGCTCAACTCCAAATACTCCACCACTCTGTTCACAGCAGTGTGGACCTGAGAGAGAAACAGACCAGAGTCACCTCCCCCTGCACTCAGACCAGCTCCAGTCACTTCCTGTCACACTAACTTTGACCTTTGACCTGGAAAGTATCTATGTCAAAGAATTACATATACAGTAGCTTAAGAATTGCATTATAGAAAACAACATCTGGCTCCATCTGTTGCTGGCACAGTGGAATAAAAAATATATATAGGCTACTGTGGTGTAACAATGTAATGCACTGTAGTAATAATTTAAAAAAAAATCTTTAACATATTTAACTCCAGGTGGATATGAAGTTACCTTTAACAGGTTCCTGATGGTCACACACAGAGGGAGATCGAGGAGTAAGTGGTCATTGAAGTTGTGGACACCGTCTCTCCACTCTTGGTACCGGTACTGGTTTCCACATTGACGGCAGGATTTACAGTAGGTGGAGACATCTGAAATCAACACATTTGACTGTAGTAAACTATCAATAGCTTAACAGAGCAAAAGATCAGCAGATTGAGTACCTACCTTGAACAATGCATGAGGTGGTGAGGATCTTGGCCTTCTGTGTGACGAGGACCGGGTCGCTGAGGAAAACCTCACCTGGACAGAGCCGGCACACCCTCTCCTCTGGAACCAGGTGCCGTGGGTACTGTTTACAAGCAGACGGCAGTCGCAGGTGATCGGGCAGAACATCAGGGAGTCTTTTATACTCCAGAATATACTGGACCATGAGTCTCAGATTTTGGTCGTCCTTCAGGGGGTGTGGTGCATCGGACAGACCGGCCTCACTGTCACTGTCTCCTGTGGATGTTACTGGACTCATGTCCTCTCTGAACAGCTCACACTGGGTCTGAAACAGGTGCCATTTGGCGATACATTTGTGTGGACATAATTTCTTCATGTTTGTACAGGGACAGTGCCACAGCTTATTTTTAGTGTCGTATGACACCATGACTCTTCCCAGTTTACTGTGATGGGAGACAGTGGGGTCGTATACTGATATGTATCTCTTTGACTGGGGGTCTTTAGTGTTGTACTGCATTGACAGAGGTGTGTTGCTGCCCAGGGAAAGCTTTTGCCACTCAAGGCAGATCTTCTTTTTATCCTCTCCAAACCACATGCAGTCGACCATCTCAGTGAGTGTTCGTTCCTGCAGTTCAGGATACGAAGCATCTGATCTGAAGTATTTTATGGGTTTCAAGCGTTTGCACTTATTCTCTTCCAGTCCACTGCCGCTTGTTGACTGCATGTTGTCCTGGCACTCTGTGGATTCACAGGAAACACGCTGATTCTCCCCACAGTCTTTATTTTGCACATGCACAGGAGAACTGGAAGTACTGAAAGATTCGTGGACTGTGTCTATACATTCACTCTGTGGGTGGGGATTTGCCATTGTGACCCTTGGTTTATCTGTGTGTATCCTTTCAATGTGTCGCTTTATATTTTTCCTGTTCAACACAAGCTTGCATATGGGACATTTTCTTTGGATTACAGGCTGCACACGTGGGAAGGTTGGAGCTGGGATGGTGGTGGTGGTGGTGACTGGGGTTTGGGTGATGGAAGGTAGAGCAGGGTGCCTGTTCTTGCAGTAAGACAGATGTCTGATGAAGTCTGGTTTGCGGCCTAGCATTGACGGGCAGTAGATGCAGTGGTAGTGCCACTGTGGTCGACAGCCTAGCCCACATCTGTGAATGGTGTACCCTAAAACACAACAACATAGAGTCAAAGCAGATGCTGTCTGTCATGCTTTTTAAACATGACTCTGTTTGAACTTCCTGAGAAGTAGAAGTAGAAAACATTACCTTCGTGGGGAATGGCTCGTTTGAAGTGGCTTTCTAAGTGGAATCTAACCTTGCACAGCTTTGTCGGGCGGAACACAGATGGGCGACAGAACGGACAGTGGAACTTCCTGCAGCAGTCTTTGCAGGCTGTCAGATGGGGGAAGTGCCCGCCCTCCTGTATTGTTATGTGCATCTGAAGAAAGAAAGAGAATCTGATTGGTCAAAGCGAAGATTTAGAGCTGATATGAAATAGATCTGAGGTCAGGGGCCAGTTAGACTGTTCTGTGGTGTTAATTCAGTCTTACTTTTGACTTATCAGTTGGATGTGAGTCAAACTGTTTAACATGACATGCTTGGCCCCCGCCAGGGTAACTCAAGTAGGCTATAATACTGCCCTCTATCAACCTCATAATATAAGTCAGAATTCAGATGGGGAGCACGACATCCAAGTTGACCATGTTCTAATTATGATTTGGTAACAGAAACCTGAACACACACACACACACACACACACACACACACACACACACACACACACACACACACACACACACACACACACTACAGTTTGAGTATTTATCAAGTGTCACCAGGAAAAATCTATCAAGTTATGTTCATAAAGATCAACAAATCCTTCCCACTAACTCACAACACACTAGTACTCAACATGTAGCCTAGCTGGGTCAATAAAATAAGATAAACTTTAACGCTCACGTCTCGTGAAACTCGGTAAAATTAGTTAATGAGAAAAAAACAATGGTCCTACTGCGGTCCTCGATGTGCAGCCTCCGACACCGACAGGAACTAGGCTACAGCAGGCAGCAGGAACGGACACCGGAGGACCGGAGCCTGCTGTCTGAGGACTTCCTGCTCAGCGCCGTCTCCCCCTGGCGGCCGGAGGACCGTATGTCTGCCATGACAAGGGTTACTCCACCCAAATCCTTCCTTCTGTCTATGTACGTTTCCAGGTTTATTTCACCCAACTAACAAATTAATCAATCTGTCTGATTTTAAACAACAGTTGACAGTAAGAAGTAATTTACTTGTTCATTTAATTGATTATATGTTAACGCCAACACGTGTATTGACACACCTTGTTGTTGCAAGGCTGCTTGCACTGGCTTACCTGGGCTGAAACCACAGGAGCCTACCAAGGTCAGGGGCTTCTCATTATGGGGTCATGGTGAGCTGGAAAAGTCACATTGTTTTGTAACTTGTCAGGCACGTCCAGAGTGCCGGTAGTTTTCTCAAAAATTGCATTTCAAACACAAACTGAGTGTGTAACAGAGAGAGAATGGCTGTGTTATTCACAGGTAGTGTGTTTTTGCAATGCACATTGGCTTAGATTTTTGTCTAGAACGTTTGAAAAACCTTATGGAAATAGTTTTCCTCTTTGCAAAGTTTATTAAAAACCTAGGGAATGTGATTTATTCTGTTATTCTGTTCTGTTTTATAATATTCAATTCAATTCAAATGGCTTTATTGGCATGACATACATTGTATATACTGCCAAAGCAAGCGTTTGGAATTAAAAATAATGATCGTAACAATTAAAGAAAACAACATCTACAGTATAGAAATAAATAGACACTGTATAAATTGTTGCCAAGTTGTCAATTCATTTATATAGATATTGAAGAGTGCAGGGCTGAGGTTGCAGCCCTGACGGACTCCTCGACCTTGGATAAAGTATTCTGTCCTCATTTTACCCATTTTTACAGTGCATATATTGCCAGAATACATTGATTTAATAATATCATAGGTTTTACCCCCTATACCACTCTCAAGCATTTTATAGAGCAATCCAACATGCCAAATAGAGTCAAAAGCCTTTTGGAAGTCAATAAAACAGGCATACATTTTAGTTTTATTTTGGTTTATATGTTTATCAATTAGGGTATGTAGGGTGTAAATATGATCGGTTGTGCGTTGTTTTGGCATAAATCCAGTTTGATTTTTGCTCAAGACATTGTGTTTGGTAAGGAAGTTCATAAGTCTGGTGTTCATAATATTACAGAAAACTTTCCCCGATTACTGTTCACACAGATGCCTCGATAATAGGGTCAAATTTGTCTCAGTTTTTATAGATTGGGGTTATAAATCAGAGACTCCAGATCTCAGCTAAAAAACCTACACTCAGAACCAAATTGAACAGTTTTAATATGGTCAGTTGGAATTTTTTTTCATGTGTTTTAGCATCTCATCAGGCCAAACTTTTTTAGATTTGAGGGTCTGCAGTTTCTTTAGGAGTTCCTGCTCAGTAATTGGTGAGTCTAATGGATTCTGATAGCCTAATTTTTTTTATAGCGAGTTCTAATTTAGTCAGCTCCTCGTGAATTTGAGATTGTTCTGTGTTTATATTAATTTGAACAGTGTAATAATGTAGTGTATAATAATAGTAATATGAATCTAGTCTCGATGAATAACGGCAAACCCCTTTACAACAACAACAACAACAACAACAACAGCAGCAGCAGCAGCAACGCGGGTAGCTACACAGGGCTGTGGTTTTTGTAAATTCTTTAAATTATCGTTTAAATATGACAGATGAGTAGATGATGAAGTAATCAGTGTGTTGCCCTCACTGAGCGGAGGTGGTCTGCTGTGTGTGGCCCAGCAGGGGGCGCTGCGCCGCGGCGTGTTGACGGAAGTGATCGTTGCTGAGGAGCAGGAACCGTCAGCGGAGACAGCCTGCCGGGACACGAGAACAAGAGTCCGGCGGTGTGTGTGTGCTCGGCAAAAGGAGTTTCATTTCCCGCTGTGGTTTCTACAGAACCGGCTTTGAGGAGTCTGCTCCACGGACAAACCGCCGCCCGAACGCAATAGTACGAATCCTACTATGGCCACGCCAAGACCCGCCTTCACGATGCCCTCTCCTCTGCCTCTGATTGGCGTCTTCACACCAGCCACGCTGGTTCGCTACGCTGTGCGCTTCACACCGCCCACACACCATGTTTTCGCCGCCCACACACCATTTTTAAAAGGTAAGTAGTATTTACAAAAAAAGAAAAAATAAGCAAAAGCAAAATTGAAGGTATAGTAGTAGTAAGCGTAGATTCGTGAAGAACGAAAATTTATAGAAATGTCCATTTTGATCCAAGTAGGCATCCCGCCTATTTAACTCATTGAGTGCCCTGCTCTTTTCCAAAGTTTTAGTCAAGTGTACCGGCAATTTAGACCGTTTATTTCTACGTGGCTCCGTTCCTGAGAAAACTCAAGCTAAACATGGCAGGTTTTCATCATCCCTGCTTTTTTTTTTTTTTCTAGAAAATGAGATATACGGTAGGTTATTAACTAACAAATAATCATAAATGTTTTGGAAACATCAACACCTCCCTGTCTGTGGTCTATAAGCTAGCTCACTTTTCTCACCATGTTAGCTCAAGAAAACTCTGGATTTTTACATTTCACTGTTATTTTCAATCAATCCAGTCAAACATTTATCAAGCTGTTCTTATTCAATTAGTTGACCTCCCCTCTGTCAAAATGATGCCTCATTCTGAACAGAGTCAAGTGCACCAGCAGCAGCAGCTGTCTGTCTGCCCCCAACTCCCCCTGCCCCTGAACCAGCCCCAGTGCCCCCACATGAGGAAGGAGGTGAGCAGCTGTGTGTGTTGAAATAATGATAATAAATTATTCTATTACAGTCTCAACACAATACAAAGGTGAATCTGTTATTATGGAAAAGATCATTAAGATTAATGAAATAAAAATCATTTTGGACAATTTTAATGGTTTAAAAACCATAAAGCCTTATAAAAAATTAAATAGAAGAAGAGCAGTAAGAACAAAGGAGAAAATTCGTGGTGTGTGCAACAGACTGGGGTGACTGCTCTCAACCCAATCAGAGAAGTTTACATGTTGGTGACTACCGTATGCTATTACAAATAAATGAATCAAAATGAATTCCATTGTATTCACAGTGCTCAGTTCTTCCCCTACTGTACATGTCAACTGTCATGTTGTTCTTCTTTCACAAATATGGTAATGATAGTCAAAAATACCATCAAAATGCATAATTGTATGTAAAATAGCATCAAAATTTTTCACGACTGTGTTGGGGGCCCTGTAAAGATTCTTTTCATGGGGCCCAAAATCTCTAGCGCTGCCCTTGGTCATGAATATGTGCATTTGTTGTAGGATACATGTACCGGTTTTATAACTTTCATCAACTTAATATGCGCTCGAAGGTGTCGCTCAGATAACGGTGCACTTTGTGTCAAACAGCTGCATTTATAAGGCGCTCTGTATAAAGTGGCGGTGATAAATATTACACTTGTATCATTGGCCCTAGTTGATTAGTAATAGTTCTAGGGTTATAGTGCTGTTTTTAATCATATAGTGGAGCACAGTATATACATAAATAGGCTTAGCCTACATTAATTGTGTATTTCAAGACATTGCAGCAAAACATCAGTTTCAGGTCAGTGCATCAGGACAGCTCACAATTTTGAGCATAGTTTTAGTCAGTGCAATGGGGTCACTCAGTGTTGTTTTACTCTATAATAGGATACAATTGGTTCTTATAACTGACTGATCATTTATGCAAGTAATTAAATGTGTTTTCCATTTACATACACCGTTTTATCCTGTTCTGACAGAGACCATGACTTTTCAACAAACTACACTTGAGAGGTAAGACATATAAACTCTGTGTTTGGTGTAGGAGTCCATAATTTCATCTTCTATTGTGTTGATGAACTGTGGTACCTATGCTTACTCAAGATATCAGTGTTTTGTAATGTGTTGATGTTTCAAGAGGTCATCTTCTTTTTTATCTTTTTTTTGTCATCAGCAGTATGGCCGTTAAAGTTAAATGGTGCCATATTTGCCAGACACCTGGTAACTTGGAGCAGTTGGAGGAGCTTGAGGTTAGGCGCAAATATAACTACTCAGTGACAAGATTTTGCGCAAGATGAAACTGGAACACCAAGTAACCTTATTGTCTTTAAATATTGTCAACAAATACATTGTCATTTCTTCCTTTATTTCCTTTTACTTATATTGACACTCTGGATGACAGAAACTCTTACCATCGGGCTTCAATCATGTAATTTGCATGAAGGAAGATGAGGTCCGAACACAAATTAAAGTGAGACTCTCCACTAGAGAGCAAGTGGAGAAATGGTTGCAGGATTTCCAGCATTCCTCCACCGTAACATGGAGGAAGGCCAGGACATATCCTGAGTCAGGGAGGTACAACAGTTACAGAGTAAGTGTAGCATGAAAGGGTAGCGTTCTTCCCTAGCAATTGTCTGCAATACAGAATGAATACACATGAACAAAAAAGTACCGCAAGCAGACCTATTGATGCTGTATATATTGAACAGGTTGATCTCAGATGCCAACATAAAACATATGGATCTGGGCCAAAAAACACTAACTGCCCTGCCACCCTGTTCCTTGTCCTCAAGAGAAGCATGGAGGACAGGAGGTCAAGGTAAAATTCAATTCAATTCTGTGCATGTGCACTGTGCCTTGACAGCCCTAAGGAACATTTAGTAACACAGACAAATGATGTGTATCTTTTGATAACTTTGTGCTGGGCTTTTCTGCCTGCCACAGGTCAAGAGATAAGCACAGGGATCAGGGTTACCTCCTATTTGTGAACTGGAGGAACCAGCACAATCACCGCCTTGCCTGTGCTGATGACCTCAGTAAGAGGGATGTGCCAAGTAAGTGTACTCTTCACAACTTCTCAGATTTGTCCAATTGTTTGGCTTGGCTCTAACATTAAACATTATAGTTAATTCAATTGCTGTTCAATCCATCCAGGCACATCAGAAGAAGGTACAGGTCTCGAGAGGCAGCTTGACGACATTGTCAGTTTCCTCAAAACAAAGCTGCAGGAGGACACTGCCTTCACTGCACCAGTGAAGTCATTTATCAATAACTTTCGGAAACTGAAAACTGACAGTGCTGTACAGTCAGCATTGTTCAGTTTTGGCTTCCTCCAAACCAGCACTGCAATTGGTGTACAACCGACTGGAGTGTCAAGGAGGAAGGCAGCTTTGGGAGGAAGAAGAGCCCTTGGTGGCGATAGACCCTCTAAAAGCTCCAGAAGGGATCGTCCCTACACCAGGAAAGGGAGGGCCAAAGCTGTGCAGGAAAATACCCCCCTTGCCAAAAACCACTAGTTGCTGGACACTAGTTAGTGCGGCACTAATCCTCCTCCTTGTATACAATTATTAATGATTTTCTAAATCTACTGTTCTAAATCTAAATCTACTGTGTACTGTTCTACTGTTCATTTTTACAAATCAGTTCATTTCAATCACATTTATTCAGTTCTAATGTTCATTTTTACAAATCGGTTCATGTCAATCACCTTTATTCAGTTCTACTGTTCATTTTTACAAATCTATACAAACCTGAACAGATATATATTTCTTAAGTGCCTATGAGTGCATTATCACAAACAACAACGTCTATATAAGAGAGAGATAAAAACATGGATTCCAGTTGAAAAAACATAGCCTAATTGAGTGCTGATAATCGGCATGACTTACACTGTACACTGTTTTTCAAGATGACGTGTATACTGTAATAAGAATAGCTGGGAGCATGTGTCTGTTAGTGGGCTAAGTTGGCCAATATTGTTGTGTTTATTGAAATTTTGCACCACTTAACTGATTTGCATTATGTTTGTAACTGTAAAGCACAGATGAGAGTGCTGAAAACTGAGCAAAAATGTTTATGGGTTACGATAAGGCATCATCAAAAGATATAATTACTGTATTTTTTTATTTTTTGTATATCTTGTAAACCTACTTATTTGGTGATGAATAAACTGTTATCATCTACCCCACTCCCCGATATTTTCTACTCCGTAATTATGAATTATTGATACACTGGGTTTTTTCACATGCCGGCGAAACCACTTGATATAATTTTTTCGTATGAATGTGAAATATACTTAAAAACAGAACAAATTGTAAAAGAAAAACCGGCCGGCGAAACAACAACAGATCTCTTTCGACTTCCTGTTAGTAATAACAACGGAAATCACGTGTTCGTCCAGAAGCTTGCAGAGCTCAGCCAATCAGAGGCGGAGTAAGGCGGGTCTTTTTACAGTCTGTGGAGTTGTCGTGGCCATAGCAAAGACGGTTCTCAATATTAGAAGTTCTCTGTTTATACGTATATTGAATATCTTTGGCCGATAGTAGGATTCGCGTGCAGGACGCGTGCCCGGTACCGACCTGTCCAACATGGCGGCCGTCGACGTGGAAGACGAGAGCATCCTGGCGTCGATCTTTAAGGACAGCTTCCCGGACAGCTGGAGGGACAACCCGGACTTCACCGCCTACCTGTCCGAGCTCAGCTCCTTCGGGGTGGAGAAACTGGGCCGGGAGCCGGAGCGGCTGGCGGAGGAGCGGGCTCAGATCCTGCAGCAGACCCGGGAGCTGGCCTTCTCCAACTACCAGACCTTCATCCGCACCGCCGACTGCACCGAGCACATCTACCGGGACTTCGGCCGGGTGGAGAGCAGCGTGTCCCGGCTGCTCGACAAGCTGCCCGGCTTCGGGGAGAAATGCAGGTCGGTAATAGATGACCGAGGCTGGACAGGATCAGGGCTCCAGAGTAACTAGTGCCCCCTAACTCAAAATTTAGGAGTGTAAACAGAGAAATTAGGGGCACAAATAGACTTGCAAAGCAAATATTCAAATTTCCTTTTCATTCATGATCATACACCTTGGCCTGACATCTGTAATGACAGATGACAGATTCTTTGAGTGTTAAAAAAAACGGCAATTTATTGGTTGCCCATGTGCAAGTAGATGAAAAATTTACTTGCACTGTCTCAAATTTTAGGGGCAAAATGATCCCGTTTAGGCAGTCTGGAGCCCTGGAAGTGATTATTGAACACACACACATCCTTGTAATGCTATCTTTGTGAGGACATGTCATTGACATAATGTATTCCCTAGCCCCTTACCCTAACCTTAACCATTAACCTAAGTTCAACCCAATGGGCTTTATGCACAGCTCCACTACTTCCTGAAATAAGCCAGCTCATTTATTTCCTGTCTTACATTATTGTACCAATTGATTAATCCAGGTGTATCTGACCTCACAACAATGGTCAAACAGCCCTTGGAAAAAGTGAGGACCGGCCAAAATGTCCTCACTTCCCAAAAATGTTCTCACTCTGTTGGTTAAAAACTCTTTCCGGTCCTCACAACGTAGTATGTACAAGAACACACACACAGAGCTCAGGTGTCTCTGTCTCTCTGTCCAGGGGCTTCATGAAGGAGGCGGAGGAGATTGGAGCCAGCCGCCGGATGAACAGCCTGACACTGAACCGCCACACAGAGATCCTGGAGATCCTGGAGATCCCTCAGCTCATGGACACCTGTGTCAGGAACGGCTACTACGAGGAAGCTCTGGAGCTGGCTGCATACGTTAAGAGGCTGGAGAAGAAACACTCCTCACTGCCGGTCATCCAGGTGAGTCCAGGTGCAGCCGAGCACGCTGGGGACCGGAGTATTCAAGGTGCAGGTCGAAACACTTGGGAGGGAGGGAGGGAGATGTCGCCATCGGTTGATTCTCTATGACTTGTGTTTTTAGGGAATTGTGCGTGAGGTTCGTCAGTCAACGCAGCTGATGCTCAACCAGCTGTTGCAGCAGCTGCGTAGCAACTCGCAGCTTCCCGTCTGCCTGCGTGTGATTGGTTACCTACGGAGGATGGACGTCTTCACCGAGGCGGAGTTGCGGGTCAAGTTCCTGCAGGCGCGCGGCACCTGGCTCAACTCCATCCTCGCTGCCATCCCCGAGGACGACCCCTACTTCCACATCACCAAAACCATCGAGGCGTGCAGGGTCCACCTGTTTGACATCATCACCCAGTACCGGGCCATCTTCTCCGACGAGGACCCTCTGGTGCCCCCCGCCAGCGGCCAGGTGGCGGTCAACGAGGGCGCCATCTTCCACGGCTGGGTGGTGCAGAAGGTGGCGGAGTTCCTGGAGACGTTGGAGAGGGACCTGCAGCGGGGCGTGGGCGGGCGCTTGGACTCCCTGTTGGGGCAGTGCATGTACTTTGGCCTGTCCTTCAGCAGGGTGGGGGCGGATTTCCGGGGGCAACTGGCGCCAATGTTCCAGCAGGTGGCGGCTGAGACGTTCAGACGAGCCGTGCAGGACGCCGTGGACAAGTTCCAGGAGGACATGAACCTGTACACGCTCATCACCCTGCCCTCGGTGCTGGGGGGGACCATACCCCCCATGGCCCCCAGCACCCAGCCCGGCACTCTGCAGCCCCCCATGGCCCTGCTGGACTTCCAGCCGCTGGCCTGCTTCCTCAACAACATCCTGACCGCCTTCAACGACCTGCGGCTCTGCTGCCCGCTCGGCCTCGCCCACGAGGTCACCAGGTGTCTGGAGGACGCTCTGAGGATGGTGAGCATCTTGTTTCCTGCTAGGTGCAGAGCGGCCCGAGGCATGAGCGAACGGAGCGCCTGCTCAGGGCCCCGTGAGCACTGGGGCCCCAAAGAGTTATTCACTTTTTATAATCTTGAGTGCGTCACTTCTGTCAATCCCTAGAGAAATCGTGCGTAATTACAATTACCCTTAATTGTTATTGTTGCACTTGACATTGTTGTTGCAGTTTATTTAAAACCAAAAATAAAAAAGCACATGACGCGTTTACAGAAAATGCATTGTCTATTAGTTTATTTTGTTAGTTTTAGTTGTAGGCCTAGATGACATTCAGTATCCTACCGAGTACTATATCATTTTAAATATTAAGTGTAAATCAACCCCCGGCTGCACTTTGGTACCATTTCAGATTAAAAACCATGCCAGAGGAGGATGATGAATCGTGATGACAATTAGAAAAATGAAATACTAGGTGTAAGAGGGCCCCAATATAACATTTTGCTTCGGGCCCAATGGAGACTTGGGCCGACCCTGCTCGGTGACCTGCCACGTTTGCACAGGTGTGTTGAATGTTGTCGCTGCTCTTGTTTCTGGTCAGGTGACCCGTCAGATCCTGGTGTTCCACCGGGCTGAGGAGTCGGCATTCAGCAGCCGGGAGAAGGAGTTGTTCGTTCAGTTCTGCTGCTCCTACGCAGAAGACCTGCTGCCCTTCCTGAACCGCTGCCTGCAGGTCCTGTTCCCCCCGGCCCAGATCGCACTCATTTTGGGTGAGAACATCACATGACGACACGCACCTATGACATCATCGTTCTCTCACAGGGTTCAGAAACACTGATTGGTTGCCCCACTCCCCTTGCAGGTGTCCCTCCAACTCATCTGCACAAGTATGACAGCCTGGGCTGCATCGACCTCGCTGCCGTTCTCGAGCCTCTGGACTTTGTGCTTCCTCAGAGAGAAACATTAGCTCCGCCCCCACTGCCCGATGTCGACCTCACCGCCGAGCTGAGTAGCCTGACATTCGAGACACAGCTGAACGAACCAGTAACAGATCCAGACCCAACACTGACCCGGTCCGGTCCCACAGACCCAGAGTCTGGGACAGGATCTGAGCTGACGGAGCACAAGTCTGAGGCTGGAGATGAAGAGACGATTGAGGATGAAGAGTTTTCTCTGGAATGACACCAGATTCTGGGTTTAAACGTTCCTCAGGGAGAAGTGGGTTTTAAAGAACTGGTGGAAGAATCAGTTTGGACAATGGGACCTGGTAATGGATGTGTTAATCTGCACAAACTAAATAATAAATTAAAATCATTTGTTTGTTGTTTTCTGGTCAAACAGTTTGTGACACAGAGCTGAGCTGACAAATTAACTTGCATATCTGATTTTGACAGTTGGTATTGGTCAGTGTGTAACAGTATCTGTTTGTACTCTCAGTCAGTGACACTGGCTGAGTCACTACAGACCTACTGCAGGTGAACACAGGTATTAAAGAGGAACTATGTAGGTCAGGTCGGCGGTTTTGCTAACCCTCCTCCTGGCCATGTGCATTTGTTTACAGTGAAGCCCGCGAGAAATCAATTAATAGAGCAGTACATAACGTTATATATCATATACAATGTTGTATGTGTATATTTGTGTAGTTTAATCTGTCATAAACAAGGGATTACGGTTACGGGGCACGTTTGTGTCGTGGTGTGCAGAGACTTTTTTTTGTGTGATCAACTTTTTTTTTAATTTCATTTGATCTGATTTAGAAATAACAGAACAGTCCATACAAATAATTATCAAAATATTACATAAACAATTACAAACAACAAAACCCCTAAACAAACTAACAGACATACAAAACAAAAAGGGGGAAAAAGAAGCTTTGAGGGCAGAGATTACATATACCGTATATGAAGATACGTGCCTGGGGTTCCCTGGGTACAATATCTGCAGTTAGGTGAGAGGTTGAGACGCAATAAGTGACACGCATGTGGAAGGCAGAGAGCCTCCATTCTCCCTCATAACAAGTTGCATGTCATTTATTTAACTGTCACAGTTATTCCAAAGCTGTTTAATTTAGGTAAAAATGTAGCAGTTGAGCTACAAACCCTGCCCTACATTGTTCCTCTTTAAGGTCACCTGTCTTGAAAGCCTCCACATGTTCAAGTGCCTTATGGACATGGACGAGTGCAACACAACCAGGTTCATCTGTTTAGCTAAATGTGTGTTTCTGTGGCAGATGCTTAGCTTCAATTTCATAAAAACAAAGAATATTCCATAATAAAAATAACTCTTAACATTGAATAATTCATGACACATGATTCTGAGTCAATCTTTAAATTTATTGGATATTAATATAGAAACAATATAATGATAAGTCAGTCTTAACACATGGGGGAGGGGGGAGAGCATGACCTTAGAAATCCTGCACAGAGGAGAAAAGCTGGCTTTATATTTAAAGGACTAAACCACCTCACATCATCATCACCATCACATGACCAGTTGGGCTGATGTTTTAAAATCGTCTAGCAGGTTTTTGATTCATCTAACGGCCCTGATCATCATCATCACTGTCAGTTCCATGAAGGCACCAACGGGCACACACACGTACACGAGCTGCTGAGAGGAGCAGCATGAAAGAGTCTCACTGTGAAAATGAGATAATAATAATTACCATTTACATTAATAGGTTGTGCTGTCCACTATTTCTGAGTCAATTATATTGATGATGATGATGATGAAAGATAATAATAACGGGATCCAGCTATTTAGATGCTGATTCTTGAATCTCAGATATCAGAGTGTCCCTGAACACACCATCAGGGATTTATCTCCCTATTAAAACACGGTGATTTTGAGAAACTCAGCAGTGACCGTCACATGACTTGTCACATGTAAACCAGCTGTGCAGTCTGAACCTCTGACAGATGTGTGTCTCCACATGTCCGACAGTTCCTCACTTCTTCTTGACAAACTTCTTGCGGGTAGCATTTGGGTTGGCTCGTCTCCGGCCGCCGCCACACTGCCCGTCTCTGATCTGCAGATTGGCAGCTCGGCTGTAGATGTCGTTCTCAGAGAACGGCGAGCTGCCGGCCACGTAGTCCGGATCAAAGACGTCCGTCTTCTGCCGAGCCTTATGGGACAGTCTCTGCTGGGGGAAGCGCTGGTCCTCCACCAGCTGAGGGTTGTTGCCGTGTTTCCCGCCCTGAGGCAGAGGCAGGGAGTGCTGCAAGACAAGATGCGTTTGAACCTAATGTCAGATCAGTGTGGGTGAGCAGGAGACACAGCTGCAGGAGAAGCAGGGGACACAGGAAATATGAGGAACAAACTAGAATCTGAGGTGAGGACATATGTCCCCCTCCCTGCTAAATGTAAGATGAATGAGCCGTACTTGCAATGCGATCAGCGTTTAACAGTGCTAAAACCTGCACAGATTTCAAAATTGCCACTGTTTGTGTTAAAAATAAATAAACATAACAAGTCGCTGCGCTATTAAGACATAGTGGTCAGAAACCGGGGAAATGGTATTCATCATGTAAACAGGGACATTAATAAACAGGTTCTTCTGTGTGCATGTAAACTCAGTATCCTGAATATGATCATAAACGAGATATTGTTCGTAACCGGGATACTCAAGTCCATATAGACGCACATACAGAAGTCCTGAACCCCCCTGATGTTATGGACTGTACCTGGACCCTTTATCTGCAGGTGAGGCATCCAGGGGACATATATGTGAACTGAAGCATCTGCATTTGTTTGATGGGAGTCGATAGGATTTTTATCTGGATTAGGGTTCCCCTAATGTATGTGTATGTGTGTGTATGTATGTATGTATGTATGTATGTATGTGTGTGTGTGTGTGTCTTACCCTCAGTCCTTTGGGGTTCAACACTTTGGGGTTTTTGGAGAAGTGCATCTTCATGTTGCCGTCCTCGCTGACCGTCACCGCCAACTTCTTCAGAGTCTTGTTCCCACAGTGAGGACAGAACACTTTGTTCATGTTGCTGGTTGTCCTGGAAACACACACACACACACACACACACAGATTGAGTAGCTGCGGATGGACCTTCACATCCTCATGTCAGAGTGTCTGTAACTCACTTGAAGCAGGCGTGACACCTCAGGATGTAGTTCCTCGCCTGTTTGATCAGCATCCCGTTCACTGACAGGACGTGCAGGCCGATCTGAATGAGGACGTTCTGGGAGGAGCAGAAGAGGCCAGATGTCACATCTCCTGCTGAACAACTGGATTAATGGACAGATGAGCAGCCGCTCCCAGCTGACAGGTGTCCTGATGTCACTTACCTGCATGGCGAAGTCGGTGGTCAGACATCCCACTTTAACATCGGCAGGAGCTGTCCAATCACCACTCTCCATCTTCACCTGCTTGATGTTACTTGGGGTGATCCAGCCTCCTCCGTCATCTTCATCCTCCTGCTCCTCCTGCTGCTGCTCCTCCTCAGGCTCGTTCTCCTTGTCCTCGTCGTCCGATTGGTCCTCTGTGCGTGTGTCCGTCCTGTTGTCTGGCGGCGAGACGCCATCTGCCTCCTGAAACACATAGTCACAGCAGCCGATTAACAACAGTAGCACAGTCTGGACCTGCTGCTGTGTCGGGCCAATCAGGATCCAGGAAGATCCAGCAGGTCACATGATCAGTCCGAGGGGCAGAGACCCACCAGCAGCTCCAGCAGACTGTCGTCGATGGTCGGTACCGGTTCTCTCCAGAACAGGAAGCTGTTGAACTCGTTGCTGTCGACTGCCGTCTGGTTCTGATTCTGTTTGTTCACGTTCACATCCACTGGATCCTGACGGAGAAACCACAACAGACACTGAGCATCACCATCATCATCATCATCATCGGTGTAGTTTTTTCCCTTCCCGTATTTCACCTCATTTATAATAAACGATAGTAAGAATTCATAATAATTCACCTCATTCATCCTCAGGTATTATTAGTAGCTATTCTCTTTATTTTTCTCTGACATATTTTTCATGTGTGATCCAATCTTTGGTCACTATTGCTTCACTTGTTTTCACTTTGTCATCATTTAATGCAATAAAATAAAGACAATGATGTCATTTTCTTGCTTGTCCTCACATTTCAGGTAAAGCTGAGCTGGAAACTGTCTCTTTACCGTTTCCTGCTTCTGCACAGCTCTGTGAGTTACTGATCATCCTCATGTTTCAGTTTGCAATATTGATTTTATTTAGAAAGCGTTACAGCAATCATTGTCCGGTGTCATTTTCTCCACTGTGAGGACACACTATTTTTTCTATAATTCTAACTTCTATCTGCTTCTAACTAGACTAAATATTCTTAAATCTGTTATTGAATCATGTTTCATATTGATTAATGTTACTGAACCTCAATGTTGCACTGTGAGTGATGGTTAAACACTGAAAACATCCACTCTGATAGAAAACGTGACCCTGATGTTTGAAGTGTTAACAAGTCATAGGTCAAACTGTCTGGCAGCTCAGAGATCAGATCAGAGTCTGCAAACCTGAATCTGTGTCACTGTGCAGGTGGTGAGTTCACTGACAGTCTGACTCACCAGTAGCTCCAGCAGACCAGGGTCAAGCGTCGGCAGCGGGTCTCTCCAGAACTGGAAGCTGTTGAACTCATCTGTATCTTGGTTCGATGTCTCTGTCTTGTTTAACGTCTCTGTCAGCTCCGCTCTGCTGCTTGACCTGTCCGCACATTTCTGCAGAGACGTCATTAGTTAGATTCACCATCAGAGCCGACAGGTGTGGCAGCCAGGCACGTCGCTACATCTGTGTATTTACCTTGGAGGGAAAGTGAAATCCCGCAACGTTGACAGGAGTCTCTGGGTGGCGCTGCGTCCCTTCGATATTGACCTGAAACAGGAGAGACATGGAGGTCAACAGGCTGCTTCAAACACGACTGGCCTAGCTGAGCACAAAGACTGGAAGTGGAGGGAAAGTGCAACTGTGAGGCAGCAGTACCTTGACCTCGGGCTCTTCCCTCAGGTGTTGGGAGCCGACCTGCTCCAGCTCCAGCTGGTAGGTTAGAGCCAGGACTTTGATGTCGGTGGCAGAGAGGCTTGGGTAGTCCCCGGTCTTCTTGGAGAACTCTGTCACTGGACGGACACAAACAACAAACGGCTCGTGAATCAACACGTCAAGCTGGTCACACCGGAAACAGGTATCCAGAGCAGGTGTGGACACTGGTAACCAGGGGAGTTCATGATGTGGACTGAACAGGTGCAGTTACCGTGTCTGATGTGTTCAGGGTGGGGCTCTTTGAAGTGCAGTTGGTAGGGCAGGAAGGCCAGACTCCTCCTGGTGGGTTTGTCTCTGATCTCGTTGACCACTTCCTTCAGGGTGTAGATGTTCCTGCCGATTTCCTGAGACAGACCAGCAGAGCAACTGTTAGTGTCACTGCCCCTGTGGTCAGAGACTCAGTGCAGCCTTAACTGACACCTGCGAAGGTGAATATCAATAATATAGCACATTTCCTAAACTGTGTAGTAACGTTATAGTATAGTAAATAGTCCATATTCTTAATCCTTAATCACATGTGTGAACCTCATATTAACAGCAAGTGTCATCCAGCAGTACAACATGTTTTAGATTGACGAATTTAACTATTCCGTTATCTGATGACGTCATAAAGTCACTGCCATAACAGGTAAAGTGTGTCTAAACCATGGATCTATAATACATCCATGTCTAAACAGGTGAGGTCTAGTCTACCTCTGAATTCACAGTATTTAAAACCCAGCGTGCTGTCAGAGGCCCCCACCTCCACCCCCTCCTGACTCCCCGAGCCTCTCTCTACAGGCTCACTGACCCGCAGCACTGACGGGCACGGACCAACGCGTCACCTGGCGGGTTAAGTTCACCCGTCACGGGTGTCTCGGGTCGGACCGGCAGTCGTCTCACCTGCAGAGGAGCTTTCTTTAAAAACGCTCCTGCGTCTGCCACAACATGTTCCACCAGGCTCGGCGCCATCTTGGATGTATGATCAAGGACAGGACCAACCAATCAGAAGAGACGACACAGTCACGTGTTAGATGGAAACCCAAACGCATCATTCGTGTCGGAAAATTTGGTGCTAATCTATCGCCGAGATTTATAACGATTTAAAGGTGATTATTTATCATATTTATTATAAAATTTATTTTACACCACATTCTTAGTTTTTTATATGTCATATTTATTTCATGTTTGCTCGTTTGTTGATTTAAGTTTGTTGTTTATATTTGTGCTTCATATCGTTTTGTTTTTCACATTATGGGTCACTGATTATGGATTGTTGATTAGCATATTGATTATGTGGAGGTCAGTTGATTTGTGCCAGGGACAAGTGGTAGTTTTGAATTTCTCGAAGTTTAGTGAAGGATCCATAAAGACATTTTCCCTGCGTAGTTAGTAAATAGAGTATCTTTGTTAGCTCATCTCGCACTTCTGTTTTCCCGTTTTCCCACTGCCCTGGAACGCAGCTTCGGGTTCCTGCGGTCACGTGATGTTTTGTTGACGGTAGAAGACGGAGGAAGATGGCGGCTCGCTGGAGCAGCGAGAATGTGGTGGTGGAGTTTCGGGATGCCCAGGTATTTCTGTCGAAAGCTACGGTGTGGTCGAAGAGACCGACACCTGTGTGCAGGTGTACAAGTGGAGGGCAGTTTGAGAGCGGGGAAAGCCCCGTTAAACACCGTCAAACACTTCAAACTACGACCCACACAAGTTTAAAATGACACCGAGTTCTCGTTCATCTCAGCGACCTCAATCAAATGATCAATTCAGTCCAAATATGGAGACGTCACAGCTTTGTCCAGAGAGGAAGACTGGGGCGTTGCAGACTAAACAACAGTTTTATACTGAGCGGAAACACATAGCAGATTAATTCCACAGATTCAGAGCTGAAACTGAACACAATTAAACAACTAATCACTCAGGGTAAATGAAAAACAGATTGATTTTCTGCTGATCATTTTCCTGATTGATCAATTCATTGTTTCATCTGAAAACGGTTGACAATACATAAAATCAACCTCCATGTTTTCATAAATCAGCATCAAAATCACAGAGAAGGTCTCAGGGTCATTAGATTATCTGAGTAGCATTAGGGAGGTTGCATGTTTTCTATCATTTGTTAATTAGGTGATTTATCTTAGTTTCTGGTTTAAATTAGTGTTTCCCCCCCAAACTGAGTTATTAATTAAACCAGTGTAGATGGAGGTGGGATCCCCAGGGACATTGGACGCCAAGAGGCCCCGAACACAACAGGTTTCATTTATGTGGGAATTAGTCTGAGGTGTAAATTCTGTTCTCAAACAACATTAGATGTAGAAAACTTAAGTTACGGTAAGTCTTATTATGTTTCCGTTGCCACTAGTCGTTGCCACTCTGAATCGAACTTCTTCTGTCAGACCTTCATGTGCAGTCAAATCAGTTGTTGAGGACAGAGACACCACAACAACACTGAGGATCAGTCACGACTGGCAACTTCACTGATGTTGCTGATGATAAAGGCTCCAGGTTGTCAGCAGATTAATAAATCACATGTCTCCTGTTTCTTTTCAGCTGTTATCATGTAGAGTAGAAAGTTGTAGATCACCTGTCACCTCTTTCATCTCCTTCTCCTCCTGTGTTTTCAGGCCACTGCCATGTCGGTGGACTGCCTGGGCTCCCACGCTGTGCTGTCTGGGTGGGTTTAGGCACTTGAACACGCCACACAGCCCTTCAGTGTCGGAGCAGAGAACAGATTTAATGAGATTAAAGTTAAAAATCTGAAAACATACTCATCATATTTACACGTGTCTTCTTCTTCCTCCCCTGGTTCCTCAGGCGGCGTTTCCTGTACATGGTCAACCTGGAGGCTCCGTCTGAACCTCCTCGCAAAATTGGCCGACAGAGTAAGTGGGATGTGGGGACGGTCCAGTGGAACCCCCACAGATCCGAGTCCCACGTGTTCGCTGCCTCTGTGAGTGTGAACAAATTGTGTTGATGACTCATAAATAAAAACTAATTTCGACATGAACAACACCACAAACATGTTTTGTCTCTATGTGTGTGTGTGTGTGTGTGTGTGTGTGTTCAGAGTAACCAGCGTGTGGATCTGTACTCCTGGAGGGAGGGCTGTGGAGAGGTTCACACCTCCTTGCAGGGACACACTCGGGTCATCAGGTAACTACACACGGAAATCTAACACACCTGATCACTGCAATATATGAGCTGATGCATACAGACTATGTGATGTATTCACTGACTCTGCGGCGTGTTCATTGACTCACTGTGATGTGTAGGCGCTTCTCTGTGATACTGTATGATACCTGACTCTGTGCTACGTTCACCGACTTGCTGCTTTGTGTTTACTGACTCTGTGCTGTCTTCACTGACTTACTGTGATACGTTTACCGTCTCTAGTGATCTGGACTGGTCCTGGTTTGAGCCTGAGTTCCTTGTCACCAGCTCAGTGGACACCTACATCTACATCTGGGACACCAGGTCAGAGGAAACATCGTCACTATGATCAGAATAATATGTATATAATGGATATACAGTGGGGAAAATAAGTATTTGATCCCCTGCTGATTTTGTAAGTTTGCTCCCCCACAAAGAAATGTGTGGTGTATAGTTTTTATGGTTAGTTTATTCTAACAGAGAGGGACAGAATATCAACAAAACATCCAGAAATAATATAATCATATAAAGGTTCTACATTAATTTACATTTGATCGAGTGAAATAAGAGCAACAAATCAGCAGGGGATAAAATACTTATTCTCCCCACTGTATTTACATATATATACTGTATATATAATGGAAACAAGGTCCTCACAGCAGCTGTTCTGGAGCTTTTGATCATATCACATGACCCCCATCAGTAGATAGAGTCTGCGTGTGCCTGTCAAATTGTAGAAGTTCAATTTTGTTCTTGAGCTTGGAAACTAAAGTCCATTCTAAATTTTTCATCGATTTTTGTCTCTTTTGTTGACAAGGTCACGAGCGAACCTAAACATGAGAGAAACATTTACTCTTGACTTGACTTGACTTGACTTGACTCTATAGCAGAATTATCCTCAGTTTAGTTCATTTACAGCTTGTTTGGGTCAACACACCTGAGTTCACCTGTAAATATGTGTGTCTGTGTCTCTGTCCACAGAGACACTCGTAAGCCCACGGTGGCTCTGTCTGCTGTTGGTGAGTATCTAAAGGAGCACCGAGAACATCACACACACTCAGTGCTGTTTGTTGTTGTCATCATGTGCCAATGGTATGTTCACAAATACTTGATTGTTAAGTATGTAAGAGTGGGCGTGTCGTGTTTGCAGCCGGGGCGTCTCAGGTGAAGTGGAACAGGAAGAACCAGTACCTGCTCGCGTCCAGTCACGATGGAGATGTTCGGATCTGGGATAAAAGAGTGAGTCACTGATTTCTGGTCAACACGCTTTCTCTGAAACACACACTGAGCTGAGTGTGTGTGTGTGTGTGTGTGTGATTTCCCCCTGAACAGAAACCGAACACGGCGGCGGAGTACGTGGCAGCTCACCTGTCCAAGATCCACGGCCTCGACTGGCATCCAGACAACGAGTTTATTTTCGCGACATCAAGTCAAGACAACTCAGTGAGGGTGAGGCTGTGACACAAGCACAATAATTGTGATGTCATCGAAATGCCATAGAAATGTTTTATACATTTTTACCTACTCAATTTACTTTGTGTGTGTGTATGTTTGTAGTTTTGGGATTTCAGACAGCCCAGGAAGTACCTGAACATCCTGTCCTGTCAGGTGCCAGTGTGGAAGGCCAGGTACACGGTGAGTATCAACGCCTGAGCTCACGCTAAAAACTGGAGGAAGGGTTCATGTCAGAGCAGTAGAAACAGAGGAGGAGGTGAAGAAGAAGAAGAAGATGAGGAGGAGTCTTCATTTGTATCATCAGTTATTAACAAACATTGGTAGTTAGAGTCCAGAGGATTCCGATGAGGCCACATGTCATGTTTCCTGTGTGTGTGTGTGTGTGTGTGTGTGTGTGTGTGTGTGTGTGTGTGTGTGTGTGTGTTTGTGTTCGTTCACAGCCGTTCTCCAATGGCCTGGTCACAGTGATGGTTCCTCAGCTGCGGAGAGAAAACAGTCTGCTACTGTGGAGCACGCTCGACCTCAACAGTCCCGTCCACGCCTTCGTCGGACACGACGATGTTGTGCTCGAGTTCCGCTGGAGGCCACAGAAAGAAGGTAACCAATCACAGCACAACCTGCTTCCAGTCCTTAAGCCAGGATAACAGTTTCCCCTGCGTCTGTGTCGTCATTTCTAGGGGTTTTATAGTGTATGTGACAGAAGGTGTTTACTGTTGTTGTTATTGTTGTTGACCATACAGGCTCTAAGGATTACCAGCTGGTCACTTGGTCCAGAGATCAGACTCTGAGGATCTGGAGGGTGGATCCTCAGTTGCAGAAGGTTAGAGGTCATCCTCAAAGAGATAAGTTCAAAACCTGATCTGTTTATGATGATGATGATGATGTTGTTTTTGTTGTGGTGCAGTTGTGTGTCAGTGACGTGGGGGAGGACCTGATGGAGAGGATGTCTCTGACCGTGGAGTCGGAGAAGTCTCTGTCGTCTCAGGAGCCCGAGAGTCAACACAGCATAGCTCCTGCAGCCGACAGCCTGCAGGGTGAGAAAACATTTCACACTGCGACACATAGAATCAAACAGTATTTTCCATAATGAACTGGATGTTCGCACACATTTATACACACTGCACCCCCCCCCCCCCTCCAGACCAGGACGGTGGAGGTCGTCAGGACTCGGCCGGGTGTTCAGGTGTCCCTCAGACGCTGCAACAGGAGTTCTCTCTGGTCAACCTGCAGATCAGAAACGTCAATGTGGAGGTGAGTCACTGTGACAATCAGTCAAAAGTTGTATTTTAACTCATTCAGTGCCAAAAAAAAAAAAAAGTCAAAAATAAAAGGTTCAAAAGAGAGTTCTGCTTAAAAATTTCTCCTTCACTTTAAACCTGTTTTTCTCAGAATTATCCTCCCAGAATGCTGAATTTGGAGAAAACATGCTTTATTCAAATGAGGATAACTAAAAAGCAGAACATGCAACAAACTCATTTTTCTTTTCCTGGTGAAAGTAGAGAGTCTCCCCTTTCATTTGAGATATTCTGTGTCATTTTAGTCATAGCACAACATATTCTATTTGAAAAGTAGTAGAAATCCTCAAAAGTGCTGGCACTGGCTGTACATTGAGGGAAAAAAACTCTGGCAGTGAATGAGTATTTTAACTTGGACACTGGACCACAAAGATTGAACCTGTTGATCGATCTGTGCAGATGGACGCTGTGAACCGTAGCTGTGTGGTGTCGGCTCACTTCGGCAGCCATCAGGTTCACCTGGTGGTGAAGTTTCCCGCCCAGTATCCCAACAACGCCGCACCGACCTTCCAGTTCGTCTCACCGACCACCATTCCCTCTGCCATGAAGATCAAGATCCAGAAGGTACAGATGTGCGCCACAGCACACTGACAGGTATGTTAAGCTGCGAGGATGACGATGACGATGAGACTCCTCTCTTTCTCTTTCTGCTCAGATCCTGACGGACACGTCTCTGCAGAAGGTGAAGAGGAACCAGAACTGTCTGGAGCCGTGTGTCCGACAGCTGGTCTCCTGTCTGGAGTCTGACATGGTGAGAGCACACGCATATTCACACAATGCATTAACTGACGCATAAACTTGAACTGATTCTAAGCTGAAAACCAGGAAATTATTTAGGTAAAACTTAAAACATAAAAGAAGAAGAACTGATGTGAAACTCTGAGATCAATCATCCAATCATTGAGCTAAAATTCTGTCATGTTGTGTATCTCCAATACTCATTTCCCCTCCTATGTGAGCAGGTGCAGGTTAGACTGCCCCTGTAAACCAACAGTTTGTCACAACACGTCTATGCTCTCTTGTCCTCTATCAGACCCAGGAGGACGGTCCGGCCTCGGGTCCCTTCGTCTTGTCAAACCCTGTCACTCCAGCGCTGCAGGCGTTTCCTCGCGTCACCAACACATATGGATCCTACCAGGTAACAAACACCTGTGGACACAACAGTCTGTCAATAGGGAAAACAGCTGATATGAGTTAATACTGTGTGTCAGCTGATAGCAACTGAACGTCATAGATGTGTTGCTAAGAGACCAGGAATCAGTACGGCATCAACTTTTTCTTTTGTCTTCCAGGACGCCAACATCCCGTTCCCTCGGACGTCTGGCGCTCGCTTTTGTGGTACTGGCTGTCTGGTTTACTTCACCCGACCAACCACCATGCACCGCTCTGTCCCACCCACTGAGCCCACTCCCAGGTAAGAAAAAAGCATCCCACTGATGTCAAGTCAAGTCAGACCCGTTATTAGTTAGTTAGTTAGTTAGTTATTAGTTATTAACAAAAGAAACAACGTGAAAGGCCAGCTGTTCCTTCAAGGCGTGTTTGTGTGTGTTCAGGTCTCTGTCAGCTCTGTCGGCCTATCACAGTGGAGTGTTGACGCCCATGAAGATGCGTTCAGAGTCTCAGAGCACCCTGCGGCTGTACAGCGGCAGCCCCACCCGCTCCGACAAAGACACAGTGTCCATCTCCTCCTTCTACTATAAAGAACGGGTGAGACACACCTGCAAACACACAGTTGTACAGTTGTGTAAAGGCTGTTCGTTGTTTGCTGTTGTTTGTCTCATTAACCCTGTCTCTACTGCTCAGAAGGTTGTTGAAGACAAAACCACTGACTGAGAACAAAACAAACATGAACACTAATCAATGAATTAAACAATCAGTAGGTGAAGTTTAATGAACCAGTCAGGACAGAATAATAGGCATCTGATTATTTCATATTATTGGTCTATCAATTTGTTAGGGTTAGGGGTTGGTTACTGAAACAGATGTTGAACTGACTTGTCCGACTACAGCGTTGCAGGTTCAGGTTCAAATTCAGATTTGTCTTGTTCTCATTCTGTGACTTTGTTAAGTAACTCTCTCACACACAGAGAGAGTAAAAAGCTGAAATGTGAAGCTCTGTTTCCTCTTCACTCCACATTCCCAGTAAATACAGAGTTGATGGGTAGTTCAGGTGGGCTGGGAATGTTGAGCACTGCTTGAGGCCTGCTGGTGTGTCACAGTGGATGTCACCCTCTTCATCTTTCTGATGGGCTTTTGTTTATTTTTCTGTGTTGTTTTTCTCTGGCCAATCACATGTCCCCGTGCTGCTGTGGGACACTCCTCCTTCTCACTCTCCTCCAATCAGAAGCTCCCAATCTCTGCCTCCCGCCGCTGGTCTGTCCAAACACTCCGTGACTGGCCGGTACTGAGCCTCTATCCCTTCATCAAACTACCCATCATCCCTCTCCTCTCACCTGATCTTTCCATCCGCTTCTCCACCTCCACTTCTCCTCCTCTTCCTCCTCCTCCTCCTCCTCCTCCTCCTCGTCCTCCTCGTCTAGGTTTCCTCCTTTCACAGCGCTGGGATTCTAACATGTTTTTCTCCGTCACTCATTGGCTGACGTCTCTCTCACTAACAGACCGAGACAATGCAAACTACGTGTTAATCTATGTTTAACTGTAGAATGACGTCATATCTGTTCACACGGGAGTCAGGTGATTTTAAAATGATGTTAAAGCTCCATTTCTCTCACATATAAAAACCATCTCAGTTAAGTTTTCCAAAACAGGTTGGTGTCAGCCAATCAGAAGAGAGGAGGCTCTGAGCCTCTCTTCTCTGAAAATAGAGCAGATTTCAGGTAAAACACTCAAAGAAACCAAAACCTGTTGGATGGTGGGTCCACGTGGGCGGGGCTTGGTGACTGCTTTGTTGTGACATCACAAAGTCACAGAAGTCCTGACAGCTGGTTTCAAAGCTCAGTTTGTAAATACAGTCTGTTTGCATTTTTCTGCGGACTGAGGCTTCGATACTTTCACAGTATTAATATAGAACCTAGACCTGCTTTACAATCTCACAAACACCGGCTGTCAACAAGCCAAAGTTTCGAGTTGAGCTGCACAGCAGTAAAAAAAAAGTCATATAGTCACATTTGTAATTTCAGCCACATAGAGACTGTTATGATATTTAGAGGAGTTGTGCAGCTGGATTTTATGTCTGCTGTTCTGGCTCTGGACACCGAGCTGAATCTGCTCCTGACTCCCAGTGTCTCCATATGTTCACTAACCTTTAACACGTGCAGGTGAGTTCCTGTGCTCGTCAGAGCAGAAGGTGGCTTTGAACCCGTCTTGATGTAATTCTCTGAGGTAATCTGGCTGCTCGGGCGACACAGTAGTTGGTTGATAAACTGGAAACTAACCTTGTGTTCACACTACGAGCTGTCAAAGCGTCCACATAGGAAGCTCTGATTCTTCTCTGCCTCAGTCGGAGGTGTAGGCGCTGCAGTTTGACTCTGGGAGGATGATCTCTGACCATCTGACCTTCAATTAGTTATTAATGATACTTATGAAAACTGCTGCATTAACTGTGCAAGTCAAACCTCCCAGATGTTCATTTAGATGTAGTAATAGCTGGACCTGCTCACAGCATCAATCCAGTCTCTCCTCGCAGTGTGGACACTCTCTCTCTCTCTCTCTCAGTAATTTGTGACCCAGACCACTTTTAATCAGGTGGTGCTCTGTCTCCTCTGGACCCGCTGTCTCCCTCCTCCTCCTTCTGTCCGTCTCTGTCTGTCCATCAGAAATCCCGCCGGTTCAAGACAAAGAGAGAGGGGGCGGACTACAGCAACCGTCCGATCAAACTGGCCGGGAAAGTCATCATCCAGGAGATCTCCTGTCTGCTGCCTGTCCACAAGGCTCTGGGAGAGAGTTATATGTGAGAGCAGACTCACACACACCTGAGATACACCTATCAATCAACCCACTGATCATTTACTGGTTTGCTTTTGAGAATGGATTCATTGTTTATCGTTTTCATTTGTGCCTATTGATACACTGACAGAATTTGACACAAACATGAACTAAGTAGAAAAGTGACCCCAGAAACACCCCAGACTTTACATAGATTTTTAGTGTTTTTAGCAGAGACTCAGTTGAAAAACAGGCCAATCATGAGAACCAATGAAATAAAATTCACTGCTCACGGGAGGTTTTTAATCAGATAAAAGCTCCACAAATATCCGCAGTCATGTGACTCACTGGGGTCACCTGAGTCCTGATCTCAGGTCTGCATTGTAAGTGGTTGAGCACTGAGCAGCGGTGTTCGCTCCTTCCTCTTATGTTGGTCCAGGTCATATTGGTCCAGTTTCACCTGTCAGACGATCAGTCCTCAGCTCGTTTATGTCTGTGATGTTTTTCTTTTGTTCAGTCTGAACGTGAACGACATCCAGGAAACGTGTCAGAAGAACGCGGCAGCAGCGCTCGTAGTCGGACGCAGAGACGCGGCCAAGGTAAAGATTTCTCGTTTGTTTGTCTTCTGTTTCCCCCTGAAGAAAAGAATCAGAATCTAATTCCAAATTGAGCTCATATCCAAAATTTAAGGACGACTTCATATCAGACTTTAATACTGACAATTCACTGAAATGACATCAAAGTGTTACAGGACGTTTTCCTTGTCTCTGACGTGATGCGAGCAGGTGTGGGCGTTGGCTTCTGCAGCTACCAATCAGGACCTGAGTCCAGATTCAGACCCGGACACAGAGACTCCATGGGCCAGACACCCGTTTGGACGGCAACTGCTGGAGACTCTGTGAGTTTATTTTAGGTTTTATGTCTGTTTTAAGTTGCCTCCACAGCAGGTGAGAACAAAAATCTGACTAGCCCAAAGTCGTCAGGTTCAATAAACAAAACTTGGAGCTTTTAAGATGTAAGATGTGGATGAGTTTCAGACTAAACTCTCTCCGTGTCTTCAGCTTGGCTCACTACAGTCAGATGAGTGACGTTCAGACCCTGGCTATGTTGTGCAGCGTATTCAGAGCTCAGGGTCCTCCTCCAGACTGCTACTCTCTGTACGGACACCACCCGTCACGCTCCTCCATGTTCCCCCCACATCACTCACGCTATGTAAGTCTTTGTCGGATTGTTGTTTTTGTTACAAGCAGCTGATTGCAGCTGCAGGACATGATGCAATGTGTGTGTGTTGTCTCAGCCCAGCTACACTTCCAGCTCCGTCACCTCAGGCTCCTGCTCCAGCACGTCTGACTCCATCACCGCCACAACCTGGAACCCAGGTATGTGTCCTCGGTGCCACACACATCCTGCACCGCAGTTTATCCGCAACATGTTCAGATTACATATTGTTTTTGTTGGCAGGCCGAGACTCCGAGCATGCGAACCCCTGGGGTGAATCCTCTCCTGACGACTATCGCTATGGAAACCAGGGCTACACAGATCCCCGTGAGCGAGAGCGGGAGCAGCACGATATGAACAAGAGGTGACGTAGTTCTGACTTCTGATTAACCAGACGTGGGAGGAGTTTGTGTGTCACTGACAAAGCCGTGGTGTGGTTTCCTGTTCCCCGGCAGACTGCTGGACCCGGCCAACACGCTGCAGTTTGACGACTTTAAGAAGTGTTACGGCGAGATCTTGTACCGCTGGGGCCTGAGGGAGAAGAAAGCTGATGTGCTGAAGTTTGCCTCCTGTCCTCCTGAACCTCACAAAGGCATTGGTGCGTTTCCCCACTGGCTCTGAACCCTCCGATGTCAGACGCTGCAGTTTCACAGCTGACCCCTGATTGGTTTCTGAGCTGCAGCATCATCACAGAGATGAGTTTATGAATTGAACGACATGAAACTGATTGACCTGCTCATACAGATGTTGTGACCCCTCCCCTTCTGTCTCCCCTGCAGAGTTCGGTGTGTACTGCTGTCACTGTCGCAGTCAGGCTCGAGGGACTCAGTGTGCCGTCTGTAAGCGCCTCACCTTCCAGTGCGCCATCTGCCACGTGGCGGTCCGGGGCTCCTCCAACTTCTGTCTGAGCTGCGGTCACGGAGGTCACACCAGTCACATGATGGACTGGTTCAGGCGGCAGGACGAGTGTCCCGCCGGCTGCGGCTGCCACTGTCTGCTGCAGAGCACCTTCTGATCCCACAGACCAGAACGCCTCCATCACCACGGAGACCGGAGCACGTCTATCACCACGGAAACCAGAAACCTTCTGATCCCACAGACCAGAACGCCTCCCATCACCACAGAGACCAGAGCACCTCCTGTCAGAGCAGGAGCTGAACAGTGCGAGGGGACGGAGCTGATCAGATGCAGAGAAGAGGCAGATGCCATGACACAAGCAGGACGGCAGCAGTTTGTCCAACATCCCACAGCCTCCACTGGACGGACATGTGGATGTCCACCGGTCTCAGAGGACAGTCGTCCATATTGCTTTTCCTTTACTGTCAATGAGGAAGAAAGGTTGTCTTTCACACACGACACAAGGTCTCTTCTTCCTCTTTAAGGCTTTAATCAACACAGCAGAACTAACTGTATCTACCAGATGTATCTACCAGATGTTAAAGGGATTGCTGGTGCTTCCATATAACTGGCTCCAGCAGAGACAAAACATCATGTCAGCTCCTACTGCTGCAGTACATTAACATGAGAAACAAACAGTGATGTGTTTTTGTTTGTGTCTGTGAGGACAAACAGACATATACGTATGTCCAGATTATGAAGATAATGCTGATGAGATCTTCACACACTAACATGCTCATGTAACTGAGCAAGAAGAAGAAGTTTCTGTGTGTAACCACTGTGTGAATTGTTATTAACTGTACTGTATGCAAAAATAATATTAAAACATGTTTGAATTCAGTCAGAGTGTCATCTTTTCATAAATCTGAACTCACTTAATTTCCAGTTTTAATGACTGTGTTTGGTCTGTCCGTGCCACCTTCAGGACAAACTTTAACTGTACTTCATCAGAGTATTTCCAGGATAAACTAATTTGAACAGCTGCTGGTTGATATTCTGATGATGAATGAAGTGATGCTGTGGCTGCTCTCTCTCCTCACAAGCTTCAAACCGGAGGTGCAACATCATGTGACCATGTTTTCAGAATGAAAGTCATCAGTGTGTTGTTTGCTGTGTAGTGAACACTGGAGCCTGTAGGGGGCGTTAGCAGGAGGTCAATGTCACTGTCCCCAAACTCTGCCCGTGTCCATGGGCAAGATGCTGAGTCCTGACCAACTGCTGCTCTGTGGTGGACCGTTGACCGCTGACCTCCTGGACAGGAAGTCACATGAGAGGTGGAGGCTGTGGTCGATATCTGGACGGTGACCTGAGTCGACAGAAGACGCACTGAGTCAGCAGCTCTGATGTCTGAAGTCTGGACACTGGGAAGGGCTTCCCACACTCCTCACACTGGACACACACACAAACACACAGGCCAATAAGTTGTAACTGATGCTACAAAACAGAGACACCTTCCAGTGACATAACAACATGATGAGTGATGATGTCATCAGCCTCCATGAACCCTGACCTTGAGGATGTGAATCCCTGATTCTTCAGTCGTCATCTTCTCCATGACCTCTGGGATCTCCTCCATGTTCTCCACATCCCACAACCTGACAGTCCCGTCCTACAGACACACACCGAGGGTCAAACAGCTACAGCAGGACAGTGAATGTCTGAGATCAACATCTGGTTTAACATCTGCAATCTTTCTTCTCCCAGAAACATACTGTACATTACAAGAGCAGTGGATTAGTTGTTCACTGGACCAGTACCTTGGAGGCAGAGGCAACACACTTCCTGTCTGCGCTGACTGACACATCTGTCACCCAGTCACCGTGGCCCTGTCACACAAACACTATCAGTCACTGGTCATGTCAACATGTGAATTGAAGCACCATGAGTTTCACCACCTTGAGGATGAGTGTGGGGCACAGCGACGACATATCCCAGAGTGCAACAGTCCTGTCGTAGGAGCCGGACACCAGCAGGTTGGCTGAGGAAACAGGTGTTGATTACTCAGAGGTCATGACCTGAGCCATCACGGTCTCACTCGGAGGTCTCACCATCAGCAGAGAAGCTGCAGCAGCTCACACTGCCTTCATGGCCTCTCTGCAGCAATGTCCCGCCATGAGATCGAAACCCCCCTGCCTGAAGCTCCCACAGCTTCAGCGTTTTGTCCCATGATGCCGTGCAGAGGAAGTGCCCGTTGTTGGTGAAGCAGCAGTCGGAGACGACGTTGCCATGTGTACTGAGAGAGAGGCACAAAACGACAATAAGACAGGGAGACTGATGATGGAGCTTCTCTGTGTCTGGTCTCACCTGTTGATGGACACCGTGGTCTTCTGGACCAGCACGTCCCACAGCCGGATGCTGCGGTCCGCTGACACCGTGGCCACTCGCTGACTCTGAGGGTCGAACCTGCAGCGTGTTATGGTGGAGCGGTGATGACCTGGAGGGGGAGACGGATTCACCTTCGTAAACAAACACTAACACCGACAGCGTGGAGGTTGTACCGCCACCGTACCGCTGACATGGTGCAGTGTCTGTCCGCTCGCTGCATCACTGATGTAAATGCCGTTCTGAGGATCAGCAGCACAGACAATGAGTCGGCTGTCAGCTGAGACGCTGCAGGAGGTCAGCAGGCCGCCGTGACTCCACTTCCACTGTGAGACGGAAGTCAGAGCTCAGTCAGTGTAAGTTCAGCTCCATAATAACTGTCAATCAATTCATAGACCTGTGTTGGTTAAGTTTTGTTGATCAGGTGGTTGGTGAGTGAGAAAACACAACGTGATATCTTCAGATCAAACTTCAAAGGATCAATTATGATCAATAATTTATCAATATTATTCTTCTATCAGTAAAGCAGTCTGTTAATAAACTTAAAGCAGAAGTAAGTGATATATTTGTGTTAATATAAGTCTTAAATAGTTATATCTTCCGACAGCAATCACTTACATAGAGTGTTTGGACCGAAACACGGGTCTCTCAGTCCCTCTGCTCTGCTCTGAGCCGAGGAGAAAACTTTTCTCGTATCCTACAGTTTTTATCCAATGAGGAGAGAGAACGGCATGCAGGGCTGTGTGTGCAGCCAAGGGACGCCGTGAATGTGGTGACGTAGGGACGAGGACTGTTATGGTGCGTTCAAGGAAACTCGTAACTCGTGTTTTTCTGACCTGTGAAGTCGTACCAGTTCGATCTGGTACGAGTTCACGGGTCGGAAGTTACGAGTGGCCGTTATAGTGCACTTTCACAGGTAAAACAGGTCGGAAAAACACGAGTGGGTTGCCTGGAACGCTACAAAAGTCGTAAGTTGTGACTTGAAGCTGTAATTTACGATTTCAAAAGCCTGCCTGGAACGCAGCATTAGCCAAAACGACCGGATCGCTTACTTCTGCTTTAAAGAATCATGTCAGTTCTTCTCTACTAGAATGATTTTAGCAGCAGTGTGGTTCCCACATCATTATTTTTGGATACAAAAACTTTTTATTTTAACTAATTCTCATCTTCTTTCATTTCCCAGCAAAACAAAAACTTTTTGCCTAAAATTAATTCACATTTGTATTATGAAATAAATGTAAACAAAAGAAGATGAAACACAACAACACAGAACAGAGTAAGAGAGCAGACGAGAGCCTCCTGACATCAGTAATAATCATCTCTTCAGTCCAGAGGAACAGGACCGGGGCCGTGGGAGGTTGCCAGTTTGAAACCCCAGAGTGCAACTGTGCAGCAGAAAACTCACCAGAGTCTGTCCTGTCTCCAAGTCCCAGGCCACCATCGTCTTATCCCAGGAGACTGTGATCATCCTGATGTACATACAGAGTGATGATGATGAGGATGAGGATGAGGATGAGGATGAGGATGAGGATGAGGATGAGGATGAGGATGAAGGTGTGTGTTTCAGCTCATGCTCACCTGTTGCTGTTTGGGATCACAGCACATTCAGTGATGGTTTTTTCATGAACTCCATCAAACTTCCTCAGAGGTTGGCAGCTCTCCACATCCTGCACAGGTCAAAGGTCAACAGGACGTCAGCAGCTTTCTGTCAGCATCACAGCTGATGAGTATTAACCAATTGAAAAACATGAATAAAGGACATCAACAGAAGCTGCTCCACTGTTTCACACTGATGAATTAACATTCTCCTCATTACAGAAGATGAAGAAAAACACATTTCTTTCATAATTCCCTTTTGTTGCCTGATGTATATATTTATTCATATATTTTTTTCATCATATGTTTATAACATTTAATTTGTATGTATTGTTTTTGAGTCACAGCCTTGTGCTTTTAAACAGCCACCAGCTGGTGAAGCTAAATGTAAACTTCTGCACTTCGGGAAAAAAGTAATATAATAAATACATTCAAAAAGTCATGTTGAATCAAATATGAGAACATAAGTGGGTGTATGTGGGGGTTGAAATGTCCGTACAGTGAGGATGGAGGAATTAAAGAGCTGCAGGAGGAGGTTATGGTTGTTTAGAGTTGTTTACCCAGAGGATGGCTGTGCAGTCTGAGGAGCAGCTGAGGAGATGTCTGTCGTTGAAACAGAGTCGAGCAGCAGTAACGGTGCCACTGTGAGCTTGTAACACCTTCACTGGAACCTGCAGGTCAGTGAACACATCAGAGAGCTCAGCAGTATGACAAACTGCATACATGACACATGATGCTGCAAGTCTCCTCACAGGAGGGAAGCCACGTAACAGGCACAGTTTCAGGTGAAATATAAAACATGTAGTACAGTCAACCAACACATGTTTATCAGAGTGTCAAGTGTAAAACACCCACATCAGTATTGTTCTTGGACATTAAGTATCTTATTGTATTTATCCATATTATGATGATAATATTGTTGTTACAACAACAATCATCATCATCATCGCCATCATCTTCATATTTATAATATATTCGTAATCACCAGCAATGACCATCTACAGAGGAAGCTCTAAGGAAGTTAATAGTCTTTTATTATAAAATCAACTTTAGTCTTGTCCATACCACTACGGTAATACTGACTTTATTTATATTTTTTGTACCCGTTGAGTGCTATGTTCATTTATCTTTTAACGTTACATCATTGCCTCAGGTTATTTGGTACAGACTTCAGTTTCTGCTATTTATATTTACATTACAAGATTTTTTTCCCCTCTCTGTTTATTGACCACTGTCAATAAACGCACCACCGTCCTGCTAGCTGCTGGCTACTTGCTGGGTTGACTGATGAATTAACCTTCAGTTGCCTTTGGTTTTGGTTTTACCTGAGACAGTCGGTTCAAGTCTGCTGCTGCACCTCCCTCCTCCTCCCCCCTCTCCTCCTCTTCCTCCTCCACCGACAGCGGGTCGATATTTGTTGACATTTCATAAACTGTGCGTAAAGAGTTGACGTTAGAGAACAGAGTTTCCCCCCCGACGTGGCGTGGCGGTCACCACAGCAACAGTCCCTCTGGCAACTGCCGACGGGGCCTTCACGAGCTGTGGGACATTTGAAGATTTCGAGTGTGATGGATGATCACGGGGAAATGAGCCTGACAGCAGCGCCAAGCCCATGAATCCTA
Source organism: Trachurus japonicus (assembly GCF_045865225.1). NCBI lineage: Eukaryota > Metazoa > Chordata > Actinopteri > Carangiformes > Carangidae > Trachurus > Trachurus japonicus. The sequence goes on along the minus strand of NC_140909.1, from coordinate 26,840,312 downwards.
AAATCTGCTTTTGCGGCCCTCTATTACTGCCAATAATGCTGCCAAAATTCACACACCCACTATAAACTTATTTAATTTTCTAATCCGTATACACTTGAACAACTAGATGTGAGAATTTTTTTTGTTGTAGATTGAAATGCAGTGGTTAAGGCCATGGAAGCAGACAACAGATGTTTCTTCTGATCTTTCAATTTATATTTGGTGAAGTCAGAAACTAACACAGAGAAACACTACATAAAACCTCAAAGAGCTGCTCAGTTGCAGCAGTGTGTTGTTTACATGATCCTTTTATCAGCCTGGCGTGTTTTTACCCATCTATTCTCTTTAATCTGAAATTTAAGAAAATTCAAAACTACAAACTAGTCCGATATATCCGCTGTGTGAGTGATATAGTGGGAGACTAATTATCATCTAGATTCCGGACCTACTAAAAGTAACAGAATAAACCAATAGACAATGTATCTACTGTAAACAACACGCCATCTGCTTTGTCCCTTTGGTTTTAAATAACTGCAACAACAAAGTACAAAAACTAGAACTACTATTAAAATGAGATTCAAAAGCTTCTCGAAGTAGCGCGAGGAACTATTGTGTCAAACGCAGGCAGATCCTCGTCATCCTCCATCCTGTACCTGATCCTCTCTTTATTCTCCTCATTCTTCCAACGACACCGAATGCATCACAACTCACTAAACAAGAAGTGTGTAAGAAAGCATCTCTAAGAAAAATACAAAATATTGACTTAAGGATAAACATTTTATTATTCAAAATAAGAATCACAATAAAATGCAGTGAGTGCAGAGCAGACGGAGTTGGTCGTCCTCACGGAGGACAAACGTCCTGTTGGTTCACCAAGTTTGATGAGATCGCGCACTCTTCAGTCTGTAAAAACACAAACCGTCAAGGAAAATAAATGTCTGACTGTATGTACCGGTACTTAAATGAACAGTTACATGTGTTTTAAGCTGTTGCAACACATCACTTTGCGGTTATGACATCACTTTAAGTGTCTGTGTGACCTCTAACCTTTTGAGCAGCTCCCCCGTCAACACCTGCTCATCTCCACCACCACCGTCCTCGTCACTGTCCTCCGAGCTGCTGTCTGACTCCTCCTTCTTACTCTTCTTCTCCTGTTTTGCTTTGTGTTTGTGCTTCTTGTGTTTCTTCTTCTGTGGAACAGTCAAACAAGAAGAGGAGGAGAAAGAAGAAGAAGTTGTCAGAGTAAGAGTCAGACGGGCCGATGTAGATTTCATTCCTATTTTCTTTCTTATCATGTCACCTTTTTTTCCTTCTTGTGTTTGTGCTGCTTCTTGTTCTTGTGTTTCTTCTCTCTGCTCCTCCTCCTGGGTCTCTCCTCCTCGCTGGGGGAGCAGAGGGAGGACGGCCGTCCTCTGACTGGACAGGTAAAGAAAAACAGGTGAAGTTCAGTCAAGTTTTCACTGGTTTACACTCACTCATACACTGCTCTGCAGCCTAAATTCCCTACTACAGCAGTGTATGTGGATTCATCTGCTGTAACAGTCCCCAACTAAGTCTCTGTTTACCCCTGCTTGTTTGATCCTTTTTCAAAATAAACTTTTTTTTCTTTATTTTTTTGTTCATTCACAGATTTTCTTTCAGTTGGAACAAATGAGCTGAGAGACACAGACAGAGGGAGGGTGTTAGAGACGGACTAACAGATGGTTCGTAGACAACAAGGAAGTGTTGGGTCAGTAATATTTTATAAGGACAGATCTGCTGTATCGAGACACCTAGGTAACCTGTGACCTGCTCTCTCACTGGCTGGTTTCTCTCTCTGTTCATAGCAGAGCAGGTTGTGATGATAAACTGTATAATAACAGTATGACTGTAAAATGTTTGAGCAGCCATAACATCCTGCCTATTGTTACAGTGCTACTCTGTTGTCTGCTGATGCTGTGGACTCACTGAGAGCAGCTGATGGAGGCGGCAGCTTCGGACCAAACTCCTCCTGAGACGAAGCCACAGCTGACAATCAAACACAGAGAAGAGAGAGAGAAGTTATGATGTCACAGCATGTCACGCCTGCTGTCAGTTCATTAATGAATCAGGTCTGAGGACAAAGGTAAAAGAAACTTAACACACACACACACACACAGGTATGCCAAATGTCTGTAATAAACTCTTCAGGTTATTACACCAAAGGCAGACTACAGCTACATGAATAGTACTCGTGTGGGAAAATCTCCAGACTGACAGCAAACAGGTCTGAAACCTGGTGTGGTCAGAACTCCTCACTGTATCCAAACGCCAAACACAGCTTGTAAAGATTTGATACTGACAGTTTTTCAGTGACGCTCTGGCTTATAACATAAAGGAACCAAAGAGGTTTTACGTTCAGGTCAGAGAAGGTTTACGGATTGTGTTTATGTTTGTAAAAGGCCGCGAGGAAGAGAGAGGAAGGTTACCTGTCAGCTGGTGGGGTTTCGAGGTGGATGAGGGAACTGAGGTGGCGGTGGAGGAGGAGGTTGCTGAGGTAACGGAGGTGGTGGAGGTGACGTTTGAGATGTTGAAAAGATTCACAGCCTGTGGCTCCGTTTTCCCCTTTTCCTCCTTTGTGTCTTCCTCCTCTTCCTCACTCTCTCCCTCTGATGAAGAGGATTTCTCATCAGAGGAGCCGGCGAAGATGGCCTTAAACAAATCCATAGGAGGCCTGCTCTCCTCCTCCTCCTCCTCCTCTTCATCACTCTCCTTCTTCTTGTCTGAGTTTTGCTGACCCACCGACTCTGTCTGTGAACAGAAAACAGTTTAGTGGCTTTACAAGGAACCAATTAGATTCTCGTGTCCTGATCTCGACCCCTTAATGACCGAACCCTCGGTGGGCGGAGTCTGGACACCTGTACCTGTGGAGGTGGAGCAGCAGTTGCGCTTTGATCCTGTTTTGTCTCAGTTTGTTCTCTCACAGAGCTGAGCATGTCACTGAGAGCGTCTCTCTCCTTCTTCTTCTCCTCCCCCTGCTGCTGCTGGGCTGACATATCCCACCTCGACTTCTTCACCGGCTCCAGAGGCTTTGGAGGAGCTGAGGTGGAGGAGGAATTGAGGTCATGTTACCAGGAGAGAACATGTTGATTTAAAAATGAGCAGGAGAAAAAGTTCTGCGAGGAAAAACGGAAATGCAGAGAGGGATCTAAGGTAAACTGGTGTGAACTGGTGTGAACTGGTGCCGGCCAGTAAACCCACCTGTCATGTCTCTGTTCTCTGTCACCGTCAGGAAGTTGAAGACCGAGAACTTGTCCCTCTTCACTTTGGGCAAACCCACCAGACCTGAGCTGAAGGACCAATCAGAGCAAGTCAGAGACAGGAACAGGTGCTAAACACACTGCACTGAGTGAAATGAGGGTGATGTCATACCCGGGATAGGGGTCGGGGACGTTGAACCTCTTGCAAAGCAGTTTGTCCGGATACCAATCGAAAGTCTCTCTGGTCAGTTTCCCAAACATCTTCATCTTGACGGCCGCCTGTTTGTCGTCAACATCTCCCTGATGATGCAGCAAAACAAACATGAAACAAACAAACAAACAACAACACTTTTATCACTAAACTCATAAACTCAACATGTAAATGCCAAACATGCCGCTTGTCCTTGTAAGGCTTCTGTAGAAAGGATGACTGTGTATCTGGGGATCTGTTTAGCAACTGGGTATTAATTAGTTACTGGGGTTAATCACCGTGGCAGGACTGAAAACTGAGTTAAACCGGAAGTTATCTGATAACCTGAGCAGAGCAGACTTGTATAAACTAACAGGTGTCAGTGGGCGTGGTCCACAGGTACTGTCCTACCTCCTGGTCCTGGGGGACCTCCACGGTGTCCTCGTCCTCCTCCTGTTTGGCACTGGTGAAGCGGGAGGAGAGCGAGGAGGAGGTGGGTCTATAGAGGATGGAGGCTCGGACAAACTCCTCCCTCTCCCGGCTGCGTTCCCACTCCGTCATCCCCGGGTCCAGACTCTGCTCCAGGGCATCTGACACACAAACCAGGTTCAGCTGTGAGTCCTGCACGAGGCTGCCAGCGGTGTGTGACGGGGTGGTGTGGGACAGACACTCCTACCTTTATCTCCCTGTCTGAGGCGACTCAGGTAGAGCTCGTAGCGCGCCTGTTTGCTCGGCGTCTTCTCAAACGGCCGGAAGGTCTGAGATGTCTGGACGCCTTTCCACGCTGCCAGAGCCTGCTGCTGCTGCTGCTGATGATGATGCTGCTGCTGATGATGATGATGATGTTGCTGCTGCTGCTGCAGGGAGGAAGACACCGCACTGCTCAGAGCTGATGACCTTGACGACGACCCCCCTGGCCGCAGCGCATCTCTGGACTCTGTGGTCGGAGTCTGGTTGGAGGGACGGTTGGAGGTGTTGCGGAGGTTGAGAAGTCGCTCCCGGTCTTCAGGTTTCAGCAGCTCCAGGACTGAACTGGGACCTGGTCAGGATCCGGGAGCAGAACAGAGACACCTGATGCCACCTGAATGTTTCAGCATCATCACTGACCTTAGATCAGTTCAAGTCCTAACCTGTTTGGACTCAGTCAGGAACAAACTACAAGAATCATTTGATTAACAACAACGAACAACCTGAACCTCCTCCTACCTTGCAGGGCGTCCTCTCCCAGCAGGGTCCTCCTCTGGCCAGAGTCCAGCTGGTGACGTCCTCCCTGTTGGGGCTCCTCTTTGACCATGTGGCCCTTGGAGACCCTGAGGGCCTCGGCCAGAGCAGGACTGATCCCGGACAGACCAGAGACGTTGAGGGATGGTTGGAAACGACGGACTGGTCTGTAGTCCCGAGGGAGATCGGGAGGAGGGAAGATCTGTGTAGGGACACAAGGTGTTAGTCTATCCTCCACAGAGACAGACTCAGAGACTCAGAGACAGAGTCCATCTCTGCCTTCACAGTTTCTTACCGTCTTTCCCTCAGCTGGTCGTTGGGACAAAGTGAACCCCTCCAGGATTTTGCCAAGGTATGAGGCTTCTCTACTTCTGTCTACAAACAGCAACAAATAAATAAAACACGTCATTATTTTAAACCTGGTTGAAGATTCAAGAGTTTAGAGTTTAAAAGAAGCTTTGACTTGTTGGTCCGTCGGCTCAAAAACATCATGTGTCATGGGGGTCTTCCTTTGAGACTTAAAAACTGTCTGATCTAATGTTGTTGTTGTTTTAAAGGGATAGTTCAACATTTTGGCAAATTGGCCATAATCCCTATAGTCATAGCAGTAGGTTCGTTACCTTTATTTGTCGGTGCAAGCTATTTTTAGAACGGCGGAGCAGAGCCGCAAGCTGCTCAGAGCTACGCTACGGAGGCTAATGGGATTTCTTGGTTTCCCTCATCAAACTCATCAAATACACAATCCAACAACTCCAAAACGCTCTGGTGGACAAGTTGTGACCTGCACATTCACCACCCCATGAAATAATAATGTAATGTTACGAGACCGAGTTGTTTCCTAGGTAAATACAGAGACTGCTTGTTGAAAAACTGCCCCTGAAGGCAACACACATCAGCGGTTTTGCATGAATTTAACTCTAAAACAGCTCCATCTCGTAACGTTCCGTTATTATCTCATAGCGTGGTGAATGTGCAGGTCACAACTTGTCCACTAGAGCGTTTTGGAGTTGTTGGATTGTGTATTTGATGAGTTTGATGAGGGAAACCAAGAAATCCCATTCGCCTCCGTAGCGTAGCTCTGAGCAGCTTGCCTCTCGGCTCAGCGGTTCTAGAAATAGCTCGCACCGACAAACAAAGGTAACGAACCTACTGCTATGACTATAGCGATTATGGCAATGGGCAAATTTGCCCAAATTTTGAACTATCCCTTTAAATCAACTATCTTCTCCGACATACATCTACAGACTCTCCAGGTCTCTGTAGGCAGTGTTACCTTTGCTCTTGGTGTACTGCTTTGGCGCCGTCCAGCCATATAGTCCGTCTCCAGGCTCCTCCCCTCCCAGTACTGTGTCATACCTGGACATGGAGTCTTTGTGGTATACATCTTCATCATCATCCTCTAGGGCGCCCACACCAAACGCCTACAGGTCAAAGATCAGCAGCATGTAGCGAAAGTAGAACAACATCTAACTCTCTGCTTTTAAAAACTTGAGGTAGCTCACCTGTCCGGCCACGCCGCCTCTGCGTGAGCGCCTCTGTGTGTCTCCAAACAGTCGACTCCTGGTCTCAGACTGAGGCGAGAACAGGTCAATGTGCTCCGCGGCCCGTTGGCCCAGCAGTGCCAGACCCGGGTCCAGACCACGGTACCCCAGACCCTGAACCCCCAGCTTGGGGTTAAAGTCCACGGGGGTCACATCCTTTGGGGCAAAGGTCACATTTTCTGGAGCAAAGTCGTCGTTGTCGTCCTGTTGGGCAGAGACAGGAGGTCAAATATTAATATTAAACCACGAAGCAGCTTCAACATTAAAGCTTTATTTAAGCCCTCATGTCTCAGCAGTGAAAAGCACTGTCTGCATCTCACCTCAGATTCCTCTGAACCAGCAGGGGGTTGCGCACAGCCGTAAACTTTAGCTCCATCATCTGTCAGCAGGAGAACACAAACGAAACCACAGGAAGTCATAAACACAACATTGAAGTGAAAATTGAAAATCTTTATTGTCCACTGTTGTGGAAATTCATCTTTGGCCCCAAAAATATATAATACACACAGACAAGACTGCACAGCACATACTAGGGCTGAGTCAGCTGACCCAAAAAAATCGAAGCTTCGAAGCTTCGTTCGTTGTTATGGTAATCGATCTTTAAGTCCGTGATCGATTGTTTTTTTTTCCTTCCTTTTTTCCTTTTTGACACCGGTTCTCATCGGCAATTGTTACATTAAAATGAGTAGGCGACTTGGCATCCTGGAAACCTGCCTGATTTTGGAGACATGCAGTGTTTGTGTGCCATTACTTTAGTCATTTCCCGCTACGACCCCCCCCCCGGTCGGACGTTACGGTCGCTCGATTAAAATCGATTTTATGTCCGCGAAGCTTTGATTATGAAAATATGATAATCGGGTCAGCCCTAGCACATACAATATACAAATGGGTGGAGTTTCACTTCAGCAACTTATAAACAAACATGTGATGTTGTACAAACCAGTGTGCTGTTGACGAGGTTTCCTCTTGACCCGAGGCCCGACCCCCTGACCCTCCTTCCACCCCATCTTCCTCAGCAGCTCCACACCGATGGAAGACCTGAGAGACAAAACCAACACACCACAGAGCAACTCAGTGTACATGTCACCTGGGCCCTTGGCTCCCATAGATTGGCCCCCTGGTGCTCAGTGAAGGGCCCCTGGTTGTGGGTGTGGTCTGTCACCTGGCTGGTGCGATCAGCTCCTCCAGCAGCGTGTCTCCAGGGATCAGGGCGCTCTGAGCGTGGACGGCCTTGGCCTTCTCTCTGGTCTGGTCTCTGCGGCTGGAGGTGAACTCCTGACTGGTGGTGATCTCTCTGGGAGCAATGCCATGCTCACCAAAGTCCTGTTGCACAACCACACAAACTATAATTACTTATTTATTTTCATTTAGTATCAGATAAACAAATTCACATATTACATGTGTAGTAGCCGTTTGTCAACAAATCAAAGTTTCAAATCAAAGTTCAAATTATACAAATCAAAGGGCCACTGTTGCACCATCAACAAAAATTGTGGTTTATTTAACCAAAAAGCGAGCAAACAAAGAACAAAGAAAATTCCTGTGCCTCTCCCGCTCCGGTAAAAAACCATTTGCCCACCCAGGTGCATGCTGATCCCTTACCGACAGCCTACCTATATAATTTCAAGTGCCCTCCTACCGTGCCCAAATGAAACAAAACACAAATAATAAACAAGAAAACACCTACACTAAACAAATAATAAACTAGAATACTAATAGAAATCTAATCATAATGAAATCAAATAAATTGATTGAGAATAACCAAAACTAAATACTCACTAAACAAAATACTAAACTAAACAGCACTAACTACTACAAATAAATAAATAGCTCCAACAACATGAAATCGCCATAATCCTAAAATGTTTCTTCACAAATGTGCATGTTCTCCTCAGAGGACATTAAGAGGAAAGTCGTGTCTCTGCGCCTTGACCCAGACACACCAGCAGCTGTGATCTTTATTTGGGTCAAGAAGTGAGGACACTCCTTCAACATGAGTCTCTTCTTCCTCCCCCTCTATGTGTTTTACCTCCTCGTCCATGAAGTCCTCTGGCCTGGTATGATGTTTCCCAGTTTTCTGTTGCCGTGACGACACAAAGGTTGATGGAGCCCAGCCTGAAAACACAACACACAACAATCACGTTTTAAATAAATGTTCATTAAAAGTTTCAGACAAACCGAGACTAGAGGTCGTCGGGAGATAATTATTTTACACATAAGCAGGCACATTTTATCATAATGTAAACATCAGCCAAAGAATGACACAGGTGACGCAGCAATGACCTTCTTTGGAGCCCACAGTGTTGAAGTAACCGGCTGAAAACCCTCCGGTGAAGGCCCCATGGAACCTCTGGTATCTTCCCTTCTCATCTTTGACTGTCTGCTCATGGAGCGGGATGGGCTTCTTCAAAGGCTCATCTGCAGCAAACACATAAAAGACTCACACATTATACACACACATACCACAACAGATCATATATCCTGAATCTAACCTTATTCATTTAGGTGTTGAATGTAGGCTACAGTAGGATGAATATGATATGTGGAATATTAATAAGTTAATCATATTGTGTATGTTTCACAAATGATGTGGTGTCTGACAGTAAAGTTGTGCTTCATCGCTCGCTCTGACACAGCTTTTACAGTGAGTTTAATAACAGAAGAAACACCCACACACCCTGAACCAAACTCGACACAAAACTCTGGTTTACTTTATTCTCTCGCTTACTGGAAAATGTGCCTCAGTACGCTGGACCAGTAAGTTAATAATATGTATAAAATATCACGTCATATTAGCGGTAGAAGACGTAGCCTATTTAAACAGTGTAGGGAAGATTAGCACGAAATCATTTGATAATGTATGTCTCTTATCAACCGGATAAACAACTGGAGGTTGCGGTTCGAATAAATGGACATGAATGGAAACAGCCGTTGGTACGTTAACCCGCACGTTCGGGACCGTTAAACAGAAGGATTGTGGATCGGATTTGGTTTCCAAGGAGGGAATGCTAACAGCTCGGACCTGCAGGTAGCTATCTGCTCGTTAGCTTAGCATCCCGTAGCGACTTGTCGCAGCTCAACTACTAATACTTGAACCCCTGAAAGAACCAGGACGTGTGTCGGTACCAGCGGGCGGGTGGTCGAGGCACTGAAATCAAATCTACCTTCCTCCAGAGGCTCCAGAGGAGTTCCATAAGTCACAAAGTCCTCGTCGCTATCACTGTCGGACGCCATGTTTGTACTACAATTACGGGAACCGCAGAGGAACATACGTACGAGGCGAAGCGTCAAATATTAAAAGCAGCATTCCCAAAATTAAATGGCGGCATCCTGTGGTAGCAACGTGTAACTACAACAGTGTAATACGATATAAATGACACCCAGTTGTTCAAAAGGTGTAATCTTTATCACAGTTGTTCAACGCAAAATTGGATTGGATCAGTCTGATCCAAATCCAAATTTTCAAGATTACCAAATCTGGATAATGAGTGCTCTAGATGAGACTGTGTATCACACTGAAGGCTAATTGGTTCGTAACCAACAGGTAGAACAGCAGCATGGGCTCACTCACAGTGTGTTTATTTGAAGAAACAACAAAGAGCACGGAAAACAATACATATACACTCCGTTTTCAGTGTCTTTCAAACACAGACTCCATCTGGTTGGGCTGTTAAAATAAATGTAATAAATATAGGCCTACAGATAAATATACAAATATACAGTAGGCTACATTAGTGAAATTGTGAATATTTCCCCATGTGTTTCAAATTCAAAATTCAAATTTCAAAATTCAAACTTCAAATTTTAAAATTCAAACTTCAAATTTCATTAAATTCAGTTTAGGGAAAAGTAGTTGGTGAAAAGTTTTTCAGTTGTAGAATATTCAAAAGTTAACATTATTTACTAATCACTGTTATGGTTTAAAATTAGGTGCAAAATATAAACCAATAAATGTATATATACTACATTATGAATATTGTTTATTTGACCAGTTTGAATTTAATTTAAATCACATTTTGTCCCTGAAATCCCCCCTGAATCCACCATACTGCTGGGATCAGAATAATCCTGTTTTTTTGGATCAAAGTTATCCCGATCCTACTAAAAAGTTTTGAACAACGCAAACTGAGGGTTTGATCCAGATCAAAACCAAGATTGGATTACGTGATCTAATCCGATCTCAGAATCCGTTTTTGGTTTTGAACAACCCATTTTCAAGATTTGATCCAATCCATTATCCAAAATCCGACTGGGCCGAGTCAGGTGGAGCAGCGTCATATTGATTTTGAACATGTTTTGCAAATGTTGGCCCAGGGCCCAGTTGTTCAAAAGGTGTAATCTGGATAAAATTTATCCGGATTTTGAAATCCCTTTTTTTGCTATCCTGGATCACGTAATCCGTTTTACTTCTATCCCAGTTATTCAACGCAAAGTTGGATTGGATCAGTCTGATCCAAATCCAAATTTTCAAGATTACCAAATCCGGATAGTGAGTGCTCTAGATGGGACTGTGCATCACAATGAAGGCTGATGGTCTGTAAACAACATGTAGAACAGCAGCATTAGGTCTCTCAAAGTGTATTTATTTGAAAACGGAGTGTATGTATTGTTTTCTGTGCTCTTTGTTGTTTCTTCAATGTCTTTTAAACAGCCAGACTTTGTTTATGACTTAAATACTTGTTTGGGACTTGTTTTTTAGGACACTATAATGTGTTACTTATTTTATATGACTTTTTTTTTCTCTCTTTCTTTGTCTTTTTTAATATATTTGTAATAGAGACTAATCAATCAATCAATCAATCAATCAATCAATCAATCAATCAATCAATCAATCAATCAATCAATCAATCAATCAATCAATCAATCAATCAATCAATCAATCAATCAATCAAAACAGCCAGACTCCATCTGGTTGGGCTGTTAAAATAAATTTAAAAACGCAAATATACACTACATTAGGGAAATTGTGACTATTTCCCCATGTGTTTCAAATTCAAACGGCAAATTTCAAAATTCGAACGTCAAATTTTAAAATTCAAACTTCAAATTTCATTAAATTAAAACTTCAAATTATACATTATATTGTTTATTTGACCAGTTTGAATTTAATTTAAATCACATTTTGTTCCTGAAGTCCCCCCTGAATCCACCCTACTACTGGGATCAGAATAATCCTGATTTTTTTGGATCAAAGTTATCCCGATCCTACTGAAAAGTTTTGGACAACACAAACTGATGGTTTTATCCAGATCAAAACCAAGATTGGATTACGTGATCTAATCCGATCTCAGAATCCGTTTTTGGTTTTGAACAACCCATTTTCAAGATTTGATCCAATCCATTATCCAAAATCCGATCGGATTTCCTTTGAACAACTGGGTCCTGGCTTTAACATAGTCAGACCAAAAAATGTCAACGTCTTTACTGAATTTTCCAATGTTTTAGCCTACCACTCAATCTGCTCAACCTCGACCACATGTTCTCCACCATCGAACTGCTGTAGGCTGTCACTGGGCACTGCAGATCAGGTTTTACTATTAAAGTGGATGAAAACATCCTGATTCTCCAGACTGATGATGCTACAACGGGTTAAACACTTCCTATAGATAGACCTCACCTCACTTCAAATAAACCAAATTGTCACTGTAATGTCAGACACTGAGCCTGTGTCCTGATGAGAAATTATTGCCTCCTTGACAAAGTTGCTCATTCTCACAGTCTGCAGGTTTGCAGTGAGTCTGCAGTGAAGTTGTAGTGAGCATGTAGTGAATCTATAAATAGTCTGTAGAGATCTGAGTGTGTAGTCTGTAGCCTATGTATCATATTGAGTCTGTGATGAAAGTCTAAGCCTGTAGACAATCTGTGCGACTTTGTGTTAAGTCTATGGTTACAGTAGTAGCCTACCCATTTCAAATTATTCCAATCAATCTCTGTTCTTAATAGTTCTCTGTCCTCTTTTCTTTGGAAAAATAAGCGGGCCAGGTTAAAACTTAAAGTGTTACAACAGCCCTCTGAAAATGGGGGTCTGGGAGTACCAGATATAAAATGTTATCAAATTGCATGTCTGTGTTGTTACTTTTGTCATTGGTTTAATAATGACCCCAAATCCACCTGGCTTTCTCTTGAGGCGGCCCAAGTCAGCAACATCTTCTCCAAGATGAAATGGGTTAATCTCAATACTAAGAAGAATGTTATACAGACCTCCCTAAAAGTTTGGAAACTCGTAAGAAAATGTCAAAACCAGGAGGGTTTTCTTTCTCTTCTCACCCCTGTTTATTTAAATCCTGATTTTCCCCCTGGATTACAGGATCAGGCCTTCTCTGTGTGGGCCACTAGAGGCATTAAAAAACAATAAAACTGTAGGTGACTTGATCTTAGTCAGTCAGTCAGAACGAAATACAGCCTTCCCCAAAACAATTTTAAGATATTTGCAGGTGCGTAGCTTCATTATGTAATGGGTTCTCCCTCTCTCTGCAGAACTCTGATACAAAGAAACTTATCAGCAGGTTTTATGGGGCTCTGTCAACTCCAAATATACTGCTCGGATAAGATCCCTCTGGGAAACTGATTTTGGGGCCCCCATTTTAGACGATGAGTGGGAGAGTCTGGAGGAGCCCCACAGGCTGTTTATCTATGAACAATGCTAGGGAACTACAGTTCAAGATTATACATCGACTTCAAATTACCCCTGTAAAACATCATAAATTTAATTTAACCCTTTGCTTTCAAAATTTTGTAATAAATGTAAAAATGCTGAAGGTACTTATTTTCATTGTATTTTTTAATGCCCCTTTGTTGTTGATTTATGGTACTGCGTGTGTAGGGACTTTTTAAGAAAAAACTGTCCCTAGACCCAGTTCTCTGCCTTTTTGGTGTACACTCCACATCATTTAACCTCATGTCCTCTTCACTGAGGCTGCTCCAGGCTCGGCTGTTTAGTGCCAGGAGATGCATCCTCCTTCATTGGATACTGGACACTACACCCACCACTGCTCACTGGAGGAGGAGTGTGATGGACATTATTCCCCTCGAAGCAATCAGCTTATGGCGGAAGGACAAACCATTTCTTTTTTTTAATGTTTGGAACCCCTTTCTGCATTATATTGGAGAGGACAGGGCCCAGGTTCTCCAGAGAGGCTTACTTGGTTTAGTGTGGTCTGATGTAGATGAGCAAAGCAATGGTTAGTCGACTACTATTGTTTAGGTTATTTACTTATCTGTTTATCTTAGGTTTTTATTTCTTCTTTCTGATATTTCTGATCACCCTCGACATGCAGTGTTTTGCCTTCTATGTGTGTTTGTATTTTTTTTTTTTTTTTTTAAACGGAGTTATCTGCTTTTGCAAATGAACTCTTCTGTTACCCTCAGTTGTAACTTATTTTACTTTATTATGTATGTGTTTGTGTGTGTATATGTGTGTATGTATGTGTACATGGACATGCATATATATATGTATGTAGGCCTATGTGTGTGTGTGTATATATATATATCGTAATTTTTCTTTCTTTTTTTCTTGTATGGAGGGAATGTCTGTCTTTGTTTGTTAATTGAAAAACAAAATAAAAAAATATGTAAAGAGAAAAAAACTGTCTATGGTGAGGTAGTAAAATTCTAAACCAAGTTACAATAACTACCCAGTCCATGTAAATCAAAGTAAACTGTGAAGTAATATGAATGCTCTGAGGTATCACAGCCATGTGATACAGAGATGTTACTGTTCAGCCTCTGTGCAGAAGAAGAGCCCAGGTCAGTTCAGCAGCAGTTAGTTTAGAGGAACAGAGATAAACTCCTCGACGTCTCGACTTCTCGACCTCTCAGCCCACTGACTTTGTTCTTCCTCGCACTGGCTTCATGTTCCGCCTGCAGGTCACAGCTGGAGATGAACATCTGCAGAACAGAAACACAAGCATAAGCCTCGTGTTTTATTCTGTAAACACTTAGCTTAACCAAACAATGTTTTCTTATTTAAAAACAATAAACTGTCCAAAAGTATCTGGACAAAAAATGAGGAGTCTCTTGTTACAATAATACGATAAACAATAATTTAATGCACTCAATAAAGTGCTTAGATCTTTAAACACTGATTTATCTGAAGAAGAAAAAAAGCATTCAAACTTAAAAGATGAAATTCGTAATGCTCTCTGTTCTTTAGTATTTTGTGGTTTAGTGTGCTAAGATTGGCTGTGTTTGCTTCCTGAGTGAGACTTGTTGCCAGTGTTGTGGATAAATGAGTTTTTTTTAAACATGAGCAAAGTGTTTTGTTGCAAGAGTTTGGGGATGAGATTAACTGTTTAGCTGAAATGCAGGCTAGTAATGCAGGCCGTGCTAAGAGTTTTAAAAAAGCAGCCTCAGTTGGACCGATGCTTATTAGCAACTGAAATAACTAATCTCTTAGCAGCTACTGGAGGAGAAGTAGACAGATGTGAATGAGAGGATCCAGATGCTTCAGCCTGCTCTGGTTTTGACTGCAGAGTTTCCTCCAACCTCTGTGGCACAACTTTGGAGGTTTTGGCTGTTCCTGGTAGGTTAGAGGATTTCAGGGGATCAAGACCTGGATCAGTAACAGGACCTGGATCCGGATCTGGACATCTGGTACAGTTCTGCGGAGAACTCCTGTAAACAAGACTTTATGTCCTGAGCGGAGCAGAGCCTGGTTTTGTGGATATAAACATGTATAATTAGACAAAAGACAGGGAAGCCCCATAATACATCAGGGGAGAAGGGGGTGGGGTGGAGGGAGCAGGGAGGAGGGGATGGGTGGGGGAAGAGGGGGGAGCTGTTAACATTAACAGTTGTGACACAATCAGGTTCGGTTGCACAACCGTCCTGTCCACTCGTCAGCAGAGAGTGAAGTTTGGCTCCGTGATGGTTCCTGCGGGACATCTGCTTACACTTAACTCTGACTCGTGTGTGTGCAGATTATCAATGAATCCAACCAAGTGTGACTTCTGCCTGTGTACTTTCCCCCCCCACACACACACACCACCCCCACTACCACCATGACCCACACACACAGTTAATCCTGTGAGGAATACGGTTGTTGGTTCAGTGTTTACAGGCTTCACCTCAGATGAATCTTAGACTAAACTCTGTTTGTGTCTCTGTTTGTTCAGAGAAGACAGTTCATCTTTGTTATAATCTTCGTCTTCCTCCTCCTCCTCCTCCTCATCATCATCATCATCTCTCTCTCTCTATCAGCAGCTGAGATCTCACACCTGCTCAGGTGTTAGTGTCACTGACAGTACACTCCGTAGAACATAGCTACATGTGCACCAGGACACTCTGCCTCTGCATCTCGTGGTCATCATGACTGCATGTCATGTGTGTCACTGGGCATAAATATTAGCTGCTGCAAAAACACAAATATAAAATGAATCTAAAGACGTTCTGTCAAGGTGTTGTGTTTAAAAGGCCAAAGGCATATTTTCTGAGGTTGCCAAGCCCTTGACCTTTGACCCCAAGAATCTACTCAGATCATCCTTGAGTCCTGGTGAATGTTTTTGCCAAGTTAGAGGTTTATTTAACTTTTGAAAGATAATTGGTCTTTGGTTTGTTGATGTTCAGCTGACAGGAAGCAGCTCTTTCACACCTTTCAGGACCCAAACTGTCCTGAAGTCAGAAAACCTCAGACTAGCAGCACCATTTCACCTCTGCTCACCTGAAAAAAAAAATCCCAGGTGCCATGAACTACCCACCACAACTGATGGTGCAAGATTCAGTCTTCTTTAGCTGGCAGAGGTTCAGATGTTTGTGGACACTGTTGAGGTCACCTGGTACTATCTGTCCTCTCTGTCTACACCTGCCCAAGACATCATCTGCCCCCTCCCCAAACTGCCCCCACATGAACTAACTGACATAATTAAGTTGTGGATCAATGCAATTCCAGGTAATCAGTCTGAGACCTGGATGTTGACTCACTGAAATATCTGTCTGACAATACGGGCTGATGAGATGTTTTTCTTTCACCGCCATATCCTGCTGCTTAGCACCGGCCCACTACACCTGGACCTGATCCAAGATCTGATCCAAGATCTGATCTCTGCCGAGGAGCTGAAAATAGAAACTTATCTCATCATCTCGTCTCGGAGTTTAAATTTCAGGACAAGTTTTGGCATCTTCTGGTTGTGAAACATTCTTTGATGAGGATGTTTTAAAACCAGCTCCAGGCAGGTACTCAGTTGGACCAGAAAGTAGGTCTCACCAGATCTCCTGCTCCAGTCCAAGAAGTCCTGTTCTGGTCCAGATCTTCTGGTCCCCTCTGTTTGGGTCTTACAACTTCCACCGACAGAGTAGGAGAGACAGTAACTTGACTGACAGAGTCCAGTGCAGAGGTCGTCCAGCAGAGCGAACCACAGCCCATCAACTGAGGTTAGCAGGCAGGCAGGAGTCAAAATCTGAAAACACCTAAACAGGCACAAAGACTTTTAAATGTTTGTCGATAACTTAAAGAAATGAAGTGGTGCCAGCACTGTGTGTGTGTGTGTGTGTGTGTGTGTGTGTGTGTGTGTGTGTGTGTGTGTGTGCATGTCTGCGTGTGTTCGTGTGTGTGATGACTGATGTGGTTCTATGTGAACTGATGTGAACTTCCTGGACAGGAGACAGCCTGTCAGGAAACAAGGAAGTAAAGAGAGACCAGTTTAGACAAATCCCCTCTGACTATGTGTTGATTCTGAGGAGATAGGAGACGATAGGCTACTTGATCCAGAAGTCCAGGTCCTGGACTGTGAAGGTTTCTCATAACTGAGGGCTTCTCACAGGTTTCCAGGAATGTGTTTGTTTGAACTCGAATGTGACACTGGGTTAACGTCGCTGTTGTTTATGTTCTGTTCACTGATTCAGATCAACTCATCCATCTTCATGTCTGCTAGTGTTGATGAGCCATAGGCTACTTCATCAGTGTGTCCTCACTAACGTTTGTTCAAGATATGAGAAAAACAAGAGGAAATATTTATGTGAAAAGTGAAGCAGCTCAGCTCATCACTTCTTAACTCCACCGTTGTGGACCTCATGGAAAGGTCATGTGGGGATACAACAGGGACAGATGATGAAAAGAACATTTTTAAGTGAGACCATAAAGGCTATTTGATTAGACAGCTGTATGTAGCGGTTATGCTAATAGGGGAGAGATGCAGGCTCATCCTCATGATGGACTCACAATCAGAGACACAGCGTTGCTGCAGACTCACAAACGAGCTTGTCACAGCACAGAGGTTGTGATTACCCACAGGATTTAGCTATAGTTAGTAAAGAGAAAATACATTGACTTTGATGTGAAAATACTCAGATAACTTATCAAAACTCTGTGGCACGGTGTTGTCCCCAGGCAACAAACCACTTCTTGGGGCTCACCATGGCCCTTTGTTAGGATTATTACTATTCATATAATAATAATAATAATAATAATAATAATAATAATAATAATAATAATAATAATAATAATAATAGTGGGAGAGGGTTTGGCTGTTTCTTTGGGACTTTGGGCTGTCCTTACTCGAACTTAAAGCAGAAGTAAGTGATATATTTGTGTTAATATAAGTCTTAAATAGTTATATCTTCCGACAGCAATCACTTACATAGAGTGTTTGGACTGAAACACGGGTCTGTCAGTCACTCTGCTCTGCTCTGAGCCGAAGAGAAAACATTTATCGTATCCTACAGTTTTTATCCAATGAGGAGAGAGAACGGCATGCAGGGCTGTGTGTGCAGCCAAGGAACGCCGTGAATGTGGCGACGTAGCGACGAGGACTGTTATGGTGCGTTCAAGGAAACTCGTATTTTTCCGACCGTGAAGTGGTACCAGTTCGATCTGGTACGAGTTCACCGGTCGGAAGTTACGAGTGGCCGTTATAGTGACTTTCACCGGTAAAACAGGTCGGAAAAACACGAGTAGGTTGCCTGGAACGCTACAAAGTCGTAAGTTGTGACTTGAAGCTGTAATTTATAATTTCAAAAGCCTGCCTGGAACGCAGCATTAGCGAAAACGACCAGACCACTTACTTCTGCTTTAATCAAGATGGGATATGGTAGATGTTGTGTATCTCTTTTTTTTTTATCATGTTTAAATTTGAATAACATAGAAAAAATACTAATGATAATGATAATGCTTAAAGTTCGGAAGTTTAATTTAATGAGAAGAAGCTTTACCTGCTTAGTGGAGGTCCAGCCCTGCCCCACCCTGCATTCCCCATCTACCCTGCATTCCCCATCTACTCACTATTAACACATTATGATCAGGATTGGTCCACACAAGCATCTCTAACACCAGCCCTCATGGAAACTCCTTACTGTACCTGTCATCAGGTCAGAACTTTGAGTTGAGAGTTTTAATAAAGTCAAAACTCATGATGGAGGTGGAGGAGGAAAATAAAGTGAGAAACATTATTTAAAATGTTATTTTCCTCCTCTGTGACTCAGTCAGAATTTATCTGTATTTACAGTTCAAAGCTTCAGAAACTGTCAGCTGTCCAGTCCCTGACTCTGCAGCTTCTTCGTCCTCTTCATCTTCCTCATGTGGGGGCATTCACATGACCACAGGACTGACAGTGTGTCAGCAGCAGGTGTCTAGTCTTGGTCCTGGTCTTCTCTTCACACTCTGCTCTGGGACAAAGACTGGGTCTGTTTGGGTCTGGCTCCGCCCACACAGCTGCGGTCAGGATGGGGGTTCAATTCGCCCAGAACACCATGTTCTGGAAATCTGTGTCACATTCTCTGCTGCCGTGTAAATAATGGAGAGCTGCCAATAGAGCGGAGACTAGGACCCACACCAGGACAGAGACAGAGACCTAGAGACCCGTCCACAGGATTTAACTGTTCATGGGTCAGACCTGCAGACACCTTAGTCCTCACAAGAACTGACCCTGTCTCATCACATTCACATTACCTCACTATTTCTGCAGAAATACTCAGGAAATTTAACCGTTAACCATTATCACTGATAAGTGAAAGAAACACAAGGAGCCTGGCACTGAACTGTTTTATCATTTTAGACTTTAGGAAACTAGAGGTTTCATCTTAGAAAAAAAGTTTTTCAATTTTATTTATAGAGCATTTTTTAAAATTAAATATTTTCTTACTGTATCAAACAAACTCAGGTCAGAGAATGAAACTAAAGCCACCAAAATAAAAACAGGCACAGATTCAGATTCCTATCTGTTTTCTCAAACATATCAACAAAACTCATGCTCAATAAGGTTTTATGCAACAAATCACTATCAGTGGAAAACATCTTATCAGTCCAGCCAATCTAAAGCTTCAGTTCAGAGTCTTATCAGAGGACTGATCCTCATTCTCATCATCATCATAAAGACGCAACACCAGGTCACAGTAGCTCAGACTATAACTGAGCAAACACACAGAAGGACGTACTTTGGATATTAGCCTATAATGATGTCAAAGCTTTTCACTGATGCCCCCAGTATAATTTACATTTTTAATAATGGACAATTACAAATTTAGTGCACTCTCAACTCGACCCTGACATTTTACAAGACTATGGTGCTTTGGTGTGTTTTACACAGAGCAGCAGGGAATGCTGGGTTAGAGGAAATCTCCTGACCTCAGATCAGCCGTAAGACCTCAGTTCAGACATGTCGTCCTGGTGCAGCTTAACTGTTTGTTTCTGCTCAATTAAAATGACTTTATGAGCCACATGTGGAGCTGAGTCATGAAAAGAAAGAGTCTGTTCAGACTTAGAGTAAAAACGTCCCCTTTTTACTGAGACTCAGTCCAACCAGTTAGTCCAGTCCAGTCTAGTTCGGCCCATTCCAGTCCGGTTAAGTCCAGTCCAGTCCAGTCCAGGAGACTGATGGTCTTATGGTCTTTGTGCTGGGGTCTTGGTACAGAGACATCAGAATTAGAGGGTTGGTTCTGTAAAGCTCACAGAACCTCATAATAATAAAAATAAACCTATAATTGGAGGTTGTTATGGAGAAATAAACCATGGGGTTTCATACATCCTGAAGGGGTTTATTTTGTCATAAGAACCGACTAACTCTACATTATCCCGCTTATTAAACGGCTTACGAGTGATCAAAATATGGCTTTTATCAATTTATAAACTGTATTATTTAGCGCATCTGCAAGTTCGGTCACTTCTCCGCTGTTTTGCTAACCCTCCACCTGGTCGTGTGCATTTGTTTTCAATGAAGTCACACCCCTCCGTTTCCGGTACATGGACCCTCCAAAGTGAAAAATTATCAATGAGATTCAATGGGTAGCCTAGATAAAAATTATTTTTCTGGTGCCGTTTGAATTGTGCCATGGATTTCACATGTAGTTTGTGATATTTAAAGATAATATTTCACGCAGAGAAGACTACAATTTAGCGCGAAGAATTTTGATAATGTTAGGTTTTGTGAAGTTACTACAGCCAAGGGGGCAGTTGTCGGTCTGAGAAGTGAAACTCACTTCCGCGTTCAAAAACTGCAATCCCCACGGCTGCCACTGGGGGCTGGTGCCAGAAAGCAGCAAATCTCCATAGACCCCCATGTTAAAATCGCCGATTTTACATCCTCAATAAACATGATCAAAGCCTGGTGCCATCACGTTTTTTGGTCTCAACCGATAGTTTCTACCCCCGCACACACTCTGAGGGGGGGTTTTTAACTCTACCGTTTTACTATTATTAGGTTTAAAATTCTCACCAATTAGGGCGCGAAAATGTTGAGTGACAGGTCCGAGCAGCTCCCTGGACAGCTGCTTCGAGGCCAGTGGGCGGGTTCTCAGCCAGTAAATCCAACATGGCGCTGTTCAGGCCGCCATATTTGAGTCACAAAAACGACTCCCCAAAACCAATGGGTGATGTCACGGACACTACGTCCATATTTTTTACAGTCTATGACTACAGCGCTTCGCTGCTCTCGATGCGAATGATATAGGTCACCACCCACACTTGAACTCTGCAAAAGACATGGCGATCTCTCTGTTCCATTTCACCGCCTTTTTCCTACGCTCTGAAAGGTCCCATGGGGGTCCAGCGGAAGGGGCGGGATTTCGCCATAACAGACCTAAGAACGCAGCGATTGACCAATCAGAGTGCAGCATTCAATACAGCCGTGTCCAATAATATCATAAAGTTTGAGGTCACATGACTGCACCTGCCCTGGGGTCTGACCAAGCCCTTCCTCCATTGTGGAGCTGGACAGACCGGCTACAAACAGCTACCCTAATGTGACAATGCTTCACCTGTAGCAGGTGTTACCAACTCAGAGACTGAGACAGTAGAGTAAAACCCCAGTCTACAGAGACGTGGTCTACAGATTACTCAGACCCACCAGAGAGAGGATCTTGTCTGATCTGAACCAGAGCAGATAATCAATGTCAGACCTGAGGATACATGTTGTACTGCAGACACGTGAAGTTGGGAGGGTAGGAGGGTTTGTTCTGGCTCTGACAGAGATGAGGCTAGTGGAGGGGGGTCCTTTAGGCCTCCCATTCAGTTAAATCTGATCCATGTGGATTGGTCGGGTCAGGAGGACACAGTGTTCTGTGTTCCTGTTCAACACACACACACACACACACACACACACACACACACACACACTCTCTCTCTCTCTCTCTCTCTCTCTCTCTCTCTCTCTCTCTTACTCTAATCCTGTCCTTCCTGGCAGCTTGAACACTTTGGTCACATTCACAGATTTCTGAGTATTCAACGAGACAAAAGTTGCATGTTCCCTCTGATTTGATCTGCCTGTATGAGTTGTTTTTACAGGAGCAGACATTGTTTCCTGTGACAGATTTACATTATGGGAAGTTTAGCATCACAGTGTGTTTTACAGAGTCACTACAAACTGTTTATGTAGCAATCGTTGTCATCATCACTTTATTTCATAATGAACTGATTACTATTTTTGAAAAGAGTCAAAACTGAGTCTGAGACACACATGAGACAGTAGCCTTGCCTCCCTTACTAAAGTCTTCAATTAGCTTCACTAACTGATGTTCTAGTTTCTAACTTTAGCCTTAAGTACGAGTTTAGGTAACTGTTGTTAGCAGGTTTCTAACCTTAACTGGGCTAGTTTCTAGAGAGAGTTAAAGAAATAGTTTGTAGCTAACGTAGACTATTTATCAACCAGATTTGGATTTAATAAAATGAATATGATTATGATTAGCTAACAGCTAGTGTTTGGAAATCAGACAATAGTTGTTCAAGTCATTTGGCTCACCTTTATATAGAGGCAAACCCCGCACAGCCTTCCACACAGCAGGCAAGTCTTCAGTTGAATAAATGAGTGAGTGGGTCACAGAAAATAATACGATTATTTTTGCCTTTAGACTTATTAGTGCTCAAACTTGTAAGTGCATTAAATACTAAAATATAATTAATAAAGTTAAAACAAAACTATCAGGGCAGGTCTCTGCAGAAAGAACATGGTCTGGGTAAGAACTTCTTTGGGTGCAATTGTTCAAGACTTTCACATGCAGCGACTTTAGATCTAATGTGACTGCAGGGGTATCCCATATCGCAGAGGAATGAAACTTCCACAAGGTTTTTCCTATGTAATACCATTTGGTCTGTATATCTGACGGGGATGACGTGCAATGATTAGTGAAGAGGTTGGTTGAGGATCAGGGCCGGTTCTAGCCTGCTATATTAGGGTGGGCTGGTTGAGATAACAGGTGGGTAACTTATGTAAGCCGAACAGTGGCCTGAAGGCAGCCAATTTGAATTGCTGTGGTTTGGGGGTTTCTTTACTCTTTCAAATACAATAAAAAATAGTTTTAAAAAATCTTTCACGCATGAGCTAGGCCTCTGTGTTTTCAATGTATGAGCTTAAAAAATTAACTTGTGGAGCCACGTGTTCTCCATCAAAATAATATGGTACCGGTGTTTTCCACACTGGGTTTATCCCTTCTTACAAGGGAGCTGAGGTTAGACTGTCTTTTGGAAAGGTCCTATTCAATTGTGCTAAAGCTGTCTACTATCTTGGTACACTCCACCTCCATTTGTTGAAACATCTACTACTGCCAATCTGCTTATCGGCTCACCTACTACCTCCACAGGAACATTACGTTTGGACTCGTAACCAGCAGAAGTAGTATTTACACCCCCATCCCAAACAACAACAACTCTGGCCTTTATGTAAGAGGCGTGTTGTCCTGGCTGCTAATCCAGCTCTCTGTGTTTGGGAACTCTTGTTTTCATAGCAGATTATCAAGACCTGAGTCCTGAGAACAAACGGGGTGAGAGTCGGTCATGCCACGCGCAATTAGAAACAAAAATACAGGAGAAACAACAGGTATGTGACTGGAAGTATAGAGGCACGGGTAAGGAGACAGAAAATACAGAGAGAAGGGAAGTACAGAGAGACAGAAAGTAGAGAGACAGGAAGTAGGCCTATAAACAGACAGGAAATAAAGTACGACAGAGAGACAAAGTACGGGACAGTACAGGAAGTAAAGAGAGCCCAGGAATAAACTGTGGCTCAATTCAGGTACTGCATCTTGTGGAGCAAACGGTAAGGCCCTATGCTCCATACACCTGTAAACTACTGAAAATAAAGCATGACGGAAAAAACACATAGGACGATTTCAGGTCTGAGACCAATGATGGTAACGACTGGTGACCTCATAGCAGCAGCTCCAACAACGACAAACAGAAAACACATCCGATAGTTATGGTTTTGCCAAGAGAGAGTTTTTACTCAATTTAATGAAAGATTAACATTTGAATTCCTCCAACACCAAAGCTCAGTGGTTTGATGTGGTTTCTTGTTTGGCTATCTTATTTGTATTGAAAGAAGCACCTGAATTTATTGGACCACTGTGAAACAAACATGACTAACAAATTGAACAGCTTTGTGCAACAGATGAATCCAGCCCATACAAAAGTATTGAACAGTGTTCATTGCAGTGTGTTCATATTTTTTGTGAATATTGAACTGAACAAATCAGTTAACAAATGATGAATGGTAATGCGAATAGCGTTCACACTGGCAAGTGACAACACATTTTACGTTAGTTTTATGGTACCGCATGACATTGCCTTGGACATGGCCCAGAGGCAGTATTATGTGGCTGCGGTAAACATACAGACACATCTGAAGACGGTTTGTTTAAATGTGTTTGAAGCAGTTTTATGATCAAACAAGTGAGAAAAAAAACACATTCACATTAGAAATTGTGCTGCCAGGTAATTCCATATGTACAGCTCTACAGGTGATCAAAGAACAACTTCAAGACGACAGGTTGTGATTGTGTGTGTGTGTGCAGAGGGAGTTTTGGGTCAGGTGAGTAGACCTGAGCTGCTTCTCGTCACTCTAATCAGTCCTCACAAGATCCAGCTCTCTGATCTGAATCCTGACTCATGATCCTCCTGGTGTCTCCCCCTGATCTCCCCCTGATCCTACATCATCTCCAAGCATGCTTTGCTGCCTCCCCCCTTGGCTCCATCAGTTCCTGTGTTTACTGTCTGTCAACAGAAGGTGTCTCTGTCACACGCTTATTTTCTTGTTCATTAACTTTATAACCACATACTGATGCCACCTGTACCCGTCTTCTCCGTGACCCGACCAAGACCAGGTCCTGCTCTATCAATGGTTGTGTCATGGAAAAGCCTGTTTCACCGAAGCTTTGGACTAAATCCTCCTCTTGACCTTGACCTTTCAAGCCATGACAGACAAATACAGCCGGAGGGAAACTCAGCAAGTAAATACTACCAAACCAATCCAAGAACAGGATTGTGGTTTGGGACAGGTATTAGAGTCTCGGTCATGGACACTAATGGATTCAGCATCAGAGGCTTTGGGGCTCAGCTGGTGCCAGCCGGCCCGTGACCACTCAGATTAAAAAAGGAACCTGCAGAGGGATTCCTGCAGGATGATGAGGCTCTCGGTCGCCAGTTCTGATCCGTCAGACCGCAGGGTGTGGCAGAGACCAAGTCTGATCCATCAGGGGACACCACAACACAAAGATCCTTTCAAATGGCGCTTAAGGGACACTTAACCCTTCGTGTTAACCCTCATTAACCAGTTAACAAGGGTTAAGTGTAGGGAGCAGCAGGAGGGGGGGTGCGGTCATCCTTCTGAAGATTAATGATGCATGTCAGGTTACACCAGAGGTACAACGTTACTGAGTAGTTACACAACTAGCAATACAGTAACCAGTGGTGGTGGTGGTGGTGAACATGAAATTGTCAGTAATTCCATGAAGAGAAAAGGTGTTCTTTGCCGAGTCAGTGAAGTGGACAGAGAGTCCAACATGGAGGAAGCTGTTTTAACAAATTATCTGTTGATTGTTGGTGTCACGTTAATGACAGAACTAGCATGATTCAGGCTCACTCTGATCCAGAATCTGCTGATAATTACAGTACAACATAACATTTAATCTGACAGGAAGTGATGAGGGCCAGTGAGTAGAAAACCACTGCCAAACTCCATTCTGATCATCCTGACAGCTGGATTGATGGATTGATGGATGGATGGATAGATGGATGGATGGATGGACATATGGACATATGGTTGGATGGATGGATGGATGGATGGATGGATGGATGGATGGATGGATGGATGGATGGATGGATGGATGGATGGGTCCTCTGCTCCCTATATTCTTCAATCAATTAGATCTCACCAGTTAAAATTTGTTCTGATTATAATATACGGACATGTAAAATAATAGCATATGTTAAAATTATTCAAAACACCTATTGGAACAATTTAACATATTAACAACATACCGTGTTTATCCAGCCCATATGAACGTATTGTTTATATTACTGACATGTAACATAAATACATACCATCGCTGGTCACTATATGTTGCTGTGGGACACTGTAAATGTGAAGAGACACATAATGACATCATGATGAGGTCACATTTCTTACTTTTCCTTTCTGTTATTAAAATATCAAAGTCTTTCCTCTTGATGAAAATATCTTTAAACCCTTTCTCTGTTGGACGTGTCTGTCCACATCCAGTCCACTTCCTGTCCCCGGTCCAGAACTGCTCTGACATGAGACCGGGGTTTACACAGACAATATGTTGTTTACTGCTGCAGCACTAATTGTTAAATGAAGCATGGCCAGCGTGGCATTGTCACTGTTCCTGTTTACTGTGGACCTGCGGCGTTCTGACAGTGTCTCACCCCAGTCGTGTCCCCCCAGTCACGCCATCCCCTAATGAGGGTCCACGCTCTCATCCTGCACCACCTAAACCTCCACAAAGACTGCATTCTTCAGCTGGAGCCACCACTTGACTTTGACACACACAGTACACACAGTCTCTCACACACACAAAACAGACCAACCAGGTCAGAGTTCACATCCACACAGCGACGAGATGAGATCCTCTGACCCCCGTGACCTTCTCCGGATCAGAATGTTCTCCTCTACTGTGCATACGCATTGTGTGTACGTGTGTGTGTGTGTGTGTGTGTGTGTGTGTGTGTGTGTGACCTGTAAACACAGCAGACGTGCGGGCAGGTAACAGGTCAGTCAGCTGTTCGTGGAAAAACATGCAAAGTTCATCAGGAGGAGACACTGACACTGTTTAAACCAGCTTTATTTATATAACACCGCCACTCAGACAGAAAGTAATGAGAAGAAGAGTGAAGACTGAGACATTGTTGATAATTTTTCAGCTCTTAACACATTGTGATGATGACGACGATGATGTAAAGACCCTTCACCAAATGTAAACATATTTTCTCGAGGTAGGGGCTACAGAGCTACAGCAGTGTGTTGCTTTTAATGTCACTGCTGCAAGGGATTGTGGGATAGCCCCTCACAATTAAAGTGTCAGAATGAACGTTGTCCAGACCTGGAGCTGCCAGCCTCCATCCTGAGGAGGAGGACGCTCCATCAGGATGATAACATCAACAATCACACACCTACAGCATGAACTGTGTGCGCTGTTCAAGAAACTTTCACCACACTGAACACAGCTTTAGGAGAGGAAGACTCTCCCCCCCATCCTCCTCCACTCCTTATCTGGTCTTAGTCTGTCATAGTTAATGACTCAACATGTGTTCCTGAAAAACCCCATAGGTTTGTCTCCCATAATATCTACAGGTTTTCATGGCAACCAGCTCGGGTGGTCCCGCCTGTGGATTCCTGAGTCCCGTGGAGAAAATCTGTGACACACTGACCTCAATCTACAGATCATTGTTCACTGTGCTGCTAAGTAGACCGGACCAAAGGTCCTGAGACCAGAGGTCCTGCTGCTGAGCACTGCTTTGTCCTCAGCCCCCCTCCCACCGACCCCCTACCATGTTATTTTCTTTCTGTCCTCAAAGTAAACAGATTGGTCATGGTCCGCCCTTAAAAACACTGCAATGACAAATGAGTTCAAAATGAATCTCATTAACTGACAGGTGGTCGTTAGTGATCAGGTCGTATGGCCTCAGAGGTCACAGTGTGTGAGTGGTGTACACACTCACACTTAGTCAGTGAGGCTCCGCCCTCAGTCCTCCATACCGTTAGTGATTAACAAAGTGAAAGGTTAGGGGTGGAGATCAGCACTGTTTTTGTAACAGGCTGTAATCATAATAATTTCTGTTGTTAAAGGAGAATTCCGGTCATTTTGTAATCCCCGAGTGCGATCATGGGAAAAAATCAGACTGGACCCAGCTCTTCTCCTGCTAGCTGTGCTACACAGGGAAGTAATGGGGGCAGTTCTTCTAACCGCGATATAATGCTCAAAATATCGCTACAAATGCTTTGCAACACCCACCAGTTCCTTACCACACAACGATGAGTTACGTAACTCTGTTAATATGAGAGAGAAATGTTAACTGTGTGTTTTTATCACGTACCTCTGTTTACTCTATAGCTTCCTGGGTAGACCTTACTAGTCGACTGTCGAGCTTGGGACTGTTTCCATATCAACAAAGACAAAAACGCGAGGAAAACGTGGATTTAGGTCAGAAAAAATATTTTGGATGGGAAAAAAGCATCAATTTGACAATTCTCCTTTAAGTTGGACATTTCTAACATGCAAGTCTATGGGGAATGACTCACTGTTGGAGACACACTCTAGTGGCCAGAAGAGAAACTGCAGCTTCATGTTTTACAGCTTGATGCTGATCTTTGACTGTATTTACAAGCTGTCATATCGGGAAGTTTTCAACTTGCAAGGACTCACACAGTCATTGGTCAGTTAGTGTGGGGCTCTGACCTTGAGCCTGAGGTGGACAGGGTCTATCAGCGGTCCTATTGCCGCCATCTAGAGTTGCACGATACCCACGGTAGCCACGGTGCCCCGCGGTGCCAAAACGTAACGGTTCCTACTATACTAGAAATAGTCCAGTCATTTTACGAGAAAAGGTTAAACAAATTGCAACAGAAGCAAACTCATCTGATTTTGTATCCTCAGCATGTCCTGAGTGAGGGAAAAAAAGCCCCGAAGAATCCCATTAGGGGAAAGTTTCGAAAAAACACCCAAACATATCCCATTTATACGCATATAAAAAAAAAATTTCACGTGAATAGGGTAAAATTTTTAACTTTTAGATATCTCCATGAAAATTACTGAGTTGATTACTTACATTAAGACAAACAAAAAATTTATTGCAAGTTTTTTGAAATTCTTTGTTAACATGAGCAAATTTGCATAAATTCCACCGTTTTGATATATGAAGTTGCTGTGGTGGTACTGGCATGAAAATTGGAATGAGTTGACTACATCGGTCAACAGAGAAGTTGACCACTTTAAATTTCAAGATGACTGCAATTTTTCAAGACAGCCACATCCTTAGTAGAGCAGGTATGACATGCTCCGTCTCTATTAATGCTCATGGGTAGCCTTTGGTTCCATTCCTTAAGTTTTTTAACTCTAATATCATATTACAGTAAAAAAAATGTCTTGTTCAATCTTGTTAACATATTATATGTTAACAAGATTGAACAAGACATTTTCACCTGCTCTACTCAATGTTTAGATCAGGTGTTGTATGTATGCAAATTAGCCATACGTAATTGGATTATGCACTGTTGGCTCATGTCATACCTGCTCTACTAAGGATGTGGCTGTCGTGAAAAATTGCAGTCATCTTGAAATTTAAAGTGGTCAACTTGTCGGTTGACCGATGGAGTCAACTCATTCCAATTTTCATGCCGGTACCACCACAGCAACTTCATATATACATGTGCCGCCAAAACGGTGGAATTTATGCAAATTTATGCAAATTTATGCAAATTTGCTCATGTTAACAAAGAATTTCAAAAACCTTGTAATACATTTTTTGTTTGTCTTAATGTAAGTAATCAACTCATTCATTTTCATGGAGATATCTAAAGGTTAAAAATTTTACCCTATACACGTGAACATTTTTTTTTATATGCGTATAAATGGGATATGTTTGGGTGTTTTTCTAAACTTTCCCCTAATGGGATTCTTCGGGGCTTTTTTTCCTTCACTCAGGACATGTTGAGGATACAAAATCAGTTGAGTTTGCTTCTGTTGCAATTTGTTTAACGTTGACCCCTTTTTTGGCCTAAAATTACTGGACTAAAATCCTACACGACGGTACTACCGTGGATTACTACTACGGTGCCAGTTTCCGCTACATAGCGGCCGCCTCTCCTCTCCTCCCGGCTTCTCCCTGCATGCTACTCCCTTGTAAACAAAACCCACATGCACCCACTGCAACCTAACTACACAGCTGCTGAATGATTGGCTGTTTGCCTGTTACTGGTGATGTCCGGGGATATGATAGGCTGTTTCCGCACACTGGGTCCGCCCGTCTGTTATCTGGTTGGCTGTTTGTGTGTTCATGCCGGCAAGAACGGACTCTATGAAGACAGCTGAGACAGCTCCGGCCGCTTCGATAGAAACTCGCTTCAAAACAAACAACGAGCTAAAGTTCTGTCTCGTCCGACGCGCGCACGGCTTCACAAACACTAGACAACACAGTCACCATGGCAGAAGCACCGGGCGCGAGCGGCGAGTCTGCTGCGGCGTCGTCGTCAGTAGCACTTAATTAATTTAGCTGTGTTTATTTTCTCATTGGCTAATATCAGGCTATATGCTCCGTGTACAGGCTGATGAATAAAGAGTTAAAGGATGTCCAAGTATAAAGCACCTAGAAAATGCATAAAAATATAGTTTTCACAGGGAATCAGTTCCTGTTCATTGTATTCTGTCCTCTATGGTTTATTATGTTGGAGAAGAAGCATTATTGCATGATTGTCAAATAGATTTTTTTAAAAGACAGTGGATTTGTTTTTATCCTAAGTTGATTATTTATATGTTAAACATAAATGAATGTGCAAGAGACTGAATGGTTATTTATTTTCAACCATATAAATTCTAACTTCATTTATTTGTTTTTTATTGCTTATTTAAAAATATTTGTTTCAGTCTAATTCCTACTTCACCAGTATTATGTTTATCATGCACCAAACAACATTATTAGTAATTAATAAGTATTTATAACTTGTACAAATACATAAAAAATTCATGAAAATAATAATAATAATAAAAAAAGGTTGCAGTATCGTGATATTACCCGGAACCGTGATACTTTGTCTGGTATAGTACCGTGGTTACTCATTTTGGTATCGTGACAACTCTACCGCCATCTACAGTCCGTTGCAGGTCCGGTCCATGTCCCTGCTGGCATGAGTCTCTGAAAACCAACACATGCACCAACCCAACCAGCCAACAGTGTCCCCGTCTGTATTTAGGCAGTTCTCCGAAAACACGGCCCACTGGATTCTGGGAGCGGCCCAGCTGCCTGAAGACGAGCAGCCTCATGCCAACCTGCTGTTGGCTCAGAAGTGCAGCTCTGTTACGGACTGCGAGTCGGGGGCGTGTCTGGCACTGCACGCTGCAATCAGACCCAGCTCACCCAGTGGCACGGAGCTGGACATGAGGTGAGAGCCTGTCCTGGGGGAGGAAGGGACAGAGAGGGGGTGCTCTTCATCACCGCAGAGTTTATTCTGGTAACAGTGTTCAAGACCTGAACCTTCACTTCTTCTGTCATGCATGTTTACTTCTTATTGAGTGTGTCAATCAGCTATACACACATTATTTACCCCAGGAACCAGCTGGTCAAACTGAATTTGGTTGGCATGGTGACCAGAACATCCTGTAGAAATAGGGAGGGCACACAATGAGCAGGAGGAGGTCCAGACTACAGAGGCTGATGGAGAGGAGGACACCCATCATCCTCAGTGTCCTCACTGACCCGCACACTTCAGGAAACAGTTTCTGCCTGTTGGGACTGGACCACAGGTTTTCAGGGAAACATGATGTGTTCAGGGCCGTAGCAGTGTTTTTGTAGAGGGGAGGGGGGTCGGATGAATGCGAGTCAGTTGGAACAATAAACAAACAGGAGCTGTGATTAAGAAGCATTATCAAGGCTCAGTTCCATTTAAATAGGGGACTAACATCTGACAGGAAGCCCTTTTATGGGGACTCTGGGGACTTGAGTCTGGTTCGAGTCTGAGCAGAGAAAACGTAATCAAGTGCCGTCATCGTTTCCTCGTCCCTGAATGTGGAGGACGTCTCTGCTGCTGTGAGGACATCAGATAAAATAGCTCAGAACATCCCGATCTTAACTAAACAGAGACCTCATTTAGTAGAGTGTTTCTCTAATAAATGAGGCTGTTTATGAACAGGTGCATCTAGTTGATCAAGGTCTGCAAGGCTCCAGAAAGAGCCATGAACTACCTCACTGAAGATGAAGTCGCTATGAGTGAAACGTTCAGGATCACTATGTCAGATCTGTAACTTGTTCTGGGCATCAGTAGAAACATGATCCAGTCTCTTGATGTTTACTGTTGCTCAGAAGTGTAGGCCTCCTGAGTCAGTACGACCTGAACCATCACTCACAGTCTGAGCCAGTGTTAAAGTGTCAAACACATGAAAGTCTGACCGCTGCACAGCTACATTTTAACATTGTAGTTCATGAAGAGAAACAGGTGTGGGTATAAGGAGGAGGAGGAGGAGGAGGAGCTCACCTGAAATACAGATGAGATAAATTATTATTAACTAAAAAAAAAAAAGAAACAAATCTAAAGACAAACAGCCAGACTGGGTGGGCTGAGTCTCCCTGATGACCAGACTCCTCCCTCTGGGCTGCTGCAGGTGGAGGCCTGTTAGAGAGGGTCACGGTTTCTGCCTCACTCCTACTCTCGGATAGACAGATGGAACCACAGAGCTGTAGGCACACGAGCAAAGACGGGAAGTCGCTCTCTAAACATGGGATCTGATGATGATGATGATGATGATGATAAGAAAAACATCAGGTTGATCGTTAAAGCCTGAGACTCACTGAGCTGAGGCTGCGGCTCCGTTATGACCCAGATGGTTATTGAGTCTGGGTTCTGGAGAAAAACCTTCTTCATATGTCTGACTCACATTCAGGGGTTTATCTCCACAGAAACAGATGTTTTCTCAATGTCAGGAACAACCCGCAGCTTCAAGGTGACCCCCCCCCCCATTCCTACGTGTCATTGTGTACAAGTGCCCATGGCGCTGCTGAATGTCTTGTCTCTAATCTGCAGGTTGTGGGACATCCTGGCGAGGCTGGGGGTCATGGTGTGACCAGCAAAGCTGATCCGGGCCACGTGAGGAGCAGCTCTTTGGGCTGTGCGGGGCGAGATGCGCGTCAAAATGCTGCTAGGATTAAGGGAAACGGGTTAGAGCTGCAGTGTGACTGTGCAGCTCAGCAGGCGCCTGCACAGCAGCAAGTAATAGTGTCAGACAGGTGAGGACAGCCGCTGTGTGACGCTGACCTCCAATCATTATTAGCGGGGACAGAGCTCCTCACAGCCCCCTGACCCTCAAAAGAGACATCAGCGTCTCCTCAGCCTCACAGTGCCTCAGTTACTGATCTGTGGTTTCCCTCCGGACTCAGCAGATTAAAGTTAAAGTTGGTCTTTACAGGTTGAAGCTAAATTAGAAGCTACATCTGTTTGTCATTGCTGTCACCGACGGTCTGACTACACAGGAGGCAAATTATGGGGGAGCTGACCTCCCTGTTGAAGACCTGCCCTGAAAGGACGGTTCAGAGGGTTGAACAAATTATATGTCCTTATTACCAGTCCGGTAATGTGTCCGGTATTGCCTTCACCTAAACCAACCAACCATCCTCAACCCAATCAATCAATTAAATTTCCCCTCTGGGATTAAATAAAGTATTTCTAATTTCTAATTTCTAATCAATCAATTTGTTTATTTCGGGCATGTCAATTAAATCATCATCATCACACTTCATCTTAGTTCAAGTAATACAATACACATGGCCGAAAGGGAAAGCGGGAGAAGCAAAAGCTTATCTAGACCCAGCCTGAAATGTTGGTTTATTATCACCAACAGTTACAGATAATCAATGTTGGATTTAAACTAACTATAGTTCTATAAGCAATGATCACATGACCACCACTGATCAGCCAAAGGCCACATGAGAGGAAGTATGCTTCCTATCTAAAGGATTATGAAAAGACAGTGATCGGTATGTACTTTGATCTGTTCATACACTTCAAAGATAACAGATGTGCTTCTGACTATAGTGGTCCAGTCAGGCTCAGGTGAATCCAGACCATGTCCTCTAAATACTGCCACCTAAGAGAGCCGCCTGGACTCTCAGAGTCTGTAGATGTTTCTTTTTTACTGCAGCTCCTTAGGATTTATCGAATGTAGGGCTTCATGTGAAGTCAGAGGTGGACGCTGCTGACAAACACTGGCCCACCTTTGCAGCGTCACAGTTACTGGGAACTGAAGGAAACACCCCAACAGTATGTAAGAGATTAAAATCTAGTGTCTGATTCATTAGATTTAGTTTACGTCCTCTCACCCACACAGATGATTTTATCAACAAATATAAACTGCTTCCATGTGAGGAACAAGAAGTCAGTTTTAGTTAATTATGGGAGTCATAATGTAAGTTAGTCATGTTGCAATGGAAGAGGTCTTAGGCGCTGAATGGACTAATGAGTCAGGTGTTACGTGATCTTTTTGATGTTTTTCAGAAGACAGATGCATCATGGTTACATGACTCCACCCCCATCATGTGAAAAGGGGATCGTCTGGGGGGAACCACAGGTACAGTCAGATGTCGTCTGCATAGCGGTGATATGGGACCAGCTGCAGCATTTAATCTCCTTGACACACTCATTAAAAACCTTTGACCACATATGGCGGTTCTGTCGATACAAGTTACTCATTGAGGAAATATTTACTAGTTTTCTTTCTGAGCTTCATGGAAATCAGTGGCTTAGTTTTAGACTTTACTTTCACTGTCTCTACCTGAAAGGCTTTCATCTTCACAGTTTTCTAGAAAACCAAAACAACAAGATTCAATCTTCAATAATCTTTACTCAACAGTGTGTGTGTGTGTGTGTGTGTGTGTGTGTGTGTGTGTGTGTGTGTGTGTGTGTGTGTGTGTGTGTGTGTGTGTGGGCTGCAGATTAGATGCAGGGCAGCCTTAGTCCCTCCCCCCCTGCAGCTCTCCTCTATATATACACTGATGGAGGGAGAGGAGGGACAAGCTCTGAACTGGCTGCTACACTCTGAGCAGGCGGAGTGTATGACAGTGTGTGTAGAGCAGAGAGCGAGAGCGGTCGAGAGACACACACACAGAGTCTGAGTGACTGAAGAGAAGAGCAGAAGCAGACTCAGTGTTCCTCTCTGGGTTTGAATCTGAAGGAGACACAGATCAGACAGGTAACTCAGGTGCAGCAAAGACATCTCTGAGGATGGACGACTACACTCTTCCCTTCTGGATTTACCTGGGCGTCCTGACCATGATTGTCGGCGGAGCAATGAAGAAGATTTTGGCATCCCACCTGAGCACCGCCTCCACCCTGGTGGCCTGGCTGGGGGCCACAGTGCTGGTGGAGCGGCTGTGGGCGTTCTGCCTGCCGGCCGTTCTGCTCCTGGCACTGCTCGGCCTCGCCTGCTGCCTCTACTCCACTGCCAGGGCCACACCACCGTCCGTCACCCTGCCCGTCCACGGCAAGGCTGTCTTCATCACAGGTAAGAAGGGGACTCCCCCCACTCACTCAAGTGTGACACTGTGTGCACTTTTATTAGGAGACGTGGAGTCATTTCTCACACAGAGCTGCAAACCCTCAGCTTTTTGAGGAAAGCAGCTTCACTTTTAACAAGTCAGACCTGCTTCAGGAGGTCAGGTTCATGGTGTGATGGAGGTTCACTACACACAGTGCATGTTGTGTCCGTTGTTAGAAATAAATCAAACGTGATCTTTCACTTCTTCACTTATTAAACAGATATAGATCTTGATGTTGATCAGGTTTTGGTCCTGAATCCTGACGATTTAGCCCTTAATTGTTAGTCTGAGTCTGTTTGGAGACACATGTTTTAACAACTTAATGTAAACATAAAAGCTTTCAGCTGTATCCCAATGTCTTCATCAGCAGCTCTGTGTCAGAAAAGAGTCTATTCGTTTTACATAAGTCACATCTCTCACTTTTCTCGGCTGTTCAGCCTGGGTTCTTGGCTCGGAGAGTTTGATAATTGTCTTTGTGTAAATGATCAGTCGAGGTCAGTCTGAGTCCTTACAAACCAGATCAAGGATCAGACCACAGAGAGAGCGAGAGCGAGAGAGAGAGTGGAATAAACTTGGTGAACAATAGACTCCTGGGGGGTGGGGGAGGGTGGTAGTGGTGGAGAGGAGGGGGATGTTGTGGGGTGGGTTCGGGGTGGGGTGGGGGGTCCACTTCATAGGAAAAGTCAGGCCGTGGAGGGAAACGGCAGCAGTGTGTGTGTTTGCTGTACTCAGGTTCCTGGTCTCTGTTATCTGAGATAGATAAGACAACTGGGGAGTTTATGGAACTGTGTCTGTGTGTGTGTGTGTGTGTGTGTGTGTGTGTGTGTGTGTGCGAGCGTGCGTGTGTGTTGCTGTGTGTAGAGTGGCAGACTTAATCACATCTTTGTTGCCTGACATCCAGCTGGCTCCAAGCTCTTTGTGTCGTGGTTAACGAGATAATCAGATCTGCAGATTAATAACTCTGCTCTGCCTTTGTGTAACTGTTCTCTCATGTAACCTGCACACACACACACACACAAACACACACTGCATGGGGACAGACCGACAGTTTGTCGTCTCACCTGCCAGTGTTTTTCTTTAAAGGTCCATGAGGCAACCTTGAACGCAGCACACTGATCCACTTCATCTTTTACATGTGACTGAGGTTAAAGTGGTAAGTGACACATTGACTCACATCTGACTCTAAGACCTGTCACATGTTTGTCCCTCTGGGCTCACCGTAGCTGTACAAACAGACTTAGACCATGCAGCCTCTGCAGCCAGACCTCAGGGCTCCTCATAGTCCACCGTTTCCCAGATTCAGGCCTGAGGCAGCAGCGGCGGTGTGATAGTGCACTTGTGCGTAGGGAGATGGACGTTAAGTGATAGAGAAAAATGTGGTGCCAGAGGTAAGAGGTGTTCTGACAGGAAGATAATGAGCTAAAAACATTGTACATGAGGTGGATTCTTGAACGCATCATCCTGCTCCTGCGGCTCCCTTAGTTACACTGAAGCTACTACAGATGATACACCGATGATACGTGACAACCTCACACAGCCCCATGTCAGAGTGACACCACTGTCTCTTTACAGTGGGAGTACATTAACAACAGACTGATGGAGAGAGAGAGAAAGAGAGGGAGAGACAGAAACCATCAAATTCTCAGTGTTTAATAATCAACTAAACTTGTTCAAAGACAAAACAGCAGGAGAGTAAAACATTAAACATTAAAATAACTGGAACTGCTGTGTGTGTGTGTGTGTGTGTGTGTGTGTGTGTGTGTGTGTGTGTGTGTGTGTGTGTGTGTGTGTGTGTGTGTGTGTGTGTGTGTGTGCGTGTGTGCGTGTGTGTGTGTGTGCGTGTGCGTGTGTGCGTGTGTGTGTGCAGAGCGTCAGCCTGAACAGAGGTGTGGTCCTCGTCTCCTCTGGCACAGGAACAACGGTTGCTTTTATCTGAAGGAAAGAAAATGTAGGTTAAACAAACAACAGCCCTGATTCACACAATAAAGCCAAGGAAAAACAGAGGGCATGGCCTGTTAGAGCAGGCACATAGGTCAGACAGCTCACCTGTAAATGTAAACAGCGGTTACATGATTACACAACATCGCTGAATCTGTTCAGGAGGAAACATGATGTGTTCAAAGCGGCTCACAGGATGACATGATGATGTGTAACTGGAGACTCAACCACAAGTTATTTTAATTATCAATGAATCCCATAATTATTATCTCAATTGATTTTTACATGAAAAAATAACTTTTTTCCAACTTTTTTTATTGGGTTTTGCAGATGAGTACAATTGTATTAAAACATTTACAAAGAGTAAAGTAGTCATTTTTTCTTATAGAAAAAACACACAAACAACAGAAAACAAAAGAGGTCATTGAAGTATTGCTGCATACCCGAACAACTTACAGAACTAGAACAGCCATAAAAATAAATAAATAAATTAAATTAATAATTTTTAAAAAGGTAGAACTAGGACATAAATAGACATTTAAAAAAGAAAAAGAAGAAGAAGATAGACCAGGAAAGAAAGAAAAAAAGAGAAACACAGGCACATCAGTCAGGTAATAGTAAACTACAATTGAGATAGCAACAGACATCCTAAATCAGAGTAGTGGCATGTGGCCCTCAACACAACAGAAATAGCATATATACCCCTCTAAGTTGCTTCCGTCATGTCAGTCAGGGGTAAGTGGAAGATCTGTCGTCTTAACAAATTGTAAGAATGGGCCCCATTATTTCCCAAATTTACTGGAGCAGCTAGATAAAGATAGTCTGATTTTCTCCAATTTAAGAAAATAAAGGGCATCTCTAATCGAACAGGCATGACTTTAATTATTAGTTAAAGTTTGGTTGACTAATTAAAAAGATGGAAACACTGAAATGTTTAGATGTTGATATGAGCTCACTACATGAGAACCCACTTTTGGAGTAGGCAGAGTCGACAACTCCTGGTTGTAGAAGTCGGATCAACGTCCTGCAGGCTCAGCTCTCTATTGCCCACAGGAGGTTGTCTGTTGTCATGACTACACAGCTCAAAATCCCTGAGACCTGCACATGGAGAGTCACAGCTCTTCAGAGATGGAGTCTTCGACATATGGGTTCAGTCTCGAGATCCCCCTCCCACCAGTCTTGAGGATGGAAAAAAGGCCCAGTAAACCTCTTAGTTTACTGGGCCTATAAGTGTTCGACACAGAGCCACATTCCTCCAAGGATGAGGACTGAAGTAGCAGGTCTTGCTGACCGAGCAGGAGACCTCCCATAGTCCTCAGACGGACCCTCCGTCATCAATGGGGGAGGAGGGAGGGGCGGAGGAGGTGGACTCACAACTATTACAGTGAACTCACAGTGCTGGTGCATTCAAAGCCATGCTCTGGCATCTTGGGACAAATCTGAATTCATCAGTGTACCTCCATCAACAGGACTGTAAAAACATCTGATCACCCTCTGTAGGAGGCGCTCTGACTCACTGCCGTATACACAGACCGTTAACCCACACAGGCATCTCTTAAAACAGCAGCCCCAATGGCGAAAGCCGTGTCTTCCTTCATCACCATAGTCACTCTAGTAATGGGTACAACTTAGTTAGATTTAAGAGAAAATGTGGATTTGAGTTGCAATAACCACTTCCTCAACATTATGTGGTGTAGATACACGACATGTAGCCTACATGTCCAAACCAAAGCCGATCTACATTATGTTCAATCTGCAACATCTTCCTTGATATAGGGTCGTATTTGCTGTATATCACATTTCTGTAGCAGATTCTACGTCATGGCACTTTTCCCCTTTGCTTCTGTCATAGTCACTACTACTACGAGACGTCGCCTAGCAGCCGAAGCTGATAACGGGTCATAATAACAACCTGTTGGCTCGTTTACAGTCTTTGAAGTGGACTGATCCAGGACCATAGCTTTAACCATTAAGTCACCAGCTCCTCATCATGAACTCTGTGTCCCTTGAAGACCACCCTGAAGAGACTGACACCTTGAACTGCTGTCTGAACTAAAGTACTGGGGGTCAGAGGTCACCACATTCAGTTCATCCCAAAAGGAACATGAAGGTCTGAACCTCAGGCTGAGAGACCGGAGTGTGAAGGTGGCTGAGGATGGTGTGTGAACGTGGCTCCGGAGGTACGGGCCAAAGTTCAAAGTTATCTTTATTGTACCAGTTGGGAAATTGATTCTGTAGCCCAGTGGTTTCTCTTTTTATGTTGTTTGATGTGGTTTCCTGGTATTAGTCTGAAGGACAAGATCTACGGCCCGCAAGACTATGTCCTCCAAGACAACGACTCCAGGGCTCGTTCTCTTGGAGGACACTGACCTCTGGTCCAAAGGTTCCAGTTACACAGCTGCAGTAAATCAGCTCCAACAGAAACAAGATTTCACCAGTCAGACACTCTTCTTCTTCTTTCCTAGGTGTTGCTTCTCTTTCATTTTAGCCATTATTCTTCCCTTATTCCTTCCATTGTTCCTTCCTTCGTTCCTTCTTTTGTTTCTTCCTTCCATCCCTTATTAACATAATTTATATATTCTCCTCCCTTGATCTTCTTTTTCTTCTCCTTATTATTTTTTCAGCCATAACATGGCTTTCCTCCTCTCCTCTCCATCAGATTCAGTTTAATATAAATACATAGTCATGCCTTATGAGTCATCTGTTCTCTAGTTTCAGTGATGAACCTGACACTGTGTCATTTCTAACACAGCTCTGGTCTGGACGGTCCTTGATGGTGTTTTGACTCGTCTCTAGTTTCTTCCTCTGTCACATGACCTCTGCTCACAGTTGGACGACTCCTTCTGCACTGTTTCCAAGTGATGAAGCAACAGTGGTCTTCGGTGCTCTCACAAAAACCAGTCCCCTTTACACAAGAGAACAACCACCACCACCAGCAGTTTGCTCAATATCTGTCCCAAAGTTTATGGTACCCCACCAAGAACCAGAAACCAAGTTCACAAG
This sequence comes from Trachurus japonicus, assembly GCF_045865225.1. Taxonomy (NCBI): domain Eukaryota; kingdom Metazoa; phylum Chordata; class Actinopteri; order Carangiformes; family Carangidae; genus Trachurus; species Trachurus japonicus. The sequence goes on along the minus strand of NC_140909.1, from coordinate 26,800,268 downwards.
GTACCCTGTCAAGAACCAGAGATGCAGTTTAAGTGATGCCCCCCCCAGAGAACCAGACCCAATTTCCTTGGTACCCTGCCAAGAACTAGACCCAGTTCACATTGTGTCCCACCAAGAGTCAGAGCCCCGAGGTCATATGGACCCCTACAGTTCTGGGGGATTCCTAGACCCTGACAGAAGATCTGCAAGCCCCTTCAACCATCTAAAAGACTCTGGGATACATAGAACATCCCTAAGAACCCTTGTATCTTTTATTGGTGCTAAAGTAACCTCATCTGAGCCTTATCGAAGCCTCTCAAGACCTGAGGGGTCCTGTGAACCCTGTCCGACCTGGTTACATTCCCTGGTGTTCTCAAGAATAAATAATGCTCTCCTGCTCTGACAGTGATGATTAAGATGAAGCATGATGTTGTGATGGTTTCCAGATGCGTTTGTGTGCTCGATAAAATACGTCTTGACCTCTCATCCACAGCATCAGACAGGTTTCTCTCCTCCCACCTCTCTGCAGCTTTTTAATAAAACAGACTGACGGCTCACGCGGTCATCCTCCTGCACCAGTGTAATGCAAACAAACCTCCTCCTCCTCCTCCTCCTTTAAAGCTGTAATTTTAAACCTTTGATATCAGCCTGCTTACACAGAGCTGCTTTAACTCACTTGGGATTAACTGATGTTGTTTATCATCAGATAAATAATATTCAACAATTAGAATCACTCAACTTTTCCTTAATATATAACCCCACAAACATTATCTTGCATTTCATCATTATGTGGACGCCTCCCAGAAGTTTGTTGCTGAGACAGTTTTGTATCCGTCTGCATCTCTTCTGTCTGACTCAGGTTCTTTTCACCTGGTCCCTCAGTCTCTCTGGACACCTCATCATGGTTCTCGTCATCACTGTTCTCCTGAGAACATTCAGAGCTTTTTGTTGTTTGTGCTCTCATCCGGCTCTGTCCGTCCAACCCACAGGTTATGACCTTGCTGACCAAAACTGTGTGAATACTTACAGTGCAGGCATAAACAGAACCATGTGGAGAACAACATTAAAACTAATGTTTCATCTTCTGTGACTTGTCTACAACAAAAACTCATCACAGTCAAGTCACAGACCACCGGGCTTGCTCCCAGAGGACATTGGTCCAGAATCACTGAGTCTGTCTTGGACTCAGAATCTGTCAGATGAAGCAGAGTGGGCCGCCTGTTCTCAGAGCTCAGCTGAAAATAGACAGACTGGGCTTCCACTGTTATTAACCCTGAACTGGATCATTTACCTGTACTCTAACATCAACTAAACGTAAACTTTACCAAACTTGTACTTATTTTTTATTGTGAAGTAATATTTTGTTTTGAAGGCACTACAGACACGAATCTTTTTTTCACCTATGTTCCGTTAATGTTAAAGTAAACTGGAGCTATTGTCTGATGGAGCAGAGTGAGTTGTCCTAACTGAAATAACCTCATCTCTGCGGGTGGAGCTGCTGCGTAAAGATGTTGACAGATGTGTGTGTTTAACCTCGTTCATCTCTCATTGCTTGGCCGTCTCTGCACCGATCTCGGCTTATTTCTTCATCTGTGGGGCCCCTTGGAGCTGTGGCCCCATTATGTAATGCCGCTCCTCCTCAAAGCCAAATCCTGCAGTGCTAGCTCAGCCACATGTTCGGAGTTCAACCTGCACTTTTAATCATCCACCTTCAATGTGGATCCTCCTGTCAGCTGGTGTTTCAAAGGGGCCGCCCTTACAGGGGCCCCCATCGTCCTTCTGGGGGTCCGACAGCTGTCGACAGCCGGGTGGGGTCAACGTTCCTCAGTCAGCATTAGCTGGACCAACTCCATGTCTGTCAGCCTCTGAAACTGGACGCCACCTCCTGTGAGGGGTCAGGGTGGACCGGGTGAAGAATGTGGGACAGCGTGTGGTCCGACAAGAAGACGTGTGGACACAGAGATGGAAACAATCACTGTGTCTCAGATTAGGACATTTCTGGGCAGCCTGACGTGTCCTGATAAAGAAAATATGGAACCTGTGGTCATGACTCAGGTTCTCAGGATCTGACGGTCAAACAGAAACAGATAGAGAAACAGGTCTCCAGATATCCCCCAGAAACCAGAAACCAGACACGCCACCAATGTATCCCTCGCAGTCTGAGGTTCAGTTACTGCCCAGCTCCTATAAATGACACGACTGGATTTCTCTCTGTGTGCAAACAAGAGAAGCCCTGAACCTTGAACCCTTGAACCTTTGAATCTTAAGTCTTGAATCCTCTTAGTCGTCGTTCAAAGATGAAGTAACTGGTGGATCATGAGCATTTCAGGTGCAGGATAACAGTAAACAGAGAGACAGGAGAGGATGTCATGTGACCTTTACAGCCTCCCAATCCAATAACTAAATTGCATTAATATTATAGAAAGAACTGGTAATAACATAGTAATAATGGATAATAACACAGTTATAACAGGGTTAAGCATCTACCAGACAACAGAAGTAACCGATCTGATCTCAAGATTTTGTTTTTATTTTGGTCTCTATTAACACTGGATGAATATAATATGACAGTGATAGGTTATCTCACTCATCTTCACCAGTAAAAACTTGTTTGATAAAATTAGAGACATTCAGTTTGACATGTTCCAGTTTAGTTTGAGTGTGAGAGCAAAGAGACCTGACAGTGTGAAACCTGAGCACACACACACAGACACACACGTACAAAAGAATTAAACTGTGATTTCACATGCCAGCCTCTCTCAGTTAGACAACTGTGTGTGTGTGTGTGTGTGTGTGTGTGTGTGTGTGTGGTTGTGGTTGTGGTATTTATTTCTGGAGCCAGCGTTCACTCTATCTTTCTTCTCTGGAAACCCTCCAAGGACACGGAGTGCGGCGGCGTGCCAACGCCTCCACGCTCCCGCCAGCAGCTCTTTCAGACACCCGCCGCACAAAAGAACAAACGGAACAGCGAGTACTGCAGAGGATCAGGTTGTAGGTGCCGGGACTTCTGGGAAGCTGGGGAGGCGCGGGGTACGTGACAGATCCCTGCGGGGGCTTTTTCTGAGGGACTCCACGTCCCTCTGGGAAAACATATGTGGAAGTGTAGACACAAATGTCTCTGTGTCTCTGCTGTTTACAGAGGCCCAGAGTCAGGGTCTGTGAGGGTCCAAGGGTCTGCAGGTCTGAGGGTCTGCAGGTACTGCAGGTTTGAGGGTCTAAGTATCTGCAGGTCTGAAGGTCTGAGAGTGTGCTGGTCTGAAGGTCTGCAGGTCTGAGGATCTGAGGGTCTGAAGGTCAGTGGCTCTGAGGGTCTGCAGGTCTGAAGGTCTGAAGATCTGAGGGTCTGCAGGTCTGAGGGTCTGCTGGACCGAGGGTCTGCTGGTCTTAGGGTCTGCAGGTCTGAGGGTCTGCTGGTCTGAGGGTTTGAGGGTCTGAAGGTCTGTGGGTCTGAGGGTCTGAGGGTCTGCACAGACCTGAACGTCTGAACGACAGAGCCGGCCCACCCACGACCTTCAGACCGTATTATGAATTCTCAGTGAGATTCTAAACCTGTTCCAGGGAATTCTGGGTAAAACGGAGACATGAAGCTGCCTGTGATTCTGTTTATCAGTGACTGCATGTGAAGGGAATTTGAGGTGATAAGGATGTTGACGTCCTGATCTGCTCAGACATGTCCACGTCTGAAGACACTCCAGAGTCGTCCTCTGAGACTCAGTGAGAGACTCAGACTGAGTGTCCAAGTTCATTGACCCCTGGCAGACGACAGGGGTCAGAGGTCATCACGGTCAAAACTCTGGCCAGGAGGAGGAGCAGCAGCTGATCCAGTAGATCAGTGACACCTGAGCTTCACATTAACTTTAACATCAAACTATTTCCTGTGATGTGGGGGGGTCATTTAACTTTGTGGTTGAACTTCAGAGAGCGAAGCGACATCTAGGAAGAGGTGGGAGGGGCTGCCCTTTGGTTAAAGGAGTAAAAACAAACACGTCTGTGAACATGTCACAGATGTGTTTAGTGTGAACATGTGAACAACATTATGTTCACAGAAAACATGACGTCATGTCTTCAGATGTGTGCAGGCCAGTCACACATCTATAATCATTCACACAGTTCAATATGCAAAAACACTCTTGACTGTTATTAAATTCAAACCCCCATCCCACACCCCTCACCCTACCCCCACTCTAATTTGTTCTGGATCCACATCTGCTCTTTCTTTTCTTCCTTACTTCCAAAAATCCCCAGACTTCTTCCCGTAACACAGCGTGCACACACACACACACACACACACACACACCTGAGTGCAGCCCCACACAGAGCAGCTGACATGGAAGTTGCAACCACATCACAGAGTTCTGCCTAATTAATTGACTAACTAAATGATGTCACAATTGTAGTGATGGAGTGTGTGCATGTGTGTGGGTGTGCGGGTGTGTGGTGTCATCTGAACAGTCAGGTAACACTTCTGTCTGTGTTTCTGCAGGCTGTGACTCCGGCTTTGGGAAAGCAGCGGCGAAGTCTCTGGATGCTCTGGGCCTGGAGGTGTTTGCCACAGTGTTGGACCTTTCAGGAGATGGAGCCAGAGAGCTGCAGAGAACCTGCTCCCCCCGCCTCACCCTCCTCCAGGTGGACATCACGCAGCCGCAGCAGGTCCAACAGGCCCTGTTAGACACCAAGGCCAAGCTGGGTCTCAGAGGTAAAGAGAGAACCGTGTGTTATCATTGATGTGCTGTCTTTGTCTCTTTGGATGAAGCCTCCATTCTCTGTGCCAAGCTAGGCTAACAGTTTCTGTACACCATGTGCTAAGCAAGGTTAAGTTATGTTTTTGCTTGTAGCTACAAAGATTGCTACAAGAGGATTGGGTACCAAACTTTTTTACAATGTGAATGGAGTTTACTCTGTGACCAGAAGTAATGTGTTACATTACATTACATGCATTTGCATTGATTAAAACGTTACTTTTTGGTTTTAACACGAAACATAACACGTTAGGTCTGAATCCACCCTTAAAGCTGGGGTAGGCAGGATTTGTTTAGAAAACAAACCTACAGCTCCGGGTATCGTTGACCAATCAAATCTGGTCTGTCTGGGGGTTCCTGATCAGTGATAAAATGTGACCCGTTCCATCAAAATGAGTCGGAAGTCGCAACGTTCTATTTTTAGATAATCAGCTGATAACGTGGAAATAACGACATTACGCAACAAGTAGGCTAATCAAATAAGTTACTGTTTTCCCCGTTAACATTACTGACAATAAAAAGTGCCATTATGCTGTTACTTTAATCAAGAAGTCCCATCAGAACATAATGTATTGTTTAAGTGTAGGACGTTATATACACATTTTTTTCAGTTCATCAACTGGTCGGAAAAAGACGTTTATCTGGAACTAACCAACTCACTCACAGACCGGCTCCGCAACATGCTGTATCACTCCGTCTCTTCCACACACCACTAAATCTAAACAACTGATAGGCGGAGTGATATGGCGCGTCGCCGAGCCGGCCTGTGTGGAGGAATGAGTGAGTTGGTTAGTGCAGTATTAACGTGGGTTAGGGAGGGAAGTCCAAGTACTTTGACATATTTGAACTGAATTTGAATTTGAAACACAATATTTACTTTCATTGTAATGAATTACTTTTATCATGTTACTCAGTAACTCAGTTACACACAGACCTTTCCTTACTGATAGCTGAATGAGAAAGAACAATTTTATTTAAAAAAAAAGTTAATATTTTTGTTTTTAAAACAAATCCTGCCTAGTGCCTACCCCAGCCTTAAGGTCCAGCAAGCACAAGAGGTTGTAAAGGGCTTTTCAGTTTTGTTAACGGATGAGTCCTACTCTAACTTTTATTCATAGGTAACGCAGTAATGTAACAAATTAGTTTATAATTGACAGTAAAGTTGTAATGTAGCTAATAAGATACTTTAAGCCGGCTAACTATACCCAACACTGGTGCTAGGTGTTTCATTTACTTTGTGTTTTAACGGCTCATCACGGGAAGTGTTTGTGTGTGGCTAAAAACACACACGCAGAAACTGTTTGATCATGTTTAGTTGCACCTGAACGCACCATTGTGAAAATCTCACATGTTACTCATGTTACTCAATCATGTTACTTAAACATGTTCAGAGATGTGTGAGATTGGCCTCATGGTCATCTTCCTGGGAGAGGAGCGTGGTGTCTTCATGGAGTTTGTTAATATTGTTGTTGTTGTTGGGATTTAGTGTTTTCATATTGATTTACTGTTACATTGCAAATGGCTAAACGCTGGACTGCACCTTTAACCTCTCAGTACTTCTGCTGGAGCTGCAGAGGAATGCGAGGTGGAATCAGTCCAACAGCCTTCTAGAAAATCAGTACAGGAGGAGGAGGAGGAGGAGGAGGAGGAGGAGGAGAGTGGGAGGAGTCTTGTGTTCCACTCAGAAACAGTCTCCTGGGTCTCTCTCCCTGATTGGCTCTGAGCTGCAGCTTTGTAATTAGACAGCTCACTGCTGGCTGTAGCTCCGAGTCATATAAGGATACTGTGTGTGTGTGCGTGCGCGTGTATGTGTGGGTGGGTGGGTGGATTGTGTGGATGTAATAAAAGAAGTACGGGGAAAGGTCACTAACACACACACTTCCATGTTCTCTTTGTGGCACTGTGTGCGTGTGCGTGCGCTTGTGTGTGTGTGTGTCTGTGTGTCTGTGTGTGTGTGTGTGTGTGTGTGTGTGTGTGTGTGTGTGTGTGTGTGTGTGTGTGTGTGTGTGTGTGTGTGTGCCTGGTGGACCTGGGTCCAGCTGTTTGGGGGTAGATATTGTTACTTGTCACACAGTAGTTGATGAGCAGATGAAGGTTGACTTGTGATCAATCACGTCGCCTTAGTCAGCTGACCACTGACCTCACGCTGGACCATGTGTCATAGTAATTATATTATAATGTTTTACGGTTTTTAATTAGACCCCAGAGAACACAAATTACTCCTCTTCCTGGTTCCTCCTCTTCCTTCACCCTGCAGGCAGGAGGCTCATCATGAAACAGTGGGGACAGGGTGACCTTTTTACACCAGCACAGAGAGAGAGAGTCACAGACCAGTCACGCTACACCTCTGCTCTTTAATGAAACACCTTTATGTCCAGATGAGGTTGATATAATCTGTGTGTGTGTGTGTGTGTGTTTCAGGTCTGTGGGGTCTCGTGAATAACGCAGGTGTATGTGTGAACTTCGGGGACGCGGAGCTCTCTCTCATGTCAAACTTCCGTGGCTGCATGGAGGTGAACTTTTTCGGATCTCTGAACGTCACCAAGAGCTTTCTGCCTTTGCTGCGTCAGGCCAAGGGACGAATCGTCACCATCTCCAGCCCCGCTGGTGTGTACACACACACACACACACACACACACACACACACACACACACACACACACAAGCACACAAGCACCCCCACACACTGTGGTGTTGCAATAAATCCTAATTGAATGTTCCAGCTTCAGATGAGATGAGTCCTTCAGGTCCAAACCAAATAGTCGGAGCTGCTGCTCGACTCCTCATCCAGCTCCACTCTGTTCGACACAACATCAGAGAACAGCTCATCAATCACTTAGCTACATCCCCCCACCCCCACCGCCCCCATAGTGAATGTGCAGCAGATTTCAGCTTAACAACACAGTACAACTCACACACGCGCACGGACAAACACACACAAGCACATGTACACGCATGCACATACACAGACACAAATACACACACTCTTTGATGTGAACCTCCCCTTTCATCACAGGAATGCCCCCCACCACCCACCACCACCACCACCACAAACAGACCACAAGGGTCTCTGACTAATCCTTCCTAATAAACTCTGTGTCTTGTGGAGTTTTCAGCTGTATCTCCTGGTCAAGTCAGTGGGTGGGGTTTCACTAACTGGGTCCTGAGAGATGTGGTTGCTGACGTGTGTCTGAGCGATTTGGATGGTACCAGGAAATCAGTTCCTGGAGAAAACCCTACAGAGACGTAGAGATAACTGTTTATTCTCCATAGCTGACACTATATAGGCTTCAAGAAAAAAACATTCCCAATTCAACTCACTTAATCTGTGGTTGGGAAACTATATTGATTTAGGTTGACATAATGCAGACACATGTTGGTCCAAATGGTGTTCCATAGGTTGGAGGCTTTTGTATGTACTGGATCCCTGAGGCTCCACGCTGAGTCTTCCACAAAGGTGATTGGTCGGTGTGTATGTGATGTCATGACCTGGTTGTATCTCTCTGCAGGTGACTTGCCATTTCCCTGTCTGGCGGCATATGGATCGTCCAAAGCTGCTCTCAACCTCTTCATGAACACCCTGAGACATGAGCTGCAGCCCTGGGGGGTCTCCGTCTCCACCATCCTGCCGTCCTCCTACAAGACAGGTAACACCAGCAAACCAGGACGGGGTGACATGACCATAAAACTGCTCCTCCTCCTCCTCCTCCTCCTCCTCCTCCTCCTCCTCCTCCTCCTCCTCCTCCTCCTCCTCCTCCTCCTCCTCCTTCTCTTCACTCTTCTCCTCTTCCTTGTCTTCCTCTCCCTCCCCCTCTTCTTCTTGTGTTGTGGTCTAGTGTCCTGTTGAATGCAATGACAGACCTCCAGCTGAGGAACACATTCTCATAATGACAACCACATGTGCATCGCACACACACACACACACATACACGCGTGTGCGTGGATGATGGATGTGACGTGACCACTCTTTAATGGTCTCTGTGGTTTGAGAGTCATGTTGTGTTGAGAGGTCGCCATGTTCATCAGTTACAGTTAAACAGGTTAATTACCTTCAGATAGAGGGCAGATGTCAAAACTATAAGTAAAGGTTCAAAACATTATTCAAGTAAACACAGGAACGAACCGGAGGTGATCAAAAGCATCAGCAGAACATAATTAATGACTTTTTAAAAGTTAGTTAATAGATTTATGTTCCAGTCGTTGAGCTTCATGAGCAGCTCCAGTCATGACAGCTCATGATAGCTCATAAAACAGCAGTTAAATAAACTATGGACAGAAGGTGAAATCAATAATCCCACTTGATGATCCTGAACGTAACATCTGCAGCTGCTGTGGACTGATGACATCATCCTGCTGCTCTCTGATTGGCCACTGCCGTCAGGTGTAAACAGCGAGCTCAGCACAGTTTATCCCCCTGTTCACAGTCTAATCCTGCAATCGCGTCTTTAATCCATGGCTCTTTGCTGCTATCAGATCAGATGAACTTTATCCACAGAAAATGTTCTCAAAACCACTGATCAGCTGTTGCACCGACCTGATCACACCAGATTAATACGATCATTGATCGCAGACAGGACGAACTACACATCATTTCACCTCGGCAGAGTCACTGTACTGTGGAGTCCAGCTTCACTCGTGATTAAACAGTAACATGGAAAAAGTTCACAGAATACAAATTAATCCTCCATCTACCAATAAGGTAACACTTTATTTGACGCCTATCTCTTTAACACATTATAACCATACTGAGTTATAATGCAGTTATAGCACTGTATAATAAACACTCATAAATGATCATAACAACTTTATAACAATAATCATAACACACTATAAAGCATTTTATCATGACTTATAAGGTCATAATATAATATAATGCGTTATAATTGTTAGTAACTCACTGACAATGCCCACATCGATAATGCATTATAAATATAGTTATAATGTGTTATAATTAGCTTATCAACGTGTATAACTATCATTATAAACACTCATAAATTATCATAAGGCTTTATAACAATAACCATAACACATCATAGAACATTTTATAATGGCTTATAAGGTCAAGTATTATAATAGAATTATAATGTCAAGTCAAGTCAAGTCACAAATTATTTATAAAGCACATTTAAAACAACCTCAGTCGACCAAAGTGCTGTACAACTGCAAAACCACAACATAGTTAATCACAAACACTACAACAAACAAATAAAACAACACAAGGGATAATAGTAGGACTAAATTAAAAAAAAAACTGTTAATGACAATAATATTGATGATATTGGAACAACCACAGGTAAAGCCCTCTGGAGTTTTGACAGTGTGCAGGCTGTTGCCTTGGTAACCCAGATGTCCTCTCCGTCCCCACAGGTCAGGCCAGTAACCACGCCTACTGGGAGCAGCAGCACAAGCAGCTGCTGCAGAACCTGTCCCCAGGGCTGCTGGAGGAGTACGGGGAGGACTATGTGACGGAGACCAAGGAGCTGTTCCAGAGCCACTCCGAGCAGGCCAACCCCGACCTCAGCCACGTCATCGACACCATCGCGCAGGCGCTGCTGTCCCCGCAGCCGCAGCCTCGGTACTTCGCCGGGCCGGGCATGGGCTTCATGTACTTCATCCACAGCTACTTTCCCTCCAGCCTCAGCACATACCTGCTCCAGAAACTGTTTCTGAAGAAGAAGCTGTTGCCGCAGGGTCTGAGGAAGCAGTCGAGCTTCGACCTCAGCCTCAGCCTCTACAACAATAACAACAACAACAACGAGGAGAAGCTCAAGTCACCGTAGAAACAACCTGACGGTGTCGTCCAGCAGCAGTAGAGGACCACTTCTGTAACCTTAGAGCTGTCTCACGTTGAAGGGATCATTTTCTGTCTGTGTCTGTCCTCGGCCCCGTGACGCCCCCTGCAGACAGAGACAGAGACACACCTGGGGTTAGGGTCTGCTGGATGGGGTCGATCAGAGAACTCTGTACTGTTTGCACACACACCAATGGACGCACTGACGTCACACGTGCCTTCATCACATACATCCCCACCACAGCAGCTGATGCTACTATGACACCATGGCAGCTCCTTTTGACCTCTGACCTTTGACCTGTGTGTCTCACAGCGTCAGCCTCAGCTTCTTACAGTCGCCCCCCCCCCCCCCAACATTTTCCTCATCTTCACTATCATCATCACAAACAACTGACAGCAAATGGAGCTGACTGCACTGACACTCAGCAGCAATTTGGCCGACACATCCGCAGTGAACTCTGACCTCTGGGAGCGGGTTGGGGTCAGAGGTCAGGGTCAGAGGGAGATCAGTGATTCCTGTCTAATGGCGTCCTCACACCCTTAAAGACCAACGTCACGTCCTGTTTAAGAAGTCGTTTGATTGACTCTGACACAACAGAGAGGATCAGAACAGAAAACAGGACTTTGAAATGTAATGTTAAAGTTTAGTGTTAGCCGCTAAATGTCCCGCTGCACAGGACCAACCTTGACTTCAGTTATTTAGTTGATCGCTTAATCAGGATCAAATGAAGATTGTAGATGAAGATGTGAGAACTGAACTGACCCCTGAAACGAGCAGCTGTGGCCAGCGCCTCCGTCCATCAGCCCACACTTCTGCACCTCTGTGTCTCATCATTCATATTGCTATGCTTCTTAACCCTTTGTTTCCTGCATCACAGAAAGTGGATGCTGAAAACAAGACAATAGGTCACATTCAGTCTGTCTTCTTTATTTTATACAGAACCAAAGTATACCATTGTTAATGTTTGTTCTTCAGTATGGCTTATCAATTATCATCAGAATTTCTGTTTGGCTTTTTTTTTTTTTTTTTTTTTTTTTTTAAAATAAAAGCACGAAAGTGTGGAATAATTTCAAACACTAAGTAAATCCACAGCCCTGATGATGAACATCGTTTTTCTTTTGGCAAGTTGTAGTGGGTTTATTTCCTGTCATCAGGCAGCACGATGTTTGTATAATCTGTGATTTACTATCTGTGAACAAAACATACAACAAAAAGAAAAGCTGAGACAAACAAATTGATCATTCCCATGAAACACATGAGTCACATGCTTCTTCTCCTGTTGCTCCTCCCACATAAGTTTAATAGATAAATATCTGAAAAACAGAGACTTTTTTTTTTTTTTTTACAATACAGTATAGGTGATATAAAAACTAGATTAATCTTAAATAATATCAATGTAAGCGCGATGTAGTGTTTTTCTTTCTGTGGTTGTTTTTAATAGGTTTGTCCTCTTTAAGTTTCCTCTATAAGGACAAGACTGAAAATCACAAAGTATCTTTAGTTTTTAATTAAACAGTTACAAGTCTCATGTTGTTTCATCTTTCTCATCAGTTTTTAATAAGTAAGCAACTACTATTTAAAATAAATGAGAAGCAGCAAAAACCTCAGTTCCACTCAGACACATGACCGGCCTTGTTATTATTGTTGTTGTTGTTGTTGTTATTGTTGTTGTGTAGATACGAGCGATAAACGGTGATACAGTGTCAGGATGTGACAGATCCGATGCCTGTGAAAACTCCAAAAACATCATCATTTTATTTTGTTTGTTTGCTTGTCTTTCAGCCCACTTCTTGTTTTTGTTTAGTCAGATTATTTATGGCGTTGTCTCTTTTATCACTTAAACTGTGAATTTTGTATAACAACTGTAAAACAGAAACAGAGACATGATGTAAAAAGTTAACTTGGTTCAAACTTTGATAGAAATAAATTTGACTTTTTCAGACCTGCACTCTGATTTGTACAGACACCAACTAGGTTACAACAAAGCCACGCACCCCTGTACATACAGTGTAAAGGTAGATGTATATTCAACCTCCACACAGTATGAAGGTAGATGTTTTAACGCTCCACACACATTATTATTATAGTTTATAATAGAGAACTTCTGCGAGTTTCTGATGTCACAACAAAGCAGTCAATAAGCAACTATCCAGCACTCGCATAATTTGTTTTTTCTGAGTGTTCTACCTGAAATCTGCTCTATTTTTATTGGTTCATTCAGAAAACAGTCAGCCAATCAGAGGAAAGATTTGGAGGTCAGGCGGTTTGAGGGACTGAATCTATGAACATGACCTTTCATCCAGCAGAGTTAACAACCACACCTGGCCTCAGGTGACTCCAATGACTTTAACAACTGTTGTCACAACAACCAGGGCCAACCAAGTGACATCTGTCACCTTTAACCACACAGAGGTGTCATACATGGTTGTCCTCGGTCAGAACTGGGTCAGAGGTTAAACTTCTACAAGTCCAGTATCCCTAAACTCAGCTCTTTGTCACCGTCATCAACATCACCATTCATCTACTGTGGGTAACCTTGACCTTTTTCCATCAGTAGCACCTACAAAGTTCATCTCAGGACAAACACACCAACGTGCTGCACACACCCACTCACACACACACACACACACACACACACACACACACACACACACACCTGATAGCAGGAAGCACTCTGTCACTCATTTGTTCTGCACTGTAGTAAATGCTGTTAGTTGTTAGTCGGAGAGGTCCAGTGCTGACACCGGATCGAACTCTGCAGTCTGTGTGTCTTCATGTAGTCCAACAGCAACCTAGGCCAGTAGAGTCCTGGTCCAGCTTCGAAATCTGGTCCAATAGAGACCTGGTCCAGCCCCCCACCCCTGACCCAACACACACACACACACACACACACTGAGCAGTCTGGGGGGTTGAGTGAGTGTCGACTCTGGCAGAACAGCAGTTTAGGAAATCCGGCTTGTTTCTGCTGGGACCAATATGGGGGGGTCCAAATTTTCCCCCTGGTTTATAAAATATGTGGTGTGTGCACCAACCCCCCCCCACCACCACCACCACACCACCACCAGCAGCTGCTCTCGGCCAACTGATGGAAATAACTCACATTGTCCAAAGCTCAGTGGGAAAACAGCTGGCTGTGTCACCGAGTCACTGAGTTTAATTCTCACTCACACTCAACAAGAAACACACAAGCACACAAATCCCACAAACCTCATTAATTTATTACCCCACCACCACACACACACCAACATACGCCCACGCATGCATGCACACACACACACACACACACACACACACACACACACACACACACACAAATGCTCTTTTTTCTGCTCTCGCCTCATTTGACCTGTTTCTGTTCCTCAAACTTAAGAGAAACTCTGATTATATTTCAAGGTTTTGGTCTGCGTGTGTGTGCATGTGTGTCATGTTGTAGCAGACGAACAGAAAGTGAATTTCATATTGTTTCCTGTCTTCAGGAGATCTGATCCTCTAAACACATGTTGAGACACTTTGGGACCTCTCTTCGGGGGCCACACTATCATACATCTTACATATCTTACATAATGTCACATCAGCTGAAGTCAGCACCCGAAGCAGAGCTCTGACTTCTGACCTTGTGGCTGCTCTGGACTACGGAGGTTTAAACGTGGTCATGAAGCGAAGCTAACGGCAGAAAAAGGTTGAGGGAGTCTGAAGTTTAAGATTAATGTGAGTATTAACGAGACAAGACAGTTTGATGAAGTCAGCAGAGCCGCTCTGTGGTTCCCCCCATTTCATGTGCACCAAAGAGTCTGTGCTGGCAGAGAGTCTGGATGCAGATGTCTGAACCGTTGGCTCTGTGTGGATGTAGGACGCCTCAGTCTGACTCACTCTGCTCCCACTGAACCTATTACATCACCTGAGCTCAGAGAGTCAGATCCAGAGGAGCTCCACCAAAGTGCCACGAGACGCTCCACCAGGACGCACAGAGGTATAGCTGACCATGGCACGGTTACCTGACAGGAGCTGAATCAGAAATACAGTTGGTGTGTCATGATAGTAATTCTGCTGTGTCATGTTATCAGTGTTGTGTGATACTATTAATGACTTGTCTTGTTAATAATGTTTTGATGGGTTATTATTGCTGTCACTAAAGTTGATGTTTAGTGAGGTGTTAACTGTAGGCTACATTAAAAAATTAGATAGGCTATTACACAGTAAATATACATAAAGAGTGTGACGTCAGGGTGGAGAAATAGTTTCTAGTTTAGTTTAGCCAAGTTGAATGACAAGAACAAAGGGAGAGATCCACGATACGAAGAAAAAAAAAATTCAGGTTCCACCGAGATTTGAACTCGGATCGCTGGATTCAGAGTCCAGAGTGCTAACCATTACACCATGGAACCGGATGAGCTCGGTGAAGAAAGCAAAGAAAATTAAAGTGTGACTCATGGTTTATTGATTCATTCACAAACTCCTATACACACGTTTACGCGCCACTTAAACTCAATGTTTCACAAACGGCCGACGAGCTGTATCATGGTAGACCTACCTGCTGTGAAGACACGACTGGTTCCGGTTAATCATGTTTCTTTTTTGTTTTTTTGTTTGAACTGGTGAATGGTGAATGGTTCCGCCATGACGTGAACAGACATACAAATGTTACAGCTTAAATGTTATTCGTGTTCTTATCAAAGGACGTCTCTGTTCTTACTCATTTATAGCCTATAGCTCACGAGTAAAAAAAACAACAAGTTGTTTCAGTCCCGCTTCTTGTCACCAGAGGGCGGTGTCACACAACAAACCAAACTCTCTCTCTCTCTCTCTCTCTCTGTGTGTGTTTGTGTGGGCAGGTGGGCGATCTGACCGAACCCCTCAGCTCTGCAGGGTCCCGGTGAGTCAAGGAGCAGCAGAGAGAGAGTTTCTAAATTGGCAAACTTGTTTTGAAACTTTCATGACAATAAAGCTTTGAAACTGAATTGAAGTGAGTAACTAACTGGTCGGGGGACATGCAGACTGAGACAGAGAGAGGGACAGACAGAGACAGAGAGAGAGAGAGACGGATGGATGGATGGATGGATGGAGAGACAGAGTGCCATAGGCTACAGACTGAGACAGAGAGAGAGATGGAGAGACAGAGTGACACAGAGAGAGTGAGAGATCATGTTTCCTGTGCCTTTATATAAACAGCAGCAGCAGAGGAAAGTGGCTGAGATCAGATTAATGTGAAACTGGAGCTGAGATGGAAGCATGTGTCCAACCTGCAGGTGAGAGAGTAACCAGACCGTCAGACCACCAGACCACTGGACCATCAGACTATCAGACCAACAGGCCACCAGTCCACAAGACCACTACACCAAGAGACCACCAGACCATCAGACTATCAGACCACTGGACCATCAGACCACCAGATCATCAATCTGTGTCAGACTTAAACCATTAGGTTTTAAAGGCCGGTTCAGCCTCCGATGAAGCTGTAGAAGCTGAGGCTCAGCTGTTCACTGGCTCACCTTCAGACCTGTAGGAGGAACAGGACTCCCTGGCTCATGACTGTATCCCTCCTCCATCCAGCTGATGATGTCACAGGGAAGTTGACCTTTAACCTTTTGGATATAAAATTCCACCTATTTGTTTTATCCACAGAGTTAAACTGTGTCATGAACAGTGACTTAGGGTCCAGGTTCAGAGGTTTGTGAGATCACCGTGACCTTTGATCCGTTCATCTCTGAGTCCAGGTGAATGCGATGCAACTGAGAGACACGTCTCTGCCTGTCAATCAAACATGTCATCTCTGTTTTCTGCTGACTGAAGGTGCTTGTCTGTAGCCAGTGGTGTAGTCTATGTGACACGCAGGTGTAGGCTACTGTACGCAGTATGAAAATGCATTCATATTTCAGTATACACACTACAACAAAACTATACAACTATAGTCTATGTGATACGAACAGTGAGCCCACCCAAAAAGCAATATACCCACTACAACAAATTAGACTACACCACTGTCTGTAGCATAGGTGTCCACTTCTTGTCTCCTGAAGCTTTGACCTTACCCCCCCCCCTCTGAACATGGTGCCGCCTCCCCCCGGTGGAGGCAGCCGGTCTGAGGGCAGGTGTTGCTGCTGCAGCAAGAACAGAGTGGTCGCCACAGTCGGGCGCTCTCAGTAATCAGGATGAATGTGCTGATGGTGCCATGGCGCTGCAGCGACTGGACTCAAGCTGAACTCATCATCCCTCTGAACAGGAACCTGAGCTCAGACTGAGGTGAGTTCACCTGTCTCCATGGTGACTGTATGATCTCATCTAAATTTGCATCAATCTACATCACAACGTGTCACCAAATCAGGCTTTTGGAAAGAAGTTAACCTAATTTAGATGAAGAAGGCAGCGTGACACTGCAGCAGATTACATATCATATTATATTAACACTCCAGACAGTATGGAGTGTCAGTATGGAGTACTGCTACACGAGGAGTACCAGCTCCTGCCCTCTGGGAGACGCTTCAGGGTTCCACGCTGCAGGAAAAACAAATATAAGTTTTCCTTTGTCCCTCACTCCACGGCTCTACTAAACAACTCGCGCTGACCCCCCCCCACCCCCCCCCCACCCCCCCCCCCCACCCCCCCCCCATATCTTAATCATGCACACACATTCACACCCACACATTACGGGATCCCTGGACTCTTGCACACACCTTGACTTTTACTTTTATTTATACGCAGCACAAATTTCCGCAAGGACAATAAAGGTCTTTTAAGTTTTAAGTTTTAAGTTTAAGTATGAAAGGTACATGTCCATGTGTAGAGTGATTGTAGATCGGGTATATATTACGTAATACTGTGAAAGTATGACTGTCTCAGCTGACAGAGAAATGCACTGTAACTAAGTAACTGAGCCTTAAAACCAGCTGTCAGGACTTCTGTTACTTTGTGATGTCACAACAAGGCAATCACCAAGCCCTGCCCACCTGGACCCACCATCCAACATGCTCAGGATTTGGTTTTTTCTGAGTGTTTTACATGGATCTATTATAAAATAATATATAATATAATAATAAGATAATATAATACATCCATGGTGTTTTACCTGAACTCTGCTCTGTTTTATTGGGTCATTCAGAAAACAGTCAGCCAATGAGAGGAAAGACTCAGCGCCTCCTCTTCTCTGACTGGCTGACACCGACCTGATGTTACCAGAGCACCGTGGAAAGACCTGAGAGAGGAGATGTAAAACTATATTGAAATGATTTATATCTTTTCATGGATCAACCCATAAGATAACACAGATGAAGAAACATGGAGATTTTAAAGATTTTAAATAAATGAATAAGAGTTGATTTGAGTATTTGTTTTTTGTAACTGATTGAGGTTGGTGACAGAGTCATTGGTCGAGGCTACACAAATTAATATTCTTGATATATTGATCATTTTTGTCCTTCTGTGTGACAACAGTTGATTACTTTTATCTGCAGACAGTGGGTCAGTGTTGGCATGCAGTTGTCTTCACTGACCTCAGGTTAGTTCACTGTGGTAAGAAGTGTCTGCAGCAACAGAGAAAACCTTTTATTAGACTGAGTGACAGCTGTTATACCAAGTTTATCAAAGCCAAAGTTTACAGGTGAGATGACAGAGCCCTTCCACCAGCTACAGTTACTGTGATTGTCATTATGCACCAGAACGTTTCACTGGACCAGACGTAGAAACAAACACAGCTGGAAGCCATTTACATCATGCACTCAATGAGGAGAGATTGCATAGCTCTTCACTGTTTGCCCTTTAAAATTGTGCTGTTGTGAGAGGACCCACACAGCACTGAAGTCAGAAAAGCCCTGTTCTGTTTCCCCCTCGTCCACCTGCCGTCATCCAGAGTCTCCGCTCAGTCCACAGGAGACATCAGGCTCTCTGGTATAAAATAAGACCCGCCCAAGTCGCCTCAAAACATCCAGGGTAATTAAAGAGGAGGGTTTCATGCATTAACGAGTTTCCCTTTAAAATGTCTCCACTGTCTTTGTGAGCTTCAGCTGGCAGTCGCTGACCAGATGTGGTGTTGGAGGAAGACTCCCCCGACAGGTGATAGAAAGGACAGGCACTGAGTTGAGGTGGGTCTGAGGTTCAGGAGGAGGCGGACTCTGGAGGGTTAAATCCGGTTTGGACCAGGAAACTGCATCAAAGTGGAGACGTCTCTCCTCTGCAGGATCTCGGCTGCATCTCATATTCGAACGTGGAAATTACTGCGGACATAAAACAGAGACTAGCCTCAGACAACAACTCATTGCATACCTGTCTGTGGTTCTTCTTATGATGTGAGTGCAGCTTTGCATCTGTACCTCAGGAAGTCCGGAGCCTTGGAGATCATGTTCTCAAAGTCGGAGAAGGAGAGCTTGCTGTCTCCGTCCAGATCGGCCTCCTCGATGGCTTTGTCACAGACCAGCGCCACTTCCTCTGGGGTCAGCTCTCCTTTGGTCAGCTTGTTCAGCGTCTTCTCCAGGTCCTCCTTACAGATGAAGTTGTCCCTGTTGAAGTCTGCAACAGAACCAGGATGTTACCCAAAGATCAGCCGACACACAGTTTCTCAGAGGATACGAGGATCTGGTAGATCTTACCGTAGATCTTGAAGGCGTAGATGGTCTTGAGCTCTCTGGGTGAAGTTTCACAGAGAGCAGAGAACATGTCCACAAAGTCGTTGAAGCTTAGGTTCCCACGTCCGTCCTCGGAGAACGTCTCCACGATCCTGTCTCTGAATGGGTTTTCCTGTCAGAGCATCAGCACAACAACTCTCTGAGCTTCTGTCCAGTGAGTGATCGGGGGTGGTATTAATGAAAGGTTTGTCTTTCTTTTAGATTTAGTTTAATGGTAAAAACTGGTAACATGGTTCAAACAGTCGCTCACATGATAACAACCTGTTGAAAACAGTTGGACAGGGTCTCTCTACCTTCAGCTCCGGCATGGTGACGATGAGTGTTAGAGGGACTCTGATGTCGGGGTTGTTGGTGTAGTCCAGAGGAACTAGATGAGGAGCCAGCTCACGATACCTTCCATGTAACCTGCAACAGAGGAAGAGGGGTAAACACAGCAGCTACCATCGCACATGGGGGTTACCATGGCAACAGCACGTCCGTCTGTCTGTCTAGTTTTGATTCATGCTAAAACAGGATCTTATTAACAAGGAAACTTAGAAAACAGGAGGCTGCTCAGTGAGGTTGCGCCGTTCCTCTGGAGCTTTATTGTGGAGGCGCAGCAGAAGCTGTTATGACATCATCAGAGGTGGGTTTGAAGTTTTTTATTCTTCCTATCCTGTTTGTAGTTTTCTCATTCTGTAGTTCCTGTGATCATGTTCATTTTGTGGTTCTCTATATTTCCTGTGGTTTTGTAGTTCTCAGTTTGTAGCCTATTTCCTATTATGTTTTAGTTGTTTCCATCTGGTGGAAAACATTGGAAACAAGTAATTTTCTTTTTTTGTTGTTGTTTTTTACAAATAACTACATAAATAAATAAATGATGTGATCAATAATCAGGAGTTGCATCCGGTGCTCACGGAGGCTCTATGACACTGTAACTGTGGGGCCGTGGCTGGTGTGACTCCACCTGCCACCTGACTCTGACGTGATGGACGTATAACACTGTAACATGCTGGGAACTCACCGCATGATCTCTTTCCTGGTAAAGAAGGTGCAGTCCTGTAAACAAACGAACAAACCAACAGGTAAACTAATTAGTAGACAGATGATGGTGATGAGTCAGAGCTGCTGAACCTCAGGGAGGATCTGCTTTCACACCATCAGTCAGCATCACAACAGCAGGATGCAGAGGGAGGCTGGAGCTCAGCCAATCAGCAACAGGAGAGACTCACCCTGCTCTATTCTACTGTGCTCTACTGTTTTCTACTGCACATCCCTGCCACAAGTGAAATTAAACCGTGTTATTTCAGTTCACATGGTGTTTCTGCTCTGGTGCCCGTGGTTGTGTTTGCGGGGTGAATGCGCGTCTGCGGGTCTGAGTCACCTGATACGCCTCCAGCTGCTCCTCGGTGAAGGTTGTCTGCTTGTTGCCCATCCTTTTCGGCTGACTCTCCCATCACACAGCTGCATCACACTGCAGCTTCCCGCGGCTCTCACGTCCGTCTAAATCTTTCTAAGACGACATGTTCGAGTCCAGCAGCTGCTCCACACACAGCCCGATCCTGGTCCTGCTCCTGGTTTGGATCTGGATCTGGGTCTGGGTCTGGTCTTGTCCTCCCCCTAGGTGCCGCGGATCTCTGAGCTGCAGAGGAGAAGGTGATTTTGACGCCTCAGCGATGGGAGGCGGTGCGGGGAGCAGCCTGCTGCTTTCAGGAGCTCCTCGTAAAATCCAGCTTCCATAGGGCAAAAAAAGCCAAGTTAGTTACCACCACGGTGAATGAAGATCGTCTGTCAGCGGTTAAACTGAGAGTCCACCTGCAAGAGACAGAGACACTGTAGCCTGAATAGAGACAAATAGCTAGAATTAGTAGTTAACAGTTCAATAAATCATTTTTCAACAGTTGTTTAATTAAACCCCTCAAACACAACAGGAGCCTACAAATATTCTACAGGCTACAGTCATGAACGAATAAAACACACTGTGTGACTCTTTGGTGTGAGTTTTCTGATGTTTCATTCAGTCAAAAATTAACTAATTAATTAATCAATTAGAATTAATGATTAGATTCAGGATTTATAATCTTATAGTTTCCCCTCTATCTGCAATAATAACAATAGGCTAATAGCCTAATTGTACTGATAATAATAATACTAGTATTAGTAACAAGAACAATATTGTTGTTGTTAGAGCTTACTGCAGTACAGATGTGATAGCCAGCTGTTACAGCCTCGCCCTCAGCTCCTGATTAACACGAATTAAAACTAAATCTTCAAAAACCTTCAGATCTGGCAACCCACACTGTCGCTGGTCCCTTGACGTCACGCTGTCGCCAATGACGTCACTTACTTCCTCTCGGCGCCAAAGATCGTCTATCGCCGCGTTGATCAATCACTACATTTACAATCTTATTCTTGTGAGATATACATTTACACAAAATGTATGTTACAGTTTTAAATGAACGAATAATATAATTAAAAGACATAAAATGAATAAAAACTGAAACAATAACACAAACAACAGCTCTTTTTTATTGTATTTTATTTTATTTTACCATGTACATAATAAACAGAAAACATTTATTTTTGATTTGATTACTGGTTATTGATTGAACTACTACTTTATACACGTGAAATGATAAATCAGCTTACAGGAGATGAACTAACTACAAAATGTTCTAAGTCCTGTAAAAATAATAAACTAGATTTGGTGCTCTTTGTAAATCATCGATTGATTATACTCATTTGTTGATACGTTGGTTCTGATTGTGATGTCATTTCGGACTTTTCTACGTGTTTTTTTTCCTTTATTTTCAAACAACAATGAAATATTGAAGAAAATAAACAGCTGGGAATAGCCACTAGCTAGAAAATAGAAGCTCCCACAGCAGTGACATCACTGAAGCGCTGTTTATATATTTATACATGTCGATAATGAAGATGATGGCCAATAATATCTTTGGTATAACTTTTACTTTACCAGTGACTGCACTTCCTGGTCGAGCTGACGCGCATCCGTCCGCCTGCGCGGCTCGGAGGAAAGCGTCAGAGTGAGAGCTCGCCACAGAGGATCTTTGTCCCGGAGTGCAGTATGGCCGGCAACGTGTGGAGGTCAATGGTGAGAAAAAGATGCTTTAAACCCCGTTATCGTGTCGTCGTTTAGCCGCGGACTCACTGTGTGACTGTAGCCGCTGAAGTGTCTCCGTGTCCGGTCGTTGTGTGGTCTCTGTCCCGGTGTTTCTCCCGCTGCCGTCAGCGGGTTAGCATGTTAGCGTGTTAGCATGTGAGCTAGGTGTGTGTCCTTCAGCATGACGGCAGCCAGGTAGCGGAGCGGCGACCGGTTTTATCAACCTGACACTCCCGACTTACGTACCGTTACTTACTGTCACCGGCGTCGTGAAGTTTCCACTGCATTGAAAGGACCACCGGGACACCGGGACCCCGGGACACCGGGCACCGGGCTGGAGGCTCCGGTCAGGCTGTACCGCTGCTGGGACGCGGCCGTGAATCAAACTCCGATAAAAAAAAACAAAAAAAACATCATCTAATGTAAAGTTTCTTAGCTCTCTGGTGAAAATCTGTACGGAACAGCTCAAAGCAAACCACAGGTGCTCGGTTGATTCGGCCTGCGTCAAATCTCTAAATCCAGCAGTGATTGTAATGAACATGTAAATAGATATGAATGGGTCCTGTAGGTAAATGGACACTCAGCTCTTGGACTGAACCAGAGGTGCAGTCCAATGTTGTCCTCCTGGATAGACAGAGTAAATAGAAAACATGAAAACAACACTATTAACACTATTAAATGTACCCGAGACGGGAATGTTCACTACGAAACACTGTTTAACTTTACTTCAGCGATCTGACTTCAGGTGTACGACTGAACACTTTAAGAATAAAACAGCTGATCATCAGGAGGTTTTAAACCTCAGAGCAGAATACAATGTTTTTTTTCCATTCTTTATTTTTCCACTTTCAGTGAAGGAGAATCACATGTGAAGGTCAAAGTGATGTTTGTCTCCACTGACATTAAAGAATGGAGCCACTTAGATATCAACACACTTGTCTGGGCTCAGTTCATCTCGTCTTAATCTCAGGACCAAGGCCGCAGCTCAGTGTGCTGTTCACAAACCTGAGACTTTTAATGCGTCTCAGGCTGCATGTGTGTTTTTTATGCATTGAAGTGACCTTCATGTTGTCTCCTCCAGCTGGCGGTGGGGGGTGCGGTGAGGAGACCCGCACTGTCTTCAGCTTCCTTTTCCAGAGGGGTGAGTAGTTCAGGGTCCTCCAACCTGACACCAACACACACACACACACAGCTACACACTCTCACGTGTCCACATCAATGTCCCTGTGGAAACATGGTGGCAGCTCACCAGCTTACACCCCAATGATCAGAAGAAGAAAAAGTGACTCTAAACAGCTGCAGTCGAAATGAAGACTCTAAGCCATGAAGCACAGATTTACAATATGGATCAATTAACAGTCGCTAGTTGTTCTGAAACTTGATGAAGGCAATGGATCAAAAGTTAAATCAACAATGGGCTCATGGTTTGAGGCATGTTTCAGTCTGAACCGTGAGTCACTCGCTCATCAGTTTCTCAGGTAAAATGTCTGATTGTCTGTTCAAATATCAAAGCTGAAAATCACGCTCTGGTAGGGTGGCAACACAGAGCTCAGTGCAGGAAACAAGAAACATGTGATATTTATAATCAGTTGATCAACAGTGTTGACAGTGTTTTGATAGCGTCAGTTCAGGATGTAGTTACGTCTGGACTGAACCCAGATCAGTTTCCATATAAATGCCAATGTTGTAACACATTTTAAACAGTAACCCCCAATAAAAACATGAATTAAATCAGATTAAAATATCTCGTCATCTCTGCCCACAGATGCAGACGGTCACGCTGATCCCCGGCGATGGGATCGGACCGGAGATCTCATCCGCCGTGATGAAGATCTTTGAAGCAGCCAAAGTGAGTGCGATCAGAGTCTGATTGAGGGGGTGGGGCCTCTTCCCTCAGGTGTGTCGGAGACAATCAGCTGGTTGTGTTTGTGTCCTTCAGGCTCCCATCAGGTGGGAGGAGAGGAATGTGACGGCCATCAAAGGACCTGGCGGCAGATGGATGATTCCTCCTGACGCTAAAGAGTCGATGGACCGGAGCAAGATCGGCCTGAAAGGTGCGAGTCCGCCTCAGGTGCGCGAGTAGATCTGTAAGTCCAGGTCTCACCCGCCCACTCTCTGTCTCCTGCAGGACCCCTGAAGACGCCCATTGCTGCGGGACACCCCTCCATGAACCTGCTGCTCAGAAAGACCTTCGACCTCTACGCCAACGTGCGCCCCTGCGTCTCCATCGAGGGCTACAAGACCCCGTACACCGACGTCAACCTGGTCACCATCCGGGAGAACACAGAGGGCGAGTACAGCGGCATCGAACACGTGGTGAGTGGACACGTGCCTGTTGAGTAACCGTAACGATGGGACGGCAGTCTGCTGAGGTTAGACCCGGTCTGATGTCACAACAGAGCAGCAGTGACACGGAGGGAAACTTTTCTGTTCTCCTTCGATGTTGATATCAGATTTAACAGCAAGCTAAACCTTTCCGCACCTCCAAGGTTATTATTGGCAGGATTTTTAATGAAGAAAACGTGAAAACTGAAACAATAAAGGATACATACACAAAATCAGTTGTAATGTTCCTTTACAGACCCTTATACATGATACGGGTGATAACTTATTCTAACTGCACATGTTACGTAAAATACTATATAATAATGTTATCCCAAATCAAATTCCTTCAATATTCATATTACAAAATAAATCTTATGACTATGAATAAATCTACTTACTGTCAATGCCACGCAAAGAGAAGTGATACTGGATGTAGAGGGATTGCTCTCTTTTTCCTATGCACACCAAGAAACTAGCAAACTCTAGCATATATTTAACGTCTGTCTCTCTTCGCTACCAAAATAAAAGCTTACATTTCAAAATAAAACAATACACAATTTGATGTTACACCACAGAAACTGTTAGCGTAGACTACAGGACATTGTTGCTCAGTGGAAAGATCGGTGAGGGTCAGTCTAACGTCCATTTTGGCTGAATCTGTGTCCTGTGTCCCCGCTGCAGATCGTGGACGGTGTGGTTCAGAGCATCAAGCTGATCACAGAGGACGCGAGCAGACGGATCGCTGAGTACGCCTTCGAGTACGCCAGGAACAACCAGAGGGCGAGTGTGACCGCCGTACACAAGGCCAACATCATGTGAGTCAGTCGGGCGCTGATCGGTCAGTGTTGGGCACGTTACTTTAAAAAAGTAATTAGTTATAGTTATTAGTTACTTTCCCCAAAAAGCTAGTTAGTAACTGAGTTACTACATGATAAAAGTAATTAATTATAAGGAAAGTAACTTTTGTGTTCCTTTTTCATAAAATGCTCAAATATGTCAAATTACTTGGACTTCCCTCCGTAACCCACGTTTATCTAACCACTGAAATAACCAACTCAGTCCACACAGGCCGGCTCCATGACGCGCCGTATCACTCCTCCTCTTCCACACGCCGCTAATCTAAAGAGTTGGGTAGTTCCAGATAAACACTCTTTTCCAACCAGTTGATGAACTGAAAATAATGTGTATATAACATCCTACACTTTAACGGGTGTATTATTTTTTGATGGGACTTTTGGAGTCAAGTTACAGCGTAACTGCGCATTTTATTGTTAGTAATGATAACGACGGGGGAAACAGTAACTTTTTGATTATACGTTACTGGAACGCAGTTTGTTTATAACGCTGTTATTCCCATCGCTGGTGATCGGTCAGTTATTGGTCAGTGATCAGTATCCTCCAGTCATTATGTATCTGTCTCTCTCTGCCCCCCCCCCCCTTCAGGAGGATGTCTGATGGTCTGTTTCTGAGAAAATGTCGTGAGGTTGCAGAGAACTACAAAGACATCAAGTTCACTGAGATGTACCTGGACACTGTGTGTCTCAATGTGAGTCACTGTGACATCATCACACGAGTGTGTGTGTAAGAGTGAGTGAGTGTGCGTGTGCATGTTTAACACCTGTCTTGCTCTGGTTCTTCAGATGGTTCAGGATCCGACCCAGTTCGACGTCCTGGTCATGCCGAACCTGTACGGAGACATCCTGAGGTGAGTGTGTCACTGTTGCAGGGTCAGAGGTCACCTTCAGGGGGGCGTGGCTAACTGTGCAGGTGTGTGTTTCAGTGACCTGTGTGCTGGTCTCATCGGAGGTCTCGGGGTCACGCCTAGTGGGAACATCGGCGCGAACGGAGTCGCCATCTTTGAATCGGTGCGTTCAGTTCATTTAGATAAAACAAATTTAGAAATGTGTTTAAAACAGGAGACAATGTCCCTGATTTGTGTGTGTGTGTGTGTGTGTACGCTGCAGGTCCACGGCACAGCCCCAGACATTGCCGGCCTGGACATGGCGAACCCGACTGCCCTGTTGCTCAGTGCCGTCATGATGCTGCGTCACATGGGTCTCCATGACTACGGCAACAAAATCCAGGCAGCGTGCTTTGACACCATCAGAGAAAAGAAGGTGAGGCCGTCTTCAACCCCTCGTGTCTGTTCTTTCTGTTTGATCCGTTCTGCCGTTCTAACAACGTGAACGTCTGTCGTTGTCTCAGGTGCTGACAAAGGACCTGGGAGGAAACTCCAAGTGTTCAGAGTTTACAGCCGATATCTGCCGTCGCATCCAGGACATGGACTGAAGCTCCAGAGACGGAGCTGCTGTGGGAGTGTCCTCCCACCTGGACCACTGACATCACTGACCCCCGCCCCTGCCGGCTGGTTGTATCTGTGCAGCCGGTGGGAGCGGAGGCTGCTGGGGGACTCCTGAGCTGCAGTTTTTTTTTTTTGCTTTCACCCGTATTTACCTGTCTTATCTGTCTTGTGAGGAGATGATGATGTAAGGGGGCGGGGCTTCTGCAGCAGCTTCTTGTATACGTCACACTCTGAGCAAACATGCGCACAATTTTGACATGACCAAGGAGGAATCATTTCAGGAGAGTTTCTTTGTCACAAGGATATCATCATTACATTACCAATACAACAGTTACATTAATAATAATAATAATAATAATAACAATAACAATAATGATATCACTCCACCTCTGTTTTTAGACAGTTGGGATATTTGCTATTTTTTTTAACGGTGGTCCACTGTAACCGCAACTATTATTTATTATTTCTTCTTCCTGTTACTGTGTCCTGCTGCTCTCTTCAGTCTCTCACATCCAGAAGGATGAGGTTTCTATAAAGGAAGGTAGAGCCACACATCTGCTCCTGTCTTTGTCTCCAACACAACACACACATCCACCATTATTACTAGTTTATTATGAATGGGTGATGTTTTACTAAACCTAGTGAAAGAACGACACAGGAAATTCAGAGACCTGCTAAAACATGTCCTTATTAATAAACCAAGCAAACCAGTTTTTCTCATGAACTTTACAAAGTAGTAACCCACATCAGACCAGGATTTACTCCGCCTCATAACCTTTGAATCAGCTCCAGTTCTCCTCGTATCCTTAAGCCGTGGGTTAGAGAGGAACTTATCACTGGGTGTCCTCACAAAGGTCAAAGACATCTTACATCGTGCATAGTTGGTGACAGATGGTACACTATAGAAACAGATTTGTAAATTAAAAAATTCATTAAATTATTATTAAAGCAGACATCCTCATGAGGCCAAGAGCACAAAACACTTAACAAGTGTTCTGAAAGGGTTAAGTTTCCTTAGAATTAAATCTTGTGAGTATTTAAGGTTTTTCTCCTTCGTGTTATATTGTAAGAATCACTTAATGTCAGAGGATACTGAGAAGATCTTCCCTAAACAACAGGATGTGATATCAGCATATTTAATGTCACCTGCTGCTTCCTTATATGATGAGGGTTTGACAGCTCTGCTACCGGTACATATTTATTGAATTAAGGAAACATGTTAAGGAATTACATGTCAGACTTATAAAACATAAGGTGTTTTCTGCTGCTCAATAGATAGATATTTCATTCTCTCCTTCAAGATGATCAGACCCTATTTTTTTCCCGCCCTGCACCGCGTCCACTCCGGATTCTGGTTCCTCCAAACTGGCAGCCCACACGCACGCACACACCCGGAGGGCGACGTCACAGGGCCACGCCCCCTGCCTCTCAGCCGCTCCAAGCTGCTGTTAGACGGACCGGAAACACGGCGGACTTGCCTTCAAAATCAAAGCCACCATTGAATCAAACTCGAGGAGATTTCGTCTTAATCCAGTACACTAGGTGAACTTTGTCTGGAGCCAAAGACAACTGACGCTTACCGACGTAAATGTGACTGAACTCATCTGTCAGTTTTAAGGCTTCAAGAGGGTTAGCACTTGTCTGCATGGTACAATCAGAATCAGTGTATGTAAGTAGGCTATGTGCACACATACAAGGAATTTGACTCCGGTTTTGCATTACTCTTTGTACGTACATGTAAAAAGCAACTGAACAGTAAGTTAAAGAATACAAAAATAGTTAAAGTGTCTAGACTGTACTGTTCAATAGGCCTAGTGCAAATAGACACAGAGGTATATAGGACTAAATGTGTATGAATATGAGTAGGGTGGATTCGCCTAATGTGGGACACTGCCTAATGTGGGACACTTAAGCTTAAATGGGTGTAGGTCTTCCTATAGCAAAAGAAAGTTAATGTAAATGTGGTCTCACACAAGCTGTGATATTGCATTATCAAAATCACATGACATCTCAAATGTCCAATCATAGGTTTGGGAGGGACAGCCTTCAAACCGGAGGCACCCTGTGTGAAGACCACCAAAATCATAGGTACTTAGGGTTTGGACAAAAATAATGTTAAGGCCATAATTTATTAAAAAAAACAAAATGATTGCAATTTTTTGTCAAAATGTGTTTATAATATGTTGATGCATTAAAATATATCTTAATATGGTGTAACCATTCTCAATATTTAGGATTTTGATCAACATTTCTACTGTCCCACTTTAGGAAACATGCTTTCCTAAAGCGGGACAGGTGTTTTTTCCTAATGTGGGACAGTGCTTTTCCAGGTAAAACTAATAGGTTGAACAATAACAATGGTTGTTTACATGGCTTTATTGTTATAATGCACTGTTTTGAATATTTTACAACAAAAGAAAATTATATTTATTAACTGGAAGTGGTCATAATACTGTTAAAGGAGTAAATGGCTCTGAATTTTTTTCTTTCTTGTTTCTAAATCTTGTCTTTTTTGATAATGTTCATGAAAAATGTTGTGTTTAGAAGTAATCAAAGGATAGCACATTACTGATTAATTAAATTGAATGTATTTCAGATCACAGTGGCAAAAAAGAGTAAGGCAATGAGACAAAATCAGGGAAAGAAAGCAAGTGAACTCAACCAGTGGAAAAAAGACAGAATGAGGGGAGACATTACTGAATATAGGGAGATCACTGAGGATGGTGGCGTCCCACAATTGAAGTTGTTGACCAGGGCTTGGAATGACCCTAGCGAAGGGTAAAAGGTCACGTCCACCACACAATTGGTAGAAAACCATTAATACTATAGAAGATGAAGCAGAACTAGGACAATAAGTGATATTATTGAACACTGGTTTGCAATCTAGCATTTATCATGTAAATTAAGATGACTTTTAAACAGACTTTTTAGTGTCCCACATTAGGAGCATGACTGTCCCACATTAGGGAACGGAAATTGCCGCAAAAAACTTTGCAATAAGAGTTGAAATATGTATGGTATTTCTTTTAGGAGTGTGAAATCAGAATTTTCTCTGTGGATTCCATTAGATCACAACCTAAGGATTTCAGAATGGTACAGGATGTAGATTGAAAGTGTTTGCTTCATATCACAATATACACCAGAAGTCTAAATTGCAAAAAATGTCCCACATTAGGCGAATTCACCCTATGTGTATGTTTTATATATCTACATATTTATAGAAGAATTTGTATAGCTACATACAGCGAGCAGGATATATAGGCTATAACAGTGTGTGTTGACATTAAATGATAGTAAAGATACAGGAACAGGGCCAAGCCAACCCTAGGATTTTGGTGGCCCTAAACAAGATTTTGTTTGTGGCCCTGCAAAACACTCCAAGCACAAACACCAAATCATCATCTCCACTTTCGAAAGGAGCCAGCTGAGGTGGCTTGGGCATCTGTTTCGGATGCCTCTTGGACGCCTCCCTGGGGAGGTGCTGTAGGCATGTCCCACCGGGAGGAGGCCTCAGAGAAGACCCTGGACACGCTGGAGGAGCTATGTCGCTCGACAGGCCTGGGACTGCCTTGGGATGGATGGATGGTTATTGACACTGAATGACATTAGTGTTCCCTTAATCCTCATTTACCGTAGGATCAGACAAACTGCCTTTTACTCCCATTGACCTAAGTGGACAGAACAAAAGACAGCTGTATGTTTGTATTTTAATGTGTCTGACAACAATACATTCATTGTTGTTCTGGACAGATGATGTCGCTCATATTCTATGACAATTAATTTATAATCATCACATCTTATAATATACTATCACTACAGATTGAGAAGTAAGAACACAAGGGGAAATACTAAATATAAACAGCAAATAACTAAAAGCTGAACATCAAAAAATGAATATTCATTGACACTCACACATAGGGATCAGTGTAATGTTAATAAACACGTGTGGTACTGAGCCAAAAACAACATATACCATAGGTATTTATGATCTAGTGTGTACCACTCTACTGTATCCTGCCGTATATATGTGTTTATTGTTTAGCCTTCTTGTTGTGTTATGTTTTCATACAATAAAAAAAAAGTAACACAGGCAAACATGGGTATGGATGCGTGTCAGATTGTAATGATAAAATTGTGTGGAAGAAACTTAGACGATTTGATTGACTGGTCTTTAATTAGTTAATATTTATATCATTAAAAGTCTTTGGACCTGGAGGTTTAACGTGACTGATAATAAATGACGCAGTGAGACCTGAGAAAAGAGTCTCAATCCTGGCGTGTCGGTCGTTTTATTGTGAAAAGGTCCTTCCGGATGTGTGTCCCGGCGTGTTCCGGTTAGCTTGACGCTGAACCGTTTCCTGCCCCAGTCGGACCCGTTACAGTAGAAACCAGTCCGGAACCAGTGCTCCCACCGAGTCCAGCGAGCCCAGCACCGTGTCGGCGGGTCGTGGGAAGACGGAGGCGGCCGGAGGTTCCGTTACATTACCGGCAGCACCGGGACAAAGGGCGGGAACATGGCGAAGACGTACGACTATCTGTTCAAGCTGCTTCTGATCGGTGACAGCGGCGTCGGTAAAACCTGCCTCCTGTTCCGGTTCAGCGAGGACGCCTTCAACACCACCTTCATCTCCACCATCGGTTAGTCCGCCGCGGCCCCGGGGGTCCGGGGTGGGGTGGGGGTCTCAGTGAGACACGGGGAGGAGAGGGGAGGGGAGGGGCTGCTTCCTCCAGGAAAGTGAAAGCGTTTGATGAAGAGGAGGGGGAGGCGGGGTGACCTTTGACCCCACTGTTCAGCATGACTTCATCATCAGGTCCAACTTGCTGAAGTGATCAGCTGGTTGTCATGGTGATGAAGGTACAGGTACCTAATGATGGTAACCGGTTGGCATGGTAATGGCGGTTGCCATGATGATGGTTTTTATGTTTGTTGTCTGTGATAGTGATGATGGTTGTGGTGGTTGTTGGTTGTCGTGGTGATGATGGTTGTGATAGTGATGATGTTGGGGTGTCTGCGGGCTGCCATAGTGATGACAGTTGTAATACCTGTCATGGTTGTCATGGTGAACAGGACTGAGAGTCAGCATCAGGCGAGCCACACCTGTCTCCTAGACAACAGCGCTCTGTGTTGCTGTAGTTGGTGTGAGGACAGCTGCTCCGGCTGCGACGCCACCGTCCTCGGTGTGGAGACATGGACGCGTCCTGGTGTCACCACCACCCACACCTCTTTACCCTCGTTGCTGCCATAGCTGCTCAGTGGGGGGACAGGTGAGGCCGAGGCCTCAGAGCGCCCCCTACTGGACCACTACACCGGCCTGATGACAACTACAGCCGCAGCTACGTGTCCTCACTGATGGTTGGACTGATCGTCTACTGGGGGATGTGTCTCTTCCCACAGTGACGTCCTCACATGTCTGGGTTGATAAATCACAGTAAACCTGAGACATCACACTTCTGTTTAAAATGGTGGTTGACTTGTTACCGAACCGGCTGATTGTTGGAGCTGTAGTGAAGAGAACGTCCCCGATACGACGTTTAAACAGAGACAGTCCTCATAAAGATAGACATCCAGGTACACACACACACACATGGTGTGTTTCCGGTGTCACGAGCAGAGTGTGTCGCTCTTCTGTTTCTGATGGAAACAGGAAGTGGGAACTGTCTTCTTCTGTCTGCACTGACACACTGCTGCCCCGTGTGTGTGTGTGTGTGTGTGTGTGTGTGTGTGTGTGTCTCTGTTAACCTCTTTGTAAGGACTGTGGTGGCTGTTGTCTGAAGCCTCGGGTCTGGGGGGGGGGGGTTAACATATCAGTCCCCCACATGTATAGACAGACATGAGTAGTACCCTCAGTGTGTGTGTGTGTCGGTAAAACAGATCAAACTCCTGTCGCTTGTTGTTCCTCATGTTCCCACATTGTTTTCTACACAGTAATGTTGCCGTGGTTACTGTCCTGCTCAGCCTGTTGCTGTGTGACCTCTGACCTCTGACAGGCTGAGCAGCTGTTCCTCGGCTCGCGAAGCAGGAAGTGGAGTTGATGTTTAGTGCTGCATAGAGAGCTGAGGTCGTGATGTCACTTCCTGTCTGGGCACCGGTGCAGTACCACCTCCTATTGAGTGTGTGTGTGTGTGTGTGTGTGTGTGTGTGTGTGTGTTATTATAACAACAGCACAAAGAGTAAAATTAAGTTCCCATGCTCTCTGTGTTTTGGGGATATTTAACCCAAGAAGAACAAAGGCTGATGGGAAACTGAGTCAATTTAAGGCAAATCCTGTTGTCGTGATTGGACTCAGAGTTCAAAATATCTTCAGTGACTTCACAAGTAGCCGTTATAACGTAATACAGACGCCTGCGTCCCCTTGTCACCTGTGACACCGGAGTCGCCTGTAGAGTGTGGCGTGAGGTGCGTGCACGGATCGGCGTGATGATGTCAGTGACTCCTCCCACCCGCTCCACCTCCGTGACATCATGAGGAGTCTGGTTGTAGTTTGTCTCTTGTTGCTGGTTTTCTCCCAGTTCAGCTGCAGGAATGTAAAACGAGCTCCCACAATCCTCTGCTGCTGTGGTCACACAGAGGATGCACTGTCACCAGACTCATGAGAGTCAGCTGACCTCTGAGTGTGTGCGTGTGTGTGTGTGTGTGTGTGTGTGTGTGTGTGTGTGTGTGTGTGTGTGTGTGTGTGTGTGACCATATGAACATTTGTATGTAAAGTATGTGAGAGATGTGTGTTGAACACAATGAGCCACATTGAACAGTAGAGAGAGAAACTGTGACTGTGTTGTTACAGTGACTTAATGAGTAAATTGGATGTGTGTGTGTGTGTGTGTCTACATGTGTGTGTGTTTGTGTGTGTGTTATACACACATCCCTTTTATATATATAAATTTTTTCTAACTTTATTTTTCACGTTTTTTGCACAAAACATAGGCAGCATCAGTGTAATGGACAAAAGTAGGTATGGGTACAATATGATGTGGCTAAATAATACAAATGCTTGCCATGTTGTGCCCTTATACTGTAGACACAAAAGAAACATTAAAAAAGGAGAGAAGAAAAACAAAAAGCATATGTACATATATATCTGTGCACGTGATATCTCGATATCTCGACACATGTTCGCTTACACATATGACTAAATACACGTCCCTTTTATATTGAATATTAGTCGTGCAGTACCGTGAGTTGAGGTACTGTGTTATGACTGATCAGATCTCAAGTTGATAAAACAATGTCTTTATTTTTACTTAATGTGGTCCTGCCTGAGTGAAGAGCATCTAAGTCTCTGACTCTGACCCTCTCTGTGACATTTACAGCTCTCGGCGGGGGGTGGGGTGGGGTGGGGGGGGGGTGAACTGCTGCTTCCTGTGGCGAGCTGAGGTCATTTCCTGCAGGGTGTGGCGATAACAATTGAGTGCTGTGCTGCCATCTTGGTGCCATGACTGAGCGTCTCACACTGCGGTCACACAGGATCTCTGAGTCTGAGCCGCCACGTTCACATCTGGGCTGAGGCCACGTCATGGGGGGGGGTCCTGAGCTCACATCACTGGGCTTGGCAGAGCCCGAACTATCAGTTACCATCAGCTGATATTAGTAAATGGCGATGATCATCAGTTAATATCAGTTGTATTGGTTAATAGCATCAAGACACTGTGTCTTTCGGGGGAGGGCGGGGGGGGGGGGGTGGGGGCTGAGCTCAGTACACGAGAGGCAGGCAGCGGTCGGGGGGAGGATGTGGAGCTGTCAGGCTTTGTTTCCGCAGCTTCTTCTTGGAAACAGATTTTTGTCGTCAGAGCAGGAAACGTTTAGTCGCGTTCATTAAAAATATCTCTGACTTCCTCCTTCGCCACCAGCGACACGCCCCCTCCTCAGCTGATTCACCTCACAGCAGAGTGTGTTTTAAGCCCCTCCCTCTCCTGCCACCTGGGTGCGGTCAATCAGCACATTAGGAAACAGTCCGGCTGAAGATGAGGGTTTAATAATGAGACCCCCACCATGGTGCTCTAACCCTGATGTGTCTCTTCTCTTTCAGGAATCGACTTTAAGATCCGGACGATAGAGCTCGATGGCAAGAAGATCAAACTGCAGATCTGGTGAGTCGGGGTTCAACACCTGACCCGCCCCCTGACCTTTGACCCACTCCGGTGTCCAATATGATATCCATATAGTTTGTTATATTCTGGTGTAATCACTGCTCGGTGACGTAATCCAGCGGACGGACACTGATTGGCTGGTGACTGTAATGGGTCAGAGGTCAGCGAGAGGGAAATGCTTAATGGAGCTGCGCGCCCACACACACACACACACACACACACACACACACAGACAATGATGCTGATGTTGTGTCGGTGGACGTTTTAACCTTGGACCGATGTCACTTCCTGTTCCTGCAGGGACACGGCGGGTCAGGAGCGGTTCAGGACCATCACGACAGCCTATTACAGAGGGGCTATGGTGAGTCCCCCCCGCTCCGATTACCTCTCTGTCACTGGACGAGAAGAATAAGAGCTGGTTCGAGCGTTCAGACTGAAATCACTGAAACATACCTTAAAGGGATAGTTCACCCAAAATTCAAATTTCACTCATTTTCTACTCACCCTCATGTCGACTAAGGGCTATTACAGGTGCCTTTAAGTTATTCATTATACACACACTCCCCGTCCGGTCTGTGTTTCAGGGCATCATGCTGGTGTATGACATCACCAACGAGAAGTCCTTCGACAACATCAGGAACTGGATACGAAACATTGAGGAGGTACGACACAAACAATATGGCCGCTCGGGGCGGTGACCTCTGACCTGATGGTGGATGAGATGGACAACCTGTGTTCCTGTGTGTGTGTGTTTCAGCACGCGTCCTCAGACGTGGAGAGGATGGTCCTGGGAAACAAGTGTGACATGAACGACAAGAGACAAGTGTCCAAGGAGAGAGGAGAGAAGGTGAGAGAGATGATTGATCAGTGATGAGCTGCCGATTGATTTAAAATGAATCAAAGTTCTCGATCTCTGTGATTTATTAATGAATTTATATTGGATACCACAAACGTGTTCATTTTAAAACATGACAAAGTATCATGTGTAGATCTGTTTGTCAGGATGATAGTTACCATGGTTATGCTGATCGACATTAGATCAATGACTCTGTTTCCGTCTGTGTGTTGATCAGTTGGCGATCGACTACGGGATCAAGTTTTTGGAAACGAGTGCAAAGTCCAGCATCAACGTGGAGGAGGTCAGTCTGAGTTATCTGGTCAACCCTTATTTTACGTCTGTGTCTTCATCTGCTGAATCATGAATAATGTTGTTAATGTGATCTGAGATGAAACAGCGACACCTGCAGGTGAACTCAGGTAGAGACACGTCAACAATATGACCACATGACTGCAGTGAAACTCTGATGCGTCTGTTACCAACACGTGTTTGAGAACAAGCTGGAGTTAAAGTCAGACTGTCTCTGCTGCAGACAGCTAGTTCATGTTTGAGATGTTTGAAATATTTAAATTTGTGAGATTTGTGATAGATATTGAACCTGAGGTTACCTCAATAACCTTTAATCCTAGTTCATAGTACAGGCCTCAGGCATTGGTCCTGGTCCTGGTCCTGGTCCTGGTCCTGGTCCTGGTCCTGGTCCTGGCCCTGGTCCTGGTCCTGGTCCTTGTTCAGGTCGTGTTGATGATGCTTTTTTATCTCTTCAGGCTTTTTTCACTCTGGGCAGAGACATCATGACCAGACTCAACAGGAAAATGGTGAGTTCACAGACTCTATTTATTTCAGTTTCATGTAACCTCAACATTATGAGTTCACACCAGTTAAATCCAGTTATACACAGTTTATTTATAGAGCACAGTTATAGTTGTACATGTATAATACATACAAGGATATATATATGGAAAGAAAGCGATAAAAAGATGATAGAAGAGCTGGATAACGCAGGTGTCACAGCACTGATCTTCAGTATAGTAGGGAGGTTAAGCCCAAAAAATAGGCCTTTGACTTCAAGTCATGATGCAAAGGTTTCCTTTGGCATGGAAGTACCTTAGGGTCATACAAATAAATCTATCCTAAGACACAAGTGAGATCACACTTTGTATCCAAAATAAACACGTTTTTAAAATGCCTTTTTTTAATTGAGAAAATGCATGCTAAAAGCACATTCCATTTAGAATGTCCATATAAACTCAGGCAGATCCCCTGATGCCTTCAGCTCCTGGATGAGATCTACAGCTTCTATGACAACATGCAGCTGCTTGTGTGACAGGATATTGGGTTTTATTCATGTAAAAACATGAATAAAACTAGCTGATACTGATTTGTTGAACATCAGACAACAAATATAGCCTACAAGTAGTTAAATAATAAGATGTAATTCATATCACAGTAGTGTCAGGAAAGACCAATTAGCCAAATATTGTGTTGGTCAAAATATAGGCCTACCTATAACTAGTTACTGCTTGTGTATGTTGATTTAAAAAAGTTGAATTTACATGTATGACCCATTCTGGGTCATATTAGAAGTCAACTTAAAGTCAAAGGAAAAATGTTTTTACTGTTCTCAAATGTAAAACTGGGTCACATTGGACCCTCTACATTATTTAAGGCTTATATAACCTGATACTGAAATAATTTTACATTATGCTCCTAAAGTAAACTAACACATTTTAGTGTAGAACGCCCTTAATAAGGAATGTTCAGCTTTTATGTACATATAGGGAAGTTTAGGTTTGCAGCTCCCACATAAAGCATATGATTAGGACTGACTTATTTCACCAGCGCAGTATAGCTGGCTAAGATCCTCTCTTAGAGTAATGTTGATAAACTATAAGCTTCATTATTTTGGTAGATTTTTACTTTTGTGAATGCTTGTTAATGCTCATCTTATCAATCTCATGATGTTACAGTATCTTTATTTCTTATTTCAAATTAGCCATAATGGAATGTCATGACTGGACTTTATGCTTCTTATGTGAGTCCGCCCTACAGATTGAAAAACATTAGATCCCTGTTTATCATTCAAACTGAGAAACAATCCTGAAATATTGCAATCATGTTACAAATAAGCTGTAGATCACATCCAGGAGCTGAAAACATTGTAGTTTCTATGGACATTCTAAATGGAATGTGCTTTTAACATGCGTTTTCTCAATTAAAAAAGGCATTTTAAAAACGTGTTTATTTCGGATACAAAGTGTGATCTCACTTGTGTCTTAGGATAGATTTATTTGTATGACCCTAAGGTGCTTCCATGCCAAAGGAGACCTTTGCATCATGACTTGAAGTCAAAAGTCGCTTAACCTCCCTACTAGTATAAGGATTTATTTTCCAAAGATGTGCCCAGCGAGAAAAGACAGCTGTTTTAGGTGTGGTTTAAAAACAAAAAGAACATGTTTTTGCGTTGTTCTATGATAAATTTGTCTTAATTTCTGAGCATGTAAGATATTATTTCATAAGTAAGTTAGAGCCATAGGTTGCGCATCTTTAAATCAAACTTCTGGTGGGGAGAGAAATGAAATACATATAGAAACAAACTGGTTGAATATACAAAATAAAGTACAACTGTCGAACTATAACTTCTCCAAAGCATGAATGGGACGGGGCGATGTGTAAGGCCTAATAGCATGTCTGTCAGACTGTAGCAGCTGAAAATGTCCT
Source organism: Trachurus japonicus (assembly GCF_045865225.1). Classification (NCBI taxonomy): domain Eukaryota; kingdom Metazoa; phylum Chordata; class Actinopteri; order Carangiformes; family Carangidae; genus Trachurus; species Trachurus japonicus. The sequence continues at coordinate 26,761,772 of NC_140909.1, read as the reverse complement.
GGAAAAGTCCTGGAAAATGATTATAAGAAAAGAGTGGGAACCCTGTAAAACAAACAGGTGTTCACAGACAGCTGTCTGGATTATTTGTATTATATATGTATATACAATACACACACACATACTGTATAGTGGAGAAGCTGAGTGAACGTATTCTTCTTCTTCTTCTTCCAGAATGACAACAACCCATCAGGTGGGGGCGGTCCAGTGAAGATCACAGAGTCTCGCTCTAAGAAGAGCTTCTTCAGGTGTACGCTGCTGTAGGTGGAGCCTCCTGGGACCCCCCCCCCCCCCCCGATGGAGGAACAACAAACATGAGGAACCAAACGTGTTGATTTAATCTGCTCGGATCAGACTCTTCTTCTCCTCTCCTCCTCCTGCACGCCCCTGCTCCCCCTCCTCCTCCTCCTCCTCCTCCTCAGAGTCTTAACATGGTTTTAAGAGAGTGATGATGATGATGAAGTGTGAATGTCAGAGATGAAGAGCAGAGTCTCAGTTTTCTTTTTCTTTTTCCTTTTTTCATGTTTCAGTGTTTTATTTTTCCAAAGATCGAAGCCTTAACGGAGTGAACGACATCACACTGATTCCAATCACTCATCAATATCAAGAGATTAATCAAGAGAGCTAATATACTGAATTAATTCAAATGAAAAGATTTCTCATCTAATCTCTTCTTGATTATCAACTAACAAAATTATAATTTTTGAATATTCAGTTCAAATGATTTAAGTTTGCGTTGAATGAAATTGTTCACAAGTTAAAATCTCCTCGTTAAAGAAACAAACTGTGAATCTCAAAGGTCAAAAAATCACGTTTACGTCTTAAAATGTTCCATTATCAGTTCTGAGTGGAGTCAGACGAGACTTCAAATATTATATCTAGTCACTGATACAGTTTTTGTATTTTTCTTAAGATACTTATTTGTTTCATTATTATTTCTACTTTAACAGAGGATTTTCTCCTGTGGCTCAAACAGGAAGTGGCTCTGAATATAAAACAGATAAATATATGATATAATGATACCTGTGATCATTAATATTTAAACGTGTTTGAAGGACAGTGACTTGACGCGTCGTCGTCATGAAAATCACAGAAGGAGAAAATCGCACAGAGGAACCAGATCAGTTTTTACTGCAGCTTTTCTATATTTTTATATTTTATCTTGTTTCTTTAAAAACCACTCAAAGCTTTTTATGATTTTTATTTTTTTAACATTTCTGAGGAATCTGTTTGTTTGTTTGTTTGTTGTTTTTGTATCAACCTGAACTATTTCAGTTCTTGTCGTGTACAAGTATTCACAGTCACTCCTGGACTCACAGAAACTTGAGTCTCATTAATAAAAGTTAACAGGTCATAAAAGATGTAACCACCGATCAGCTGTTTCCAGCTGTTGGTCACGAGGACAGATGTTTCCATGTATTGAACTGTGTGTTGTGTTTACAGGCTTACTGCAGTATTATCAGACTATTATCACATAATTAATCTCCATCTGAAACAGCATCACTGATCAATCATCCTGATTGATACTAATCAATACTTGATTGATCTGCCAGTTTATATCTGTTACTAATTCATCAATATTTAGTTACTTATATTTGTATCTAATATCGAATTAATCAATTTGAATCAATTGATTAAAAAAGAAAAAGTATTGATCAGGTTGTAGAATGAATGTAAATGAGCATAAATAAAAATAATCAGCTGATCAATATCAGTGGAGATAATCAATTAGACCAATCAGACAAAACCAACTTCACTTCTGTTGTTTTATTGTTGAAGTTTGTTGTTTTTCAGCACTTTGTAACTTTGCTAAAAGAGTGCTATGCAAAATATATTATAATAATTATTATTGTTTGTTGTTACTGAAGTTTACTTTAGTTTTTTCACATTAAAATCAGTTTTCAGACGTTTTCACTTAAGTCTGATGTTTGTTTGTTTTCACATGAATTTGAATAAAGATTTTATATTTCAACTTCGTCCAGTTCTTATTATTGATCTACTGATGATTGATTATTGAGTGACTTGTTCTGCTTCCTGTGTATAAACCTAATTTGGACTGACAGACTCTTATTGTGAAAGGTCTGATTCAGACTCTTATTGTGGAAGGTCTGACTGCAGTGACCTTTGAGGTTCCACCTTCAGGTCGGTTTTATAACAATCAGTCTGATCATTAATCTTATTGATCACATGCTGTTGATGATTGATTAGTAATATGACTGGCTTTTAAGCTAGTGGATCTGTTTATTGTGATGTTAACTTGAATGAATCAAAATTTAAAATGATCATTAATTATCATTCTGTCATAGTCACACTCAGACATAACAGCTGATCAACAATGAATAATCTTAATAACGATAAAAACCTAAAACTCGTTTACCATATATATCCTGGGACCTGGCGTCCCCACTGAGAAGTTAGACATCTCTCTCTCTCTGTCTCCCTATAATACATCCATGGTGTCTCCTCAGTGAAACATAAGACAAAGAGTTCCCTTGACGACCAAACAAACATCACCCGCTGCAGGAAGTATTTCACATTAGAGCTCTGAGACCACGGATCTATAATAAATCCACGGCCCGAGGCGAGCAGCTCGATCTGGTTTCCTGTTCATACCGCGGTTACAGCCTGAGACCAGCAGACTGGACCTCAGGCGAAGGTCAGACTTTCACCTTCAGGTCAGAGGAAGCTGATGACTGGACAATGAAGTCACCTGCTATCACACTGTGTGGGCGGGGCCTGTGACGCTCATATTCTGTGTATTTTACTCATGGATCTATGATAAAAAAATTAAAAAAAAAACATCCATGATTTGCTGTCTGTAGGTTTGTTTGGTGCAGTTTGTAAACACAACATTTAAACTGGGCCCCTCCTCTCGGACTCATCTGTGCACGCCCCCTGCCCCTGACAGCAGGTGTCAGGACTGACCCATGTCCAACTGCTGTTCACACTGAACCCCACCTCCACTTAGGCCTTCAAAGTTCTCGTTTGAATATGTGCTACTACCACCAAGATAGAGACTGGACGAGTGCTGGGCCTTGCTGCTGGCTCCACCAGGCAGGTAATCCCAGCACTTGCAATGGCCGCCATTCGGGCCTGGGGCCACACATGAGTAGAAGCCCATAGGTGATGATTCAGTAGGATTTCTTTAGTCTAAGTCTGTATTTTGTTCTTTTTTAGGAAAATCCTACAGACTCTACCTTTAAACGCCTGTCCTGAGGCTCTGCCCCCTCGTTCCTGTCTGTGGGGGAGACAGCAGCTGATCTCAGTGTCTGCCCCCCTCCTCTACTCTGACCCTGTCCCTGTTGTAGCTACTCACACGCACCGGAAGGCGGAGCTGTTGTTCCAGCGCTGATTCTGTTTACCTGCTTTATAGTTGTTGATAAATGCAATTTTGTAAGGCTGAAACTAAAAGTATCATTCAATAATTTTATAAGTGCTCATTTTTTTAATTACTTTTTAGAAAGTCTTGGAGACATATTTGTTTAACAAATTACATTTAAGATTCGTATTGAATCGTATTGTTTGTTTCACAAATAATAATTATTTATTATAATTGTCAACCTTTTTAATTTGTTAGGTAAATTTCACATTAACAAAGCCAAAATGTCAAAAGCAACCCCATCATTTAAATTATATTTTAATTGAATTAAATTACTTTAAGTCTCTAAAATATATAGAAAATAATAATAATAATAATGTCATATATATTTATATATACATTTCATTTATTTGTTTATCTTTATTTTCCTTCTTATATCCTTTTTTTTACGAAATGGAATTGTCTGAATGTTTGTACATAATTTGTTCTTTCCTTTGTACCCTGTCTACTTGAACATCCTTTACCTTTGCCTTTACTGTCAGTTTTGCTGTGGGTAAAATGACGAGGCCGAGACACAACCCTGTGAACGGATCAGATCAAACTATCAAACAAGGCAACGATAATAATAATCGTATTCAGCTGCTGAACTCTGATGAGCCATTTGATCTGTGTTACAGAAGAGGATGAAGCTTCTGTCCACGCCGAGGGAAAACTACCAGCTGACCTCAGATCAGATCAGATCAGGTCAGCCATACACCACTGATGATCTGTGAGTTTAACGTGTTTGTTGCCACAGCGACCAATGTCAGACTGATGTCATGGAGTCGTTTCAACAAACTCTTGTTTATTTTTTTAAGTAAGAAAAGTGACAAACACTGTTTATTTACACACATGTACACACTCTGGCTGATCCTGGGCCAGATCAGACTCTGTTCCTGGAGCAGCTGTGAGGAGCTCAACTACACATAGAAACTCTAACAGTTATTTACACAACAAACTACTGAACCTGCACAAACACATAAATAACAACAGCTGATTTAACTCAGGCACAGTCAGCTGATCAGACTCCACCGCCAGGTTCAAACTGCAGCAGGAAGGACACACACCTGCAGAGACACACACAGACACAGTTTAATGTAGTGACATATGAACATTAACAGATGAAAATGTTTTTATTCTATAAACTGTTTTGAACGTTATCTTACTCCGTGTGCTGTGACATCACTCATTAATTTACATGTGACTGTTAGATTCTGATCATGTGACCACAGCTGTGAGGATCACATGACTGTGAAGAGAACATGTTTGTGTCTATGAACTGTTTAAATAAAGTTTATCTGAGGCAGCTGCAGCTCTGCCTCTGTGTGAATCCACTGATACAGATGATCATTATTTACTGTCTGAATGAAACAGCAGCTGGAGGGAATCTGCAGACGTAAAAGCAGAGCATGCTGGGAGTTCATCTGCAGACAGGTGAGGACCGAGACAGAACTGTTACGGACAGGTGGATGTGTTGACTCACAGTGGCGTCCTCCACGTGAGCTGCCTCACACAATGGTTGCCGGGCCGATGACAGGAGCAGACGTCTGAGGACGGAGACACAGGGTTAACACCTGATGGGTCTCTGCTGCGACGTCTCCGTCGTCTTCTGCGTCTCTACTCACCGCTGACATGTACTGGCTGCTGACCAGCTGTTTGTTAGAGGAGGAGGAGGAGGAGGAGGAGGGCTGGCTGCAGGGGCGGGGCTCCTCGGCCAGTGGCTCCTGGAGGTGGGCGGAGACGCAGCCGCTGTCGGAGCCGGTGGAGCCGGAGAGGCAGCGCGAGGACGAGCCGGAGCTCTCAGTAGCTGAGGGAGCGAGGGAGGGACAGACGGTTAGTGAGGTGAGAGGAGTGAGACCTGCTGAGACACGACGTCTGGGTACGTACTCATGGAGGGCTGGCTGCCCGTCTCGTGCTCCTGCTCATCCTCCTCGATGCAGGAGGCGCTGAAGGAGCCCTCGGCCGCAGAGGAGGGGGGGAGGGTTTGGCTGAGGAGGGAGGAGGAGGAGGGGAGGGGGGTTAAAGGTCATACAATGATGTCATGAGGTCATACGATGGCGTTTCACTGTGAACCAGACCGGACTGGACCAACCTTATATTTTATTTATTTTCTATATGTATATACATATTTAAAATATAGCTATTTTTCTATTCTGTATTAAGCCTTGTAGATTTGTTTTTATTTTAATTTTACAAAAATGAATGCCTTCTGGAAAAAAAAAAAAAGCGTTCTTACCGAGATTGTATGTAAATTTGAACTACAATAAATTTTGAAAAAAGAACCAGACTGGACCATGTGGTACCTGTACATGTGCAGGTTGAGCGGCCCCAGCAGGCTGGAGGAAGACGGTCCTGACGTCCCGGAGTCAGAGGTCACCGCTGCTCGTTTGAAAGGGTTGGAGTGGTCGAAGACGGAGACGGCGATGGACGCCCTCGTCCTGGCACCTGGAAACACATCACACTGATGAATAATATCAATAACACAGGCACTGAGGAGTCAAACGCCATCACGTCCCCTCTGACTGACTGATTGACAGCTGGCGTTACCTCTGCTCTTCATGATGTAATGGACGGCCCGGTCGCTGATGGCGGCGTCGCTCGGCTGAATGTCCAGAAACGGTTTGTTGCCAACGCCCATCGACACCATCTCTTTCAGGCGCATCTCTGAACGGACATGACATCATCGTTAGACCATTACATCACAGAGGAAGAGGACCTGAGAGCGACAGCCCCCGCCCCTCTCTACCTTTGTTCCTGGTGGCCTGCGTCCACAGGATCCTGGCGATGTCGCACGTCCAGGTGAGTTTAGCGTCCGCTGAGGGAGCCTGAAGGATGAAGGTCTGGTTCTTGGACGTCCTCCTCCTGAACCAGATCTCAAACTTCAGCCCGCTGTCACCTGTGGACTCTGTCAGCCCCACGTCAGCCGTCTGAGGGACGAACAGGACAGAGGACAGGGGTCAGGGGTCAAACGTAGCCTAGTTTGAACGTAAGTTCTAACTTAGGATGGAGTTTACGCACTACTAACATTTTAAGTGTTGCACCAGCTGAGATAGTTCCAACGTAGTCATAAGTTATAACTTAAGTCCTCCACCTAGCTCTTAGCAGGCGTTAAGTCACCCGTAGTGGTTGTCATGGTGCATCGTTTGGAGAGGAGGGATGATTAGGAGGAGAGGGGGAGAGAGGGGGAGAGGGAGCAAATTCTCCCAGCTGTGTTACATCGGACGTGTGTTTTCCGTGACAGATCCTTTAGAGATGTATGATGATTTTGATTTACATACACGGTTTCATTTCCCACGAGCGGAGATTCAGCGGATCACTGACCTACTCGCCACAGACCGGGGGGCTCCAGACCGAACAACATGCCCGAACGTGCCATAATCCCTATAGTCTTCTTTACCTTTAATTGTCGGTGCAAGCTGTTTTTAGAACGGCGGAGCAGAGCCGCGAGCTGCTCAGAGCTACGGAGGCTAATGGGATTTCTTGGTTTCCCTCATCAAACTCATCAAATACACAATTAAATCCAAAAACTCCAAATCGTCTCGTGGACAAGTTGTGACCTGCACATTCACCACGCTAATTAATTGAGCGTTACGATACAGAGTTGTTTTTGAGGTAAATACAGAGACTGTTTGCTGAAAAACTGCCCACGACGGGAATGCGCATCAGCGGTTTTGCATGAATTTGCCTCGAAAACAACTCCGTGTGGGCCCAATGGGCCAATTTGCCAAAATGTTGAACTTTCCCTTTAAGGTAGAACGTACACAGAGCTGATGCAACAGGCTACAGGTGTCACGTGTGCCCTGTGATGTCATTACCTTGAAGGAGTGCTTGTAGATGAACACGTCCAGCCCTCCCTCCATCTTCTTGGGTTTACTGAAGAGAACCAACTCCTCAAACAGGAAAATGTGGCGCTGACATTTCCTCCTGCCGCTCCAGACCGTGAACTCGTCCTGACGGATCAGCTGACCCTGCTCCTTCAGGTTCACCTGCAAAGACAAGCGTCCGCTCCGTCACACTGACACCGATCGATCGTACAAACGGCTGGATTCTACCTGGACCAAACGTACATCACAGTCTCTGATGGCGTCCATCGCCAGCAGGTCGTTGCCATGGCGAAGCTGGAACTTGACCATGTCGGTGGCGGCCTGCAGGGTGGTGAACTCGGCCTCCTGGGCGATGCCCACCTCCTTGCTGAGGTCGGTGAGCAGCAGAGCGTATTTACTCATCCTCTGAATGGGCTTCAGCAGGTAGGACGACAGGTCCATCTTGTCTCCCAGCTCCACCTGCTTCCTCTGGAGGTCAAAGGTCAGAGTCAGACACATCAGCAGTGTGGGACACAGCTCCCACTCGGGGGTCAAAGGTCACGGTTTAAGGTCTCACCCTGAAGAAGGAGTTTCCATGGTTCAACAGCAGCGCATCAGACTTAGGTTTGTTCTTACTGTAGAGAGCGTAGAGACCGAACTGCTCCTTCTGTGAGACACACACCACATCTGGATCAGCTACACAACATCTGGATCAACCACACAACATCTGTGTGGTTAAATCTCTCTGGCTAGACGCTATATCATATATGTCATCACTTTTCAAGGTCAAGTTTCCTATCTGTCCAATAACCTGCCTACTTGGTAAGAGACCAGTCAACACAGTGGACCGGCTCTGGACTGGAGAGAGTCGTGGCTGGGAGAATCTTTAGATCTCCTGAATATGGAACGGGCAGCGTGCCTGCTAAAAGACTTTGACAAAAGTCTGGAAGACCAATGGGACATTGTCTACAACAGCCTTATGAAGTGATTTGTATGTCCTTCTTTTCTTTCATATGAACACTGGATGACACTCTTGCAATCCCCCCCCCCTTTTTTCCCCCTCGGTGTGTGATTTGTCTGTATGTTGTTTTAAGTTGTAAACACCCACAATAAAAAACTCTTTATAGCAACCACACAACATCTGGATCAGAAACATGTTTCTCTATAAAGAAGCGGAAAGCTATGACTGGGCTTTCACTGACTTCATGTCTCAGCTGATCTGTTTCAGTCACTCAGTGTGAGGTCACTACTCACATCTGGACGCACATTTGGCTGCAGGTGGCAGCCATTTTTGTTTTTATAACAGAGGTTAAAACACGTTGTTATCTCAGCAGCTATAACACACTGGGGCCAACAGATAACTGTTAGCGTGCTGACCTCATTTCCTCAACACTGGTAAGTTAACGGCTGATAACCCTAATCCTGATGTTAGCTATGTAACACATGACACAGTGTGAGTGAGTGTATGCGTGTGTATGTGCGTGTGTGTGTGTGTGTGTGTGTGTGTGTGTGTGTGTGTGTGTGCGCATGTCCTACATGTCTGAGGAAGCAGTGTGGCACTCTGAGTGGGTGTTTCCAGCAGGCCTCCAGCTCCCTGAGGAAGAACTGGCTGTGGAAGTCGAGGAGCTTCTCCAGGTTCCCGAACACCACGGAGCGTTTCCCCCTCAGGTCCTGCGGCAGGTCGACCCGGTCCATCTCGGGGAAGTAGTGGTGGATGATGTAGCTCAGAGAGCGAACGTACTCCCGCTCTGTGGTCACCATCTCCTCCACGATGTGACGCAGTTTGCTGCACACACAGCAGGTGACCACATGTGAGTTCAGCACCTCCCACTTCCACACCACCTCACATCAAGAAGATCTGCTGTCAATCAATTAAATCTCTAAATGAGGCGATCAGATTGATCAGCTGCAGGAGAGAACTGCCTCATCAAACCCGACCAGTAGCCGCTCCCACAGGACAAACAGACTGAATTCCCTCCTTAATTTCTTAAACTTGATTGTTGTACAATGAACTCTGGGTAACTAAGGCTTTACAGTGTCATGTTACCATGACAACATCTCTGAGAATCGCCTGTCTGTCTCCGGGGCCAAATTGTTCAAAGGTAATCTGATCAGATTTTGTATAATGGATTGGATCAAATCTTGAAAATGAGTTGTTCAAAACTAAAAGTGGTTTCTGAGATCGGATGATCTCTGTCTGGATCTGTGACCCAATCTTGGTTTTAATCTGGATCAAACCCTCAGTTTGTGTTGTGAAATTTGAAATTTAAAGTTTAAAGTTTGAAGTTTGAATTTGAAACACATGAGAGAATATTCACAATATATTTGACTAATGTACTGTATATTTGCTGTTTTTTTAAAAATCAATTTAAACAGATGGGGTCTGGCTGTTTAAAGGCATTGAAGAAACAACAAAGAGCACAGAAAACAATACATATACACCCCATTTTCAGACACACTTTGAGTGACCCCATGCTGCTGCTCTACCTGTTTTTCACCCACCCAGTAGCCTTCAGTGTGATACACAGTCCCATCTAGAGCACTCATTATCTGTATTTGGTAATCGTGTAAAGTTTGTCTGGATCAGACTGATCCAATCCAACTTTTCTTTGAACAACTGGGATAAAAGACGGATTACGTGATCCAGGATAGAAAAAAACTGCATTTCAAAATCCGGATAATTCTGAACCAGGTTAAACCTTCTGAACAACTGGGCCCAGGTGAAGCAGCAGGTGATACTCAGCCATGTTGATTACCCACCTTCCCCTGGGGCGGCCGTCTCCTGCTGGGCTGCCGCTGGTTCTCGGGGTGCCGGGCGTCCCGGGGCTGCGCAGCGCCTGCCCCACCCAGCCAGGGGAAGCCGTCCTGGGACAGAGCGTGCGGTCTGCGGCCTCGGTGCTGCTGACCTCCAGGCCACGGATAAACACGCCGGTGTTTCCCCTGCGCGCTGGCTCGCTGAGGGTGCGAGGACACGTAGGTCCGTAACGCAGCGCCTCGGGGGTGGGGGGGCAGTCGAAGCTCTGGGTCTTCCTGAGCTGCTGCCGCCTGCAGGGGGAGAAGGAGGAGGAGGAGGAGCAGGTGGAGGAGTCGAGGCGGGGGAGGCTGGGGCTGGAGCAGATATCGACCTGGTCCGAGGCCTCTTCCGAGGAGACGCTGCGGAACAGACGCTGCAGGAGCGGGGTGTGCTGGGGGGTGTGAGGGGAGCCGGTGTAGGGAGCAGCGGGGGAGGCGATGGGTGAGGAGGTGAGGGGGGGCAGTGAGGAGGGAGTGCAAGGAGATGAGCTACAGTCTGTGTCCTTCTCTGGGGTGCAGGGGAAGGATGAGGTGGAGGTCTCGCGGACCCCCCAGAACCCCGACAGTGATCTCCTGGAGGAGACGGAGCTCCTGCTGTGGGTGGAGTCAGAGCGGCGCCGGTGGGCGGAGTCTCGCGTCCTGAGCGCCGCCTCCATCTTCCTGTCAAACATCTTCTTGGTCTCCTGACACTTGGACCAGGCGAAGCTCCACTGGCAGAGGCCGCGCTCCCCCCGCAGCTCGCCCGCCGCCGCCTTCATCTCCTGGAATCGGGCGTCTGCGATCGGCGGGTGCTGCCGCTGGTAGTCCTCCAGGCTGCCAATCACAGCCTGGCATTTGTCCGGCAGCGTGCACTCCTCCATAGTGATCCCAGCTAGGTGACGCATACCCTCCAGCGCCCAGCCATACGCCTGGAGAGAGGACACAGGTCACATTACATGTCAGTCAATTGATTTTAAAAACTAATAAATCACACAAAAAGTCTTCTGAAGAAAAAAAAAAATCATTTGATTAAAGGGATACTTCAACAAAAATCAATAATTCACCAATTGTCTATTCACCGTCATGCCAAGGAAGGGTTTGGAGAACTTTAATCAAAACGCTTTTGGAGTTCCAGGGGGGTCCGGCTGGCAACGTATTTTCATATAATGGCGGTGGATAGAGCTCACTTTTGAATCTTCTAAAACACACACTTATGAAACATCCAAATACCTCCATACTGCTCGTCTGTACTGACCCAAGTGTCCTGAAGCCGACACAAGTTGTTCGGAAAAAATCAATTTGATCTCTGTTTTTAGCCTTGTTGTAGTAGTAGCTTCCAGTGGCTGCGCGAGATTTGCTGCGAGATGTTCTTCCGTGTTTACATCATACATCCAATGGTTTACAACGACAAATGCATGCACGCACAAACATCAACAGAGTTGAGTTCCCCCCTTGGAACTCCAAAAGCGCTTTGATGACTCCAAAAGTTCTCCAAACCCTTCCTTGGCATGACGGTGAGTAGGAAATTGGTGAATCGATTTTGGGTGAAGTATCCCTTCAACATCAAAATAATTGATGTTTAATTAAATTCAAATTCTGTTGTTTACGTTCTTTCTTCAAAGACAGAGTCTCTTCTGTGAACTACAGATTTCCACTGAAACCATGAAGACCATCAACATTCACCGTCAGTGATTCTTACATGCACTAACAGTAATTATATTGAAAAAGGGTTACATGTGAAGTCTAGATGCTAAAGAATTACAAAACCTTCAAGGCCATGAAAACGACCAACTACTTTATTCTGTCAGTACATGTGATCTCATTTCACAGTCAAACAGAAAGTGAACAATCCAGCTGCTACCTACAGGTGAACAAGTGGGCCATATAGTCTTAGCACACCGAAACACTGACGAAGCGATAACAAGAGGTGTGTGTGTGTGTGTGTCCTGTGTGGGTGGGAATGACATCACTCTACAAATGCCAGAGAAAATGCTTTGAAGTGTGTGTGTGTGCGCACAAAGGAGCCGACCTTCTTTTTTGTTGAAGGTTGTTGGGGGAGGAGTTTTTATGTGTGTGTGTGTGTGTGTGTGTGTGTGTGCGCTATAAATAAAAGAGGAGGCCTCCTGTTTTTCTACGGTGATGGACCGAATGAGTCTTTGCCCTCTGGACAGACAACTAACATTACCTCACCACTGAAACACACTAGAGGTCTTGTGTGTGTGTGTGTGTGTGTGTGTGTGTGTGTGTGTGTGTGGTGGGTTCATGACCAGCAGAGGGAGCTCAACACACAGGAAAGTGTTAGAAACAAACATATGAAATGAGTTTAAATCTACTCAGTGTGACATCACAAACAGCTCAGTGAGGTTAACACAACAATAGAACGTCTCCATCTCCCATCATGCACAGCGGCATGTGGTGGTAACACACTGAGGAGTTTACAGACGAGGCTGCAGGTAACTGTGACATCACCAGCCAAGTCACACCAAGTCACAACAAGACACACACACACACACACACACACACACACACACACACACACACACACACACACACGGAGACACACCCCTACAGTAAGCCAGTGGGTCAGCTCTTTGTGCGTGTGGGAACGGAGCTGCTGCTGTGATCAGGACACATCAGCAGCTCATCAGTTAGCGGAGCACTGAGCCGACGCACACGGGACGGGACGGGACGGGAGGGGCCGGCAGGGACACACATTCACTCAGCTGTCAGTCAACTGTCCTCCGCTTCCAGTCTTTGTGCTCAGCTAGGCTACACAGTTTCCCTGTGCCACCGGTCTGAGCTAAGCTAAACGTTGTTTCATCTTCATCGCCAGCATCATCATCATCACATGACAAACGAGAAGTGATGAAGCCACAGGAGCCACTTCACAACAAGAGAAGAAGAAACGTCAGTGACTTTACTGAACGAGAGGGAGAGGAGACGAGGACTCACCCCTACCCTCATTAAAACAACATGGTTTCTATTGTGCTGCAGAGGCAGGAGGCGGGGGAGGAGGAGGAGGAGGAGGAGGAGGAGGAGGAGGAGGAGGAGGAGGAGGAGGAGGAGGACTGACCAGGAGCAGACTGGCTCTGGTTTTGGGGACAGTGTCTCTGCTGGATTCCAGTCCTGGAGCCAGTCAACCAAAGAGGAGGGAGGAGAGGGGGAGGTCAAAACCTTCCAAAACCAGATAAAAGGAGGAGGGGGAGGGGCCTCTCTCTCCCCTTCAGAGGAGGAGGAGGAGGAGGAGGAGGAGGAGGAGTCTGACTTCAAACACACCAACATATTTAAGTGAGTCACTCAGTTCCTTCAAGTTCCCGACTGAACCAACTGAACCTCCTCACATCAGAGGGTCAAGACCAGGACCAGGACCAGGACCAGGACCAGGACCAGGACCAGGACCAGGACCAGGACCAGGACCAGGACCTCATAGTGCAGACTCACTCCACTCACTCACGATTACTATTTCATTGTTGTTGTTTATTGTAGTTGTGTGTATATGTTTCCATGTTTACACCTTTACCATCTGTGGTTGTGACTCAATCGTCTGTCTTCACTTCTGTCTTTGGTCCTGAGCAACAAACACCACAACCGCTGCAGAAACATCTGATCACCGAGGTTCAGGAACAATCTCTTTAAACTGCTCCTACTCTTGTGTGAAGAACTGTACTTACCTGTATTTACCAGAGCAGAGGTGAGGTCAAGGTCAGTCTCAGACTTCAAACAGGTTTGAATCTTAATGAGAACTGAAGATCAGAGTCTTTACACTTGACCACAACAGACCAGCTGCTCCAAGACTGGATCCAAGGTCTGGTGGTTCTTACATTATACTGTACATGTATTAAAGACTGCTTTAGCTACACCTCTTGTTCTGGTGCTTTAGCCTCCGTCCACACCACCACGTTTAATTTTAGCACAGAAACGAGTGTCATTCTGGCTCAAACACCTGAAATACACGGACACACACCTGAGCCATCACATACACTTGAGTGTATACAAGAAGTAGATAGTAGAAGTAGCAAACTGTAACTTTGTCTGTAACTGCTTGTTACTTTTCCACTGTATCCACTGTCACCATATCTTAAGCGATAAGACAACAAGCTGGATGACTCAAGTCGTAATAATTTTCCACCAAGGCCTTTTCTTGACATACGTCAGTGTTTCCCATACATTCATTTATTCGTGGCGACCCGCCACAAATAAATTACGTTCGCCACAAATAGACTTTTCTGCTTTTGGCTCGACCAACGCAATATCATTCCGTTCATTCATCTCTGCATAGCGCTCTTTCTCCGTTGTTGTCGTTCACACAAAGGAAGGGGCCGCCCCCCCGCCACAGTCTCCTTGCAAACCTGTGGGAAACACTGTACTTGATTCAATAAGAAACTACTTGGCCACTGCTGGCTACTTTATAGCGTGTGTTTGTGAACAGTAGTGTCTCTTGTGCATCTCAAAGCAAGACACATCTCTCTCACTCGGCTGCTGACTCTGTTTGAGATATAGTAGCTGACAGGCTGCTGCTTTTAGTGGAGGCAGCCCTTGAACAAACTTTGCAGCAGACAATGGTGTGTTCGGGGTCTGAGGCCCCAAAACCAAACCAGATCTAGATGGCTGGCGGGACTGTGCTTCTTTTGGGAACTAACTCTTCATTTACACCTGAAATCCATTTTCCATTTTTAAAAGAAATTGACCTTAAACACAAATATGAATTATTCTACAAAATAAAGTTATGATCAAGCCCTATGACAAGGTCAGTAACACTCCGATCCATTATTGAGTTGTTTCCACCACCGGTAGTTTAGGACAATCAGAAGCCAACATTGGCATCACTTTTAAAGGGTCTCAGTTTTCACCGTCCAGATGACAACACAGCACACAGTTTTCAAACTAAATCACCAGTGTTTCAGCTATGCTCTATCTTGAGGCTGAAAGTCGTGTGTGGACAGAGGGGACGGGTTAAAAAACTGTAACGTAGCAGTGTGGCCGTAGCGTCAGTGAGAGCTGACCTCAGGTATGTTGATGAGTTCAGGTGCATCGCAGGTGAGCTCAGTGTTCAGAGCTGCTGTTTAGACAAGAGGCAGGGCCTGTGGTAGGCCAGACAGGATGTAAACAAACCACTGAGTGAACTACAAGTCTGTACTGAATGTGTCTGTGATTTCACTGATGACGCCCACCGTCAGTGGGAGTTCTCAGGACAGAGACAGTGAGTTCTCAGGGTCACAGTGTGACGGCACTGACAACAACAGACACAACAGACTCAGCCCAATCACCTCACTGTATCAACGGTGACCCAGTCACACGCCCCTCACCCCCAAACTGACACCAAAACAACACACCGATGAGCTGACATCAGAATGAAGAGTCTGTTCTTCACTATCAGACACCGCACAGACAACCTGTGACAGGAGGACGAGGAGGAAGACAACTGGACGTCCTGGGTCAAGATCAACTGAGCATAAAAACAAACACATCATTAAAAGACGACCGGAGAGGAGATCACTGGCTCCACAACCTGCTGTTCCAACTCACACAACTTTTTGTTCCTTCAGCAGGCGGAGATCATGGATCTGATTCAAATCAAACAACATGTACGACCTGATGTAATACTCAACACCCAATCACAGCCTCAGTCTGAGTCCAGACCCACGGTCGACACCTGACGCTGACCACGAGTCCTTCATCATCAGGTCACACTCACCACAAACTGACCAATCACAGCTATCACTTCTTGTTCACCTCAGCAGGTGGGTGATGTAGAGTCAATACAGGGAGACCATGTGAAGGTTCATTGAGTCAAGGAGCAGCAGTCAGGTAGCAGGAGAAGGAGGAAGAAGGAGAAATGAGAAAGGAGGAGGAGGAGGGGGAGAGTAGGAAGTTAAAGAAGAAAAGTAGGAGGAAGAAGAAGGAAAAGAAAAAAGAAGAAAAGTAGGAAAAAGAAGTAGAGGGAGAAGAAGAAGAAAAGAAGAAGGAGAAGAAGAAAAGTAGGAAGAAAGAGAAGGAGAAGGAGAAGAAGAAAAGTAGGAAGAAGGAGGACACTCAGCAGTAAACAACACAGGATCTTCAACCAGTTGAAATCAAGATGTTTGTAAGAGCTCAAGGATTCACAGTGACAAGAGAACACACACACACACACACAGACACACAGACGTAGCTCCCTCCAGTCGCTCACCAACAGGCTAACGTCTGTAACGTCTGTTAGCTCACTCAGGTTCTGTTCACTTTCTGCTACAGGAAAGTGAGACTAATGGAAAACACATTACACACACACACGCACACTAACAAACGTGCACACAAAGACACACACACACACACACACACTGAAACAGAGGAGCAGAGCTCTGGAGTCAAACTGTCGCTGTCTTCACATCAAACTACGGAAGAAGGAAAACAAACACACACACACACACACACATAAATACACACACGCATACAGACATGTAAACACCAATGAAGCTACACTACTTCCCAACAACTGCAGTGTGTCTTTACCTCGGTGCGTCCTGCTGAAGAGCTGCAGCCTGACTGAGCAGAGAGCGGCATCCCGACCACACACACACACACACACACACACACACACACAGACCACCCCCCCACCTCATTCACAGGCTGAATGGCAGATGGGCGGTCCCAGGAGGAGGAGGAAGGAGGAGGGGGGGTTCACTATGGCAACAAAGACTTTGTGAAAGGAGTAAAAAGAAGAAGGAGGGAAAACTTGGCACTGGAATGTTACCTGGACTAAACACACACACACACACACACACACACACACACACACACACACACACACACACACACACACACACACACACGCAAACAGAGTCACACACATGTGTCATGTTTGGACAAAAGGTTTTGTTGTTTCTCTGTTCCTGTCCTGACAAATCCACGATGTGGAGATTCAGTGGACGGCACAGACTCATGCTGTGAGTATGTGCTCTATGTGTGTGTGTGTGTCAGGTCAATATCAGCTGTCAGTGTATCAGAGTGGAAACTTCACAATAAAATACAATCACTTAACTGCACGCACGCAGTCATCAACATTATCAGGTCAAGTGTGAATGAATGAAGAGAGCGTTTGATGCCTCAGGCTCAGATCATTCACATCCTCTGACACTTTGTTTTAAACCTCATCTCCAGTCTCACATCTCCTCCTCCTCTGTCAGTAACTCACACACTCTGCTACAACTCTGGGGTTGTGACGCAATCATCAACATCAACAACCCCCCAAACCCCCCCAAACACACACACAGACACACACACCTCCCCTACAGTACAGGGTCATATGGACAAAGACTCCCCCCTTCCAGAGGTCCAGCATACAAAACAATATTGACACTCTCGCTTCGTCTCCTCACCCCCCCCCCCCCACTCCTGGCCCCAATACAAGCTGTCAGTTTCTCTACAGGAGGATGTGAGGAGGGGGTGGTGGGTGGGGTCGTGTTAAACCATCTGCTCTGATTGACAAACTTTCTAACTAAACTCCACTGATGTGTGGAGTCAGGGGGTCTGAGCTTTGTTTACTGCAGATGGTAACCATAGGAACAAATTAAAGAGATGATTAACAAGGCGGCATCGGCATCATCATCATCATCATCATCAGCGGACTGCAGCAGTACCTGGTCTAAGAAGCGATAGAGTACGACGGCCCGGTCGATGTTGTGTCCGGTGGCGTTGACCCGCTGAGAGAAGTCCTGCAGTTGAGCCCAGAAGGCGTGAACTTTGACCTCGTAGCTGTGGAGGTCGGCCGATGACATGTCGTCCCAGCGCTCCAGACGACCAAGCAATGCCTCGCCATGCTTGCACTGGTCCTGAGAGAGAGAGGGACGAAGGGCGTCGTCTTCATCATCCTCAGAGTGACGGGCATGTGAGTGTGTTTGAGAGAGAGGGAGAGAGAGAGAGAGAGAGAGAGAGAGTGTGTGTGTGTGTGTGTCTTACGAAGGCGGTGGTGTAGAAGTCCTTGAAGTCCTGCTGCTTCCTGATGAGAAGCTCCAGAGAATCTTCAGGCTCATCCAGAGTTGTCAGACGCACCTCCCCCACCTCCTCTAGCCACTTCCTCACCTGAGACACAACACACACTGTGTCAAGTCCTGTATTAAAGGATTTTATAGCTTAACTCTGCTACATGTTTACCTTAATTAAACAGCTTTGGAGTAATTGTGGTGGTTTAATAAATGACATGTAACTTTTTACAGGGACAACGGAGGGTCTCTGCCTTCCACCTAGCATGTCTTGGCTGAAAAACAACTTTGCAATATCAGAGCCTCTGACCCGGTGTCCCAGCTCTGTGTCTCTGCAGGACCGCAACACAAACGCGCCCCGTAACCTGTAATTTCTTGTTTATGACAGTTAAGACTACACAAATATACACATCACAACATTGTGTATGATAAATAAAGTTATCTACCGCTCTAGTCTACTGCTGCCGTCGTTGTATACAAATGCACATGGCCATGAGGAGGGTTAGCAAAACAACGGAAAAGCGACCTGACTTGCATAGTTCCTCTTGAACAACTGTATGTTGTAGGTACTGTGGTAACCATGGTGTAACTACCGGTAACAACACCTGTAATAATCAGTGAAACATCAACAGGACCCTGGTGCATTCTGGGAACATCATGCATACTGAGCGCACTCACTGACCTCAGTGAAGCCCTGCTCCAGGACCCGGAAGTCCAGGACGAAGGTGAGCTCCTGGGTCCTGGAGTTGGACAGAGTGACGAGGCGGTGCAGCAGCTCGTCCACCTGATCATACAGAGTGGACGCTGCCTCCAGCTCCGCCCTGTAAGCCTCGGTCTCACTGATGCTGCTCTCCTCTCGGCGCAGCCGCGACAGGCAGGCCCCGCCCTCCTTCTGCAACTGGACCAACCGACCATCCTCCAGCACGCTACGCATCACCGCCTTGTACCTCGACAACAGCAGCTCGGCCTCCTGGGAAAGAGAGAATCAGTAAACATATGGACCGACTGTTGGAGTGTGTGTGCTACAGTGTGTGTGTGTGTGTGTGTGTGTGTTACCTCAGCAGCAGGAGGTAGAGGTGTGGATTGCAGGACATTGATGGTTCTCTGCAGCAGGTTAATGACATCTTCACACTGACTCGTCAGCTGCTCCACTCTCTGAAGGACACAACCAACCAGTCAATTCATCAACATAACCTCAACCTCATGGAAAAGTATGTTGACTACCTCAGTGACTCGAGGGAAAAAACATTTGCCAGTTGAAAATGATTAAAATAGTAAACTGAGTATCAATGTAGGTGCAGATCAGTTTTCTGTTTTAATATATGAATAACTAATAGAAATAAAATAATCAAAATAAAATAAAACCACCTCATAAAGAAAACTGTGATGATGGAGCAGTCAACAGGATGAAAACTGTGACCAGACCACTGACCGTGTGTGTTTGTGTGCAACTGTGTGTGTACTGACCGATCTGAAGCACAGCCAGCTGCTCTGACTGAAGCTGAAGGATCCTCCGAGCTCCACAGGAAGCTGCTGCGGCTCCACATGTTTGTGAACAGCCTTCAGGGAGGTCAGCACGTCCACCTGCAGCAGACATATTCACACACAGGCTGTCAGTGTGTGTGTGTGTGTGTGTGTGTGTGTGTGTGTGTGTGTGTTGCAGTCAGCTGATCACAGTAGGGAAAGGTGAACAGAGAATAGGAGAGAGCAGCAGGTCTGTGTTCAGCATGACCAAGGTTAAAGCTGACACACGTTCAGGTCCGCATGAGGTCGTTTGTCTGTGATCACAGGTGTCAAAGGTCAGTGTAGAGGGTCAGTTACCTGTAAGGCTGCAGGTTTGTCCAGACGTAGAGACGAGTCCTTGTTGACCAGCAGCAACACAATGTGGACACAGCCTGGTTTGTTCTCCTACACACACACACACACGCACATACACCTCATGTTAAGTATAAGTGGACCAGTTTGCGTGGAGCTACAGACTGCTGCCAGTTCATGGAGCTTTCGCCCTCTGCTGGTCAGAGACAGTACACAAACCGGCAAAGACCCTCTGCCCCCAGTGTGTGTGTGTGTGTGAGAGAAATACATACATATCACACATTTTGTGTTTATCTCACATTTCATACTTGACGTTTTTAATCAATATATCGTTGTTTCTCCATTGATCAAAATCAAACACTAATTACATAGTAGATTTGCAACACAATTGTAACACAACAACACATGAATGATTGTTATTTTTACTTATTATATTTTACGTAACAGTCTAAATGCATCTGTCCTTCCTGATATCATTATTATACTGTCTGCAACAGTTTCGCAATAATGCCACCTGACATTTATACCTTCATGCCGATAAAGAGAGAGAGAGAGAGAAACCTGATGGTCTTACTGATGGTTTTATCCCTGAGGCTCCTCAGCGACTGTTACCGTTCCAACATGGTCGACCTCCTGATTTCCTGCTCTGACACACCAGTAACAAGTGGAACTGGTTCGTGCTGTTTATCGTTGTAGAGTGTAATGAAGCAGTTCCTCTGCCATAAAGGTCACCAGTTGTATAACCTCCAGGTGTCAAACATGACCTTTTCAGGTGTGTCCCCTCTGAGGGATCATGTTGACACACAGTGATTTCCTGTCTCAGACTCACCTGTAGACTCCTGAGGGCGGAGAAGAGGGCGGGGACAGGAGCAGCTCTGCGGGCGTCCACCAGCACCGTCAGCCCCAACGCTAGCGTCTCCTTCCTGCTCCACAAAGGAAGTGATGTTAGAGGCAGGGCCGTTGCTAGGAATTCTGGGGCCCCTGAAAAAATACTAAAGTAGGCCCCTGACTTTCCACTTTTTTTCTTAGACTACGTATGTATTATCATTTTTTATTTAGCCTACTTTGTTTTGATGCTCATGTAGCATTATTATGAGTATTATCTTATGTAGAATAATTCAGACATACAAAGATTAGACTACTGGGGTTTTTTGTGGGCCCTACTGGGCACTGGGCCCCTAGAATTATTATCACCTTTCTCCCCTATACAACGGCCCTGGTTAGAGGGCGAACAGCCGAGGCGGAGCAGTGAAACAGTGGACAGAGGATGAGGGGGGGGTACCTGAGGGTGGAGGTGTAGTAGAGCAGGAGACGGAGCAGCGCGGCCTGCTCACAGCCAGGGTCGGACCACACGGAGCTCCAGGTACAGACCATCAGCAGCGCTCGTCCATGCCTGTCCCTGGTTCCTGCAGGAGACACAGAGGAGACGCTGCCTTCGCTCAGGAAACCACAACACACACAACTACATACAAGTACACAGCACTGACACAGGGACTCTGCAGAGTAGAAACCACTGACATCAGCTGCTCCAGCAGGTGAAGCATCCTCAGGTGAGGCTGAAGAACACACACACCCCCTTTATGCCTCGTTGTATGATGATGTAAGTTCAATATCAATCAGCTGACAGAGGGATTAAAGTGGAGTCTTTGTTTTTAAGTCTTAGCAGGAGACAAAGCTCCGTCTGTTTCTCCTCCTCAGGCTCCATGAGTTTTAGCGATCACAAGTCTGAGCACGACACTAACAACCAGTTACACACATGTCACACTGCTCCCTCCGACATCAGCAGGTGAAAACAGGTTGTGAAAACCTGCTAATCAAAGCTAATCACACACACACACAGAGTGTGGAGGGAGAGTGAGGTGTGTGCGTCTCGGCAGGAAAAAAGTGGGAAATCAGGAAGTTGTGTTTACAGCAGATACACACATACTCCTGCACAGTCATATGACCCAGGTGTGACTGCTGCCTGGACTTGCAGGGTTTCCCCAGTGCATTATAAGCCTGGCGGGCCCCCCCGCCAGGCTAAGCATCGTTTATTTATTTATTTTTCAATCAGTTTTTGTACTCCATCAACACGCAATCAGGTGTCTTTTACATCACCTGACAACGTCACAACTTCGTTGAGCATAACAGAGAGGAATGCACCGAGTCCATGTTGACCTCGTAGCCGTTAACGTGAGTCTGCTGTAGTATGGCTAGTAGCTGTTAGCACGTCGTCCCTTGCAGCGTCAGAGCTACGGATTGACGACTGACTGGAAAGAGATGCGTGGTACATCATGTTTACGTGACTCCAGATTGTAAAAATCTCTGAGAAATAACTTTACAGTTTAACAATGGAGACACCAGGCAGTTGTTTTTAATTTTTAGTGCAAACAGTTGATATTATTTAAATAGTATTTTTTATTATTTATTTATTTAGTGGTTGATTGAACAGCATTTCAAGAGTGCCTTTCTGTGAGACTCTGCTGTAGCTGGTGTTTAAATATGTTCCATAAATGTCTTATAATAACACATGATTATGGTAATATTTTCCAGTAGTTTCCAGTCAACTTTTAAAATTGATCTTATCAATCTCACCCTCATGGAATCACACATTCTAAATTCTACTGCTCCATTAATAAATCTGCTACCTATAGGGCCCTGACATCAGCCAATGGTCGGGGTCAGGCCCCCATCACAAAAAAACATGCTTGGGCGCCGGTGGGCCGCCCTACCACTGGGCTTAACAAGTTTTCTGGGGGAAAACCCTGACTTGATGTCAGCGGGTGTGTTGAGTCTCGGGTCACTGGTCCTCAGACCTGTGACACCTGAACTGGGAGCTTGTGTCTGGACCTGGTCTTGGTTCAGGATCTGGGTTTAAGTCTGGGATGAACTGGGTGTGAACCTGTTCTAGGTTGTGTGTTAGTCTCACCTGGCAGACAGAGAGCTCCGGAGCCCAGGAGCTTGCTGTAGAAGCTGGACTGGGGGGACTGGGGGGGCTGGGGGGGCTGTGGAGGGGGAGCTGGAGGTCCTGGTTCTGTTGGTCCAGACACGGCAGATGGACTGATCGCTGTCCAGGGAGGAGGGGGCTCGTCTCTGACACCTGGAGGGAAGACATACACTAATGTTGACACACTCAGAAAGAAAACACACACACACACGCACACGCACACGCACACGCACACGCACACGCACACGCACACGCACACGCACACGCACACGCACACGCACACGCACACGCACACGCACACACACACACACACACACACCAGAGGGCAGAGAAATTCACTGTTAACTACGACAACCTGTTGCTGTCACTATGACGACCTACAGTCACACAGGTGAGATACAACCAGTCAGAGTATGAGGGGGGAGAGAAGGAGGAGGAAGACTGGTTCAGCCAATCAGAGGGGGAGGAAGAGGAGGAGGAGGAGGAGGAAGAGGAGGAGGTGATGGGTGAGGATAGAAAGAGTCTGATGGTTTGTTGAATGACAGCGAGGAGGAGAAACAGGTTTCTGTACCTTCAGTCTGACGCTCTTCTGTTCCTCCTTCACCAACCTCCTCACAGCCGCACTCCTCCTCCTCCTCCTTCTCCTCCTCTTCCTCCTCCTGTGGCCTCCTCCGTCCACTGTCCGACTCCTTAGGTTCGGTCTGAAGTGGGTCTGTTTCCATCGCTAGTGAGGAGGCACCCGTTGAGTCGGCCTCCTCGGACTCCTCACAGAGCGTCAGTGGTTTTGTGTTTTCACAATAAGAGTCCTCAGAGTGTGTGGCTGGTTTAACATTTTCCCGATAGGAGTCTTCAAAGTGCGTCACTGGCTTAATATTTTCAGAATAAGAGTCCTCAGGGTGCGTTGCTGGTTCAATATTTTCAGAACAAGAGTCCTCAGAGTGCATCAGTGGTTTAGTGTTTTCACAATAAAAGTCCTGAGAGTGTGTTTGTTGCGTTTTGTTTTCAGAATTAGAGTTCTTTGAGTGTAACTGTTGTGTACTATTTTCAGAATAAGAGTCCTGACAGTGTGTGTGTGGTGGGCTGGACACCTCGGGGTGTGTGTGTTGTATAAGAGAGTGTGTGTTGTGTGTTTGACAGGAGTCCTCTGAGTGTGTCTGCAGTGTGTTCTCAGAATAAGAGTCTTTGGGGTGTGTTTGTAGTGCACCATTTTCAGAATAAGAGTCCTTGGGGTGTGAGTGTTGTGTATGATTTTCAGAGTAAGAGTCCTCAGTGTTGATACAAGAGTCAGTGTCTTTATCTCTGTGTGTTGCTTCACCTTCTCCCTCCTCTTCACCTTTCTCTTTTCCTTCTACTCCCTCACCTTGTTTCATCACTTTCTCCTCCTCCCATCTTTCTTGGCTCTGTTGCACAACTACAACCTGAACCTCCTCTTCCACCTCTACCTCCTCTGCGTCTTCCTCCTCTAACTCATCATCTCCCTCTTCATCCAACTCCTCCTCACCAACTCTATCTGTCTCTTCACTTTCATCTTCCTCCTCCATTTCTCCTCCCTCCTCAGCAATGTGTGTGTGTGGCACCAAATCTTCATCCCTCATACACTTGGCTTCTTCCAACTGTTTCACCTCCTCCTCTTCCTTCTCTTCAGCTGACTCTACACTTTCATGCTTCTTTTCCTGCCTCACCAACAACTCTCCCTCTTCCCTCTTTTCCTCTCTCTCCTCTTCTTTAACCTGCTCCTCCCGTCTGTGTTCTCCGTTAGGTTCAGTGTGTAGCTTCACCTGTCTGTCTGAGTCAGTACCTTCTGTTTGTTCCTGTGACGCCCGGCGCGCCAACCGGATGGCAGAGGCTTCCTCAACCTGAGGAAGAGGAGAAGAGGAGGAAGTGGAGGGGTTGCTGGGGGCGACGGGGGTGAGGACGACAGGTCTGCAGGAGTCCTGGTTGAGGTTTTCCTCAATGAGCTTGGAACAAAACCCCGTGTGGGAAGTCACCTCCACACAGGCCCAGGAGGAGTGTGTGTTGCTGTGAGGAGTGTGTGCTGCTGCAGCAGAGTGTGTGTGTGTTGTTGGAGCTGTGAGTGTGTGTGTGCTGCTCCGGGCTCTGTGCTGCTGGCTGATGGACTGGGTCAACGAGCCCTTCTGGGGGGAAAACCGAGGCAGCTCCGTCAGCTCCACGTACTCCCCCTCCGAGTCCTCGGCTTCGCTGCTCGCTGGTGATTGGTTGGTTTTTGTAGCGGATGTCCGGCGGTCCTTCCCCCTGGACTGAACGTCACACAGATCATGTGGCGCGTTAATCGATGCGTCGCCATCCTTAGGGATGGACTCCTGGTCGTCCTTCAGGGTAGTGTGGGGCCGGCTGATGAACTGTGGGTAAACTAGGTCCTCCCAGGGGACCCTGAACACGTCCCCGTGGGCGGAGAGGACGCAGCGCTGCAGCCGGGACGCTCCTCGCTGCTCCCTCTCCCTGTTGACAGAGTCCAGCCATGCCATGCTGAAGAGGGACCGCAGGGCTAACTCCGACACCTCCTGCTGCTCCACATAACGGCTGCCGGCCGACACGCTGCACAGGAGCAAACGGGGGGAGGGGGCGGCACCGCTCCTGCAGGCGGCACCGCGGGGCCGAGGAGGAGGAGGAGGAGGAGGAGCTGCAGGTGAAACCAGCAGGTAGAAGTCTCCTGGACGGAGGAGACGCTGGTCCAGAGGACAAAGCTGAACAATCACCTTCTCATGGACACACAGAGGCCAACCCTCATGACGAAACAACACACCACAGTGCTGCACCTGAGTAGGAGGAGGGAGGGAGGAGGAAAGGTGGAAGAGGACAAGGGGATCATTATTAAGTCAAGTTTTTGCTGAACTACATGTTATTAATTTTCACTAAAACCCTTAAAGAGACAACGAGGAGTTTGTAATTTGGTTATAAAAGAGTCTCATATTAATGTGGATGAATCTACGTTACCCACTTGTTAAAGGGATAGTTCACCCTAGAATGATATTTCGCTCATTATCTACTCACCCTCATGTTGACTAAGGGCTGGAAGAAGTTTCAGATTCAGGTTGCAAAGGGACACCGGAGCTCTTCGTAAAAAAACACACACAAAAAAACATCCAAATACCTCCATGATGCTCGTATGTAATGTCCGTCTTGTGCTGAAGCCCCAAATTGCGTAATTGTCCCGAAAAAAATTAAATAAGTCTATATTTTAAGCTTGTTTGTAGCGGAAGCTTCTCGAAGCTCCTCTTCCTGGTCCGTCCAAATCTCGCGTGATTCGCAGTAACCGCACTGACGCATACTGACGCCGGCGCAAATCACGCGAGATTTGGACGGACCAGGAAGAGGAGCTTCGAGAAGCTTCCGCTACAAACAAGCTTAAAATATAGACTTATTTAATTTTTTTCGGGACAATTACGCAATTTGGGGCTTCAGCACAAGACGGACATTACATACGAGCAGCATGGAGGTATTTGGATGTTTTTTTGTGTGTGTTTTTTTACGAAGAGCTCCGGTGTCCCTTTGCAACCGTTATATGGACATGCACTGCTATGCCGAGACCCCCTGTAACTCAGAGAAGCCACGGAGGAATCTGAAACTTCTTCCAGCCCTTAGTCAACATGAGGGTGAGTAGATAATGAGCGAAATATCATTCTAGGGTGAACTATCCCTTTAATGGGTCTGTTTTCAATATAGTTTTGTCTTTATCGTTATTTTGTCATTATTTTTAGTGGTCGGCTCGCCCAGCATTACCTACTTTCGGTTTCACGGACACTGCCTGGCGGGACATGGGAATAACGCTGCCGAATTGCCGTTCATGGTCGGAACTACGACGGTATCTGATCATTTCATTCTTGATCAATGAAAACATTCTTGGCAAATGTTTTCGCTTTCGTCCGTCTTGCGCCAGTCCAAGAAGTTCACTGTGCGCACAGAGGCTCATGGGAAATGTAGTGTGAAAACACTTTTCAAAACTCCTCGTTGTCCCTTTAAAATAACTTTTTTTTTTTGGAGTCGTCTTTGAGGATCAGTCGCAGACTGACATACGACCTTCAACCCTCATGTGATGCTTCAGATAGGACAGAGGTCTCTACAGACAGGACAGAGGTCTGTACTCACACAGGCGTGATGCTGCAGGTTATGCAGGAGCTGCTTGGCTGGCAGCAGGAAGTGCAGCAGGTAGCGGAGGCCGTCCCCTCTGTAGAAAGTCTCGACCACGTTGAGGACCTGGCAGAGGACAGTGGGGGACGTGGACTGGAAAGGAGGGTAGAGGTCTGACAGGGCAGTCTGGATACACCGGTCCAAAGACTCAGAGTCCTGAAAGGAAGAAGACGAGGTCCAGGGTCAGGCTCGGTCCTGAGGTTCACCACAGACAGGACAGAATAGGAGACACAGGGTGGGACAGGACAGTAGCTCGTCACTGATCCCGTGTCCAACTGCTTCACATAGACAAGAGACACTGAGCCACATCTCAGAGGGCGGGGTCCGGCCTGGTGCTGACTCCAGACCAGTGCTCCCAGTCTGAGTGAGCTCAGCTCCCAGCGGAGCTGCAGGCTGCTCTGCTATAATTAACCTCCACAGTTTCTCCCTACATGCGTCCTGCCTCTGACTCACCACCAACATGCCTTGTGTCAGCACGTGTCTTTTCCCCCACACACTTGAAAACAAGTTCAACATTTCAGGCTAACCGCCAAGCCCGCGCCCAGCAGGCCCTGGAGGTGTGGCTGGGAGGCCCCGTCTGTGTCAGGCAGAACAGGAACCAGGTTGTAACTGGATCCACTGGTCTGGAGGCAGTGAAGACTGGTCAGGTAAAAATATCAGGCTGCACACACACGCACAGCGTCTGGCTCCAGACTGAGTGAGAGTGTGTGTGTGTGTGTGTACTGAGTTGTGTATTAGAGTTTGAAAACCAGCTGACAGACCAGTGGCTTATTACAGCCCAGAGGAGGGAATCAGACCTGTGACTCTCAGCTGATGGCGCCGATCGTTCTACCTGGTTCCAGTCCTGTCCCGTTCCCCAGCAACCCCCCCCACCGCCGCCCCGCGCCGCGCCGCCAGCTCTACTGCGTGTGTGGAGGTGAATATTCTGGATGCGACTCAGGCAGGATTCACTCACAACAACTGGCAGCCAAATGTAGAGCTGAAGCCAATATTAGCAGGAGGCTATCAGATGACACATGGGGGTGGGGTTGGGGGTGGGGGGCACGAGTACAGACAGCGCTCCCCTGGCTTAGGGGGAACTTCACACTGGA
The DNA here is from genome assembly GCF_045865225.1 of Trachurus japonicus. NCBI lineage: Eukaryota > Metazoa > Chordata > Actinopteri > Carangiformes > Carangidae > Trachurus > Trachurus japonicus. Next base: position 26,733,906 of record NC_140909.1, on the reverse strand, counting down.
TCAGGGTCACAGAGGATCCAACCAGACTGAACACAAAGACTACACCACTACAGTAACCTACAGATCTGCCTTGTATCATCTAAATTAACCTCCACATCCACTGGATCCGTGGCTTCGTCTCTGGCGTCAGATCGGTCTCACAAAACTGGAATTAATGTCAATATAATCCAGATCCCAATGTGACCAGGCATAAACATCAAAATCAGAGCAGCTGACGAGGCTCAACCCTTTCAGTCAGTCAAAGTTTATTTGTTTAGCTCTTTACAATATCCAAAACAGCCAAATAAAGGATATAGGATGAAAAATAACAAGAAAAACATCCATTAAGCATAAGGCTCAGAAACAGGTACAATGTTGGATTTAAACGTGCTCTGCCATTAACAGCAGGTTAATCAGAAGCAGCCACGGTGAAAGCACAATCACCCAACTGTCTATACCTGGACCTACCTACGATGTGTCACTTTGTTGTTGCACCATCGGTGTTGTGTTGCTATGGAGATGCTGCGGCTACGGATCTAAACCAACAACATCGTCATCCCACCATCATCGTTTTTTCCAGTGAAGATGAAAATAGATCTTTTGCACTGAGATCGAGGCTCATATCACGATGCAGCCAAATATCTCAACTCTATGACATAAACTATTATAAATATCATAATTACTATTATAACAAAAATCAAGACCACCAAAGAAGGGCTGATACACATGGTACGGCATCAGACTGACCTCTGTTTAGGTATAAACTAAGATGTTGATCAACATGGGCTGCAGTTCCTCTACAGTGAGTCAGTCCAATGTTAAAATGTCCAACTTTACTGCAGGAATAAACATGTTTACAGCCTGGTACAGAAACTGTTTTGATCTCTACATCTAATTTCCCCCTACATGAGCTCACCTGTTTATACATTGTACTTTATTACAAATAAAGGTATGGAGGACTGAGTGCTGTCACAGTTCACCAATGGCGTGTGTGTGTAGCAGCTACTAACTGACTGACAGAACCAGAGGAACATTTTTGGAGCTGCCAGCAGAAATTGTGAAAGAAGCGTTGCGTTAGCTTTTGAGAAAGACATCCAGCTGTGCTAACAATGCTAACAGAGGTGTATGCTATAAACACCCCCCACCCTGTCCATGCTTATTCACAGTGTGGAGGAGGGGACCATCTGTCAAGGCTGAATCCATAGACTCACAACATGAATCAACCAATGACCTGAGGCACAGACTAACCTGCGCTCACCTCATTGATCCCATCACATTTTTATACAAAGAGGTAAATCACATCAGGGATAACAAGCCCTTTCCAAAGACATGGCGATGTCGGTGTGACAGGTTTCTGACACAACTACACAAACTCAGAGACACGGACGACCCAGAGCTCAGTCACAGGAGGTCAGAGGTCACATGGTTGATAATATTAATCCAAAACAAAGGAAGAGACTTGAGTTAACTCTCTGATTCTTTATGACGTGAACGTCATGAGCATCTAGTACGCAAACACACGTGCACACACTGCAGGAACACTCAGTATATAAAAGTGGGGATTACAGTATTGAGACAGCACGGTCTAGCTCTGAGAAGGTGAAGGGGGAGAGAGGGTGAGGAGGGGGGAGGAGGCAGATCAAAGTGAGCTGAGTGAGGTTCCCATGAGAGAGAGAGGCCACCCACTCTGAGGCTGAATAATAACTCCATTATCCTAGTCACACTGACAAAAACACACGATTTTATTTTAGCTTCTTTTAGCTTTTAGCTCCGACTCTGATCCGCTGCAACTCTGACGTCACTCGTGCAAACAGCCAATCCCAGGGAGGTCAGAGGTCATGTGGTGGATTTGAAGTTCCTTCCTCCAGCGAGCTTTTCACAAACAGCCGTGGTTTTGATTTAAAGCACGGCTCATTAGTTTGTGTTTAGTTTAGGATCAGAGCAAACAGGGGCCTCTTCAGTTACATGTGACACAGGCAGGGTGTCAGAATGAGCGCGTTGTTGTTCTGCAGTGAACCAGTGGATTAAACACAATAACACTGTATTACAGCAGATTACTGTGAAGGAGGAGCAGGAGGGACAGGACCAACCTGATCATCACGTCTCTGCAGCTGCAGCAGCAGCACAGGCCGAAACATCAACAACACCACGACTACATCAACACAAACAGACTGTGACACTTCCCGATTCACCCCGCTGACCCGTGGTGGCGACACGCTGCAGTGCTCCGCATGGGAGCTCGTATGCAGGAAGAAGAAGTGATTTAGTGCCACAGGAAGGAGTTTTTGATTTGGTGGTTTTCCCCCACTGCGCTGACCCAGACCTGAGACCTGAGGTGTGTTGTGTTTCCGTGTTCGCAGCAGTGAGGGCGGTGTTTAATCATCCAGATGGAGCTTTTAGGACTAAACTAATCTAATCTTCAGGTTGGTGTCATGAATAGTCAGCGGGGGCCTCCGTGTCCCTGGAGGACCATGATTCACAGTCACAACTGCTCAGCTGACATCTAATGGAGAAACCAGTTCCTGTGGAGGAGGATCAGGGTCACTGTCAGGTCCTGGCGCTACCCTGCATCTCCCCATGTGAACACACACACACACACAGTGACAGCAGTGTGATGCTGACATGTGGTTGGTCCAATAGTATCTCTCTACCTCAGGTCTCTACAGCTGTGGGAGGCAGAGAAGCTTGTCGGCCATATTGAAGCCGTTTACACAACCAGACCATAGAGAGGGGTCACGGTTTCCAAAAGCAGAGGTCACAACCTCTTCAGTAACCAATCATGGTGACAGAGCGTGGGGAGGGAGGGGCTTTAAAGGCAAGGGAGCCGCAGGAGACGTGACCTTTGACCCCCTGCCTCTCTGTAACCCTCACTTATAGGTGAGCACAGTGACAGGAGAGGCCAGCTGTCCTCAGAGAGATACCTCCAGACCCAGATACCCAGACTCTCTGGACCTAAACACACTATCAGGACTGAGACTAGTGAGTCTGAGCTTTACAGAATAATGTGTCAAATGAAGCTGCAGCTACAGAGACGTCTTCCTGTTGGCTCATTCACAACAGTGTACTGTCATTCACCCGCTCTGTCTGTTTTTTGTGTTCACTTCTGTTGTGTTATAAGTTTTTGTGGCTCAAATGTCATTAAATTGATGAAGTCGTTTTTTGAATTTGTAGCACGTTGTTTGTGTCTTTTTGTTAACATGAGCTGAGCCCTCACGGCTGCTGTACATTTCATTCATTGGTGACATGTTCATATCACCATGAAGATGAAAATGTGACTTATTGATCAGCACTAGTTATGTTTCCTCAACCAGACAAACAACAACTATCTCTGCCAAGACAGACAGGAGAGGAAACGTTTTTCCTCGGAGGATCGCTGATCATCTTGAGACGTAAAAGAGAAACAATAGCAGCTCAGACTAAATGACACTTGACACCAATCATGACTTCACACGTCATTTTGGCCGGTTCATAATACATATTTTGAAGAATGCCCCAGGTCAGAGGAACAACTTAATCTCAATCACATCCAGCAAAGCTTGAGCAAAACTTCTCTAACTGAATCGATATCAATCAATCAACCGACATCTGCTAAACATCGAGTGTCAACCTGATTCTCATTTTCCACTGAACTGAACATCCGTCGAACATTAGAGTACAATGTCTCCCAGATTATAGACTGACGATGTTTGTAATTAGCAGAGGAACTCAAACGACCTCTGTTCAGCTCACTATTATAAAGTCTAACGAGCGCCACAGGTAACATCAGTCCTGTGTGAAAACCACTTCAGCTGGTGTCACTTTACACCTGTTTAACTGACTGTAACACAAACTCACATCTACATTCTCGTTTTCCCCTGACAAAGCATTTACACACACACACACACACACACACACACACACACACACACACACACACACACACACACACACACACACACACACACACACACACACACACACACACACACACACACACACACACACACACACACACACACACACACACACCCCTGCTGATGCGTTCACTCTGTCTGGTTGTTTGTGTTTGCTGGTTCCTGCTGCAGCTTGTTGGGAAACGGACTGATGTTCTGCCCAGCGTCTCGTGTGTCTGATCTTATCTCTGCTGTGAACGACGAGCAGGAATGAAGCTCAGTGTGGGCGGAGCTGCAGCCGGAGAGTCCCAGCAAGAAACGGATCACAGCGGAGGAGCGAAGGAGCTGCAGGGAAAACATCAGCTGAGGGACAGGTAGAGATAAGATGAAAAGACAGAGGAATGTTACAGACGCTGCCAGAACGAACACACGCACGCACGCACACAGGAAATCAAACAGTCCAGGCCTCGGGCTGAGAGTCTGCTCAGGTGTTAACTGTGTCTACACCACAGGCTCCAGGTGCCCACCTGATTTCAGCTGCAGCCACAGGTACAGTGATGGGTCACTGTGAGACACTGAAGGTGAGGGGTTGGAGGGGGAGGGGTGGAGTCTGGCTCTGAACCAGGCCTTCTGGGTCCAGTTAACAGTTAGAGGGTTAGGCTACACCTGGTTAGCAGAGACTGGACTCTGATCAAATATCCACCAAGCCTGCAGTCCGCACATCTACATATTCACACCTGGTGAGAGCCCACACAGGAGGACCATGCAAACTCCACCCTCCTGGGAATCAAACCCGTCCCAATCGAACCCCTTCTTGCTATTCCGGTCTTTACAACCTGCACTGAAGGAGTTTGCACCTTCATGTGACCGAGCAGCAGTGGATGTCCGTCCCTGAGCAGTTATTTGAAGCCGGCGTCACGGAGCAGAGAGCGATAGCAGAGAGCGATAACCTTGAAACACTGAGAGTTTCTCAAACAGCTGATTAGACTGAAGTTGGGTCCGGACTTCACTGAGGAGGAAGGGGTCAGTCCCTCTGGGACCTGGTCCATGGACTGAGCTGATATCTGCAGGAGCAAGACGAGAAGCAAACAGCACTCACACATCAACAATCAGACAGAAAAAGGGGATCAGCTCAGCCCCCAGAGGAACAAGAATCATCTGAGATTAACCGCACACTGAGAATAAAGATGGTAGACGGAGGTTTGCTCGATGCTGATTGGGCATACTCAAAGCGGGATGTGACGCCAACAGAAAATGTCAAAATAAGCGACATTTTTAAAACCCAGAAGACAACGACAACAGCAGCAGAAGAAGAAGAAAACTGCCGCACAACGACTACGCAAAGATGAAAACTGTTGCACAATGATGACATCGACTGGAGTCAGTTGGGTCCTATAGATAGATATCACGTGACGTCACACAGCGGTCGCAGCCGGTCACAGCGCCATCTTGGGTACCGACTTCCAAAGGCAGTCTGCGGGCTGTGACCTAATACATCCATGGCTGTGACATCAAATCTCACAAAAATAGTGGATAAACCTTTTTTTATTACATGGCTCTATTGAATGTCGTATTCCGATAATTTATTGATATTTCTGATATTTATTTACATCTTGATTTTGCATTTAACAGTCTGTTATTCCTGTTTAACAGATCGTTGCTAAGTAAAATACACCGTTGCTAGGGACGCCGCTCTGATCAGCGCAGCACAGAAAAGAGAAACTATGCAGGATATTTACTTTCTGTTTCATTTTTACCGTCATTAAACAGCTTGGGAGACATGTACGCCAAGGGAGGCAGAGGCTACGCTGCCTCACTCTACTGAGTGTGAGCGGCACGTACGTTCACGTTGCTTTCGTGAATTGTAAACAAACAGACGCCCCCTTGGTTTTAGCTTCCAGCAGTTTAGCAGCTAATTCAACAGCAGTGATGGATAACTGTACCGGAGAGGCTCGACATGAGCTTCATTTGAGGAATAAACGGCAGCTTTTACCTGACGGGAGACCGACGCCTGAGCTACGGTAGCTAACAGCTAACAGGTTTTACCTACTTTTTCCTCTCTCCCTCCCTCCCTTCCTTTCTTACACGCACACACACGGCCCAGGTTGTCTGTCATATCTGTTGTAAACCTTGTAATAACAGCTTGTTGAGTACAGTTAACACTATTGTTGCTTCGGTTTGAGTGTGGATTAATTGTTAACGGTTTGTGATAACGTAACTGTGTAGATGGCATGGATTGTGATGAGAAGGTTTCACATATTTTAAGACGTATCTGTGCAAACCATTGTGCAAAACCTGTTTGTTGTGACTTTTTGCGTGATAAGATGATTTGCCGAATTCTTCTTCCATTCCTGCAGCCTTTTGTCTCAATGTTAACGATGGCAAAATGTCCAGATATTTTATTACTTTATGAAAATAAGTGTCTGTGAGGAGAGAGAGAGAGGTCCGCTGGGTGAGCTAGATTAACTTTTAACGGGAGAGAGAGCGGCGCACGGCGCTGTCAAAGCTCGTCTCAGCAGAAATGGTGTGTGCTTTCAAGGCAATATAGGCACGAACGAGTCATTCAGGAATAATTTCCAACTATATGTATGTTAGTGTTATTTTTTCCTAAGTAGTGGCCCATCCAAAATTACTGTGGCCCGTCCAAAATTGAAATTCTGGCGCCGCGCCTGATCTGAAATTAATAATTTCACTCTTAAACCGTGTAATAAGCGGGATAATGTAGAGTTAGTCTGTGGTTATGGAGAAATAAAGACTAAGACATCCTTCATTAAAGCCCATACAGTCTAATGATTATAGCTGTGCAGGTCCCCGGTTGGTACCCAAGATGGCGCTCACAATTAGAACGTCATGTGACTGATAAGCATCTATATGTGTCCTACTCTGCAGTGGAGACACAGCGGCCTGGAGGGCTGAGTGAGAGGATGTTCCTGTGAAGTCCCTGCCTCCTAATATGGCAACCATACAGGTATTCATATAGATCTATATGTGCGATAATCAGAAGCAGATTCCATCACGTCCCCCTCACACTGATCCAGTGTCCGATGGACACAACCATCCAGCATGTTTAAGAAAGATTCAGAAACCGTTGGTGACGTCAGACACACACAGGTCGAGTTACAGCAATGAATAAGGTCCAGAGGCGTTTTTGTAGGACGTTGTGAGGTCATCATGACCTTTGACTTTAGACCACCAAAATCTAATCAGTTCATCTTCAGGTCCTGATGAAAGTTTGTTACTGACATGTTGGGTCGAGACAGACAGACAGACAAACTGAGAATAACATCAACTTTAATTTGCTGTTGTTTCTCTGGCAGAGTCTGAATCTTTGTTAATTGATGACAGACTTACTTTGCTCCAGGACATAGTTCAGTTTGTCACGTGAGACTTAAATTTGACATTTAACATTATCAGAGGAATAACTGGTTGTGCTGAAAACATGAATCGTGTCTCTGCAGGTCTCAGCTCTCAGTGAACTAGGCCACAGATCCTCATGCTGGGGAATCTGCTCATAATCGGTGTTGGGTTCAGGTGTTAGGGTGTGTCGTTTCAGAGGTGGGGGTTCCCCTGAAAGAGTTGGGGAGGGTGAGGCTTTAGGTTTCAGGCCGGAGCGGCAGGATGACAGCATGTTACTGACAGATACTCTGGATCTGCAGGAACACTGCCTCATTGTGCTGGAGTCTGAGGCCTTGTCGACACGGTAACAAAGTTTTCCCAAAACGACCCTTTTCTTTATCGTTCTCAAAAGGTTTTCACGAAGACGGCATCATTTCCAGAAATGTCTGCGCCACACGGATCCACTGAAAACGACTCAAAGCGCTGTTGTACATATACATAAGCTTGCACGCTGTCTACAAACTCCAAACATCATAATTCAACTAATCACTTCACGAGGATGTTGACTGGGAGTCGTGCCAGTGCAAATATGCTAATAAATGCTGATTTAATGGAGGTGTTTTTCAGGCGCAGTATCTGAAGGACCTGGCAGCAGTTTGCTGTTGTTGTTGTAAAGTCTAATGGTTTTGCTCAGGTTAGAGTGGTGCAGCTATGACATCATCGTTTCACAAAAGATGTGTTTTCATTGTCTACACAAAGATGCTGGAGCTGTGTTTGGAGATTTACCCACGCTGGGACCTGTTTCCAAAAAATACGTCAGAAACAGTAAAAAACTTTTGTGGATGACCCCTGGGACGAGGACTTTGTAGTGCTTTGTACTCCCCAGGAGTGTCCATACAACCCACCACTCAACACCTGGGACAAAAAACACATCCTGTCACTGATGTGATGAGTCCTGAGAGACACCTGTCGTCAGAGGAGAAAACACGTCTCCTGGCGAGTTAAGGTCTGAAGGTACAAATACAGGTAATACTCAGAAAATTAGAATATCGTGAAAAAGTTCATTCATTTAAGTAATTCAACTTAAAAGGTGAAATGAATATATTATTTAGACTCATAACAGGCATTGCAAGATATGTCAAGCTTTTATTTGTTAGAATTTTGATTATTATGGCTTACAGCTTATGAAAACCCCAAAATCAGAATTAGAATATCGTGAAAAAGTTCAATGTTGTAGCTCAAATTGTCACAGCCTCGTCAGCCAATTAATCCAAAACACCTGCAAAGGGTTCCTGAGCCTTTAAAAGCTCTCTGTCTGGTTCAGTACAGTTCGCAATCATGGGGAAGTGAATGAACTTTTTCACGATATTCTAATTTTCTGAGTATTACCTGTAGAGAGCTTGCAGCAAGACAGGAATAATGCCAGGTGGGTCAGTGTGTTGATGTGGGACAGACCTGGATACAGAGATATCCTCCTCCTCCCCCTCCTGCTGCTGCTGCTGCTGCACTGACCACAGCTAACCAGGACATACAAATCCCTCAGTCAGAGAAGCCTCAACACAGTGGCTTCTGTGTGAGCAGCTGCAGGTGAACCAGGTTGTTTCCTGATGCCCCACTTCCTTACTGACCTCATACGTCTTCTTCCATCCGCCGCTCTCTGAGGCTGTGTTTTGAAAACGGTCAGATATTTTTGGATGGTCAATATAACCAGATCTCCCCACTGAAATATCTGGGATGTCAGATGAGAATAGCCACAAATCTAGACCAGAATCTACAGTTACGACCTGCGCCGCTGCTTCAGCAACAAGGGAAACTTTATTTATGACGATGGGGGGGTGGACATAATTGACATTAAATTAATTAAAAATATTTATTACTCTAATATTAACCACTGCTCGAGACGTGTTTATTTAAACATGTCTTACAAAGACTTGTAAGGCTAGAGAGAGGGACGGTGTAGACTGACTAATGGTCCAGGTGACCAGGTGAGTTGGGGGTGTGTCCTGGTGATCAATCAGGTAAATGAAAGCCTGGAACATTCTGATGAACTGACAATGATAAAACATGAATTATCGACAAATCACCTTCCACTGAGGACACAGGAGTTTGTCACTTTTCTAGGTTTTGCCCACACAGACGGATACAGAGGGCTCTCATCCATCAGTACCACTCCATTATCTCTACATTCCTGGACTTCTACCCCCACACACCCCTCCGACTTTTTTCCCAGCAGCCCCTCAACAAGTCCAGACACCACCAACTTGAGGAGGAGCCTGAACATGTCCAGCTTGCTCCATCGTCTCCCCCTCTTCATCACTGTTTTCAGGTAGAAGTCAGATCCAGTAGAAATAATAAAACCCCTTCTGCCTCCTTCATGAAGCTGGTTCACACTGTGGGTGGTGCACTGACTCAGTGAGCATGCACGTGTGGGTGTGTTGTTGCCACAGGTACAGGTGAGTCAATGAGACGTGGCGCAGGAGGCCCAGCTCCAGGTAGAGGTCCAGACTCATCACCATTGTTTTGCCCCGTCTCCACAGTCATCAGGTAAACATCACACTTTCATTCATACACCTAGAATGGTCACCTGTGGGCGTCTCATTGGCTGACGCAGCTCAGGGTGCTAGTGGATGATGTAAGAGACAAAGAAGAACGGAGCCTGCACCAATGTCACTATTGTCAGTCAACATACCATGAAGTTCACTTTCTAACAGCAGGTCAGCGACCCACATGCTGAGTCTCCCCTCACTTCCTCCTGGGAGGAGACCCTGGTCAGGTGACAGTCGTGAACCTGTGAGAGCTGCGATTAATTAATGAATCGAATCATTGACAAGATTAATTGACAACTGTTTATAACTTTTTCAAGTGACAGGCTGAACACTGAGGATCTGTTGCTGCTGTTCCCTGTAAGTAAGTGTGTAAGAGGACGAAGCAGAGTTCACACCTGGGACACACTGGTTTAAACACAATGTCCGCTACACCACATGTACCTACATTAAAATGGGGGCCTAACACCAACGGACCAGGTGACCTTTTCAGCGCCAGGCGACCTGCAGGCCGCTGAAACACTCGGGTCGCTGTCAGTCAAACCTTGCTGTGGTTTTTCCAGTCCTGGTTCTGGCTTAAGGTAAAAGTCTTTGACAGGTCTGAGCTCGTCGAGCTCCAGTGACAGTCACAAGCAGATGATACATGAATACACACCCAGAGCCTATACAACATCGCTGTGGTAACAACACACCTTCGTTTCTGCTAAGGTGTGTGTGTGTGTGTGTGAGTCACTGACAGAAACAACTGCTTCAGTCTGTATAGTGAACACTGAGACTCCAGTGTTCAATATTATACATACAAAACCTCTAACTGTCCAGCGTCCAGACCAGAGACCACAAATGGGAGTCCAGAGTCCAGACTAGGGTTGTCAAAATAATCAATACTCGATACTAATCAATACTTAAAAATTGATATTGAGCTCGATACTGATTTACAACAGTATCGATATTAAAAGAGCCGTCTTTCCTCCGTCTCACTTCACAACACAAGTTCACAGAACGGCAGCCACTACTCCCCCCCCCCCCCCGTCAGACATTACGATCGCGCACCCCGCCGGCCGCCGAAGCTTCGATCAAAATCGATTTTATATTTTATATTAAAATATGATAATCGGGTCAGCCCTACTGATCACTAATTACTCTCAGCCTCTCGTCAGTGTTTACATGTGAGGAGACTCACTACGCTGCGCTGCTCTCATCCATAATCAGAGCTCATAGGCAGGTAAATCTGCCACCACACTGACAGCAGCTCAACTCAAACCTACAGATAGGAATCACCAGAGGAGCCACAATATAATATTATCACGATTTTATACATATCCTAGTATTGCAATAACGATTAATAGACTGTGATTTATTGCCATTTTGAAACAGCTTATTGTAAACGCCTGTTTCACCTAATACGATAAGGTTCTGCTCCTCTCACTCAAATAATTTCTATTCTTGATAAATGTGATTGTCAAGTAGACCAACAAAAAAAAAAAAACTTTTTGTAATATAGTACCAAAAACTTCAATTCGTTAAAAGATCATTTATATATTGATGCAATACTGCAACACAATATATCAAGATTCTATCCTGACCTGTATTGATTTATTTCTCCATCTATATTCACCTTGTAACACACGCTGGACTGAATAGTGATAACTATTTATGTTCTTGGCCAGAATTAGTTCAAAACTAATGTTGTAAACCTTTTTTTGCCAAAACAATTAAAGACTGGTTGAAATCAACGTCTCCCATCTGGCTGTACCAACATCTCATCTATAGCTTTACAGCTCTAAGACTGTCACAGTGATGAGCCTTACATCCAACTGCTTCACACTTTGACTACATGACATTTTCCTTGAGAGTAAACAGGTTTTTAAGCTGTCAATGGTGAAGATGGGATATATACAGTATATACATCTATCTGTACATCTTATCTTATTGTTGATGTGTGGTAGTTCTGAAGTGAAAAATAGAAAAAAACAAAACAATGTGTGCCCAACTGAACCCAGGATTTCACATCTACTGTGTCCTAACATCTCTTCACAGTGTCTTTAGATGTTTACACCCCCTGGAAAAATAAAACCTGTCTAATTTTACATTTTACACACATTTGGATCATTACAGACTTTCACCAGGGCTATAAATAAAATTCTGACGACCTGCAGGACTGTGAGACTAAACTTTATTTTATTTAACACTGACTTTGACTGGTGGATCCACTAATGCAAGGACATGATTTCTAAATTAAACCCAGATAGATTGCTGTTTGTCTGCAAAGTTCGAAGGCACAAATGTTCACATCACAAAGCGCATGCTGTTATTGACACGTCTGAGAAGGAATTTGATGCTTAAGTGGTCCTGGTTACTGCAGCTTCAGTCACTCTGATGAGGCTGTTCACTCACTGATAGATCAGCTGTGACAGTGAAGCCTGAGCTCAACAACAGGAGGAGAATGAACCAAACCACAGCAACAGGCTGAAGACCAGTTCAGAGTTGGTCTTCACACACACACACACACACACACACACACACACACACACACACACACACACACACACACACACACACACACACACACACACACACACACACACACACACACACACACACACACACACACACACACACACACACACACACACACACACACACACACACAGGACAAATGTTTGAAGAATACACTCTGCTTGAAACGTTAGACCCCCGCTATGCCCTCCCCCACCACAACAAACCTGGCACACACACATACACACACACATACACACACAGAGACACACACACACACACACGTGCTCCAAACGTCAATTGTAGAGAAGTGTGTGTGTCTTACCATGCTGTGTGCAGTGTGTAGTCAGTAGTTGTATATTCCAGTGTGAGACCATGGTTGTCCCTCTCTCTGTCTCTGGTCCTGTCAGGTCTGACTCTGCTCTCACTCTCAGTTCAGACTCTCACACATTAGGCCCCTCCCACCAGCTGCCGGCCCCTCCCCCTCCACTCCCCCTCCCCCTCTCACCTCTGACTCTCTCTACTGGTGACTGAGTCTCACAGCAGCATCTGATCCTATTCTCTTTTGCTGGATCAATTAATCAATTTAAGTTTTTTTTAAAATAAATCAATACACTCTTATTTACAGAGAGAACTCACTGCTGCTCTAACAAAAACAAAGCAGATGATTCACTGATGATTGCTGGTGTCTCACTCTGAGTTTGTAACAGGTGAAAGTACAGTGTGTCGATCACTGACACCTAACTGCACTGAGGCAGAGGAGGAGCTGGGGATAACAGCTGGTGTAAGAGTGTTGGGGGTCCAGGGGTCTAGGTGACAACGGTTTATGGCCCAGCTGGCTCAGAGCCTGGAAGAGCTCCTGCTGCTCCATCAACTGACGACAGGTGTGTTACCTGTGAAACTCAACGCAGACAATGCTTCACTAATCTGGATTCTGTTTCCACTCCGATTTTATTGCGAAATGCTGATATTGCTCTTGTTGTCTATTCACAAAAATCGATCATTTCGTTCATGTGTTTCATTATTAGTAATTAATTACCCCCATTAACAAACTGAAGTGTTCTGGTAAGCTCTGAATTAGGGATGGGACTTTTTGTCGACAAAACGATCGACATTCGACACATGCTCCCCTCGACAAAAAAAATAGTGTCGACATGTCGAGGGGGCGGGGCTTGTGGGATTTCCATGTGTAAATTGCATTTTGTCTTTCAATATTTCCTATTCAAATAAACAGCAGATATTGCCACTTTTCCCCTAATGAAATAATATTTTAAATAAAACAAATCCACTTTTTCTAAATGGGATAGCTACTTGACCCTCATTCTGCTTCACATGTGACGGGAGCGTGCGCACATGCTGACAGGCGACAGAGTCAAGAGGCTCCCTGCAGTCTCAGGTGATGGTGCGCTGTTGATGACGAGTCCGGGTCCGCAAAAAGGGCAAAACCATGGGCAAAACAGGTGGATGCAATGGTTGCATTCTTCGTAGAGGACCACGGACATGCACGAAAGAAAAAAAAGAAACCGAATGCGTGCTGCCTCATCCGCTCATGCCAACAGCAGCGTTAATAAACCACAACAAAAGCATGTGTAAACAGACCAGATGTCATTTTAGACAACGAGAGAAAGCCGGTAAAACTGGGTAAGGTAAACAATATGACATCACCATGACAACATATGGTCATGTGTTTATTGTTTTGCCTCATGCCGACAGGCCACCTGTTTACATAGATGCTGGTTCATCCTGTTACGTGCAGCGTCTGTCGTCCGTCTGCTGTCTGCCCGATTCCAGGTGAATGCAGCATAAAGAATACGATTGAGTTGGTTACGATATAAAACCTCACTGCGAGATGGGAGTAATTCCTACACAATGTCCCTTTAACCTAATAGATTAAATATCCAAACACTGCAGCTGTTAAGGCCGGCATCAGTACAAATTATCTAAAAGCAGATCATCAGCTCAGACGAGTCTGACTGTCCAGTGAACCCAGTGTCCTCCTCCTCCAACCGTGCCAGTGAGACCAGAACAGGCTCAGGGTTTGTGCCGTTTCCAGGAGCTGCAGAGAAAACTGCCACAAACTCTCAGAGCCTCTGAAACTGGCAGAGTCACAATGACTGTGGCTGTGAATAGGTGACATGTTGGAATGGTCGTCCTCAGTAACAGGCCCCCCCTCCTGTCAGAAGTTTAATGGGAGCAGCGGGGGCTCAGATTCCTCTGAGGCTTTCACTTCTCAAAGAAGACAACTTCCTGTCAGTGATGTCACCTCAAACATCCTGGCAGATGTTGATGAAGATCCACGGACACTGAGTGGTCCAACCTTTCACTTAAACCACTGATTCACCTGGATGAACTGTCACAGAGAGATTCATGCTTTTCTATTATATCCAGAAACACTGGGACAGCACCTGTCTGACTTCCCTCCTCTCCTGCAGGTCATCAATAGACCATCAGACTCATCTCTTCATAAATTTATTAGTCTTTATTTGTTTTGGCTTTAGGTTTGTTTAACTTCATTTTAACAAATGACTTGTTATATCATATTTTCAATATGCATGACAGTAAAGCAGTCTATTCTTTCTATCTATTCTCTTTTCTTCTACTTTCAGGGCAGTGTCTTGTCTGTCTGAATGATAATTTAACAGACGCCTATGTCTAGTGGACAGTGAGCTGTAGTAAATGAAGGCAGCAGGTCGTGTGATACACTGGATGCTGCCACCTGCTGGAGGTCAAACACACTGTCAGGAGCCAACACACCACCACAAGTGTCTCCATACATTATTTCCTACACCTGTGTACACAACCAACCAGCAAACACACCTGAGGCGACAAAGTGTCTGAGGTCAACACACACACACGGCCCATCAGTCAGTGTCAGTAGTGCAGTAGCAGTGTACACGGTGAGATAAGTGTGTATAGTGGGCGCAGCAGCGACAGGAAGCAGGATAAGATCAAACTCGGCTCATATTGATTCATAAAGGAACAGGCTCCGCCCACTCATTAATCTGGCGTTCAGCACATTCCTCTGCTCCAACGGCTGCAGCTCTGACGCCGATGGACAAACACTTGGTTCTTCTTCATGCTCAGAGGCTAGAGAAGTGGGGTCAAAGGTCAGGAGGAGGAGTCAACTCGGTGTCATTGAGTTTGTTTCAGGTTAAGTGTGAATCCACACGGGTCTGACAGTGGGCCAGAACTTAGTCCAGCTCACTGAACCAGTCAAAAAGACTGTCATCATGAGGTTCATCACAAATTCCCTGGACTCAACATCATCATCAAAAAGCAGAAGAACAAAGCCTAAATAATGTGCATATATACATACACATATACGTATATATTTACACGCACACACATTACCCAGACCTCTCTGTTTGTCTCTGACAGTCATGTTCAGGCTGCACAGCCCAGTCTTACACCTGCTGAACCGATCACCATCCACTACATTGCTGTTGAGCTCTCAGAGGACCTGAGCTGGGTCCTAGTCCAGTGGGGACCCAGATACTGGTACGGAGCAAACACTGGATTCACACAAGAACCAGGATCTCAGACTTCTTGGTCTCAGGTCCTTTCTGCACGCACGCACGCACGCACGCACGCACACACACACACACACACACACACACACACACACACACACACACACACACACACACACACACACACACACACACACACACACCACACACACACACACACACACACACACACACACACACACACACACCACACACACACACACACACACAGTTTGATGATCTTAAACTTTTAAGTGTGACGAATGTGCTAACAAAAAGGAGGGGGCACATACTATTTTCACAGCACTGTAAGTGCACTTTATCTCACATGTTGCTCACTTTATTTCACCAGACGGACACAGGTCTACATGGCCTGCCGGCCACCTAATGGGTTTGGTGACATAAATCTTATTCCACATATGTAAACTGTTTGGTACAAGACAAAGACAACAACTTATACGATTTTTTTTTTTTTTACAAGTAATTATGTCTCTGTTATCTTCTGATCTGGTATGAATTCACCCAGACTCAAGAATGAACTCATTAGATTTTCATGGTTCAGTGTCAATATGACATCATATATATAATACCTTTTAGCCATAACTCTATCTTTAGACAGATTTTTTTCTATAACTGTAGATAAACAGGAAGTGACTGACACTGGTGTGAGTGACAGAGGCGGAGCCTCTAGTTCTGTAATTGTCATTTTCCGTGCAGCTGTAAACATCTAGATGTGACACTGTGAGCTGCAGCTGTTGACCTGATTGATAACCTGCAACCTCGACCTGCTGAGAAACCACTTTGAACGCTCACCGCCAGCTGCATCACATCATAATGAAGTTTCTCTAATGGAGGGAACAGATGCACCACGTTTCCATGGTAACAGATGGACACACACACACACACACATCAGGGTCCATATGAGTCCTGTTTACTCTGCACATTAGCTAAACACACTAAATGAGTTGCATTAGTCAGTGAGTCTCAGCTGTAGAAACAACGTGTACCATCAGTCATTACTGCTTCTCTGGTGTCTGAGTGACCGGCACTGATTCAATTCTGCCTTATTTTATTTATTGAACTATTGTTGATGCAGCTGAAGCAGAAGACAGGACAAACAGAAGAATCTTTATCACATAAATTAGATCATATTGAGACCTAAATAAAAACTCTACTGTTTCTAATTATTATTTTCTTCTTGTCTGTTTGAGCCTAAACAAGCTCCAAAACTTTTCTCACATGCCAGATCTGGTGACAATTAAAATGTTCATCTTGCACATGGGAGGTGTATTATTATATCTGGTGGTTTAACCTGCATGTGTGAATTTAACACGTCAAGACCAAGAGGAACAAACCCTAAACGCAACAGAAGGTGGGACCAGTTCAGATCAGCCAATCATAGGTGAATAGGGAGACTCATATTATTGTTTTCTTTTCTTTGATGGGTTTTAGCCAATATTTACTCATGAGACACCCCGTGTTCTTCACATGTTCTCATCAAAATGGTGAAGGTCATTTTACGAAAAGGCTGAGAGAGCATCATAGGAGAGGGGTGGGGGACGGGGGTGTGACACCTCCCCTCTCGGCCGACCAATTTCCTGAGAGGAAACATTAACCCCATTAACCCTGACTGTGTCCATATAAACACAGTGGGGTGTCAGTGTGTGTGTGCCAGTGAGAAAGAGAGTGTGTGTGTGTGTGAGGACACAGGCTGGCAGGTCGTTCAGTTTCCACATCTTCATTACCAAGAGTCAAATGCGCGTCTCCATCGCCAGGGGGAGGGAGGTCAGAGGTCACTAAGAGACGTCCATGTTGGATCTGAGCAGAGGAATGTCTCGGTCTGAGCGGTCTTTCACAACTTGGTGATAAATTCATCACGTCAGCTCCAGACGCTATTGAAGCCCAGGTGGCCTCTGACCTTCCATCGGATGAGAAAAGAACCACACAGAATCAGCAGCTCAGTCTTCTCTCTGATTGGATGTTTATGTTAAAGAGCCTCCAGTAAACAACCAAAATCAGTTTTTGTCAGAAATCTGGAGGGAACACAGTGCATCATGGGTAGACTCTGAGGCTTCTGAGATGAAAATGATGTAATATCTTGTCAGTGTAAGGAGCTCAGGTGACGCCCACTCCACATGTGGATTCACCTCTGTGCAGACGACCTCAGACACACACTTGCATCATCACACATCAGCACCAATACTCAAGGCTGATTTATGCTACTGCGTCAAGTCGACGGCGTACCTCCGTTGAGCCCTCTGTGGCGATGCAATCCCCTACGCCGTAGCCTGACCAGCACCTCCAAAAAAATTGTACCTACGCATCAAGGCGTCACAGACAAGAGCTGTGATTGGGCCGCTACACCTATCGTTATGAGCAACCTGACTGCAGAAAGAACCGGTTGTCATGGTTACCTTGAAGTTAACTTCATGGATCTAGTGTAGTCAAAGTGATGTTAGCGAGCGAGCGATGTTGTCAGCATACTGTCGCAACCTACGCCACCCTGGCAAGTAAAGTTTTACAGTTAAGGCTCCAACAAGTCTAGGCTTCAGGGATGACACAGGTGCACATATTTCTATTGCTGAAAACCTGGAGTCTGGTGGGATTCGCTGCCATATCGCCCAATGTTTGACTCACCGGCTGCTTCTCGCTCATCACCTGTAGCTTGGTCCGCGAGGCTTTCCTGGCAGACCGGCGTCCTGCTTCAGTGGCACCGGGCCGGCCACCAGCTCCAGTGTCCTGCGTGTGTCGACCTCCGTCCGTCGTCACGCGGTCGTGGCTTTGTCAGTTCATTTGTGTTTAGACGAGACAATAACTAAAACGATAATTCAATCTGGGGCGGTGTTTAGCTCAGTTGGTAGAGCACCCGCCCCATGTGTTGAGGCTATAGTCCTCGCTGCAGGTGGCCCCGGTTCGAGTCCCGCGTCGGATGGCCCTATCCTGCGTGTCATTCCCCCTCTCTGCCTCCCATTTCCTGTCACACTCTGAACTGTCCTATCCAATAAAGGCATGAAAAGCCAAAAAAATATACTTAAAAAAAAAAAAAACGTTAATTCAATCTTGAGGTGGAGGGGATTCTTCGTCAGCTCCCCGGGGCAGCAGCCTCCGCTCAACGAGACTCCTCTTTGGCTTTTTCCCAGCATCCCCCGCTCCTTCCGCTCACGTCAGACTTAAGCGGCCAGGTAACCAGGCAACCAATCAAACATTACACAGTATGGCAGCCCCCCCCCCCTTCTCAACCTACGGAAGTGACCCTAACAATACTACAACAGTTTATCACCTGGCACTGCTGATAAAAGTGTGTGTTTTATACATAGACTGTAGGTTTTATTATGGCAAAAAAAAAAAAACACATCATGATGGAGGATCGAGTTTGTGCCGCAGCAATGGCAACTCGGCCACGGCACAAGCCACGGAGCATGACGTCGGTCATCGGTAAAAACAACAATGTGCATCCGTACCTACACCTATTTAACAGACAATCATGTTCAGGTAAATACTCTTACACAATTACAAAACTATGTGGCTGTGAGGACTGAGGTGCTGCCTGGTCAGAGACAAGGGAAGAAGACGGACATATCTAAAGTCTGGAACAACTGCATCCTGACCCGAACTGTCTGCATGGCTGAGTATGTAATTTAAAATAATATAGCCTAACGTTAATTAATCTCAGCTTGCTTTCCATTAGTATGTGACCTCATCTTCAGTCACTATTGTTATCATAGTAAACATTTCACGACTCATTCGCTGCAGTTATACAGCTGTGCCTGCCCTGCGGACATATCTAGCTTTATCACTCAATCCAACGCGTCTTATTGCTCAAAATTGATCTCCAATCTATATATATATAAGCCCTTTGGGCTTCTTTTCCTCTCCTGCACAATCTACTATTTTCTCTCTTGTTTGCCTTGAAAGAGGTGCGACTTGACGGTATTCTGTAAAACTTGCGAGTTTTGTTATTTTTATCAAAACAATGAGTGCAACCAACAGCACAAGACATGATCGCGGCTCTTGTAGTTGCTCTCTTTCTGCAGGCGACATGCGCAGTAGAACGCCAGTGACATAGACTGATAATCCCTCTATATCTTTTACCCCCATCAATCATGCCACAGTTTTTTTTACTATAACAGATATATCTGAATCAGCAGTGGTAAACATAATTAGCTCCTTAAGAAATTCAAAAGCAAAGGATGCTGCTGACCAATGCTGTACAGTGCGAGCATTTTACTCGCATATGCGCCTAAAATAGATTGTGCGAAAAAATAAAAAGAGAGCACAGGTGCGAGTACAGATTTCAACCCTTTCATTCGCTTTTTGCTTCTAAAATAAATCCATACCAAGTGGATTAAAGTAGAGTAAATTTTTCACGCATCTGTTCGACAATCGACAAGTCTTAGCCTACAACTTCTTTCTTTTTCCACACCTGCAAAACACAGAACTCTCGTGATGACACGCGATGACGTCGCCCAGCTCGTTGTGGCAAGTTTACATTTAATGTCAATACAAGTCGCGCGACTTGTGCCGCGCTGCCCGGCCAGCCCCGTTGAGTGGCGCGGTAGTCCAAACCAGGCGGCGCGACATGGGCGGTTCACTGCCCGCGGAAGTTGAAATTTTTCAACTTTTGTGGTAGATTCACGCGGTGGTGATGGCTGGCATGGAGACAGATTGATTGTCGCTGTTTGTGCTCGACCAAACCTACAATATCTGTCTGCCTGACTACAAAAATAAAAACACTTTCAACCCACAAACCACTACCACTTTCTCATTCCAACACTGCACCAAAATATGTGGGTCACCGATTGCACCGACAGTGCTAGCAAGGTTTACAAGTTTAAATCAGATTGGATCAAACTCTTCCCTTGGCTAGAGTTTGAGAACAACCTCATATTCTGTATAGTACTGCAAAGGGCAGAAGCAGGCAGGTAATTCGGCATTTGTGAATGGAAACCCCATTGTAAAAAAGACAGCGTCACAAAACACAACCACTCCTGCTGTCACCTGCAGAGACAGTTACATGATGCGACAAAACAAACCAGCCTCGGCGGTGACCGCAGCCCTGGACGGGCAGGTGACGTTTTCCGAGGTGGAGATAAGGAGGCAGCTCAAGATCAAATTGAACATCACCTACTTCATCGCCAAGGAGGAAGAGCCATTTGTCAAGTTTGGGCCACACTGCACAAGAAGAACGGCGTTGATATCAACCCAACCTATGACAACCATGTCAGGTAATATTTTCCAATAATAATAATAATACCTTGCATTTATAAATATAGCGCTTTTCTAAAACAAAGGAATGTAATGTCATTCTGGCATGTGTATAAGTACCATTATGATAATGTAATTGCATGTGATGTGATGTCAGTCATGTTATGTAACTGTATGTGTAGCTTAGTACATGTTTGTATGGTATGTAGTATGCCAGGCTATGTATGTTATATTAATATTTCTTGACGCCAGTCCCAGGGAGATAAGTGGTTGTTCTGCAACACTGCTTATGGGGATCTAATAAAACTACAAACTATAAACTATAAGCGCTTTACAACAGTGTGTTCTCATTCATACAGGTGTGCGGAAATGATTGGACAAGTTGCCGATCTCTTGAAAGAGAGCCTAGCTGCCAAGCTGAGAACAGCAAAGCACCTTGCAGTTCTCATCGATGAGACACTGACATATCAAACACAGAGGGTGAGAAGCCAGTGGCTCTCCTCGTTGGACAACAGACCCTTGAACACTCCCATGCCATTGGTAGGTGGTCACTGTCTAGCAGCTAGTAACCTTTATTTTTGTATACGGTAGTTTCATAAATGCATAATTAAGTCACTATCTTGTTTGTTTTAAGGCTACAAAAGTCTTATTGTTTTTGTGTTGTCCTTCAAGGTGTTCTGGATGCAACCAAGGCTGCATTCAATGCAGTTTGCCCAGAGGACAATGGAGGGTCATGGATGAAGAAGCTGATCAGCTTCGGGGCAGATGGTGCCTCAGTGAATATGGGCCACCGTGGAGGCGAAGAGGACTATCAGTTCCTGCTTTCTTCCCAGTAAACCTAATGTTCCAAAGGAGACATCCTGAGAATGAGTCCGACTCAGATTGAATTGAAAGTCTTTATTGTCCACTGCCGTGGAGGAAATTCAGCTTTCGCGATGAGTGGCTGCGCGAGTTCACCAGGCTGAGGTATTTCAGGGAGACAATGAACTGCAAATTATGCTGTCGATACCCACAACATGCGGGGAACACGAAATTTGCTGATAATACTGGCACTACACAATTAAAACACGACACATTGATCAAACACAATGCCAGTCTGAAACATAAAATGTGCAATGAAAGTGCAACTTCACTTCCAGTCGCATTTAGAAGACAAGACGCTGCTAACCAGTGCGCCGAGGAGGCCGAATTGATATAAAATGGCATATTTTATTGCCAAAGAAGAACTGCCTTTTACAAAATTTAAAGGCCAACTTAATCTGCAAAGGAAGAATGGTGTAAAACTAAACACAACATACAATAACGACACAGCATGCGCGGTTTGTTGGCGTCATCGCAGATACACTGAAACGGAAGACGTACAAGAAGATTAAGGACGCCCCTTATCTGTCAATCATGATCGATGGGGACACAGATACTTCAACAAAGGAATGTGAAATCATATATGCCAGGATCCTGCAACAAGGGAAAACCAACAAATGTTTTGATTGGCCACATCAAAGTGCAACATGCTCATGCTCAAGGTATGTTTTCTGTCAAATGTATGCCAACGACACGGTTCTTTACGTAAATGATAAAGATAAACAACAAGCCGCAAACAGCCTCTTTGGTCCACGTATCCCATTGGCTGAGCAACTCTTGTTTACACTTGAATGTGAATAAGATTGTACACATCCACAGAGACTCCCCAGCCTGATGTCATTGTCAAAGGAGAAAAGCTCAGGGTGGTGTCTGATTTTAAACATCTGGAAATCATTCTGGACTCAAACTTGTCATTTAAAAAACATGTTCAAACGGTGGCCAGTATACAATGCATGCTATGATTTTTTCCCACTTAGCATACTGTGGTGTCATGCAAGCTGGTCACAAGCAAATATGACGATTTTGAAACCAGTTGAATCCCTCTATAAAACAAACACTAAAAACACTTGACAAAAAGACTAAACAGCTATCATCATTGTCATATAGTGGAAAAGTACAATTTACCTAATCTAGATCATTTCAAACACGTTGCACTGCAGATGCTTGCCTAATTTTTAAGATCTTAAATGGGCTTGCACCTCCCCTGCTGAGTCAATTTGTTGTGCAGAAAGAAAACAGCAGCAAGACAACAAAGGCAACTACCAGAGAGACTGTGTTGTACAATACAGACGTAGCAAGTTTGGACAGACAGTCTTCTCAATTAGAGCCACTCACTACTGGAATGGTTTACCCACTGATTTAAGAGAGACCACGAATTACTTCACTTTTAAACATTAACTTAAGATATGGCTTAAAGCAAATCAGACATGTAACTATAGGTAGTTATACAATCTTATCTTTGGCAATGCCTCCACACCCACCCACCGTTTTTACTGTATACTTGTCTTATCTGTAATGTATAATGTTGTTGAACAGGATTCTATTTGTTGCAGTGGTATTTTGATAATAGAGCATTAACTTTTATCTTTTAACCTGCCCCAGGGACAACAGATGAAAACTGGCCATTATGGCACATTTACATTGATGTTGAAACTGATATGTTGATCAATATGCACTATCCCAGTTCAATAAATAAAATAAAAAGTAAAAAAATAAAATTATGCACATACAGATCCTGAATACTCATTTGCAAATAATTAAGAAACAATTATACCTCCATAATATGTTTCCTGTTGCTAGTTGACATGAAAACACGTCAGACTGATCTGCTGCTAATAATAAGTGTATGTTTCTGTCTGAACACAATAAGCTATGGAAGCGCTAATCATTGTTAATGCGCAGAAATAAATTAACATTTTTCACAGAAGAATCAGGTGTCAATGGTGTGTGCGTGCGTGTTTGTGTATTGATGCATGTTGTTTGTGTGTTCGGAGCTGCTTGAAGTTCACAGACTTCAGCACATTTCCATACAAGTCCTGACAGAGGCAGATCTGCACTGTTCCCTCATTAGTGGAGGAGACCTGAGGGTCCGAGAGGCCTGGTCCCACTGTCCTCACACAGCCCACTGCACACACAGAGTGGCTGAAAGGGGGCCTGCAGAGGGGCTGACACCTCAGCTCATCAGGACTGAAAGTAAAGAAGCTCTTCCTCAGATTGGGACACAGAGACACGCTGCAGCCAATGATAACATCACTGATCAGAGGAGATAATCAAATTATCATGTAAGTCACTTTAACAGAGAAAAATCAAAGTAGCTGTTCCTGTCAGTCTCTGAGTGTGTCCAAGTCAGAGTGAGAGCCTCCTCCTGATAAGACCACTTACACAGGTACACTAACACGAGGGTCAGCTGATCACACCGAGGTCATCACATAATCAGGAATTACATTTCCAATCAATTAATTGTTTTCATCCCTTCACAGCATTTCACACTGTCAGACCAACAGGGACATCATCTCTGAATAATCAGTCAGCAAGGTTCACTGTTGATGAAGCACTCAGCTGTAGAAGTTATTGATGAATTGAATTCAATAAATAAACAATAAAGAGTTCAACCTAAATGCCTGAGCTGAGGCAAATTTACATCTAACATCCATCACCTCAGCAGCTTAATCATCTCTCTCACACTCACACACACACACACATACACACAGCTTCCTCACTGACGCGTTTAAAATATGTGTGCAGAGTCATTAGCCAGAGGCTGCATAGCTGCTGCAGGTGGGTGCCTGTCCAAGCTGTGTGTGTGTGTGTTATCTTCACATCTATCTATAGTCCAGCCTGGAGATGAGCCGAGTGGAGTTTCTGTTCAGCCTCCAGGGATCAAACATCTGCAGAAACGTTTGACTGGACGTTTTAGGAGGAAACATCACCGAGAGAAAACACTGGATGTTACAAAGTTTGACAAAGCTTGACTTCACCCAACTAAGAGAGAGAGAGAGAGAGTGGGGGACGGGTAATGGGCCCCATCTTGGCTCCACCATCAGACAGTAACTGTTTGTAGCTTCACTGCGCACACATCAACATTTCTACAGAACGAATGGTTAAAGCTGAACTCTGGGGAGTTGAACTCAAACACTACACACCCTACAGCAAGTCACTGCGCTGAGTTAAACTCACATCTCTGTTCTGACCCAGGATCAGTTCCACAGTAAACCAGCAGACCGCAGCAGCAGCAGCAGCTGTGAGAACTGATCCTGGTCTCCAACACTCACCAGCCTCGACTCTGATGTTCTTCACATTAACATTAATTGGCACATTCACCTACGAAATGCCACCTATCGAATTCCCTGACATTCCAGGAATTCCAGGTTACCTGAAGCATGTTCACAGGAGCCTCCGGGTCGCTGAGCCACAGGCTGAGGACCAGAGCACTGGCTGCTAACTCATGTCTACTGTGCTGTATTCACTGTACAGAAAAAAAAACAGGCAAAACCTGCCAAATCAACCCTATACACACCCAGACACAAACAATGAGAAAAACAAAACAAAAACTAAAAGTGACCTCTTTAAATATGGATTGTTTAACCTTTCGATTAAACTGAGTCCGTTTAAACACAGTTGTATTATTTGCACTTAAACGTTATTGTGTGTTCCTGAAATAAATCATCAGTGCGGCCACAGCAGAGACAAACAGCAGGAGAGGACACTCACCCTGTGACTGCAGCTCGACTCCACTCAGCACAGACGTTAAAGTAATCCAACCTGAACCCCCCGTCCCGGACAACAAAGACCACAGGCCAGCAACCATTGAGCCACACGGAAAAGACTGCAAAAATCAAAATCTCAGAGTCAGTAGAGCTCCAGCAGTAGAGACAGTAGAGCTCCAGCAGAGAGTTTGGTGGGGAATCAGCAGCATGTGTTGAAGCTCTGCTTCAGACAGCTCCACCCCTTGCTCTCTCTCTCTCTTTGTGTCTCTGTGTGGCTCTATGTCTCTCTGTCTTTCTCTCTGTTGTTGAAGTATGCGACTCGATTAAGATTCTCAGACTCAACCAAACAGCTGATAACACGCACGCACGCACGCACGCACGCACGCACGCACGCACGCACGCACGCACGCACACACACATTCTTTCTCTCCACATTAAGTTTTAAAATAGTCCAGCATACAGAGCCCCCACCACACACACACACAGAACCATCTGAGATTTCCATCTCTCATATTAGATGTTGAGTAAAACAGTAACACAAATCTATACTCATACTTATGAATACTGTGAATATCTGATAGCCAAGTAACAAGTAACGTAAACAACAGAAACACCAGCAACAGGAAATGAGACAATTTTACTGCAGCTCAGTGATAACAGACCACTTAGGACAAAGAGTCTCAGCACATAATGCAGTAAATTTAACAAGACAGACAGTGGCTAAAAATGCTCTGAGCAACTCTACACATCAAACACCTGTCACCTTCATAAAGGCCCCACCCAATTAAAAGATGAAAACTACCGTCACCTGATTGTTCACACTAACAAATAGGAGAAGTCTGCGACTCGGGCGACCAGTGGTGTAACTCCATCACTCAGTCCGTCACAGTGGTCTGTGTTCAGATGGCTGAGCCCTGCTGGAACGCCCGAGCTAAAAAGTGCAGATCATCAGAATCTAAAGCGGTATCTGACTGATGAAAATCTGGCTGACGGCAATCATCAACTGGAGAGAATCAGCGAGAGGAGAAGTTTGAAGTATTTTCAGCAGCAGACATATTTCAGGAATGAAACGTGATTATTTGTAAATCAGAGCTCGGCTCTTTCTAAACCTTCGGTGAGGTTTTGGGAGCTTTTAAAGGACCCAGGGGTGAATAAACTCACTCAGCAGGTCTGAGGAGAACAGAAACTTCACCTTCCAGCAACAGAAAGAAAAACATGTCGACTGCACAGAGGTGTTTTCATTTCATCAGGCGGCAGCTGTGAGGGATCAGGACATAAAGCCTGTCTGCTGTGGTCGGGAGCCACAGACGCAGCAGCAGCTCTCAAACATTCCTGCACACGCCCGGTGCTTCCTGATATTCTGCTGAGTCCTGCCGTTACCTGCACCGGGGGTCAACCTGCCTGCATGCTCATCACACCTGCATCAGCAGGTATCACCTGCACCAACTGACCTCCAGAGGTTCAATAAACAGCTCCAAACAGATTCATAATCCCATCGACCTCTTCTCCTATCAGACCCTGCCTTATCCGGGCCTGAATTTTGGTGCAGGATTGTGGGTGTTGTGCATAATTTAACCAAGTCCCATAAATCTAACACTCATAATGCAGGAAATTTCCGCACACATTTCAAACCAGCCAATGTTAGTACTGGTACACGCTACAGGAGCTACTACTTGGATCAATTCTGTTTGTACTGTATAGTTTACTGAATAAAGTTAGATTTTTTTTTCTTGCCAATGTTATAAAACACACACATGCTGCTACAGCTGTGCAGTGCTACATTCATTGTGATCTGGCTCAGCTGATCGGCACTCAGATGGCGGTTAGATGGTCACATGTTGAACTCTTTCATACGTCGGAGCGGTGAAGTGAAACAATAACCTGCAGATCACCTGAGTTGATGTGAACTCCGCTCGTAGTTAGTCAGATCAATAAACCTCCTTCACTTCAACAGCAACACACCCTCCTGAACTGAAGCTAAACGTCACCCGGACAACAGTATAACATGTTCACCACAGCATCACGGACACACAAACACAAACACACACTGACTACAGAGGCAGTTCGACTGAACCAAGCCTCCGACTTAAAGCAAGTGAAACTCAATTTGACCTGGAGACACAGACTGATGTGTGACTCCTGGTGTTGTATCTGCTAACGCTAAGTGGCAGGTGGTCCCGCAAGCATCGGTGACCTTTGACCTCAGAGGGTCTTCAGTGGTCGCACAGGGACTCTGAGGGGTCTCTGGGGAGGAGATGCCAGAAGAAACAGACTGAATGAATATTAAGGAGCATAGGGAACCCAGTAATGAAGAACTACGTGTGTGTGTGTGTGTGTGTGTGTGTGTGTGTGGACACAGCTGGGCTCCATTACAGAGATGAGAGCCTCAAAGTGACACTGAGACGGACAACACATCAGCTCCGAGGTGAAAGTATCAACAGACAAGTACAGGTACAACAGTCCAGTCTGAGTGTTACCTACTGTCTCCACTACTATCCACTGAGGAGAGAGAGGGAGGTTTATACTGAACAGACATGGACAAACACCTGAGTTCAAGTACGACCACCAGCAGCAGATTTAAACACACCAAAGCATCTGAATGTATACTGTGCGTGTGTTAGTGTTTTTATAAAAACATAGTAAAAATAGTTTTAATTTTTTTTTTTTTTCTATATATATTTTTTGGCTTTTTGGCCTTTTATTCGATAGCACAGTGAGATAGACAGGAAAGGGGGAGGCAGAGAGAGGGGGAATGACATGCAGGAAAGGTCTGCCCGATGCGGGATTCGAACCGGGGACGTCTGCGGTGAGGACTGTAGCCTCTACATGGGACGGCCGCTTTAACCACTGCGCCACGCACCGCCCAATAGTTTTAATTTTTAAAGGGAAATGAATAATTTGTAGGGCTGACCCCAAAAAAAATCGAAGCTTTGTTTGTTGCCATGGTAATTGATCATGAAGTCTGTGATCGTTTTTTTTTTTCTTTCTTTTTTCTGTTTTTGACTAATAGGAAAAAGGTTTATTGCCTGATCATTTTAAAGTTCCTGCTACAGTATCCTGTGAATGAATGAATGGATGAATGAATAAGCCTGAGGATGACCCCCCTGCCCCCGCCCTGCCCCGCCCCCGAGTGTCTGTGAACCTGCTGCAGCTTCCTGTCTGTATGTGATGAGCAGCAGGAATCTGTGGATTCAGCCAAACTGAGCCTGAAGCCGGGGCCAATAGGAACCAGCTGAGGAGGCGTGGCTCCTCCCACACACCCTGCGGCTCACAGACGTCGCGCCAACGCTGGCACAGCTTTTTATTAATAACTGTTGGCTGCACAACTAAACACAATGACACACCATTAATGAGCCTAGAAACAACTGCTCTACAACTGCCTCAGAGCCTCCGCTATCGTTATCTTCATCATGTATGACTGATGGAGGCTGTGACACAGACATTCACATGGACTGTACAAAGCTCAATGGAGTGGGGGTGGGCGGTGGGGGCAGTGAGACGGACTGACTAAAATAACATAACATTTATTTTAGTAACTGCAACCGTCAGGGACGGCCGAAACAACAAAGATGAAACACATCTGATCATCAGTCACGATCGTCAGAGAAAGTTTCTATTTTCTTGTTTCTCACAGACAAACATGTTTTGCTGATCTGAGCTCAGTGTTGCTTCTCCTCTCAGCAAATGTTTTGATTATCAGAAAGATCTTCAAGGGACAACAAGGAGTTTTGGAAAGTGAAGTGTTTTCCCATGAGCCTCCGCGTGCATGGTGAAATTCTTGAACTGGCGCAAGACGGACAAAAGCGAAACATTTGCCAAGATTATTTTCATTGATCAAGAATGAAAGCCGGAGGTTCGAAGACGATCAGATACCGTCGTAGTTCTGACCGACTAGCGATCCGGCGGCATTATTCCCATGACCCGCCGGGCAGCGTCCGGGAAACCGAAAGTAGGAAATGCTGGGCAAGCCGACCACTAAATAATAATATCAAAATAACTATAAAGACAAAACGATATATTTATCGAAAATGGATCCATTAACAAGTGTGGGTAACGTAGATTCATCCACATTAATATGAGACTCCATAAACCAAAAGCAAACTCTCTCTCTTTAACTTACCCAGAATTCAGTGTTACCATAGTGTGATTTCAGCCCGCAAGAAATAAACTGGATTGTTCATCAGATAAAAACCGTCAGTCTGTTTCTGTGAGACCAGTGTTTTTACAGAGCATGATGTCGTGGTGAAGCTAACCTTTGACCTAGGGCTGCTTCCACTGCCAATTTTCATAAAGATATATGATAAGCAAATCATCAGCAATAAGGCTTCCAGTCACCAATCACCTTTACATCCATCACCTACATACAAAGCATTTTTTTGTGAGGCCATTGTGAACTTGACCTTTGAACTCTGACCACCAGAGCCTAATCAGTCCATCTCTGAGTCCAGGTGAAGGTTCCTCGGGGCCATGGGGAGATGAAGTCTCAGCTGCCAGAGAGACTAACAGGGTCTGTGGGACAGGTCGTCTCTGTCTCCTCCTGGTTCTCTTCCAGCATCTTTTTCTTCTGTGGCTTCAAAGCCTTCGTCCCCGACACCCCCACGTTGAGACGGCTCCCTGCCTCGGCTCTTTTCTTGTTGTCGGTGAAAGCCTCGTCCTGCTGCTCTGTTGTGGCGTCCGGGACATTTACAAACAGCTCCGGTCAGGCTGTGAGCCCCGGCCGTGAAGGGGCCTCTGTGGAGTCTGCATTGAATCCAACCCTTTGAGGTGAGGGCCAGGCCTCCCTGGGGGGCTCCTGAACCACACACTTCAACCTGACTGCAGCTTCAATGGCTCCAGACCAGGCTGCTTTATCTGACTGATGAATATGTAAAGAGAGGGGGGCAGGAGGGCAAAGGGTGAAGCTGACTTGGAGACCGATTCTGGTTCAGCAGCGTCACTTAGAAAGGTTAGCGTTAGGGTTGCTGTGACGCTTTGTGACACACTGTCAGTCACAGAGCTCCATCGGTTCAGGCCACTACTGAAAACTCATCAGCGCCTCACTGTTGTTCCTCTATCACCATGGAGACACACATTGTAGTTCATCCTGCTTCGGTCCTGCTGTGGTCTTTGTTGCTGTAGATGCTGGTTCTGTCCGCTCTTAGATTCTGGATCAGATTCAGGCTCCAATACTGATTATAGCGACTTCAACCAAAAGAGCCTGGGCCCGGATGTCCGACGCGCCAACAAAAGAAACTCACTGGGATCTCTGAACTAAATATCAAACTGTTTATTAAAAAAACAAAGAGGATCTACTCATGATAAAGTGTACGGACTTAACTAAAGTAATCACAGTGATCAACGAAAAACAACTAAGAAAATTAGCGGTCAACAAAAAATACGGTGACCCCAGCTCACCCTCTCTCTAACTTAAGAAAAACAACAAGTGAACATATTAAGTTTTATCCCTGACCCGCTACTCAATATGATTACACAAACTAAATAATAATCAAAACAAACAACACTAAATAGCCATTAAGCTTAACTAACAGAAAACTAATTTGGCTCCAATACTGACTGTTAACAAACAGTTTTGTTTCAGATGAGGTGAGGCTCAATACACAGAGCTACAGTGAAGACATGTTTTGCCGTCACCCTATTCCCTTGATAAACTCTGAAACAGATTATAATCATCTTCACTGGCTATTAAGTTTGAAACCTCAGTACAATCAACAGAAGTTAGGAGCTAATGTAAGGCTATAAAACAGCTCATACAGTCACATGATTTCATCACCACGATCAACATTATTTCAGAATCAAACCAAAAACACATTCAACAAACCAAAGAGGTGGGGAGCAGCAACATGACACTGACTTCTGAGTGCATAAAGTCATGATCACTACTTATTCTAAAGTTATGTATAATAAATCTGTAGGATGACATCAGAGATGAGGTCACTGTGAGAACAGTTGAGCTTGGGTGAACATGTGTGAACATGTGTGAACATACACTAAGCAGAAAACTGTGTGAACTCTAAGTTCCCACACTGTGTGTGACCCTGCAGCTGCAAGTACAAATTCTGACCCGTCTTCATGCCTGAATCGGACTGGACAGTAACATCCAATTAGAGAGCAGAGTTCACTCTCAGTTTCCTTGGTTTAGTTTCCTGTGATCAATCACACTAATCAATAAAAAACTGACAGACCTAAGAAGAAACCAGGAGCTCGGCTCTGAACTCTCTTCACTTCCTCAGCTGCTGCAGGTTGAACCCTCTTGACCACCACATCTCACAGCTCTGTCATTAGGTGTTTATTTGTTATTGATTGACTGTGTACAGTCTGATCACATGTTGATGTCACTGTGCAGTGTGTGTCTTATGTAACCACAGTGTGTGAACTCCTCTGGATGCGGTTGGACAATGATATGCAGGACGTCCAGCGTGCAGTCACATGCAGCAGGCCTAAGCCTCTACAGGCTGAGTGAAGGTGGTGATTATCCAGCCTTGCTGGGCTAGGACCGACCTCGCTCTGTATAATTAGTGTGTGAGCTGAGGAGGACGAGGCATCGACAGGATGACAACACAACCACACATCTCCTGCTCTGATGGAAAATTACTGAGTCAGACGGCGGCAGAGCTCTCTGAGCAACAACACGGCTCATCAGAGAAGAATGTGAGCAGGTTTTCCACCTCACAGAACAATTTACAGCAGCCAATGAGGAGTGGGGCCAGGCCTGGAGCTAAGCCCTCACAGAATAGCTTCATTCTTGGCCGGCTGGTCCGGAGGCTGGCCGCCTTGCTCCCGGAGAGACCGGGACCTCCCAGCTGGGCGGCCACATTCCCCTGGGGCTGGAGGAGTAATTATTGATGAAGGAATATAAAAACAGGTGTGATCAAACTGCTATCAGATGGAAGAAAGCGCTCAGCAGTCTGTAATGCTGATGATCATTTGGTCCACATCGTCGGACATGGACCACATGGTTCTCAGTGAGCGCAGAGGACATGGGGGTGAGGGTGGGGGGGTGCACTGTTCACTAGAAAACTTTTAGCCAATCAGAGGAGCTCGTTTAGACACCAGTCTCTTGACACAACCTCATATTCACTGATGAACATGTGACTTCTCTTGGTGTCCTACGAGCTCAGAGTGAGGCAGCTGAATCAGATCTGAGTAGGTGTGTCCCATTTCCTCAGCCTGATGTTTATGGTCGACCTGCTGTCTCACAACCAACAATTAACCTGTGATTTACACCCACGGGTCCAGGTGAGCCACCGACTACACAAACAATTACATCCATTTAGCTACTGAGTAGAAACAAAGAGAGACAGCTGAGGTGACCCGGCCGACCCACAGTACATAAACATCCATCTCTTACCAGAGTCTTTGTTCCTCTAGTCGGAGACGCCCGGTCGAGTTCAGACCTGCAGCTCCACCAACAACCAGGACCAGATCACAGTCCTGCAGGAGAAAGTAACACACAGGCTTCAGGAGCAGGTAATGACCACATGGGATCAGCAATTACACGCTGCCTTAGTTTCTAAAACTAACCATCAGGACATGACTTCTCCATGAACGGGCCTGAGGTTGAAAATTAAAGCTGGAAACACTGAGAGACTCAGTAGCTCAATGAACAGTAGAGAGAGAGCCCACTAAACATCAGTTAGGAGGATGGTGTGGAGCAGAAACTTGCAGCTGTGCAGGTAATCACCGGTCAACCTTCAGAAAACGCAACTATCAAATTAAACTGGGTTTACCGCATTTACATTGACTGGTTATAGGCACTATCTGCTAATACATGACAGCAGAAAGAAAGATGGAGCATGGTGTTAGGTTGGAGGACGAGGACAGCGGACACAGCTTAGTCCTCAGCTCCAGTCGGTGTCAGTGAAGCAACTGGATCACGTCATGAGACAGTTAAGAGGGCAGAGCAGCAGGTCAGACTTATGTCGCTTTAAAAACAGCCTCACAAGACATGTTTGTATAGTCACATCCAATTTTTTATTATTTGACATCAATAAGTGCAATCTTAAAAATTCTATTCTGTTTTTTATCATGTTGTAGTTAGTGTATTATAATATTTTATATTTGTATTTGTACATTTTCATCTTTATAACTCACTTCAAATTTTCTATCCAAATCTGATTCCTACTGGAGATCAATAAAGAATCTGATTCTGATACAAATGAGAGGCTGAAGCGATGATCCACAGACATCCTCCACAGACATCCTCCACAACAGCAGTGATGACGAACACAGCGAGCTCTGATGTTTGAAGGTGGCTGCTGCTCCAATGGAGGGTCCTGCTCCGGGCTGCTGAGGTGTTGGTATGTGCTCTCACTGAAGCTCAGCGTCTGTCAAACCGTCGGAGAGGGGGCTGCAGAGGGCGAGGCCGTGACACGAAGGATCAACTCTGAGCAGCGATAACAGCTGAAGAGTTTAGAGGAGGGAGATCTGAGAACAACTGCTGTAAAACAGATGTGTCACGCTCCATGTCGGCAGGACAGGTGGGGTTCACATTACATCCAGACCTCCTGCTCGGAGCACTGAGGGAAATAATGAGGGTTGTCGGGAGCAGGGCAGAGTTTCACATCATGGAATCAGCTGCATCACTCTGTGGTCTGAGAGTGTGACAACTGAACTGCAGGAGGGTCGTCGTCACTGCAGGACAAAGCTCAGAGTCTGAGGGAACTTACTGCAGTAGAACAAACAGACGTCTATGAAAACAAACATCTAGGTCAACTGTGGTGGGTGTTAACATCCACCTTCTGACTAAAGCTACATAAATAAAAATGTTGTGTTATTTTTATCAATATTATTATTTTATCTTTCTTACTCATCTTTTGTGGATATTTATAAATAATGCGAAAAATGTAATTTTACCCGTAGTTGTAATATTTAACAATTGTTATTGCTGTACAACAGGGTTTATATATTGTGTAACAATATCTGTACATCACTTTCTCAGGGTAATGACAGGTCTGATCTTCATACAGTGTCAGTGTGTACAGTTCAGGACATGCTGATACAGAACTGACAGAGTTACACAACACAACACATGTAGCTGCAGGGGGAAACACATCAACACAAACACAGACGGTTTTACTGGAGGAGCTCAACGCTGAGCCCGCAGGACATTGTTACTGAGTGTCAGTCAGAGCATGCAGGTATAGGAGGGGAGATGGGGGGGAGGGGGTTGGGACAAAAAACATCACCCGCGGGATGATTTTGTAACAGTGAAGACAACGATGCAGAAAAAACTAATAAGAAGACAGAGTGAGCCTGGAGGGAAACTATGAAAGTTGCTTCAGGGTGGAGGAATTTCCACAAATCTGAGGAAGTGAATTTACAGTTACAACATCCAAACATACCACAGACTGAACACAGGGTTCATCTCACTGACAGTGAAATCAACAGCACTCTGTCATTTACAGAACATTACTATAAAGCTTGGTCTTTGTTTGTTTCAAGTTGTTCCTCAACGTAAAGAAGGTGTATTCATAAAAAACAACAACAATCTTTTACAAATTACAGCAGTTTAACTGCTTTATTATTTGGGTAAAAACTACTCTGAGCCTCCGTAAAAGATTCACTCTGCTCCACAGAGAGAAGGATTTTTTTAACTGTGACATGGACTTACATGGACGGGATAACCATCAAAACCGGGACAGTGAAGTCCATGTAAACGCAGTATGTGTCTCCACTCCACAGACAGTGTCCTTCTTTGTGGATTTTGTATGACACACAAAAAAATAATCGATTTTTACATTGTGCAAGGATGTATGCATGTATAATGAGTGTGTGTGTGTGTGTGTGTGTGTGTGTGTGTGTGTGTGTGTGTGTGTGTGTGTGTGTGTGTGTGTGTGTGTGTGTTTATTTGGCTACAGTGGATACAGGACACTGCTGCCAAAGTCTGAGCTGAAGAAAATAGGTGAAAACCATCAGCTTCAGTTCAGCTGTGAAGGTGAACCTGCTGAACCTGCTCATGTTGCAGTAGAGACCTGTCCCCGGTGAAACCCTCAGATCCACTACTGTACATGTCCACCTCCCACTGAACCACAACCTCAGACCAAGATCTGAGCAAGTCCGCCGACCCAATATGGCCGCCTGTGAGTTACGGCTGCACGCAGTCCGATCCACCCCCTTGGTCAGTACTATATCTATGGGTAGTCTCGCTTGCCAGACCCTCCTCCAGAGAAGAAGGGCCATAGAGAGTGGGCTTGGTCGAACCTTTAATGAGCTGTCACCCCCTTGGTGACAGACCGCCCAACACAAACCACCAGCTGTCTGATACAGTGGAGCTCACCGGCAACTGTGACCCTGCTGAATGCTAATATGCTAACTAGCATCGGGAGCAAATGTACACAGCAGTTAAACTCAGCCTGTCTGGCCTCGTGGGCAGGTGTAAATCCTAAAACAGCTCCGTGTTGAAAACGAAACATTAACTTACCCAACATGTTCATCTGTTTATTGAGTGTCCCGGTCTCCCGGGCGGTGCTGAGGACGATAGCAAGCTAAGCTAACAGGTGAGGTGCTCACGGTTCAACTGCCGAGAATCCTCTGACGTTTTAAAAAATACACGAACAACTCCAAGGAGCCGTTACTCCTTAGAGAAACACCTCTCTGCTGACTAGTAATTAGCAATATTTATCATTCAAATGGACCGAACAAACACTGGATCAATATGAACGGCCGGGGGTCACCATGAGGCACTGTCCCACCACAAGGAGACTAGATGATTTCAAAATAAAAGAATGCGCGCGCTATGAACAATGGGAGGGAAAACAGCTGATGGCGCCATTTGGTTTACAACGTCTGTTACAGCTTAGTTAGTTTATAAAATCTGTTTGAAGTTACAGTTTTGCTGACTAATGTTAACTTGTTTATAACATAAGCCCAAAGTTATGGTTAGCCTATCAATGTTAGTTTGTTCATAACATTACCTGTTACCTGTTGAATGTCAGCTTTTGTAGCCTGACACTTAAATTTTCCTTCAGGATACAGGAGTTTTACCTGTTGATTCATTGAACTGTATAAATCCATGTTCTGAAAGCTATTAGCAGAGCTGGGGGCTGATAAAAATACTCTAAGTACTGAACTTAAGTACAGTTGACTGGACTTATTTCACCCAGAGAAAAATGTTGTTATGCAGTTGGTACATGCTATACACTGCTCTGTGAGAAGGGTGTGATGTGTGACCCTCTTTCACCAGCACTTTCACTTAAAATGATGTAGGCCTATGCTACATTGTCCAGAGCACTTTACCAATTCCCAATTAAATATATTGAATATCTACCCACTCCCACTGTAGCAGACTCAGTAAAGACTCAAAGTTCATTCAGAAAAAAACACTTTTATTGACTTGTATTTCTGTGGCTAACAAACATTTGGCACAAAGACATAGTATGAATTTCCACGCGACAACCTGAATCACATATGAAACAAAAAGCTCAGATTTGGCGCTGACATTCGTGCGTCTGTGGTGAAATGAAGCAGAGAAAAGAGCTGATGACTGTATGGGACACTGCAGTGATGATCAATAGGACACAGTTCAGTTTCTGTGCTGGAGCAAGACTGTGGACCCTCCTAACAGCTGGTCTGGGGTCAGCTCCAGTTCAAGTATCTTCACAGTAAAGGCCTTTCTACAAGCAGCAGCATGGGTCTGTTTCTGTGTATTACTACAGTCACTGTGGTACATTGAGGCAACAAGAAAGACGACCAGTCACCAGCAGCTGCTGCATCAGCTCAACAGTCACTCATCATAAAGCCAGGTGGGAGTAAGTCACCTGTCCAGGTGAGGGGGCAAATGTAGATTCCCTGCAGGGTTAGAGAAGACTGAAGGATGTGAAGGACCCATTGTTACTGACCGGGGCAACCAGAACATTTATCTGATTAATGGATTCATTTAACAGACTTATTTTACATGTAGCTGGTAATTACTATTATTAGTTTTTACAGGGAATCTTGATTTTGACCAGAACAATGGCTAAATAATAAAGAAGTGCATGAGAAACGTGGGCAACAGAATTAAGTTTGTTGTTAACATACTTAAACATAAATGTATTGGATAAAATGTCAAATTATCTGTGCACAGTGTTTTTAAGATATATATTCGTAACACAAATTATAACATATAACAGTGAGTAATTGTGCCTGTTTATTGCCATGATTGTGTTTTTCTTTCTGTTGTTTTGTTATTGATACCAATAAGAATTTGCAGTGACTGTGCAGTAACGAGTGAACAAAAATGCTTCAAACTGCTGCTGCAACCAGGGGGTGCTACTGTACAGCGTGAGACAAAACCACAAGAAGCTGTCCTCTTCTGTTTGGATCCACTTCTCACCACGATAAGATGGCTGTGATTCTCTTTCAACCCGCCTGAACAGACCTTCCCCACAGAAAAAGTAAGCTTCCTCTTCTTGGTTCATGCTATATCGCCCCCTTGTTCTAGTCTAGCGCCCACAAACAAACATCTGTTTCGCCTCTGTGTTAAAGTGAGAATCCACTGGCTTTTAGGTGACATGTTTTTTCTGCTTTTAAACAGTCTCACCTGTTCCTTTGTATATTTTATGTGCTGTTTTTTTAACCATTGCATTCATTTGATTGTAATTTGTTCATCTGATTTTCCTCGCTCTGATTGTAAAGCTCTGTGTGGCTGGTGTCTGTCGTACCAATACACCAAGTTGTGCCTACTGCAGCAGCTGCTGGTCTAGGATCAGCTGAGTGTGTGAGTGCAGCTCTGACATTAAGGCAAATAGACTCTTTGGCAAAACAAAAGACACAGCAGACAGATGACCACAGACATGGATGGTGTGAGTGTGTAACAGCCTGCTGGTGGAAGATAAACCTGTGGACGCTCTGATGATTGGCCCCCACTAAACACACACACACATACGAGATACAACACACAGCTACACAACAGAGTAAGGCAGTTATAGACAGACACACACTGTATAAATGTTCTTTAGGCTCTTTTTACACACTTTGGTCTTTCAAAATAAACTACTCTATAGATCTGATATATTTGCAGCTTTACAAAATACATTATAGATTTGATATGAGCAGCTCTGGGAGTAAATACACACCTCAGTCACGTTTCACCACTAGTGATGAAACAGAAACGAGGCTTTAAGAAGCTTTTACCAGCTCAGGTTAAAGTCGACAGAGTCAAACTGTTTCACTCATCACGAGGTTCAGACTGCCCCCCTCCCTCCCTCCCTCCCTCCCTCCCCCCCACACACCCACCCACCCACCCCATTAAAGGACAAGTCCACTATTTTAGAACAGTGGTCTTCAGCCCAACCCCCTCAAATCAGCTGTGATGATGATGATGTTCACAGTGATGCACAAAACTTCTCCTTTAAGATGATCCACAATTCAGCGTCCATCATCAGGACTGATATGATGCTTCAGTTTTTGATTGATTACATATTCTAATTTATAGATTTGATCAACACTGGTTCTCCTATGAGGACCTAAAGAGGAGCAGCAGCAGCAGCAATGTTGATTGTGTCCGTGACGTGATTGATTACAGGTGATGACAAAGATTCAAGTGTGTACTGGGTATTGATGAGGGATCAGCTGTAAACTGAACACGTCAAACATCAGTGATCAATCAGAGCTGACGATGCCGCCAGTGCCGACGACACCAGACTCAA
Organism: Trachurus japonicus; assembly: GCF_045865225.1. Taxonomy (NCBI): domain Eukaryota; kingdom Metazoa; phylum Chordata; class Actinopteri; order Carangiformes; family Carangidae; genus Trachurus; species Trachurus japonicus. The sequence goes on along the minus strand of NC_140909.1, from coordinate 26,694,770 downwards.
CATGAACCTGATGTTTGTCCTCAAATCTCATGTTCACACTCAAACTGGTATACACAACAATCACTTGTTCCTTCATCACAATGGAAACACACATTACAGTTTATCCTGACTCAAACCATCCTACTGCTCCAAACACTCACTACAGCACCAGTTTTTCATCTGCTGCTGAACACAGTCCCCAGGAACAACAGTGATCAGTTGTTTGAGAAAATTATGTTCTTTTTCTTTTCTTTTTTCTCAGTCAGAGGACGGACGGACGGATGGACACAAACTGGTGTTTGAGTCTGAACATGAGATTTGATGTCAGAAAATATAGAATAAATCAGATTTATGAATGAAATGTGAGTATGTGTGCGTGTGTGTGTGCATGTGTGTGTCAGAGAGCTGTAATGAAGAATCTCTGTGGATGTTTCTGACATGAGGTCATATAATTTATAATATAAGATTTAATTAAAAATGTCCCCTCAGATGTGTGGACTTTTATTCTGAAAGTCCTGGGTGTCAGATAGGGTCAGAGGTCACGGCAGCTGGTGATGTGAGGATGATGATGATGCTTTGCCATCATCAGACCTAATGACCACATGATCCCAGAGGAGGGTGTGATTGGAGGTTAGAGTTGGTTCGTGATTGGACGGCCTGACAGGTGCGTTTGTGCGATTGTGTGTGCGTGTGTTACTGATCTTGGACCTGTGGTCACAGCTGGGTGGGGCCTCGGCTGTACGGCTCACTGCTGCCAGGCGGGGGCGCTGTCACCAGGCTCCTCAGGTAGACACAGGGGTTCCTCTTCCTCCCTGAGCCAGGGGCGGAGCCTGGGGGAGGTGGGGGTGGGGACAGGGAGGTGGGAGGCCTCAGAGACGACATGAGTGGCTGCATCTCCTGCAGCGCACCCCCCTCCTCCTCCTCCTCCTCTTCCTCCTCCTTCTTCTTCCTGTCGGGGAAGTGGAACGAGCCCTGCGACACCTGGGCTCCGATGGAGGAGGTGCTGCCCCCCATGCTTCCCGGCGGGGTGTAGGAGGCGGGGCGGGGGCCACCCAGTCTGGAGAGGGCGCTCACCCGGGGGTGGACGGCTTCGGCAGGGGCGGGTGGGGAAGAGATGCTTTCCAGGGAGGAGATGCTCTGGTTCCAGGCCTGCTGCAGGTCCACAGGGATGATCTTTGTGGCCTCAACAGAGACACAGGGAGGGGGGGATCCCACGCTGCCTTTCCATGGGAGGTGGCTGTCTCCACTGGTGGGGGAGGGGGGCGCGGGGGGCGGACTCTGACTCCCCTCCAGAGCTGCTGGGACTGAGGAAGGATACACAGGAGGACATAAACATGAACAAAAAGCTCCTCTACTAGCTGGCTTGTTCACTAGTGCTACAGACTCGTCGGGTCTAGGGAGATTTAAGGGTCCAGTGTGTAATATTTGGTAAGGTTTATTGACCCCAAAGATGAGGGCTAGGTGTCAGCACGCCTGAAGGCACAGGTGCGTAGGAGGAGGGCATAACCCAAAATTCAGATGAAGCTCCCGCACACTGTCTCACTCTCAGTTATCGTTTTATTAAAGCAACGTTTCAGTCAATGTGACCTTCATCAGGCATATCAAAACATCTCAACAATAATACATATGCAACCGGCCAATCAGGAGACTGGGGGGCTCAAGGTTTATTGGCAAAATCTGAATATACTACCCATGAATAAAGAGTATAAGTGTATAATCACTATAAAATAAAATTTGTTTGGTTTTCGTAGCCTTATAAATATTCTTTTATATATACATAATAAGGGTCTTGTTTTAGAGAGAGTTGCCATCTTGCGCCGCAATGTTTGTACGGAAAATCCAGCCGGCCAGAAAGCGAGCGAGTGAGTGTTGCAATCTAGAATCTGAACGCTAGATGTCACCGTTTTCCCCCCAGTTTACACACTGGGCCTTACTACTGTTAGCAGATGCTAGTCCTAAACTGGAGTGTGTGTGAAGGAGAAAGACCGGGGAAAAGAAGCAGAGCAGAGATGGACTGTGGAGGTGAGTCGGCCGATCGGAGGTAGCTGGTCTTCCAGGACGACACCGCCGCCAGCACAGACCTTGGCTCTCTTGGGAGCAGAGAGCTCCGTCTGCGTGGCTTTCAGTTCAGGGTTTTAAAAAGAACGATGGTGGATGTGTGTTGGTGCAACAGGCTGGTATTTAGGAGGGGAAGGTGCGTCTTCAGTCTTCACCTAACCACACCTCTTAGTTCTCTTATGAAAACCAGTCCATTTATTTGTGGAAAAAACAGGGGGAAAGAGAGAAGAAAGAAAAGGAGGAGCTACAATCCCTCTATTCCTAACAACTAGCTAAGTAGCCAGCAGATGAATTAGCCTTGGATTAGCCATATAGCAAAGACATCCAACTGTGCCTACAGAGGCATACGCTCGCCACAGTAATTAAACTATTATGCACTGAAGTCTCTGCTCCACCCACATGCCCCTCCTCTTTGACCATGGTTGGATTAGCTGAGAGTTAGAGGCGGAGTCAGGCAGTGACTTGTACCTGATTTTGGTCTCTGTTTGGGTGTCTCGGCCTTCCGCGCTATAAAGGTGATCCCAACGTCATCCTCCTTCTCTGGGTCTGAGTGTCCGCCCTTATCCTCCTCTGACTCCACAGGAACCACCACTGGGTCTGAACACAGACACACAGACACTCACTTGCAGACCTTTAATCCAGAACAGGATGCGTGAGTACAGGTGCAACAGAGGTGTTAAATGAAAAGGTGAGGTCACATCTTAGACCAGTGACCCCCACAACCCGTTACCTTTGTCCTGCCAGCTGACGTTGCGTCTGGGTTTGTCGCTGCCGTCCTCCTTGGAATCGGATCCTCGGCGCTGTTGGAGGAAGAATAAACACAAGAGTTCAGCTGCAGCCAAAACAGGAAGCAGGCAACTTTCAGTAAGCCAATCAGCGTGCCGCTCTGTCATAACAGAGAGCGGCAACAAGACTGTAATCAGCAGATGAAGCCGTTCATTAGGGCTGAATGCATGTGTGTTGCCTAAAAAAAGAAAGAGATGTAAATAAGAGAGAGAGAATAAAGCTGTGTGTGTGAGACCTTCTTGAGGCTGCGCTCCTTCTTGTGTCGTTTGTATCTGGTGGATTTGAACGTCTCCATGCGGCTCCTCATGTTCCTCTGAAACACCTCACGGTCCTGACGCTCCTTCTCCCCCAGAGGCATGAAGTGTCGGCTGTAGTGGGACTGATACTGTAACACACACACACACACACACACACACACACACACGATCAGTCCTGATGTGTTCATCCAGGTCACAGAGGTTTTCGCTGAAAGACGTGTGTCATGATGCGTGGTTGACACCCAGAATCCTCAAGGACCCTGAGGTGGCAGGACCTCACTGGGGGGGTGTCCACCTACAGCACATTGTGTGAGTGTGTGTGTGAGTGTGTACCCGTCTCCTGGGTTTGTACAGGTTCTCTGCGAGGACGTGGTGTGTCTCTGTGTCCTCCTCCACCTTGGCTCCGGGAACGTTGTCGATCGCCTGAAGGTCCAGACACACGCCGCTGCCGTTCTCACGCCTGGAACACGCCAACATCACGTTAGCCTGTTAGCATGATCCCACTGACATGACGTTGAGACTAGGGATGTCACGATTACTTGCTTTCACAATTAATCGTGGTATTAAACGCCACAATTAATTTATCGCAAAGATTCCTAAATACCGTCACTTTCCAAAATAGATTATATCGGAACCATCTTGGCAACTGTGCGACAAAGTAAAGGCAAATGCACAGATACTGGTCCAGTTACCTAATGTAACATTGAATCGGTAGGAATTTAAAAGTTTGTGTGTCATTTGTAATTTAAAAAAAAGAAAGAAAAAAAAAGATTAAAATAAACTTAAACACTTGGTTAATATGACAATTAATTCCCCTGGGGAATATAATTGGTCCTTTATTAATAGATACTTAAAATATTTTGTGTAAATAGGGGCTGTGTCCACCAGACGCGTTTTCAGCTCTGACAGCGCTCTCAGCGCTGCTTTCCCAGCGCATAGCGCTCTCTCTCTCCCTCGTTAGAATGCCGCTGTTGCTAGGTTACAAAACGAGTCCTCTGACACTTCCGTGTTCCGGCCTTGTTTAATGTAAACACTACAACGAGTGTAAGAAATACACAATAGCATTAGCAGCAGCTTTTGACATGGACCCTGAGGTCGGCCTACCTTCAATACAAGTGTGGGTCATGATATAAACCGAGCCACGTCTCCGGTTGTGTTGCTGTCGGTAACGTATGTCCCGCCCCTTCTTGATTCTGATTGGTCAGTGCGGTGAAAAGTGACATTGACGAGCGCGGCGCTGTTCTAAAAGTTGAACAGATTTCAACTCGAAGCGCTCTGAGCGCCGCGACAAAAAGAAGCAAGCGCCCAGGGCGTTTTACCGCCGAGGGCGCTGAGCGCTGTGAGCGCCCAACTCAATAGGGTTTGAATGTAAAATAGACGCCCAGAGCGCTGAAAACGCGTCTGGTGGACACAGCCCCTAATTAGCTTCGTAATTATTTAGACTATATTTGATTTTACACATACATAGTGTTGTGAAATTGATTAATGCATAATAATCGTGATAATCGTAATACCGTGATTATTTCTCTGACAATAATCGTACCAAGAAAATCTATTATCGTGACATCACTAGTTAAGACACATCATTCAACCAGATACAGAACAGACAGTCTGAGACTGAGCCCCTCACACTGACTCACAGGTAGTTGGTGACATTGGTAACCTCGGGGAAGGAGGCTCTGCTGGCCATGGAGGGCAGAGACAGTCTGGCTGAGGTCAAGACGTTCCCACCCTGCACACACACACACACACACACAGGTCAAAGGTTAGGGTAGGAGACCTGTATAGCACTAACGTGTCTCTGTGAGGTCAGTCCTCATCCTGAGGTCGTCTTGGAGACCAGCTGCAGGTTCTTTTCCCACTCATGTGTTTCCCTCCATGCCCGTTTTCTTTGAACAGTATGTATATATGTGTGTGAGAGACTGTCCTCAGTCTGCTGCTCCTCTGATGTCCCTGCCTCACCTGATCAATGACATTGATGGCGTCTCTGATGTTGATCTTCTGATAGGCTTCCCATAGCTCACTCTTCCTGTACACAGACTTTCTGAGCAGCAGCTTACTCAGGTAGTTCTTATCAAACTGCTCCCACCTGGAAAGAGAGAGAGTCAGAGAGAGGGCACGGTAAGAACTGATGACCCAGCTCAATCACATGACCACAGCTCCCCCTGCTGGTCACTGTCAGTCATTGCATCAGTAACAAATGTCACAGTGATGTCATTATGACTCACTTGTCTCTCCAGTGGTGGTATCCCTGCAGCCCGGCGATGTCCTCTACAGCTGTCAGGATGTGGTCAAAGGCCTGAAGCACACACACAAACACATGCAGTTTAGGATGGATCAAGTTTTTGGTTCTTTTGATACCTGAAACTGTCTTGAGTCAAGGAGAGAAGGAAAAAAGGAGAAGGTGGAGGAAGAGGAGGAGCTCTCACCCTTTCATGGATCTCCTCATTGATTGTCGGCTTCCTGTTGGTGGAACGAGGAACTTTGAGCCATTTGACCAGAGGTTTGATGGTGAGACCCTGAGACAAAGACATCAACACACAATAAACATATGTCCCATGATCCTCTGCCGGAAGCTCAGTCTCAACATATAGAGCAGGACCAGACCTGAACCAGATCTGAACTGGACTGAAACCTAAACCAGACTTAAACCTGCAGAGACCAGTGTTGTAGTCATCATCAGGATAAAGCTCACAAGCACACACAGGAAGTGGCTCTTACCTGGAACATGACTGTGAAGAAGACGACCACGATCGTCGTGGCAACAAAGTAATCTTTGGCTCTCACTTGTTCGCCATCCAGGAGCACCACCAGGGCGAAGGCCACTGCCCCCCGCAGGCCACCATATGACATCACCACCTGGTCGATCTTGTCCAGAGGAACGAGCCGGAACCGGTTCAAGACCCAGGTCTGACCGATCACACCTGGAGGGCAGAGGTCACCAGAGGTCGGAGGAGTCAGGGTTAAACGATCAGCTGATCAACACTGAGTCTCTGCAGCAGGAGAGGGTGAAGGTTAAGGAGGAAGTGACTGACCCATGGCTCTGAAGACGAAGATGAAGATGAGGGTGCAGGACACCAGCCCCGTGTCCCAGGCCCATTTGGACTTGTCCACAGCCGAGATGCCGAGGAAGATGAAGATGATGGTCTCGGCGATGCTGGCCAGGGTCTTCATTGTGTACTTCACCGTTGTCCGAGACTTTTGGGAAATGTTGGCCTCCACATACTTATTGGCACCAATCCCACAGAAGGTCATACTGGGGGGGGGGGGGGGAGCAGGGGGGTCAGAGGTTAAAACTCCCAGCAGCTGGTAGAGGGTTACTGAGGCAGCAGCAAAACCAGGTAAACCAGTGATGACAGTAAAACCACTTTAATGACTCTGATGTCAAACATTAACAGATTAAAAAGGTTTAAAGGGATAGTTCAACATTTTGGCAAATGCACGCCATAATCTCTATAGTCATAGCAGTAGGTTCATTACCCTTAATTGTTGGTGCATGTTGTTTTTTTGTTTTTTTTAAATATTTTTTGGCTTTTTGCCTTTATTTGATAGTACCCAGTAGAGATAGACAGGAAAGGGGGAGGCAGAGAGAGGGGGAATGACATGCAGGAAAGGGCTGCCCGACGCGGGATTCGAACCGGGGCCACCTGCGGCGAGGACTGCAGCCTCTACATGGGGCAGCCGCTCTAACCACTGCGCCACGCACCGCCCCTGGTGCATGTTGTTTTGAGATCAGCGGGGCAGAGACGTGAGCTGCTCAGTGAACACAATGGAGAAAACTCATCAAATACACAATCCAACAACTCCAAAACACTCTCGTGGAGAAGTTGTAACCTGCACATTCACCACGCTATGAAATAATGTATAATTATGTAACATTACGACACATGAAGCAGAACTACTTGCGCTTTTAAAGTCACTCTGCCGAGCATCCGTGCCTGGAATGTAGTTCCAGCTGCATTTGCCTCTAAAACAACTCCGTCTGGTGACGTTACATTGTTATCTCATAGCGTGGTGAATGTGCAGGTCACAACTTGTCCACGAGAGGGTTTTGGAGTTGTTGGATTGTGTATTTGATGAGTTTGATGAGGGACAGGGGAACCTGTACCATTACCTCAATTGTGTTAGCTGAGCAGCTCGCGTCAAAACAACATGCACTGATAATTAAAGGTAACGAACCAACCTACTGCTATGACTATAGGGCTTATGGCAATAGGTAAAAAATGTTGAACTATCCCTTTAAGAGAGAAATGTTAAGCATGGGACCCAGTGTGTGATCACTGGCCGCACTGGTTCTACTGATTCTACTGATTTTACAGTTTTAACTGGTTGAACTGGTTATATCGGTTGTACTGGTTGCACTGGTTTAACTAGTTATACTGTTAGCCTACTGGTCATACTGGTTATTATATAATGTTGGTAGTTACTGGTTGAACTGGTTTGAAGTGGCTGAACTGGCCATATTGGTCACTCTGGTTTGAGTGGTAGACTTACGACAGGATGGCGGACAGTGAGAAGAGCTCGGCCGTTAGATACGCCAGGTAGACGAGCAGGAAGACGAAGAGCGGCTCGATGATTCGAACCTTCTTGGTGAAGCGAGTGATGAAGCCGAGGATGACGGCGAAGACCAGACCCACCAGAGTCCCCCCGATACTGACGATGAGGAAGGAGGCTAAGGAGGAAGAGGAGGCAGGGTGAGGTCACAGGTCAGAGGTCAGAGGTCATGGTGCTCTGTCCCATGGACTCACCGACTCCTTTAAAGTAATCAGCTGTCTGAACGTTGGCTGGTCCCACCTCCACAAAGGAGATGTACACTTTATACAGGACCTGCAGCACGGAAACAGAGAGCATCATGGGAAACTGGCGGACAGTTTCACACACTAGGTCATCATCAGCTGTTGTTGTTGAGAAGATAAAGTCACGAATTTCACTGTAAGAATCAACACCTTTAGGCCTGGTATCAAACATGTCATATATCAATGATTCCAGATGAGCTGCCTGCTAAACAGCAAAGCGGTCAGGAAGCATCACCGACTTCTTGTTGCTACTTTTACAGCTCACAAACTGGCTGCTACCAGAGCCAGATGGAAAATACAAGAAGAGGAGCAGCTAGTGTAACTATGGGAACAACATCAGTGACGTTATGATGTCTCAGGACAAACCATAATAGGGTTTGTTGTTGTTTTTCTTTCTGGAGTCATGTTTGCACACAAGAGTTTCTGCAAGATCCAGTGGTTGTGAAGTTGTTACTACAAACAGCAGGTGTGTGTGAGTTAGTGTATAATGTAACACAACACCACATCACATCACATAATATAGAAAATGTTATGATTCACATGAGACTGAGGGTGTCACCGTGGGAACACTAAGCTCACTGTTATTGTTTCCTATGATTCCTTGGTGTGGTGGCCTGTGTCTAACATCTGTAATGTCTCTGTCATCTCTAACATCTCCAACGTCTCTAATGTCTCTAACGACTCTAACAACTCTAACATCTCTTTCACGTCTCTGACGTCTCTCAGTTGCTCCTGATTCCCACACTCTGTTATTTTCCATCTGGTGGATTAGCTCATATTCTGAGTGCTGCGGGGGATTAGAGCGCTGCACAGTTAATCTGCTTTAATCTCACAGTACTGACTCAATGTAACCGTTTGCTCTTCTCACTGCTGCCGCTTCATCTCACACACACTGACATCTGACCTCTGACCCTGTCAGGATATCTGCTGACCACATCTGGATCTGTGTGAGGTACATGAGCCAGCTGCTGTCACTGACACACAAATGTGCACGCGCGCACGCACACACACAACTGATACCAAATATGTTGCTGCTTGTTCTGATCCAACTATTCATGGATTACTGAGCTTCATAGAGTGGCCCAGAGGCTCCGCCCCTTATGGAGGGGTCGGTTCAGAACAGAGAAGGTCCAGAGAGAAGAGAGACGAGACAAGACACCTGTGGACAAACCTATGGACACACACACAACTACACACACAGAAACACTACAACGAGACTGAATTCATTTTTTCTCTCTTCCATGTGTGTGTGGGTGTGTGAATGTGTCGTGTTCTCACCACGGTGACGGCGTCGTTGAGCAGCGACTCTCCAAACACGATGATGAAGAGCATGTCGTTGACATGAACCTCCTCGAACACAGCGATCACGGCCACCGGGTCCACAGCTGAGATCAACGCCCCGAACAAGAGGAAGTCCATCAGATCGGCCTGCACGCGCTCATCTGCACACACACACATACGCATGGATACAGTAACTAAGACATGACCCCGCTGATGACCCATGGTCTCAGTGACCTATGACCTCTGGGACTGACCTATGACCCCCAGCAGTTTTGCGGCGTACAGACAGAAGCCGGTGCAGAAGGCGTTCCACAGGGTCCCCACCACGGCGTACGTCAGGATGGCCCCCAGGTTGTCGAAGAAGAGGCGGGCCGGCATGAAGTAGCCGGCATCGCCCACGATGGTCGGCAGCAGGAAGAGGAAGAAAAGGGCGGGCTCTAGCTGATACAGCTGCTTCTTATTGGCTATGAGGACGATCCCACCGAGAACCAGACCCAGCAGGATCAGCATACAGCTCTCGGGGACCACGGTGGTGAAACGCTGTGAGAAGTGGAACACTGCAGGAGGAGGAGCACATGTCACAGTGAGTGTGTGTGTGAGGAGCCATTCATGGTCTGCTGCGAGTGATCTCTCTCTCTCTTACACACACACACACACACACACACACACACACACACACACACAGTGACAGTGTTCATACATCACAGGAGGATGAAAGAGGAGCTGGTGATTCATTAACTTAGATCAGACACGGCTGATGCTTTAACGAGCTCTGACTTTCACGTCTGTTTATATGTGTTTACATGTTGTGAGCTTGATGTAAATCCACTCATAGAGTCTGTGTCTCCTCCTCTGACCTCTGATGTTGCTCTAGATGAAAAATCGTTTGGTCTACTCTGAAGCTCATTTCCAGTAGGTGACTGAAAATAAAACCACATCCACACGGATCTGGAGTCAGTTTTTAACGATCATGTGGCCCCCTAACCCTGAGTGGGTGGAGCCAGATGTCAACACAGTGAGTATCTGTAGATGATCTAATGCCAGTATGAATCCTAAACAAACATCTAGATGTGAAGCTGAAAGCGAGTCTGTGACTGTATGAGGAAGCGGGATTTCCTGTTCTCATATCTACATTTAAACACAGCATCACGGCCTGTGTGTGACTCTGAGATGAACCTGACAGCGACTTCCTGTATCAGCTCAACTCCACCCATATCAGTCAGTGTATATATCTATGAACTCCACCCATAGATATATATCAGTCAGTGTATATATCTACAGTATGAACTCCACCCAGCTGATAGAGATGGGGGGGGGGATCATGATGGCAATAGAAGACAACTAAAGACACACACACCACACACACACAGATGGTCACTGTGCTGTTCAGACAAAGTGTTACACAAATCAGTTACATGATCCTTCATCACCATGGAGACACAGACTGTAGTGTATTCTGACTCCCTCTCTCTCTCTCTCTCTCTCTCTCTCACACACACACACAACACGTGTACGAGCACAAACAAACATGAGCATCACACAGCAGTCTGTCTCTGCTGTGTGATGAAGCGGTGTTACAGACCACACTGACACTGTGATAACAGTCGCAACGACAGTCACAATAAACACAGCAACATGCACAACAGGTACAAAATCAGTCACAACAGCTGCCACAAATAGCCAACTCACAATAGTCACAACAGCCACAACAACTTTTTTTTTTTTTTTTTTTACAACAGTCACATTAACAGACACAAAAACAGTCACAACAGTTTCAAAAGTCATTACGATAACAGTCACAATAGTAAGCTGTCACAACCACAGTAACAACAACAGTCATAACAATAGTCGTAACAACAGTCACAAACTTCACAACAACAGTCGAAATAAACACAACAACAGCCACAAACGTCACAACATCAACTACAACAACAGTTACAACAGTGACAACAACAGCCACACAGGGAAACTAGATGACTTGGAGATGTTCACGTCACGGTGAAGTATCTGAATAAACAGTGAGTGGGCTACTGGCTGGAGATACACGTTCTCATCCTTCATCTTCAGGTCGCCACTGACTCTGACTCTGAAGCACCTGATGGACATTTCTCTGATCTCAGGTCTGTAAATGTTTCGTTAAAGCTGCAGAGACTCAGGACAACTCAACTCCACCTCCTCTCCCTCACCTCCACCTCCAGCAGCTGCACATCATGACATGAGCAGGCCAAGGCCGAGGAGTGAGTCGGTCCTCCGCTTCACTCTCGGTGTGTAGCTCTGTAACACTGTGACCTCTGACCTCCTCTCTCTCTCTCTGTCACTGCTTGAGCTTAATGATTAAGAATAATCAAAGTTTGATATAAATCAGGCCGTCAGTGATCCAGTGGTTTGGCAGCTCAAGTCGTGGTCACATGACCAGAGATTCGGCTGAATGAACAGAGCCTCAGTGTGTGTGTGTGTGTGTGTGTCAGTAACATGTCGACATTAATAAGCAGCGAGTATAGGATGTTATTGTCCTGCTGCAGTGACTCACCAGGCAGCAGCTCAGGAAACACGACTCTGTGTGTATGCCTGTGTGTGTGTATGGAGCCATGACGGAGGAACAAGATGTTTGAAGAGAAAAGACAGAGGAAGAGCGGAGGAGGAGGGGTGAGAAGGGGTGAGGAGGGGTGAGGAGGACTGGGGTCGGACAGACAGTGGAGTCCTGTTGGTCTTGTTCTGCTCTGACTCCTGAGGCGTTAAAGGAACTCATTGGTTTGAGTCTAAACTCTTCACCAAAGTCACGGCCACTGCTCCTTCACCAGGAACTGGGATTTAAAACGGACAGTGAACGATTCATCTTCGATGATCATCAGACTGACTTCAGATTAGCTTCACGCAGAGACATCATAATGTTTCCTGTTTGTAAACATGTAACGGCTCTGATCAGCTGCTCTTCTCTGTTTGATTCTCTCTGTTATTGACACTTTTCTGTCAGGTGCTGAGGCTCTGCTTACGTCCTTACTGTGAACATCACATATTCCCTATACACTCCTCCATCAGACCACATCAGGTCTGATACACAAGTTCTACAAACTTGTTTCAGAGTTGATCAGTAAATAAAGCAGAGTTAGGCTGCAGAAACTCATAAAGATCTTCAGATGTGTCTAATCACGTGATGAATGTGAATATCAAGTGTCCATCTGGACCTGTTGTCCTTCTACAATTCAACAGCCTGAAGGCTCTGACAGTCACTGTTTCACTTCAACTCATCTATCCCAAGAGTTTCAGTCCTCCTTATTATATTACATCATTAGCTCATGTAAACACAATAGCTAGCCTACAACATTACATGTATCTGATCTGTAATCTCCATGTTAGGACTGCTCACTAAGTTTTACGGACTGAACTGATCTGAGGCTGCACTCTGATCAAACTCACACTCACACCAACACACACACTTACAGATCTTGGCCACACTGGCCACCAGCAGCCAGATAGCGATGATGTACGGAGTCTGGACGTAGCTCCACTCCCACTGGACCACCCGGTACCCGCCGCCGTGGTGATGCTGCTGCCCCCCCTCTTCCTCCTCCGCGGGGCCGGTCGGCTCCCCCGCCGCGGACCGGGCCAAGGCGATGCCGGGAGCCCCGTACTCCGCCCCGGGCTGCGGGAGGAGCAGGGGCGGCGCGGCGGAGGCGGAGGCGGGGACCGGCGGGGAGAAGCCGAGCCCCGGCCCCCGGAGCGGCGCAGAGCCCGTCACGGACAGGTCGGCGGCGGCCGCCGTCAGCAGCAGCAGCAGCAGCGTCAGACCCAGCGGCAGCATCTTCCCCGCGGAGCTCAGCGGGAGGACATCCCCCTGTCCTTTATATAGCTACACACCGAGACACCGAGAGGACGGAGCGGCGGAGGGAGGGAGGGAGGCCGGTAGCCGGTTTACAACATCAACACACACTCACTCACACACACAGGCTCCGGTAAGACACGGAGGAGGAGAGGGAGGAGGAGGAGGGGGAGGGGGAGGGGGCACCGGGCCTGGACACGTGACCCGCCCCGCTCCACTTTAAAGAGACGGAGGCAGAGTAGCTACAGAGTACAGGTGTGGACAGACCATGAACCATCACCTGAACCTGTCCGGTGATGGAGTCAAGTCACTTTTAGGCTTATTTATATTTCGCCACTTTTCTTTACAAGTTGACATGAATGACATCAGTTCATTATTGTCGGGTTTAATGAGAGAAAAAGATAGATAGATAGATAGATAGATAGATAGATAGATAGATAGATAGATAGATAGATAGATAGATAGATAGATAGATAGATAGATAGATAGATAGAGAGACTATGAATAGCAGATGGTTGTTAATTGTAATAGTAACAACATCACAGGTGATAGTGAGCCTGTTATAACCAGATAACTAGGAGGAGATAAACTGTCTGTGGATTAGAAATAATGAACAAACATAATAATAATCGTGATGCCCTTGGATCGATCACGTCAACACTCAGTCAATTAATAACTAATTAGTATTAACAAGTAATTAGTATTAATAAGTATTAATAACTATTAGGTGCAGGTGTCTCCCGCAGGTGGACCAGTCTCCCCCATCGTCAGACACTGACTGTGCCTCATGTTTCTTGATTGTTAAGTCATTATTGACACGTGATTATTGGAAATAACCAGATAACAACGTAATAAGTAAATTAAAATGTTGTCTTTATTAATGTTACCTGCACACATTATCATCTTTACACAACTTTAAGTTAAAACAGTGTGTGTGAACAGTGAGGAAGCTTTTACCTGCCAGTCACACACACGCACACGCACACGCACATGCACGCACACACACACACACACACACACTGACTTGAGGTCAGAGGTCAGAGAGAACACCTGGAATGAAACCACACACTGCAAAGTACAAAAAAACAAAAAAACACCACAACTGTGCTCAGAGGAAACGACTGTAAGCACACACATTCACACACACACACACACACACACATATGCGGTGATGAAGCAGTGACATGTGATTTGTGTTCATCAATTTTGTACCTCATAAGTGAATTTCGTGACTTAAGTTGAAGTTTGTGACGTGACACATTCACCCTGACTTTCCAAACTCTTAACGGTTTTTCAAGGACTTCTCCATGCAGGCTGGAGCAGTAACAGACAAGGGTTATTCTACTTCCTGACCTCTAACGACTCGTCTAAAAAGGGCCGCCCCCTGCTCACATCACCTGTAAAACTTTATTAAACAACACAATTGTTATAGTTTCCAGGATGTTTGAAGCCGAGTGTGCCTGAAAAGTTTGTTCAGTTTGAATCCGGATGATGAACACAGGATGACTCTGTGGGCTGGTCTGGATTCAGTGTCTCTGATTAATAGACTGATCAATTGATCAGACTCTGTCTCCTGACTTGTTGTTGAGTCCCAGAGCCTGAACCACGTCCACACTGAGGCCGCTTTTCAGAGTCCTCCTCACTGAAACACACACACATACACACACATTAGTAGACAGGAAGCAGTTTTTTATATTTTGCATCATCACACTGTCACTACCAGTAACTGTCACTTAGCCTACAGGAAGCAGCTTCATGTCTCGTGTTTGAGCTACTAAACTTTTTCCTTAGACATGTTTGTTCTGATTCTGGAGTCTAGAAAACACATCATTAGCAGCAGCTTGTGTTAGCACTAAGGCTTAGAGATACTTTATTGATCCCAAGGGAAATTCAAGTATTCAGTAGCAGCACAGAATATACATAATATAAAAAGTAATATAACACAGAGAAAAAAATATATACAAAAAATAAGTTAGCAGTGTCTGCACTTTGTATAAGCACTGTGTTAGTAAACACAGTGCTAATACATCCTACTGAATTCAGAAGGGGAAGGTCCACAGAAAGAGCTTCTGCTGTTTTTTGATAGGAAACAATAATAAGCTGATAATCACAGGTAAACATGACCTGCAGGTGACCTAGACTCCTCTGGTCCGACTCATTTCAGTCCTGTATAAGGAGCAGACCGAGTTCTGAGGGTCGGGTCGTCCTCCACCACAGAGGGAGTTGGGTAGAGGGGGTTATTATCAGTTGTGAGCAGATTTACTCTGGAGGTGAAAACACTGATATGAAGATAGTGTCCTGTTGTGGACACAGTGCTGCTGTTGTCTCAACAGAGTCTGAACCAGACCGTGACCTTCATAAGACCTGAGACCAGACGCAGGACCTGGTCTCGGGTCCAGGGTTCATACTCAGCATTCTGGGACAGTCAACTACCATCACACGATTAAGACATGCACTCACATGACTTCCTGTTGAGTCTGGACCGTTTGCGGGTCTTGGGACTGGATGCTCTGTCTGTTGGATTCTGGGTAACAGATTTGACCAGTCGGTCCATGATTTCATCTGTGGCGTCATCCTGGGGGGAGGTCCCGTCTTCTTTGGCTACAGACATCTGTGGTGGACTCACCCTGCCCATACCTGCAGACCCACACCACAACCAGCACCAGATTATTCACCAGGTCTCAACCAAACCAAGTCTCAGGTGAACCTGAGGAAACGGTGCCTCTCAACTTCCTGCTTCGATGCAGAACTTCTCACCTTGAACAGGTGAAGATTAAACAGTCAAATGTGGATTATTAACTGTAACTTCAGCAAGTATTTTTACTATGACACTGTAACTATAGGAAGTAGTTTCTCTTCTGGTCACATGTCTGTCTCTATGCCTGTGTCCGAAATCACTCACTCACTACTCCCTACTCACATATATAGTGTGAGGAGGACTATTATTGTTAGTGAACTCACTCACTTTTTCAAATGAAAAAATACTTTCGGACACTACTCCACCGCACAATTAATTAGATATTAACGTTGCGTAATTAAAAGTTCCAGATCAATGCTGACTGTGATTGTAACCGTGATCCGTGACCGCAATGCATGATGGGATAGTGTTCTCTATCCTGTATTTGTCTTTCCCTATGTTCTACTTTCTGTATGTAAAGCGTCTTTGGGTCACTGAAAAGCGCTATATAAAATAAATGAATTATTATTATTATTATATAGTGAACATTAATAATCACTAAACATTCGAACACCACTACAAAATGGCGTAGTGTGTAGTAGTGAGTAGTGAGTGATTTCGGACACAGCCTATGCCTGAGGTCCCTGTGATGTCATCAGCTCTATAGAAACAGTTCTGTGACCTGTTGACAGGCCGTTGTCATGGAGACAGAGAAACGTCTTACTGCGGATGGCTCTGGAGCGCCTCAGGCCTCGGGGGTCTGTGTTGTTGCTGCTGCTGATCAGCAGGTTCTTCATGTTCTCATGCTCCTCCTCCTGACCAGTCTCCGCCTCCGCTGCCACGGAAACAGGGGAAGGGCTGTCCTCATGAGGCACTGCCCCCGAAAACTTCTCCGTCTGAGAGAAAGATGAGGAAGAGGAGTCAACAGATCTACAGATGCTACGATGAGAGGAAAACAGAACAGGGTGCATGATGGGAAGTGAAGGTTTTATGATCATCGTTAAACTACGCAGACATCATCCACAGCTGGACTACAGGACCCAGATCCAGATCCAGACCCAGACCACTGATCATTTTGTTACTGATCTGGCTCTGCAGGGGTTGTGTTGTGCCTGTGACCTTTGACCTCTGTGACCTCAGTGGGTCAGGGTTACCTCAGTGATCATCTTGCCCCGGGTCTTGGTTCTCTCTCTGTGGGCGGCGCGTTTGCGTTTTAGGGTGAGGACTCGCTCTCTGGTCGTGCGATACTCCAGAGAGAACTCACTGACGATGCGACAGAAGCTGGTGACCTTGATGTCTCGGACCGAGGACGACGGCTGACCCAGGAACAGCAGAAAGGAGTGAAACCTAGAGGGGAGGGGGCGCAGTGGTCACTGCAGTGAACCCTCTGTCTGATGGTGACCTAACTCTAAATGCAGCTAAGAACCCAAGATCCAAGGCGACCAAAACACAGAAACGAATGCTTAGCACCACATCTGTCTGACAGCGGACATAGTATGTGAAGAAGGAACATCCAGGAAACAATATTACTGATCGATTTGTCAAATATGAACTTTGTACAGAAAATTACAATTAATCAGGAGTCAACTAAAGTGTGTTAGCAGTTACGTTGCTAAAACTAAACTTAAAAACAGCAGCTCTGGATATTACATGTAGTTTAGTGCGTGTGTGTCACCTGTTGATCACCCTCCTGTGCACCACCTTCAGGATGATGATCCTCTGCGTGCAGTCCTTCAGGAAGTCCGTCAGCTTGTTCTTCAGCACCGCCTTTGTCTCGTGTTTGGCCACCACCTTCAGGTTGTCCCATGATGCTTTGCAGCGTCTCTCCAGCTGGACCAGGTTCTCTGAGAGCAGCTCGAAGTCCACCTGGAGAAGACATGGCCTGGTCAACACCTGCCTCTACCTGAACCAACACCAACACAGCTACAGAGCAGGAGAGTCGTACTTTGGCTGAGCGAGTGATGGCGGGAATCTCCGAGTACACGTCAGAGCATTCTGGGTAATTTTCCACCACCAGGCTGCAGGTGTGATGCAGCAGAGACTGACGGTGAACCGTGTCCTTCACCTCCACCACCTTCTCCAGGTAACCCAGCTCGAAGCCTTTAGCCTGCACACACACACACACACACACACACACACACACACACACCCAAGTATGAGATTAAAGCAGCTGTTGTCTATTCAAACACAATTTGCAGGGTCAGAACCTCATCAGAAAACGCTTCCCCTGGACTTAAGAGGTTCTGCATCGTTTTTCTTTCTTTTTTTTCACCTGTTTCAACAGGGTTTTGAATTGCATGTTAACTATTATTCTGCTCACTGTCACTGTTTTATTTTGTCTTTCTCAGTTTTCTATTTGTATTCTGTGTTTTAAAAGGTTTGTGATGCACCACGTGACCTCGTGCTGCATACTTGTCTGAACTAAATCACTGCTGTGAGGTGTGTTCAGAGTCAGACATACTGGTAGGTGTGTATCTGTGTGTGTGTGTGTGCACCCTCACGTTGGAGCTGTTGAGGAAGTTGCCGATGGCGAGCAGCGTGGCGAGGATCCTCCTGAAGGTCTGGTTGGAGGCGAGCTGTTCCATCCCCAGCTTCAGGTCAAACAGCGGCTCGGCGATCTCCTGCAGGGGGGCGACACCACCTGAGCTCAGCAAAAACGTGACAGAAGTTTTGCCACATCCCACCCCCCAGATGTGCAGTTACGTTGCGTTACCTTCTCCAGCGCTTCGTAGTTGAGCTTGTAGGCCCAGAGCTGCAGGCGGGGGGTCAGGGCGCTGATGGAGGCCAGGCTGCACAGGAACTGCTCGGCGGTGCCCAGAGGGACGTCGGGGTTGGCCAGCTGAGCCTCCTGGATCCTCTGTTTCTCCTCCTCAGTGGGGGTCATGGTCAGGATCTTCTACTCAGGACAGATGGGGAGGGGTCAGCTCAGTCTGGTTACACACACACACACACACACACACACACATACATAGGAACAGGAAGTGACCCGTACCTCGATCCCTTCCTTGCTGATGGCAAACTCGTCAAAGTTGAGAATGGCGGTCTTGATGACATGGACGGCCGGCAGCACGGTCATCCCGATGTTGATGGCATTGCTTCTCTTTGGGTCAAGAACCAGGATCTCAGACTTCTTGGTCTCAGGTCCTTTCTACGCACACACACACACACACACACACACACACACACACACACACACACACACTCAGAGTATGTTCCTGTAGGTTTGGCGCCTCTGACTCAGGTGGTCATGATTCACATCTCCCTCTTGTGGCAGGAGACAATACTACAAAACAGACACTGAAAACTGCTGAAGGCTCGTTTTGTTCACTTGAAACTGACTTTTTCCTTGGTGCGGACCTTTTGTGGAGGTGTGTATACATACTACCGGACCCTGGTGCGGATCAAACAAGTGAACCGAGACCACCTCTGCAGCTGGGACTCGGTGGTCCGCACCAGAGTCCGAAAAGAACCCTGGTACAATTTGTTTGTGGTGTGAATGCAGACCCAACCTGTTCCGAACCAAATGCAAAATCCAAGCACTGTTGTCAGAAAACGCTCTTTAGCAACACTCGTTAGCAACGTGCCACCCAAAATGAGCCATGGGTCAACATGGAGCAGAGAAGAGACACAATATGAGCCCTCTGCAGGACACCCGCACATCACACACAACGCGGACCAACTTTGTAAACAAAAGCACGTGTCCCACAGTCGTTCACTGTGGGACACGTGCTTTTGTTTACAAAGTTGGTCCGCTTGTAAAAAATGCAATGTGAATACTATCAGACTTTCTTGGTGTGAATATGCCCTTAGTTTGGTTTGTTTGTTCCAGAATAAATCTGTTCATTACCAACAGGTGAGGTTACCTTGGCAACGGGGAGCTCTTTGGCTTTGGACTCAAACAGGTGCTCCAGGCGCGCAGTGTCCACGGCAACCTTGTCCAGCGACGCCCACACTGTCCCCCGGCCGAAGCGACACTTCTGAGGGCGTTCGGACTGTTTCAGCTCTTTCCAGAACAACTTGACCGTCTTCTTCTTCTTCTGAGCGGACGCCCCCGCCGAGGACGGGGGTGGGGGGCCTGGAGGAGGGGGGGGAGCACCTGGTGGAGGTGGGGGTGGGGGTGCGGGTGGGGGAAGACACATACCCCCTGGTGGAGGGGGCGGAGGAGGAGGAGGAGGAGGAGCGCCCAGGCCCGGGGGAGGAGGAGGAGGGGGAGGGATGCCAGAGAGTCTACAGGCGGCAGATGAGTCGAACGTGTCCATGTCCAAGACGTCGATGTCCTCCTCGTCCAGAAGGTCGGAGAAGTCCAGGTCTTTGATGCGCAGGGCTTCTGCGCTCGGCTGCAGCTGGTCCCAGGCGTCGGCCGGGCCCCCGGCGCCCAGCGGGGTCATCTGGGTGGTCTCCAGGCGACGGGCGTGGCTCTCCACATCGATGCTGCTCTGCTGGCGCAGCTGACGACTCTAGAGGGGCGGAGCCACACACAGGTCAGCAGGAGGA
The DNA here is from genome assembly GCF_045865225.1 of Trachurus japonicus. Taxonomy (NCBI): domain Eukaryota; kingdom Metazoa; phylum Chordata; class Actinopteri; order Carangiformes; family Carangidae; genus Trachurus; species Trachurus japonicus. Next base: position 26,674,622 of record NC_140909.1, on the reverse strand, counting down.
TGGATGACATCATTAATACAACCAGGTCAAGCCCACATGGCCCAGAAGCAGAGCCCCACACACACACACACATACACACACACACACCTGCTGTTCTTCAGCCAGTCGGGCCCGTGCAGCCTGCGTGGAGCCTTCCAGTCCCTCTAGCTCCGCCCGGCGGGACGCAGCACTGTCGCTGGGGCTGCACGGCTCCACTGAGGCTCTGAAGCTGGACAGACGCTCCAACACACGGCCGCGGGGGCCGAGGTCTAAGAGGAGGCAAACACACAGAGGTGACACTCTGACACAATCACAGAATGAAAAGAGACATCACAAGTTGACAGTAAGACACTCACCCTCTTCTTCTGTGGTGTCTGGAGTCTTGGAGTAGAGCATGTCCAGCAGGAACTTCTTGTCGTTGGAAAGAGTGCTGCACTGACGCTGCACTGTTGCGCACACACACACACACACACACACACACACACACACGATTATATATCCTGTTTCACCAGTGGTTTGATGCACACTTAAGATTTTCCTGAACAAAGTTTCTACATAGCTTCGCCTACTGGACACTGAAGCAGGAGCGACAGAGCAGAGGATTGTGGGTAATGAGTCTCTTACCAGGCTCTTTGTGGGAGTCTGAGTGTCCGTTAGCGTCTGAGCTGCTGGCGACTGCAAACACAGGTGAAAAAATAAATAATATATAAATCTGTCAACAACATGATGTCTTATCTTGTAGTTGTTCATTGTTCACCATGATGTGACGGCTCCGGAGTCGGGGAGGCCCCTCCCTCCTCTGCAGCTGGCTGTGGGCCCGGGGTTATGACATCATCAGAAGATGACAGCCTGGCCTGGCCGAGCTGTTTGCTCCGCCTCTTCTTCTCCCACTGTGTGGCTGCCAGGCTGCGTAGGAAGTTACCTCTGGAGGGGGCGAGGGGAGACAGGTGGTGAGAGCAGCTCAACATCACAGAACACAGACGTCCTGAACTCTGTCTGCACACATCACATCCACCTCCGACTCTCTCTGTTTCCATGGAGATGGACCAACACACTGTCACACTTGAATTGAATTGAATGAACTTTATTGATCTCCAGAGGAGGGAATTTGTTTGTCCCAGCACCACATAACAATAAAAGACAAAAAAACACATTATATATAATAAAAAAAAACTCCTTGGCACACACACATCATTCATTAAAAATATGGTCAGCTAGAATGCACAATATGAACATGACGGAGAAGAAACCCAAGCACTGAATCATCTCAAAGAAAAACAACAAAAAACCTGATTTGTTTTCATTTTTCACTGCAAAACCAAACCAGATTAAACACCGCAGACCAGATCCTGCCCCGCCACCAGCAACGCACACACACACACACGCACGCACGCAGGCACACACGCACACACACACACGTGCGCTTGCAGCGAGGCACCGTCAACAGCTCCCAGAAAATCCTCTCTCCAGCTCCCAGCATGCAGTGGGACTGCAGCGGTACTTACTCAAACCTCTTCAGGACGGGCTTGTCCAGATTTACATTACAGTCGTCAGCGCTGCAGAGACACAATACAGAGCTGAGCACACGCACGCACGCACCCAAGGATTCAACCAGGGTGTCTTCACACCAGTTCACTCTATGTCCCTCAGCCACAGCCACCATGGTGGCAACAACACACACACACTCACACAGACATGTTATCTCCACCAGCCAGTTTCCCATCATCCTCAGCTGTGACCACAGGTAACAGCTGCACCCCAGAGTCCTTCATGTCACCAGAACCAGAATCAGAGGCTGAGGAACAGCTCTGTTCAATTGAACCAGAGCTGGATGAAGACTAAAGTTATGAGTTCTTCATCCTCTGATGCTGCAGGAAGTTTGTTTACATGAACACTGGTTCCAGACCAGAACCAACCGAGGCGTCCTGGGTTAGACAGACACCAGGAAGATGAACATAAAGATCAAACTACGTCTGTAGAGACGTGGACATGAAAACACACAGAGAGGAAGAGACGAAGAAATAAAAGGTACTGAACTACAGACAGACGGGGGAGGGAGGGGGGAGATACATGTACTCACCAGAAGGGGCTGTCATCCTCCCCTGAGCTGAGGGGTGGGGGTGGGTGGGGGGAAAGGAGGAAAGAGGTAGAAGAAAGAGAGGGGGAAAGATTAGAGCAACGGACTAAATACTATAACGTTATAATGGAGGGAGAGAGAGAGGCAGTCACACTGCAGCTTGTCCTGCTCACTCTTCAGGGTTAAATCTGCATCGCCGTCCAGAGACCCCACTTCATTAGAGGTTCAGACCCAGAACCAGAGAGCTGGTCCAGAGACAATAAAGAATACAACTTATGAAACAACCAGTGATCAGGATCAATGGTTCCTCACTGCTGAATCACATGTTCATCGTTGTCCTGTTTTTCTAGAGTTACTGTTCATCTACAGCATCCTGGTAACCATAGTTACATTACCATGGCTACACATCCAAGCCCAGCTGCTCAACTTACTTGAAGGTGGTTTTAGTCTCCGGCTTGTTGTTTGGCTCCGGACTCAACTTCTCTGGTAGAGAGGGATCTGAGGAGGGAGAACTACTGCACACAAACACACACACACACACACACGCACACGCACGCACACACATGCACACGCACGCACACACACGCACGCACACGCACGCACACACACGCACACGCACGCACACACACGCACACACACGCACACACACACACACACAAAAAGATTAATCTCTGTTATTCTGACAGGTGTATGCTTGTGACCAGTGTGTGTGTGGGTGTGATTTTTGATCTGCTATCTGAAGGGAATCCTCTGCTCTCTATAGAGGAGCTCAAAGGTCAGAGGTCATCACCGCAGTGTGACCCATGAGACCAGAACACATCACCACCATCATCTGAAGTGTTGGAGCTGGGGTCAGGGGTCAGGGGTCAGAGGTCAGGCTCTACAGACCTGCAGGAAGCCGTCGGCTCCTCAGAGATGGAGCTGGTTTTGGAGAAGAGGCGGGACTTCCTGCTCAGACCCAGAGCTGACATGTGGTGACTGAGGAAGGAGCGAGTGTTGCTGGTAGGGGGTGAAACAGGGGAAACACCCGGTCAGAGACAGTGAACCCACCACCAAGAAAGAACCAGAACCAGAACCAGAACCAGAACTCTGATAAGTAACATAATTTAATCTCAATTATCCTAAGTTTAAACAAAGAGTTTTTTGTGAGTCTACACCACTTTCTTAATTAATCTATCAGTTGCTTGTTCAGAAAACTGGACCAGGACCAGAGTTGATCAGGTGGAAGCTGATCAATGACTGAAAAGTGTCAGTTAGTTAAAGCTGCAGGTCGTTAGTGGACAGTGTGTTGAGATAGAGGAGAGATGAGGAGGAGCGACTAAATAACCTGTTCACCCCTGACCTCGGGCTGTAACTTACGGGCTGGTCGGTGACTTCAAGTCCTGGTCAGGGGGGGCGGTTCCATTCGGGGCCGCATGAGGGGGCAGAGGAGATCCGGATGGGCTGAAGGCGGGACTGCCGGGGTCAGAGGTCAACGGGGACTCCGCCCTACTGCCGAGCCCCCTGGTGGGGCTGGGGGAGGAGGCTGAGGAGATGGGTGGTGAGAGGGGGCTGGCGGTGGACTGGAGGGGCGGGGGCGTGGGGGAGGTGCGTGGCGAGGAGCCGGCGGAGGAGGACAGGAGGTCGGGGAGGTTCTGACTGGACGAGCGGCGGCTCCTCCGTCCATCCTGGTCGCCTGCCGATGTCTTCCTCCTCTCCTTACGCAGCTGAGGGGCGGAGTCGTCCACTTCGCCGTCCTCGTACCTCAGAGCATTCTGCACAAACGCACAACAACCGTCAGGACCAATCACAGTGACTCCTGCGTCTGCTGTTCACACACAGTGAGCCGGGCCCTCAGAGCTCTGGACTAAAAAGCTGAATTTAAGGTTATCGAGGTAACTTCAGGTTTAACTCTTTCAGTCCTACGACGGTGGTTTACTTGTTGAGGAAGTCCGTCACCATGGTAACAGACGTTGAACTCCTCACCTGCTCTGGAGAAGCCTGACTTCAGTGGATCAGATCAATGGAAACACTGAATCATTAATGAGCAGTAGATATTTATATTGATTGTATTGGAGTTGTTTTGCTGCATGTGTCCACTCAACATGGACAGTTTATCACAGTAACTAAATATATCAGAACCATAAATTAAACACAGATTCATTCATCTAGACAATGATGATGATTTTACTCTTCTTCATTGCAGAATTTCAGATTAACAGGATGAGACTCTGTGACCAGAACTGGAAATAAAAATGAATCCTCTGATGTTACACTGATCCATCTGATTTTAACATGTCAAACAACATTAACATTAACTCCATAATAAAGTTATTCATATTCGTATTTGTGTAACAGTCAGACACATCAGATTTGTGATCATATTGTTGACGTTTCTCCTAGTTGACGTGTCTGTGCCTGAGTTCACCTGCAGGTGTCTCTGTGTCTAGATCATATAAAGAACATTATTCATGGTTCTAAAGATGAGCGCTCTCGTAGACAGAGAGGTCAAACCGGGGTTACCTGACCCAGACGACGAGAACCAGCTTTGTAGCACAGATAACCATGACGACCAGTTAACCAGATAAGAGTTAACCTGGGTTTGTTAAACTTTGCTTTGTAGTTCAGAGCTTGGTCCCAGCTCTGTGTTTATTGCTGTTGTTGTGTAACTGTTGTCAGTACCTCGTACACAGTGAACTGGGCCCTCAGGTCCGGCTCTGTCCCCTTGTGGTTCATGTGTTTGTGGATAACGGTCTCCATCCCGAGCTGCTCCAGACTGTCAGTCACATCGTAGAAGGAGTCCTGGTCAGGGAGGGCGGCCAGAGTCTGACACACACACACACACACACACACACACACACACACACACACACACACACACACACACACACACACACACACACACACACACACACACACACACACACACACACACACACACACACACACACACACACACACACACACACACACACACGTTACGATAGCTGGACCGGTTTCTTCACGAGTTGGTCTACTCAGTCTGTTTGTTTACTGTTTACCTGACTGGTTGTTTACCTTGTTGATAAGCGTCATGGCGAACATGAGCAGTTCTGTGTCAGAGCCATTTCTCTCCTCCAGGATCTCCATCACATAACTCCATGGCTTCACACCTGTAACACACACACACAGTTCATATATGTGATGTAAACTGCAGGTACCTATGCTGTAGCTACCTGGAGGGTGTGTGTGTGTGTGTGTGTGTGTGTGTGTACCTCTCTGAGCATCCACTCTGTTGACAGCTGAGATCAGTAGAGGGCTGTTGGACTCGGCATACTCCACGAAGACGATGAGCAGCTTCAGTGACGTCTTCACCACCAGACGAGACTGAGGAGACAAATGTGTCAGTGAACGTCCAGCAGGGGGCTCCACCGCTCCACAATGATGTCACTGACTCATTGACTCTCTACCACCCTGCAGAGTCCGCTCCTCCTCCTCCAACTGTAGGCCACACCATTACAAACTACACACTGACAAAGCTACAGAATTTACAAGTAGAATTCGGCCACCCTTTCAAAATAAAGCAGCTGTTTTGAATATCAAAATAAAGCTCTGCAGTTAATCCTGATGTTTTTCAGAATAAAGCTCTGTAGTTGTTAATCCTGATGTTTTTCAGATTAAGGTTTTGAACTAGTGTTCGTCAGAATAAAGCTCTGTTGGACTCACCATACTTCCTGTTAGTGTGTAGAGCCACTGCACCGTCTCATTGTGGTTTATCACTCCGTTCATACCGTCCACAAACAGCATGATCTGACTGAGAGCTGCGGATACACACACACACACACAGTTACACAGAGTTACAGACAGGGAGAGAAAGGTTGAGGGTGAAGGGGTGGAGTCTCACCTCTCAGGATATAGTTCTGATAGTTGTGATCAGCCTCGGCTCCAACTTTAATGAAACAGGTCAAACCCTCAGACGCCACAAACTCTGGAACCAGGTCCTTATCATCCTGAGAGAGACAGAGAGGGAGAGAGAGATTTCTGAACTGTATAAAGTGTTCTGGTGTTTCTGCAGAGTTTATCCAGAATCTGTGTGAGTGTGTGTGTTACCTGGAACAGCTGTTTAAGAGAGAAGAGTGACCGTCTGAGCTCCGGACCGTGAGAGTTGTACAGCTTCTCTGAAACACAGGATGTGACATCATGTGAGCACCTGGACTCCATCAGATGTAGAAGCTGCAGATGTGTGAAACACCTTCGATCATCACAACAGTTTCAGTCATGTGTCAGAAAACTTTGCGTCACCTCCTCCATGTCACATGGATCAATCTCCAGGCCAAACTGAAAATGTCTGAACTTGTATCTTTAAATGTCTTCCATCGCTAAAGGACCGACAACAAAAATCAATTGAACGGTGCTTCTGCTTTTAACCATTTTTGCCACCACGACTCCCCTGCTCCTGGCACTTTGTTTTAACTTGTATTTAATTGTGGCCCTATTCATTGTAATGTACAGTAATTGTATTTTATGGATGTTTGCTAACAATGTGTGCTGCTGTCTTCCTGGCCAGGTCGCCCTTGAAAATGAGATCACGATCGCAACGGGTTTTACCTGGTTAAATAAAGTTTAAATAAGAAAATTAAATAAAACTTCAGACACAGACAATATCAACCACCTCTGTGGAGTCTTGGGTTATGACTAATGGGTGATCCGTTCAGTTCTGAGATCTAGTTTAACCCCAGAGACCTAGATCAACTCCAGAGATCTAGTTTAACCCGAGATCTAGGTCAAGTTATGAGATGTAGATCAGGTCCTCCACACCCTTCTGTCTGGTTTCAGTGACTTCTCTTCTGTGTCATTACATCCTACAGTGGCCTGAACAGGACAATCTGTGGCTGCGCTCACATTCCTCACACTCTTGTGGGTTCTGGTCTCTCTCTCTGTGTGTGTGTGTGTGTGTGTGTCATTATTCTAAGGAACCTACTCAGGACGTGTGTGTGTGTGTGTGTGTGTGCAGTGGGGGGGTCACTGCTGGAGAGGTTTCTGGGGAGCGCTGGGGGTGAGGGTTTCGAAATAGCAATGAAACTATTTCCTGTTTGTTTCTCTTGGAGTCGTGACCTCACTCTACATATCACTTGGACAAACATCTTTTCTGATCCCTCTGACAGCCAATCACACTGCAGCAGCCATAAAGCCCAACGAGACAACACACAAACCACCGGGAGGCACGTTAGTAGTTCACAGTACTAAAGTAGCAGGCTAGGAGTCAGTTTGTCGCTCGGCTCCACAAATGTCTCCATTGTCTTCGTTTCTCAGCTCTGAGCAGATACCACAGTCTCCATGGAGACACTGGTGCGGGACTAGACAGAACCAGACCAGAACCAGAGCTGAGCTGCAGTCACCTGTAGATTAGCTTGTTCAAAGTATTTGTTTCTTTTGAAGACCAAGGCTACCTAGCCAACATGCATGGAGGTTAGGCTACTCTGTTTCTAGTCTTTATGCTGAGCAAAACTAAACTAAGCTAAGCTAAGCTACAGTAAGCTAAACTAAGCTAAGCTAAACTAAGCTACAGTAAACTAAACTAAGCTAAGCTAAAAAGCACCTGGTTTTCAGTAAGTAGCTGAAGTCTGACTGAAACTGATCTTGAATCATGACAACATGAAAATAGCCCATGAGAAAATTACTGAGGGATAATGAAACAGCCTCTCATAGTAACAGGAAGTCTAGGGGTCGGCGTTGTCATGGCAACGTGACATAAATCAGGCCTTGTTCCGCCAGAATGGGAGTCATACTGCAGAAGATAAAACCCCATCATGTCACAGGGCAGATTCCCATCACCTGTGTGACCGCAAGTGACCTCTGAGCTGACTCAGCGTTTCAGCACTTGAACTCGTTCTAGTGTTTGTTCTGTTGATTTCTCTCTCTCACACACACACACACACACACTTGACGCACGCATGCACTCTCCATCACTACAACTTGTGGGATGTTTGCGTGGATTCAACTCCTGCAGCACAAACAAACATTCAAAACAAACACAAAGTCTATTACCATAGAAACCCTCACAGATGATGGCGTCTCACATCAGCTCTTATTGTGAAAGGTTACCAGGAGGAAGCAGCAGCATGAGCAGAGTAAGAGAAGACGAAGCTTAAAGTTTCCTATCATGAGGACGGCGTGCAGTCAGCTCTCTGCTGTCGCCACAGAAACTCAGATTATCAGTCTCCATCCCTCCATCACAGAGAGAATAATTAGAGGGAGAGGGGGTGGGGTCAGAGAGGCGGGCTTCGGAGAAGCTGCTGAGTGATTATGTGGTGTTACTAAATAAGAAAAAAACAGTTAATCAATCCAAATGGACAATGAAACTTTCGTTGCGGCCTTGTAAGCTAGTCTGGACTCCTTTACTGTAACTTCCTTTTAAACCTTTTAAATAGGTTCTGTATTGTTATTCATTTACTGTCTCTTTTTAATCTATTTATGCGTATTGTGGAGCATAACCCCCCCCCCTCCAGCTCAAGCTTTTCACAATACTTGTACATCTGAGTGATAATAAACTTCTTGACTCTTACAGGAGGAGGGTTGGGGGCGGAGTCGGGTTTGCTCACTCAGTCCAAAGACCGTTCAATGAGACGCCGACTCATTCTGCCCCTCATCGGGTTCATAGTACCAGCAGAGGGTCACATGATCCAACAGTACTTTACATTATGTACAGCACTTTGTTTCAGCTGTGGTTGTTTTAAAGGGCTCTATAAATAAAGTTGAGTTGAGTTGAGTACACTCATTGTACGATTTACGAGTGTGATTTCAGCTGGAAATACTGATTTTTCATTTACACTCAACCCCGCCTCCTCCACCGCCGCCGCTATGCACACCAGTGTCACCTACTGTGTTTTCTTGGACCACACTATTGTCTACCAAAGTCTAATTAGCTCATCCATGGGTTCAAGTGAATGTGTAATATCCATAGCCTCGTAAACCCGCCTCTCCCGGAACTGCATTTCATTTCATTCTGAGGGAGAGTCTGGCCTCATCCCCGCTCCAAGCGTCTGGGGTGGGCGGGAGCTGGGCGGGAGTAGTAGCGTTGACAGACAACCCCATTCAGCCAATCAGCAAGTTGGTGTAGTGACGGGGCTTTGCACCAGTCGGTCCCTGATTGGCCAACGTGCTGTGTCAATCACAGCGGGCGACACTGATTGGCTCGGCCTTCTGAGGGTTTCAGTCCAAACGCTTAGAATGGGGATGAGGCCAGACTCTCCCTCAGAATGAAATGAAATGCAGTTCCGGGAGAGGCTGGTTTACGAGGCTATAATATCCATACACTGTATAAAGGTCATGTCTGAATACGTTCGGTCAAACTGAGAATGAGATGGATGAGCAGAAGACAACATGGCGGCCTCTCTGACTCTGAAATGAATGATCATCATCATCATGAAGATGACGATGTTTGTTTGGTCTCGTTCCTTTACACCTGGAGAATTTGACCTGTAGTCAAGCGTCTCCGTAGCAACACATCTGGATGTTGCTCTTGGCCCCATTGAGGTCTTTGTGGGATTTAAATTAACTGTGACTCTGACTCAGGCTCGTTGTGATGTCACAGCGTCGCTCAGCATGTGAGGCACAGAAATAGAAACAGCAGCAGCTGTCATAAAGTTGTGATTGACTACTTCACAGTCTGGTATCAAAGGTCACAGCACAGAGAGACATTTCAGACAGAGGCAAAACATCTGTGTCCACAGAAAGACAGAGAGAGTTGCAGTCCAGGACCATGTGACTCAGTGTGTAAGCTAGCCCAGTGTGCGATCTGGTCCTAAACGACCTCGCACAGATCGAGGGTTAAAAAATCTCCACTGTAAGTTTCATGTCTTCAGCTCTGTGACGTGAAACCACAGAGACATTCCACATGTCTGTTGCTGCATTTTACACAGAGCGTGTGCGTATGTCTTTAACATTTAATCACTTCTAACTATTCAGACAGAGTCGCTATTTCTGCGTAAATTACAGAAGAGAAGAGGTTTCAACAAACAACACACACATCCCTGTGACCACCCTGACAGACCTGCAGCCTCCTGTAGCTGTGAGGCGTTCGGGTGTCACTGGAGAACAAAGACCTGCTGTACTTAACATCAGTGTAAAAAACATCTGGTCTTGGTGGAAACGTGTTCCTGAGCGACTCACCACTGTTTGGTGAGTTGTTCTCGCATGTTTCACCACAGGAGTTGAAACTAAAAATAAAAGCTGACGTCAGAGTTTAGAGCTGAACACAGGACACAGATCTGCGCTGTGTTCAATGTCCAATCAGGAAAACACAGCTGCAGCCTGTCTCTGACATGTTCTGATCAGTTTATCTGTTCAGAGATAAATATCAGTAAATATAAATATCACACACAGACGGTGTGTTTGAGGACACAAAATGGAAAATGGACACGTTTCACATTGGAGAAAAAGTCCACACATCTGATCTCAGGTCGGAGTCGCTCGGCCTTAATGACCATAATCAAGACTCATTATCAGACATGTTTATGTTGGGGGAGGGGCCACAGCTCCACACATGAACACACAGCTTCATCTGGACCGACCACTCACTGACAGCGAAATGGAGCTGATCTCAGTTCAGCTCGGAGACAGACATTGTTTTATAGTTTCAGCTGATGAGGCTCCAACACACAGAGCAGAGGAAACTGAACTAAACTTTAATGTTGTGTGGTCAGCAGATGACCACACTATGAACTATATAATAAACTATGAAGCAGACTATATAACCTGTTGTTGGTGTTTACTGCCATAAAGTTATGTAACACAATGTCATTATGTGACTGATGAAATTCATTATGATTTTCTGAAATTCATGTAATGAAGTTGAACCGCATCATGGGAAATGTAGTTTGTTTTTGTTCTTGTGCTTTAAACCTGCTGTAACAATGAAAACTATATTTAATTACCTGTGTTTAATCGTAAAACTTTTGAAAAAGTGAGTCGAGTTAATGAAGTTGAGGATTCACTGTCACCTTTGACCCTCAGCTGCATCAGAGCTCGCACACGCACCAAGCACGCACAGTCAGCTGATAAACACCTGATGACTCAGCTTCACCTGAGATTGAGCTGCTGCTGCGGCTGCTGCGGCTGCTGCGGAGACTCCAATGACAAATCTAGACCAGAACCGAACCTTGTTTGTTCATAACCACCACAACTACCATTATTATTATCACCCATTATCTCGCATGATGCCTCAGTTTGCTCGACTCCACCTGAGTCCTGTCAGGAGGGCGGAGCTGCTGTGACTGTGGGTCAGAGTTCAAACTAAGGGCGGGAGGGGAGCTGGGCCACAACAGCTAACCTTTGTCCCATGGCCCCTGTCGGCCCCCAGGAGGACGACCCAGCCCAGGTGAATATGTTCACCTGCTGAGCAACGACAGCGTCACTTCTGCTCTGCAACAGTGACTCATCATGACAGAATGAGTCACTTTGACCCAAGATGGCCACCGCACAAACACCGCCTCAACACAACAGCTGAGGAGGAAGGGAGAGACGGGGCGGGGGACGGTTGGGGGGGGGGGGCGTCCCTGGATTATTGGAGCTATAAGTGTTTTATTATGCCAACACACACAGAGCAGCTGAGAGTGTGTGAGATTCCTCCGTCCTGACCTCACACTGCGAGCAGGGACGAGGCCAGTGGTGCATTCATGAGCAGTCCGTCACACTGTGAAAATAAGCTTAGTAGAAAACACCACTCAGCTCAGCTTTCACAGTAAACACCTAGTTGGTCATCACCATCATCAGGGGGCATCTGATTGGTCGCATCTCCATCATGGTCTCCTCCGTCCTGCAGGTAGTTCCTGCAGTGCTGCAGGAACAGCAGATGTTTCGTGGTGGTGTCGGGGTCATGACCAGTGATGATGGAGTAGGAACGCGGCCTCAGACCGTGGATACGACTTAATAGAAATTTTCACTACGTTTCTCTTTAATACTTCAGTATTGCCGCGGTTCCTTGGCCACCAGCAGGAGCACTGAGCACAGGGAAGGTGGAGTAACGTCCAGGGAGGGGGGGTGACGGCGGGAAGGATTCCTGTGTTTATCCTGAAGAAACAGGAAGTGACCCAGATAAACTTAGTGTGGTATTTCCTGTTAGTCCCTCTGCAGCTAATGGAGTTAAAGTGACGAGCTAAGTCGCTTCACTCTGTTTGAAGATGCCATTATTGTAGTTTTGATGAGCTGCAGTGGGTGGGGCTAGCAGAGATACCTGTTGGGGCCTCCTCTAAAAAAAAAAAAAAACAGTCAGACATATGTGTTGGCATACAGGATTTTCAGTTTCAGCTCAATACACAGGATGTTTTCTTGTGGTCAGTGAAGGCATCATTAGCATCACTGTTAGTCTGTCATCATGTTGTGTTTACATTCCTGTCAGATCCAGAGTTCGGGGGGTGGGGTGGTTAATGTGTTCCTGTTTCCTTGTGATGGGAAAGATGAGCCTGAGCTGAATGTGTCAGAAACTCACGTACAAAACCTGCAGCTGGGAATCAACCCCACGACACAAAGGGGACAGTTCAGTCAGTGTGTGTTGGTTCATGTCCTGCTGAGTCTGAACAACAACTGACCGATAAAGAGAGACATGGAAGGAAACACACACACGCATGTACGTACACACACACACACACACATACACAGCTTTGGCAACATTGTTCCAGGCAGGAAAATGCAATTTTGTGTCTCCATGTTGAGTCATTGCAGGATGTGACTGAGTTCAGATTAAGAAACACACACACACACACACACACACACACACACACACACACACACACAAACACAAACTGCTGTGTCGGTGTCTCCGCTCTGGAAAAAAATAACCCTTGTACTCCAGCAGCAGAGACTGTTATGCTGACAGCCTCAGTCTCAGGGTCAAAGGTCAAAAGACTAGGGAGGCATGAGGCAGTTTAGCTAAGTTTCTGAGGTTCACCTGGATGCATCGTCATCTGAGCTGCAGCTCAGAGGTGAGGTCAGGACGTGAAGGAGCATGAGTCAGATACTTGACATCAATGATGATTCTGAGCTTCACACTTTCACTTCTGCTCTAAGGAAGAGGAGGAGGGATGGGAGAGGGAGGAGAAAAGGCAGAGAGAGAGAGAGATGGAGGGAGAGAGAGAGAGTCACAATAGCAGAGCGAGGCCTTGAAGGAGGAAGCGAGCATGCTGGGAAATCCCCACCAGAGCAGGAAGGGCGGGGCCGTGCCAGGCAGAGCGCGGAGGGAGTCATTGAAGTGAAGGGGGGAGGAGGAGGGAGGAGAAGGGCACTGGGAATGTTGATCTTTCCCAGGGAAGGTGAATGTCAGCACAAGAAATAAACCGTTACCACAGCAACTGATTCAGTAAACACGACGATGAGATAAAACTTCAGACGGACTCTGACAGAGCTGATTCAGGATCAGGTGCAGCTCCTCCCCCTCACCTGACCCACCCACCCTCAGCCCAGGTGAGTCTGACTCCTCCCCATGTGGACCGAGTCAGACTGAGGCTGGGACAAACGCTTTCATTGTTTATATTCTAATTGTTATGCGATATGATCACAATCATATTGTTATTCATGATAACTCAACGTCATTACCACACTGTCAATACGTTGTGTTGACAGCGAGCGATGCAGGTTACAGGGTCACTGAGGTCACACCTGCATCAGCCACATGTCACCTGTCAGAGCATCATGTCTCAGTCTGGTGTGTGAGCACAGATCAGTTTCTCAGACGCAAATTCAAACTGGAGTTTTCAGAGCCCCCCCCCAAAACACACACACAGACAGCGGGTCATTGTTTGTAGCCTGACAGGAAACACAGTTGAAAAATAAGTGACGATTCGGGGACTTTGACGCTGCTGTTTTCTGCTTCCTGTTTACAGCGGCTCAGTGCAGGACCAACACCTCCAGAGGATGGGAGACAACACTTGGTAGAAACTTTTGAGGTGTGTTTGGAGACCAGGTGAAATGTCAGGAGCTGAGGTGAATGTTTGGGGTTTTTCTGCTGTTCAATGAAGAGGAGGAAGGGGGTGGGGAGTGGGGGGCAGGGGTTGAGCTGAGCAAGGAAGACGTCACTGTGGTGAGAGTGCGGACCGAGACAGGAAAGTTTCCCCTGACTCATCAGCGATGGAAAGAATCAGAGGAGGTAATTACCGAGGATGGAGTGAACACGGACGGAGAGCTGAGTCCTAAGGATCAGGATCGGCTTCTTCCCCCTCCTGTGGAAAAACAGAGGAAGAGACAGAGAGAGAGAGAGTCAGTGTCTCAGGGGACACGTCCACAGAGACTCAGACTCACTGTGCTGTGACCAGTGCGACCAGTTCGTATCAATACACACACACACACACACACACACACACACACACACACACACACACACACACACACACACACACACACACACACACACACACACACACACACACACACACACACACACACACACACACACACACACACACACACACACACACACACAAGAAAACCAGCTTCACATATAGTCATTGGCTCTTCCTCCTCCCAACACTTTGATTGACAGCTGCTGTCGTTATGTGAATTCATATTAACTCCTCATCTGAGTGACGGCAGAGAACTGATCCCAGAATGGATCAGTTTCCACATAAACCTACAAATACAGACTGTGGCAGAGTCTGGAAAGAACGACAGCATGGAGGTATGGAAAGAATGAGATAGAGGGAGAGAGAGAGAGAGAGATGGAGAGAGAGAGGGAGAGAGAGAGGAAGGAAAGAAGGACGAAAAACAAGGAAAGGGGAGAAGACTTTTTTTTGTTTGTCTAAGAGCTAAAATAAGGAACAACACACACACACACACCATTTTGAGGTCCACATTCAGATGACGTCTGGACCCTGTTTTTAAACCCTGAACCTCTTTACAGCCGCCAGAGACTCAGCTGGGAATAAGCACACACACAGGCGCACATGCACACGATGACATAACAACATTTAAACGTGTCATTATGGAGGTTTTCCAGAGCCAAACTGTGCTGAGAAGCAAAAAAAATGTGTCTGCTAAAATGTGACGTGGCTAATGTAGCTAACTGCCCTCTGAGCTGAAGTAGTTCCTCTCAGTATCTGTGTGTTTACATCAACAAGCTGACGGAGACTGTGGCTGTGACCAAACACTGAAGCTGAAGTAATGGACTAATGAGTCTGACAAAAGAATGTGTCAAATTCAAGTTGTTTTCTGATCTGTTTTCAGTTCGTCCAAATTAATCTGATCAACAAAAGAACAATAGTTTCCTTTATCCATCAGCAATGTTTTCCTGTTTGGTCTCATGACGCAGAATGACGCCTGAGAGGACGACATTTCATCATCAGTTACAGCATCATGAAAATAAATCTAATCCATCTGCTCTACAGACTCTAATTAATAAAGAATTGCTCAACAAAGGAGTTTCAGATGATCAATAAACCAACAAACATGTGGCCGACAGTAGAAACATAAACACACCACAGCTGCAGCAGCTGGAGACAACCACAGCTGTTAAGTCCAGCTGTGATCTGTCAGCGGGACCTGGTGTTTGAAGCTCCGCACTGACAGAGAAGCTGCAGAGAACCTTCACCTGCTCACACTGAGCACTGTCAATAAAGTTTGATACAAACTTCAGGACAACCATGGTGAAGCTGTTCCTGTCAGTTTTTCGGCAAGCAGTCTCTGCATTTGCCTTGAAAACAACTCATATTTGATGAGTTTGATGAGGGAAACCAAGAAATCCCATGAGCCTCCGTAGCGTAGCTCTGAGCAGCTCACGGCTCTGCCCGCCGTTCTAAAAATAGCCTGCACCGACAATTAACGGTAACAAACCTACTCCTAACACTATATGGATTATGGCAATGGGCCAATTTGCCAAAATGTTGAACTATACCTTTAAACACAAACTTAAAATGTGTAACAAGTGGATGGACACACAGGTGACCACGGATGTGAACAGGCGCAAACAGGTCTAACGGGGAGTCTTACCCTACGTCTTCATAGAAGCTCTCCAGGTCGTCCCTCTGCTCGGCCAGAGATGAGTCCAGGTCCAGGTAGTTTCCATTAGGAGACAACTGAAGCGTGCACTCCTCCAACTGAGACAAACAGATGAGACAGACAGAGTGAGACACAATGTGCATGAACGTGTTTGACCCCGCCCCCAGCTCATCTCAACATTCATCAACTCCACATCAGTGTTGAAGTGACAGATCAATAAAGAGAAACAAGTCTCTTCTTCACAATAACCCACATAATAAAGTTCAGTCTGTGTGTGTAGTTCACACCGGGATTAAACTGAGCGGCTGCTCTGATGACACATAAACACAACCCACAGAACCTGCTCCACACCTTACTCGGTCAACACGCGCACACACACACATGCTCACAGCTCCTCCTCGTCAACACCTGCACACAGAGGGAAGATCAGACAGGAGCAGGTCGACAGCCTCATTTAACTCATTTCTAAACAGCTGGACACACAGTTTAATGCATATCTGCATCAAATGGGTTCACATCTGCACAGTAAAAGCAAAGAGAGGACAGACAACAAGTTCAATCAGCTCCTAAATCAGTTGACAATCGTCTGGGATCATGTGACCAGCTCCTGACTGCAGTGTATCATCATGCTGAGGCTGAACACAGCAGACTTCGCTGTAAAGGTCTGAAATCTCTCTTTCTCTGGAGCTTTATTGTGGAGGGACATCAAACAGCAGCAGCAGCTTCCTCATCACACTGATGGGTGTTGATGTGTCACAGTGAACAGACATCAGTGCGATGCCAGTGTGTGTAATTTGCATGTTTAAATGTGTATAGATATTTTACAGGTTTTTCCTTTATTCCATTATCCATTTATTCTTTTAATATTAATATTTATATTAATATATGCTTGTTATATTTCTATTAATGTCAATATGTAACATTAATATACTTTAATATATGACATTTTGTTATATGAATATTATCATATGACATTTTGTTATATGAATATTATCATTAACAGCTTTTATTTGGTCATACAACTCCAAGGATTGCTATTGTGCAACACATTGAAAACTAAAATGGTGTAAAATTACATCAAGCCTGCGTCTGTTCTAATAATAAACTTTATTAATACGACATGTTTGAATCAGCTCCACTTTTCTGTGAGCTTCTCCCGTGTGTCAAAGTTGAACATGGTTGTTCTCGGTGCTTTAATGATCTGCTCCATGTTTTTCAGGGGATAAAACTCAAAGCAGAGTCTGACTGCTCTCTGAATGCGACCCAGAGGTGGAAGAGTTTTATCCAAAACCGTGTTATATTTCATGAGCACAGCTCGTGCGATAAACTCTGAACACTAACTCTATTAATAGAGCTGAGACACAGAGTGAGTCATGAACAGGTACAGAAAAAAAAAACAATCAGGTCTGACGGTGACGGTGACCAGCAGCTACTGTACCTGCACAGTCACATTCCTCCAACAAGGCTCTGTGTGTGTGTTGGTGTGTGTGTGTAAGTGTGTGTACCAACACATGACATCACCTCAATGCGTTGCCTTCCAGGGTTCATTCCTGACCTTGATTTTCATGGCTGAGCAACATGAACCAACCTCCACTCACATTTCAGCCCGTTTAAAGAATCAAGTCAAAAAGCTTCATCACATCAAACTGAAAACAAACGGGAACCATTGACATTATTTTCCAGAGCCTCCTCTCTTCTCATTGGCTAACACCGACCTATTGTTACTAGAGCTGCAGAGAGAAGCCTGACAGAGGAGATGTGAAACTACACCGAGATGGTTTTTGGTTTTTATGGATCAACAAACACAAGACTGTATCTGTTGATGACTGTGAATGAATGTTCAGATGTGAGAACGTCTGAGTTTCCTGAAGCTACAACGTCACTGCCAATCAAACAGGAGAATAATTGTTTCTGCTCAATATAACAACCAGTCTGAACATGTGATGCCAGCTTCAGCTCCACTACGTCTACAGCATGAGGCTCTCCTCTCCTGAAGATGATGCATTGCCATGTTACTATTGTACACTGAGACATAACCAGGAAGTGGAGGGTGGATAATAAGCATTTCATCTTTTATTATGATGTTCTATTACTTTGACCTGTGGCATTTTATATATTTTTTACTGTACCAGTTGCTGCCAAGCAGTATTTTGTATATATTTATATTTTTGTGGGTGTACGCAGTAAATATTTTTTACTCTTAGGCAATTTATTGTAGATACGTTTTCTTGATATTGGTCTATTTATCTACTGATACTTGTTTTGATACATACTTTTTTCTTTTTTCTCTTCTATGAGATTATTTTCTATGATTATCAGGTTTCTGCTTGGTGCTCTAGTGACTGTCTAATGCCAAGCAGCTGTTAGATTGGGAATGCAGGGTATTTTTTGCATGTCTCACCCTGTTTTCTGTCATTTCACACACTGAGGAAGACACTTGTTGAAACTGGCCTGTGTTTGATCGCCTGTACCAGTGAGGTATTAAAAGTTTGTAACAAAGGACACCGAGTGTTGCTGGCTTTTTCTTGTTTATGCTGTTGTTCTGCGGCCGAGCACCTCCAGACTTTTTCTTCTATTTTCAGAGTACGTGTTTTCTTTCTTCATTAAAAGATGGGATGAGACCAGCATACTTCCATCAAATAAAATCAGCCTGCACATCGTCATCGTCATCATAATCGTCCTGTTTGAAGCCAATAGAATTGATGATGCAATAGTTTGAGTGTGTTCACTTCTTATCAACAAGCTGCTGCTGTTATTTCTGCATCCGTCCATCATCCACCAGTTTATCTCCTGTGTACAGGCCACACCCTCTTCCTCCTCTACCTCCCTGCTCAGCCAACACACACACCCAAAGCCAGGAGGAGCCGAGCGAAGGAGGTGCTGTGTCGTCTCCACACTGATCAGTCCTCTGCCTCCGACAGGCTGTGCCCTGCAGGTTGAGCCCTGTGGCATGATGGGAACAATTAGTGGTCAGCGGAGGAATGTAATCTAGTGATCTCTCTGGTCTTTATCTGATTCTGCAGATTCCAGCGGGCCCCCTGAGCGCCTCGCAGAGTGTGTGAGTGTGAATCATGTGACTCACTGTGCTGAGCGACTTCAACTGCATTCACTTCCTGTTTGGAAAACTCGGCGCCTGCCGACTTGACAACAGAAACATCATCAGTGAGTCGACCACAGGAAACAGGACACAGCAACCTTTTCTGACACACACCGTCTTCACGTCGTCATGACATCAGTCTGTATTTTGACACACAGCTGCTCCATTATGGCAAAAAAACTGACTGGGTTCTTGGTGGTCAAGCGGTAAGAGCACATCCCAAAGCGGTGATCACCGACTCCTGACTGAGATCTACCTCATGTCAGTTTTTCTTCCTGCCTCTCCGTCTCTCTTTACTGTCCCATCTAATAATGCTCCATCACTGCACCACAGTAAAAACCTGTTGGTTATCAACATGATGAGACTAAACCAGCAGCACCGGTCTCAACGTCATCCAACACTCTGTCGGACCATGTCTCCATCCTCAGACCACAGAGGAGCCCACCTGGGAGAAACCAGGACCCCTGAGGACAAAACGTGTCCAAACAGGGACAAAACCTGGAGAGAGACGGAGTCTGTCTCAGCTTGTAGACGTCTGAGGACGGGACTGATTGACAGAGGGGTCACTGAGTACCAGGTTGTTAATATTAGTGCTGCACAAGTAATATCAATGTAGGTCAACATCCAAGTCCCATGATAATGCATCACAATATTGGTGTGTTTTGTCAGCACCGTCAGACGTGAACCTGCTTGATGTGTTTCTGAAGTGTTGTTCAGATGGATCAGATCATCAGCTGTGGCTGACACAGTTAAACTGAATCAAATGTAAAGCTGAATATGTTTAAATCTCCTGCTGTAGGCTATTTAATGTTTATCTCTGCTTTTATTTAATGTATTCTTTGTCTTGTTGAACTTTGAATTGTCTCCTTATAGAAGAGTCTCTTAAACTGACACAGACAAAAAAAACTGGGACCTCCATTAAAATAAAAACAACAATTTAACGTTAACAGAGTCAACTGAGTCCAGTCCTCGAGTGATTCAGCCGGTTCATTGGCCGATTGACAACGTTAAATCTGTCTAAACGTGACTGTTAATTCATCCGCGACACTTTTGTTCTTCAGGTTGAGCGCGTAGCCGCGTGAGAAACTAAATTCCCTGCTTTTCCAGGGAGTTGGGTGTTTTATCTTCAGCTGGAGGAACCTGACTCCGACATGGGTTTACTTGATTCTGGTTATTCTGGTTGTTTCTGTGTTGTAGGCTACACATGTTTTACTGTGTTTCATATAATTAGCTAGTAAACTCCTGCAGCTCAGGCTGATCGAGGTGAACCAGTGGCCGACATGACTGCTCACTGCCGCAGGTGTCTCCTCCCTCCCCGCTCACCCACCTTCAGCGGCGCCTCCAGCAGCTTGTGTATCCCGGCGATCTGCTCGCTGACCGGCAGGTTCTCCTCCACATCCACCGTCGGAGGTCTCCGGGGCTCGGGGAAGTTTGTGCAGATAAACGGATCCGAGTCCTCCAGGTACTGGACCCTGCAGGTGACGGCGGCCATTGCAATGTAACCGCAAACCCACAACGGGCGCGAGAGAGGGCGTCGGTGTTGGTGCGAGCCTCACAGAGCTGAGGCTGTGACTGAGGAGCTGCTGCTGCTGCTGCTGCTCCTGCTGCTGCTGCTGCGAGCTGCTCTCTGCCACTGAAGCCGGGGAAACACTGAAGACACACACCAGTAGGCCTACTACATCCGGTCCTACCTTTCAAAATAATAATACTAATACTATAATGGGCTAATAATAATAGTAAGAAAGCCTACCTACATTTTTTGAATCCTCCTGTCCTTTTCTCAGAATTGTAAACACAAAACTCTTTTTTCACACCATTTCTTAAGGGGAAAATTTAACTTCAAAATCCGGAACATACGAACAACAAGAAGGAGCTTTTGTGTTCCTATCTGTGGAACTAAACTATGGAACAGTTTGAATGTGGGGTTAAAAGAATGTCCAAACATAATCCAGTTAAAAAAGAAATACAAAGAAATTATTTTCAGTATGTACAGAAATGAGGGTGTCTGACAACCACAAGGTGCTTATTATTATTTATTTGCGTAGCCTATTATTTACCGACTTAGTTTATTTATTGCTCGGTTCATGTTACTTTCAGTTTGTCCTTGTATGTATGAATGTGTTTGTATGTTTTTATATGTATATGACTATATAGAGAGATAAAGACTAGTAATCATATGTTAGAATAAATCTATATATAAATATAAATATAAGAATATATTAGAATAAATCCAGTTAAATAACTCATAAATTAATTTACTGTATAGATTATAATGACTAGATAACTTGATAGATAAATTCAAGTAATAATGACTAGATAACTTGATAGATAATTTATGAATAAGGGGTGGGAGTAAGTCTTACTTCTTCCCACTCCTTTTCGGATATGAAACAAACAAATAAACAAACAAAACAAAAAAAAATCAAATTACCTTTTTTTTTTCTATTATTATTATTATTTTTTATTATATATACAAAACAAACAAACAAACAAAAAATATATATATATATATTTTTTTTGTTCATATGTTGTTTTTGCAAAGTTTTTATATGTTATGTCTGTCCATTTCTGTATTATGTTTTATTTCTTTTAACATGTCCGAAATAAACTTAAACTAACTAACTAACTAACACCACAATCACAAAACCTCAGATTCATTTTGCAAATCCATACCATTGCCTCAAAATTGTTTTACCTGTGAAACCAAACAATGCACTAATCGTTCAAAGTCTAAACACTGCTGAGCAGTCATTCCACCAAAAAATGGAAAACACAGTGTTCAGGGCATATAGCTACTGTAGCTCATGGAGAAGTGTTTGCTGATCACAGTAGGAGTAGTGTATGCATTTTCCATCTCCAAAAACTAAAGAAAAAAAAGATGTCACAACTCTGTGGATTTTTCATTTACTCTGCATATATCATACATAAACTATAGTAATTTGTACTGTGAAAAAAAATGTTTCATCATCATCCTGAAATTGATCAATACAGAAAGTCTACAGCCTATAAGGCGATGTAAAGTGTAGAAAAATCAAAAGACTGTTTGATCACATTGAGCTTCATCTTGTCTTTGAGCTGGGTCAGACCACAGCCCTTCATCAACATCACATTTGTCCTGTTTAGTGTTTTAGTGTGATGGCATGGTTTTGACCATCTCAACTACAGTCTCCTGCTGAGGCGTGAACACATGGTGTCCTCCCACCCCAGTAGGCTACGGCAGTCTGGCAAGTCTACAAAAAGTAACAAAGATTCACGTTGAATAATGATGCCACCACTTAAATATAAACCTTTATTCTGAAGGCAACATCACAGAACATCTGGGTTGATTAACGACGACTTCACGGAATACAGTCCAGCAGTGTAATATGAGTCCAGTATGGAAACACAGTGACGTACTGACAGGAGTCTGGAGGAGGAGGAGGAGGAGGAGGAGAAGAAGAAGAAAAAGAAGAAGAAGAGAGAGGATGAGTGGAGTGAAGAGGGAGAAGAGCAGTCTATGGAGAAGAGTGAGTCTCAGTGAAGGCTGCAGGGCCTTGTGGAGGATCCTGTGCCGTCCTCTGGTGGTGAACCACTGTGGTGCAGCAGCCCGGTCAGGAATAGTCAGGAATACACCCGAGGTCCTTCCTCCATCAGATCTGTGATGGCTGTGCTCCAAGAAACTTGAGACAGAGATGCTTGAGACCCGTGCCCGTGGCTTTTACATCATGCAACACCTGAGGCCCCTGGTAGGTACGGACTCCACCTCAGCCCGTGCACCTTGCTGACTCGGGTGTTGACGACTCCACTATCTTCCTGCAGAGCAGAAACTCACCTGGAGGAGACACAGAGCTCCTTCAGGACCGTGGTCTTCTCCAGTGTTACACGGTGTGAGACGAAACATGGTCTGAGAGATGTGTGTGCCACTTCTCAAGCAAGGGTTGGTTGTGTGTATGATCGCTGTAGTGAAATACGACCATGCTTTCAGAGCACTGAGTGAATAAATAGTTTCAGATCTTATCCCTTGGAGGATCACTGATTGTTGCAATTAATTTGACCAGTAATTAATCAATCAGTCTAATGCTGTATATACACCTAACCCTGATGATTCAATTCAATTCAATTCAATTCAAAATACTTTATTTTTCCGTTAGCTTCATCTGTGAAGAGCCACAGTGCATATGGCTCTGGTGCAAAATGTACAGACCACAACAATCTTCTGGTCCATGATGATGGATAAGAAGCAGATTTAGATTTCCAAGAGTGTGGTGTTGTGTGTCTGGGCTGAATTGGGTCCAGTAGACCGATCTGAGGCTGCCTCACCATCCAAACACAAATACAGGAAGGGGGTGGGCAGCAAGGAGGTTCAAGCCTATAGGGAAAACAATTTAATTGAGCAAAACACAATGTTCAGGACATGAAGCCGTAGGAAGTAGGCTAAATGCATTTTCCGAAAAAAAAAAGAAAAAATCCTCTGTGAATTTAGCACTGTTACTGTTACTTTACTTTTACTTACTTTTTAGGTTTTGCTTTTGGTAAAACTATGGCCCTTTTGTCAAAACTTGACAACCCCCCCCCAAAACATATTCACAAAACACTTGATTCAAAACTATATAAAATCTTCTAAAAATTTGTATTTTTCCATCACAACTTCCACAAATCGGGTTAGGGTTAGGGAAAGTCCACTATTAATTCCTTGTTTTTTTATGTTGAGAACCAAGTTGTTGCTGTTACACCAAGCTGTTTGATGTTCAACCTCATTCCTATGCAATCCCACTGTTGTCGATAATGAGATCCAGTACAGTCGTATCATCAGCAAATTTCATGATATGATTTGTCGTGCTGTTCCATCCTGCTGGTTTCCTGATGTTCTGCAAGCAGAGCCGGACCTCATGGGTGCTCAGGACCGGAGCTGTGCCATTAGAAGGGGTGGGGGGTCTTTGTTGTCACTGTCCATCACAAGAGCTCAGATTTAATCAGAAATTAGTGTCTGTCTTTCAGCAAATGAAAAATTTTGTTACTGATTTTGCTCCCTTCCTCCAGCCTACCTCTCAGATTGTTTTTGTCCATTGAACAACCCTCAACAATCTGTATTGGATTGTATTGTTTTTTTTCACATCATTAGCAACGTGTGGCTTGTTCAATTTTTAGTTGTTGTGTTAAGGATGTGACAACTGTGCTTTAAAGGGAAACTTTACCTAAAACTAAACCTGGGACCTGTTTTCATATTTTTTTCTGTATACGTGAGGTAGCTCCAGTATTGAGCCTCTTCAACCGGGCAAGTGGCTCCCGTCAAAGTTCGCCCTATAAACATGCATTTTTTTCACACTGACAGGCTCAGATAGTTACAATTTCTCCTTTCTAGTATGTTGTCGGACACTCATTGTAACTATCTGAGCCTGTCAGTGTGAAAAAAATGCACGTTTATGGCAAACTTTGATGTGAGCCACTTGCCTGGTTGAAGAGCATTAGCTGCAGGCTGCCTACCCTGCTCAATACTGGAGCGACCTCAATAATTGTATTATCTATCACTCACGTATACAGAAAAACATATGAAAACAGGGCCCAGGTTGAAAAAAAACTAAGTTTCCCTTTAATTGTGTTTAACCATTGCTATCTGTGCTTTCCATTATGCAACACAATTACAGTGCAAAATCAGTTTTAGTGAGTGAAAATGTGTTTGCAAGTTGTGTCTTGGTAAAAAGTGCTTATGGTTTTGCAAAAAGAGTGACCGATTCAACAAATGGGAACCAGCAACTGAACATCTGGTTAAGATGAAAGGGTTAGAGGGTCAGATAGAGTTTTATCAATTGAGAAATCCTCTAACAGACTCAAAACTCAAAACTCTTCTTCGCTGACAGTAGTTATGCAATGACTCCAGCAGGTGGAGCCATTCCTCCACGTCTGCATTGGAGTTGCACTGGTATTGCGTAAGACGAGTGATGAAACAAGGCGAAACACACACACACACACGCACGCACGCACGCACACACACACACACACACACACACACATCTGGACTGATAATGTAGGTCAGTTGTCAATCAAACAACCTCCAGGATGTAAATGTCAGTCAGACAGTAACCATGACGACCACATCAGTGAACTCGTTTGACCTCAAAGACCCAATCCAGATTTTCAACAACAGAAAACACTTTTATACCCATGTTACCTGAGGTGAGGACCCACCTGAGATTGAAACCCTAAGCTGTATCACAGGACTGGAGTTCCCGAGGTCCAGTTCCCGTCGTAGACCTACGCTTCCTGTCGGACCTGGTCGACCTGCATGGAGCCGTCTTTTTGTGCAACTGGTTAGAAACGGTGAATAGTCAGAAAACTGCTGAACCGCATGATGTAGGTCCCTCCCTGACCTCTGACCTCTGACCTCTGGACCTGGGTTTTGGCCCTGTGGTGTTAATGGGTCCAGCAGCGACTGGATGATTCATGACACTTCGGTCTGGCTGCAGAGAGCCATGGTTGCCACGGTTACTGGCTCTTACTCCATCCCAGGGTTTGATCAACGTGAACGTTTGCAGCTGTTTGTTTGGCCACCCTCACTCCCTGCTAACTCTCGAAGCTCCACCCGGTGACACGACTGGGACCAAACCAGTAGGACCACAGACTCCGCCCACATGAAGCTCTTTACTTCCTGCTTCGCTCCAACGCCTCCACCTGCTGAACTTTGACCCTCGCATGGACACGCTGCTTCAGATTCAGAGTCCTCCTTTTGCGTATTCTATGCTATAAAACAGTTTTCTTGTCTGTATAATACAACATCTATCTGCCCGTCTTGGGTGTGGGATCCCTCCTCTGTTGCTCACCCTGAGGTTTCTCCAGTTTTTTCCCTGTTAAAAGGGTCTTCTGGGGAGTTTTTCCTCAGTGGATGTGAGGGTCTAAGGGCAGAGGATGTTGTTATGATGCCATGTAAAGCCCTTTGAGACAAACTGTTTGTAAAAACGGGCTATACAAATAAAATTGCCTTGCCTCCAGTCCAGGGGAGTGACGTGCACAACTGAAACACGTCAGGACGGAGAAAACCACAAGGTGATAATGATAAAATAAAATGGAGACAGGTTACTACGGTTACTATGTAAACATCTATTAAAATATAACACTTAGGAAATGTTCAGTTTCTGTTCCCTTGACATAACCGACTCCTGCTGCTCCACAGGAGGCCAGATGACTGGAGTTCTCTCTGCTCTGTGATTGGCTGAGTGCAGCTGTCAGTCACGGCTCAGTGTTGTGGTTCTTGGTGCTGAGGCAGCAATTTACACATCAGCTCCAGCTGTTTCGCAACCTCTGTATCGCTGGTTTCTAGAGACAAAAATACACAGTGATCAGATAAACTGACAGCAGTCCTCTCAGTCTGGGGGTGGGTGGGGCGTTATGCAAGCTGAAAGCTGTGTGGGGAGGACAGGACAGGAGTGATGGACGGTCTGCAAAGTCTGGACGGACCCTCAGCTGCACGACCTCCACCCACGTGGGGGGGGGGGTGCGTGGGGGGGTGTATGGCTCATCACTCCAGCAGCTGAGCTCTGGTAAATGTTAACGCATAACTGTGATAGACGGAGCTGTCATCTGTGATAAACTGTCTATCATTTACCTGTGAGAGTCACCTGGTTACTGAACATATAGCCTGCAAACCTGCTAACTCCTGAGGGGGTTTCTGAGTAATTCACTTTCATTAAATGTTTGAACAGTGCGGTCAATTTTTCTAGTGCTGTTTAGTTTGACACCTGGAGCTGATTAAGGTAAGAGATAAAGAGACAAATTTAAAATTACACAAACAAACAAGATGGCAGCCATCTTAAATTTGTTCTTTCTGTTGATGTTGCTATTGAACCGTAGAGAGTCATTTTCCAGTTAAATGCTGTGTTCACACCTGTGTGAGAGAAAGAGAGAGAGCAGGGGGAGAGAGAGTCATGATGAGTGTGAACGTGCCTCTGGTCCGAGGCCAGGAATCCTCTGAACTCCACCATCAGCAGCACTGCTGATAAAACACAAACAGGTAGAGACCAGGCCAGGCTCACACAGGTGGGTCGGCCTCAGGTGAGCCTGCAGGTCGTCCTGCTCTGTTGTTCAGAAACATCTGATAAATCATTTGCACATTAAATCAGACATTGATGTAATTACAATAAAAAGACTCTCGGTAATTATGAGTTATGGGTTCCTGCCTGAACAACACCTGGTGTCATCGGGCCAACACCAACCCAGGGTCTGACACCTGGACCTGGTCCCGGACCAGGATCCCTGCTCCGCCTGAGCCTGAGAAAACTAACAACATAGTCCCAGAACCAGTGACAGTGGGTCAGTGGAACCAGGTGAAACTAGGTGAAACCAGGCAGGTAACGGTCACACTGACCATGAGAGGAGGGAACCAGTGACAGACAGTTGACTGATCACGTGACTCGCCAGGTGACATTCGCCCTGAGAGTCCAGGAAACCTGTGGTCGCCATGGGTACACAGACATCAGTTCACCGGAGGACAACTGTGAGGTGTCCACTCTGACAGCCAATCAGAGAGCAGCATCCAGTGTTGTATTGTGGGTTTTGGTGTAACAGAAAACTGAGATGTGAAGTCACAGATTAAAAACAAGAGTGTGTGTGGTGGTGGTGGTGGGGGTGGGGGGGCAACACTGATTTGATTTATTAGAGCTCTACAAGCAGCAGGAGCACGACGTTTGTCTGAACCTGTCTGCAGCAGAGGGGGCGGGGCTTGAATGAGACATTCACACCTTTCACCTCTAAAGTTCGTACTTGTGTGACTCACTGAAAGTTTACAGGAGTTGAATCTTCAGGTTCAGACTGAGCATGAGGAAATTAATTTACATTAGATGGAAAAGACAGGAGGATGTGTGTCCACCTGGATGTCCACCTGTGTGTCCACGTTTGCCAGAGTACTGTACAATATCTGTTGCTTTTTTTGATCATATTGGAAAAACCGGTTTGTTGTTTACCTCGTATTTATTTTGTACGTTGTCGTGTTTGACTTGTTTGTGATTTTTCAGCTGCGTCTTGGTCAAAATAATATTTTCTTTTTGATTTTCAGCAATGTGTACAGTAATAATGCAGTGTACACAGTAATACTGCAGTTTTCACAGTAGTACTGCAGTAGGCTACACTCATAATACTGCTCTATAGACTGTAACACTGCACCATACTCTGCAGAACACTCAGTAATACTACAGTATATACAGTAATACTGCAGTACTCAGTACTGGTGGTCCCAGCAGCAGTGGCAGCAGTGTGGCTGCATGTTCCATGCGTATTGAACAACACTGTAGGGATTTGAACCTGTGACCTCAGCAGCGCGTGTTAATCTGAGTCTCTGTGGGTCAGCGCTCAGAGGGGGTCGCTCTCCGCACGGCCACCTTCCCCCCATTTCCTCAGCCAATCACAGAGCAGACCAACTGGGTGAAGGGTGGCAGTTAACTGCTGTTGCTCAACTCACCGACTCGTCCAGGACCCAACGCCCCGAGCCAGCTCCACCGGGTGTCCCCCGAGTGTGTGTATATGTGCGTGTGATTGGTGAGTGTGTGTGTGTGTGTGTGTGTGTTTGTGTGTGTGTATGTGTGTGTGTGTCTGGCGCTGCTGCCTCCTCACTCCCTGGAGGAAGAGCAGTTTCAAAACCTGCTGATGCAACAACCGGCGGAGAAACTGCAGCTCCATCGCTATTGATGGACAGGGGAGATACAGTGATTAATGAAGTGCCACTGATTGTGTGTGTAAATGTGCATTTGTGTGTTATTTATCCATCATGTTGTGGGGACAGTGTTGCGTATGCAGATTAAAACAAAAAGAAACCCCATGGCCCCCACAAGGCTGATGTCCTTAAGACTTCTCCTTATGTGTGTGTGTGTGTGTGTGTGTGTGTGTAATCTGAAATGTGTGATCACTGGCTGTTATGGAGACGGCTGATCGCAGATCATTGATGTGATGTTCCAGCTGCAGCTATCTGAACACAGACTCTGAACAGTGACCTTAAGTTAGACAGGAAACAACAGTTGGACCTTTGCGCAGCCTGAAGACAGAGACATCTTAGCATAACCTAGCACCTCCATCTCATTTATCCACCTCTGACAGTTCATCTCACCCAATTTAATTTATTCAAATTTTAGATAAAATTTGACTTTTACTGTGACAACTGTGATAAGCACTGCAGCACTTTATAACTTTCATCATACTCTTATCATATATCATGCCAAAGATCACGGGCTTCTACACACTAAGAAAAGAACACAGATAACTCATAAAACTTCTTATTAGTTTCTCCTTCTCCGCCTACTGCTTTCTTCAGCGTTGTCACTGCAGAAAGTTGTGGGCCCCTGCTGCCCAGATTGAAAGGAGAAACTCATAAGAAGTTATATGAGTGCTGGCTATCTGTGTTCTTTTCTTAGTTTTGTTGCATGCACCTACTATACCTGAACTTGATAGGTAGGGTTTGGTATAGAGAGGAGAGAGCTCACTTTTTCTTTCAGCTTCTTCTACACACTATCCATAGTGTCTCAATCAACAATCTTGCACTGTATTATATTGCACCGTATGTATTGATTTTGCTGTGTTATTATTGTCTACTTGTTGTTATTATTTCTGTCGTGTTGTATTGATGTCTCTCATTTAATGTCATTGTCTGATGGTTTCTGCTTCCCACATGGATATGTTGTATTTCTATGGATGTCCTGAATTTTTGTGTCCCCTGTGTTCTTGTTTTATGGATTATGACCTTTGTGTCCTTGTTTTAGTTGTAAATTAGGCTCTGGTTAACACTGGCACATTTACAGAAATGTCAATTATTGTGCACTGTCCTCTAAAAATAAAAAAAAAGTAAGAACATTTTTTAAAAAGTTGCCGTGGCGACAGACCATGATGAGCTGCTTCAGTGTTACTGTGATGATTGATGTAATGATGATTCATCACATGGCTGTGATTTAGCGACTTCACTGTCGATCCTTAACGACTCTAATTCGCTTCATGTAATAACTCATGTTTCCAACGTCTGCAGCTCATCAGCTGTTTAAATCAGCCTGACACAAACCAACGCGTCAACATGAGGTCGTCAGGTCACATCCCACAGCACTGACTGCAGGACAGTGGACGTTCACCATCACTTCACCATCACTTCACCATCAGCCCACTATCATTTCAACACTTAACTCCGTGATCCAGACTCCTCAACAGAAGTCAGCTGTGTTATAGCACTGTGCAGCTTCAAGTCAACATAGATGCACAATGAGCACTTTAACAAAAAAAAAAAAAACACAGAATATGTCATGCTGACCTCTAATCAGTTCATTCAGTCCAGGTGATGCCAAGACATCACTGTGACGTCCTGCCTGGACGACCTGAAGACAAACAGGCCACCACTCTGATCATTGCCATGTGGAGGAATATAAAGTTAATTGAGTGGAACAAGCGACAACTTCTCAGTCATAGTCATCTATCTTCATGTTTTTTAACCTCATTGTCATGGGCCTTTCAGAATAAAGTGACAACCAAAAAATATTAGAACTTCATTAAAGTTTGATTTTCACATCCTTTCAAGAATAGGAGCAGATACATGTCGTGTCTGCGTGATTCTACACCTGTGGCTCATGTCCCAGGTCCATGTGAACA